>NW_022900932.1:19088921-19212629 GCF_012274545.1 Fukomys damarensis
GGGGGTGGGGGGCCGGGCCCCATGCTCCTCTCCCCGCTGCCTGCCCCTGGGAATTCTCACTGCTACCTGCGGGGCCTCAGCATGACAGCCTTGCCGGGCCTGGTGCTAGAAACTTGACTCTTAAAACTGCAGCAACACTAAGAAGCAGGCTGGGAAGGAGGAAGCTCCGCCTTCCCAGCGTCAGAAGAGCGCAAGGTCAAAAAGAAATGATGAGGGCCGGGGATTTAGCTCAGTGGTTCTGCCGCCTGCCTTGTAAGCACAAGGACCCAAATTCGATCCCTGGTACAAAAAAAAAAAAAAAAAAAAAAAAACCCAAAAAAAAAAAAAAAAAAAAAAACCCAAAAAACAAAAAAAACAAAAAAACAACAACAACAAAAAAGAAAAGAAATGATGAATCTTTCTTGGACCCTCTTCTAGATTTTCTGGCCTGTGTTTGTCGGATTCAAAGATCACAAATGCTGGCCCATTAGGTGGATGGGAGCCGATGTGTTTTGTTTGGCCTGTGTGGTGTTTCAAATATTTGAAAATTCATTTTTTTGGAATCCAGTTTATTTGGCCTTTGCATTCCTTCTCCCCACTTCTTTCTTGCTTGCTTTAAATAAATTTGAGTTGATTGCTAACATGTAAACATCAAGAATGTTTTCCTTTAAAAAAAAAACAGGTTTCTGGCTTCCTTTGGGAACTAGGGAGAGCTTGGCATGTGGGCCTGCATTCCGCACTGGCACCATCAGCCTGGGCGCCCAGCCAGTGCTCCCCAGGCGGCTGCCTACTGGTCCCCTTTGGTCCAGTGTCACCAGCCAGATAGGCTATGGGATCCTTATCTACCGCCCCAGGCATACTCAATCAAAAGCTCAGCCTGGTTTCCACCTAGGACCAACTGATGCCTTCCTGAAAGGATGGTCTTAAGTGGTAATGGAAACGCCCGGAAGGTGAATGAGGTCTTAGGCAGCTTCCCACCAATCTGGTTGGCTCTTCCAGAGCTCAGTCTTGTTCCAGGAGCAGCTCACTAAGCTCAGAGAGAGAGAGAGGGCTGGGGGCCAGGAGTCAGGAGGTGTGGTTCTGGCCTTTGCTTGGCCACAGCTCTCAATGTGGCCTCAGGCGTGGCCTTACTCTATTTGGTGTCCCCACCTGTCATGGAGCAGGTTGCAGAAGGAAGCAATAGCAGGAATACCAGGGGCAGGCCGGTGAGCTTGTGGGGCAGTGTGTCAAGCTGGGTGCCAGCACCTTGTGTAAAAGGAACAGCTGTTGAAGCCGTGTGTGGTGGCGCACACCTGTGATCCCAGCACTCAGGAGGCTGAGGCAGGAGGATCGCTGTGAGTTCGAGACCAGCCTGGGCTACACAGTGAGTTCCGGGTCAGTCTCAACTATATAGTGAGATCCTGTCTCAAAAAAAATAAAAAAATAAAAAAATAAAAGGAACAGCTGTGGCTAGAGGTGGAATTCTGAAATTTCAAGCTAAGCTAGTTACCCCAGTATTATTAGAAATCTCGCTTAAAAAATAATCACAATTAAATTAAAAGTGCTACAAGGTCCCCATGAAACACACCTGTGGACCACCTGGCCCCATCTGCAGCCCTGACATTAGATAGCTGCTAGGGTCCTTGTCAGCCAACACAGGCGTCTTATAATCTAGGATGTGCTCCTGGTAATAGAGCAACTTACTGATGTGTTTGGCCCCAGACCCCAAGTTTCCAAGCCTAAGAGTATAGTGATTCATGCAAACTGACTTTAAACTGTAGAAGAGCATCACTCTTGTCTCCCCCATGGCAGGCATGCAGGAACTGTAGCAGAAAAAGGCCCCAGGGAATGCGCCATCATTTATCAGCTGTGAGACAAAGCCTTTACTTGTCCCCTCTTTGAGCCCCACTGTCCTAACCTGTAATGGGGTCTTAATGCTAAGCAGCTCAGCACACCCAGCCCCCAGCAACCTGCTCCAGGTGTCTCTCCCACCCCCAGCCCTGGGTCCCCAGATCTGCCTCTGAGTTTCTGTCTGTCCCTTTCTGCTGCAGGCACCATGAGCACAGAGGGCCCCGGCCTCACCAGCCCCCCAGCCTTCCTCGTCACCCCAGTCACTCCTGGGACCCTCGCGGAGGTGGCAGACCCCCTCCCTGTGCTCATCGCCCTGGCCTGCGTCTTTCTCCTGCTGGCCTCCTGCCTGCTGTTCCTGACACTCTGCAAGCCAGCCGCACTGGACCCTCACTGCCGCCGGGCGCCAGAGTGCCTGCCCCACCACCCCTCCAGCCCCAGCGAGCCCCGCTTGCGGCTCTGGAAGCGCCTGGGCTCACTTCGCAGCTCCCTGCACAGCTTCCGGCGTGGTGGGCCTCCCCCTGCACGCCCCCTGCCGGGATGCGATGACAGCCTCGGTGACAGTGCCTGCGCGGAATTTACCAAGCTGTGACGGGGTCCCCAGGTTTACCTGCGGAACCTCCTGCTTGGCACCATAGACTGCAGGATGGCAGCCCAGACAACATGTGCTCCAAGGCCCCTCTAGGCCTCTTTTGTGTGCCTAGTCCAGGTCCTTTCCCAGAGGTGGCCCTGGAAGAGGGCCTTCTCCTTTAGAGCCCCCGCTGCCGCCTGCTCGACGACCCCTGGGTCACACATCAGGACGGACAGGAGAGACCAGGGCAGATGCGGGCAGTGCCAGGGAGGCAGGGGGCTGCCTACCACCAGCAGCGGGAGGGGATGCCCCTGGGTGCTGAGGATGCACTACAGTTGCTCTGTGCCCCACCAGAGAAAGAGGCCACCTCCTCTCGGGTGGGACCATCTAGACCTCCAGGACAGCTGTGGGACCTCCAGCCTGGGCCACATCAGATGCTCTGTGTTTCACTGACTGACTCATCGGTATGGGCTTCTCTGACTTGAGAGACCTCAACTTCTCCACCCAAGGCCATGGCTAAACACAGGTTGGGCCTCCAATTTGGAGAGTGTGCAGAGGGCTTTATTTCAAGAACTGGGCCTTTGGTTTGCCACTCCCCAGCTTCCAAACCTTCACCGGCTCCCTCATGCCCACTGGACATGGCCATAGCTCCTAGCCTGGTGTACACTGCGCTCCTGAATTAAAGGTTTCACTCCAGGAAAACTGAATCACCTGTCTTCCCTGTCCACCTTACGCTTCATACAGCACCTGCTCTGTGAAGCCCTTTCTCCTCCAGTTGAACTGATCTCTGCCTAGAACTCTGACTCTTCTCCTCCTGCCGCCTGCACCATCTTGCCTGTGTCTCTCCTCCAAGCCTGGAAGCCTGTGGAGAGCTGGATCTTATCCAACCTCCTGCTTTGACCTGCCAGTTCCAGGAATAGAAGCACCAAACCTTTGTTTAGGGATGAAGGTTGCCCAGGCTGCAAGCATCCTTACCCCAATGCGGTGGGAGACCTGTTAGGATCCGGTACAACCCAGGGCCCCAACTGGCCTCTGATGCTCCCAGAAGGAAGACTTCCCTCCAGGCAGGCCCTGTTGGACGGGTCACTGCGCCTTCCTTCCTTCCCTCCTCTCCCCTCCCCTCCCTCCATTCATATTTCCTTCCCTCTGTCCCTCCTTTCTGGCTTGGTCTGACCTCAGATGGGGAACCCAGCTTTGCCAGAAACTCCTCACAGGGCATGGAACGAGGCACCCAGAGACCTGAACTTCTTAAGAAGTGTGGGGAGAAGCAAGGAGTCTCGCATGACTTGTGTCTAGATGTCACCCCAAAGCCTTGTGCAGTCATAGATGGAGCTTTACGGAGGCGGCTGGATCTAGAGTGTGTGATGCTAGGATGGATCAAGGGTGAGTGATTACTAAATTAGTCCACTGATTGGTTTGGCATAGTTCTGGGTAGGATTAAGGGTGTTCCACCCTGGGTGTGGTGCTACCCACCCTAAGGGCAGGAAGCCTGAATAGGATATAAGGGATGGAAAGAGGGCTGCCTTGGCTGCTGTGTGCTTGCTATTTTACTGCTTTGCTGCCTTATGCCCACCATGAACTTTTTCTCCTCTGTGATGCCCCTCTGCTGTGCCACCCTGCCTTGGAGCCAGCCAACTATGAACTGAAGTCTCTACAAACTGTGAGCTACAACAAACCTTTTCTCCTTTAACTTTGGGTGTTGGGTATTTTGTCTCAGCAGCGAGAAAAGTAACTAAGACAGAGCCTTACATTACTCACAGACCTTAGGAGTTTGGTCCTGAGTAGTGTTGTGTAAATAGAAACCAGTTCTCTGGGGTGAAGGAACCAGGCAGGTCCTCTCCCAATGGCTCTGTTCCTCCCACCTCTTCCTGGTTTGCTTCCTAAGGGCCTGAGCCCTGTGCTCCCCACCACTGTCCCTGGCCAGCAGGCCCTGTTTGGCAGAGGTATTCTCTTGGGGTGGAGGGTCTGCCTGGATGCTTGAAGGTGAAGGAAAGCTGCAGGGATTGGGGGTGGCTCTCAGAGATCTGGCTGTACCCCTGTGTTGTGCAGGCTGTGGGTCTTGGGTCGCCTATCAGTCAGCCAGGGTAGCAGGTACTACTACTAGCCTGGGTGGTGCCTCATGTAGTTTTCAGGGGGGCTTTCCAGAGCTGAGGCCAGAGGGAGGGAAACTGCCTCCTGGAACCAGACTCCTGCATATCCTCAGGGCTTCCTGGAATTAGCTCCTTGCTCTCTGTCCCTTTCTTGCCTGCTCCTGGTCCCCACATGAGGAAGTAGGCATTGACCCTCCCAGCCTCCATTCCCACCCCAGCCCGGAGCCTGCCCAGGGCAGGCCCAGATTTGCCGTGCTTGGCTGAGACTCAGAATTGTCAGGAAAGCCCTGCAGCTGGTGAAGACAGGCATTCGTTCCTGGGCCCCCTTCCTACCTGGCAATATGACTGGCTGGGGGCAGGAAGAGGGGGGTGAGCTCACTTTTGAGGTCCTCCTCCTTCTAGCCTCATAGCAGTTGCTCCTGTTCCAGGCAAAGGAGCACTTTCTTCTCCTGCCTGTTGCTTCCAAAAAGGGGCCTTGGCCAAGGGCTGTGAAAGCCACTCTGTTCTGGCCTAGCAGGGCCTGGCTCTTTCCCCTGCTCCTTTCTGAGAAAGTGTGACCTCTCCTTGTTCCTGCTCTGAAAGCCCCTCTGGGTGGGTTGGGGTGCAGAGCTGCCAGGACAGGGAGAGCAGGGCCCTCTTGCTTGCTGGGGCACCCAGGGCCCTGTCCTCAGCTGACACCACCTGGGGCCCATGCTCCCTGGTAGGGGCGAGGGAGCTGGGTGCCCCTTTTCTCACAGCATTGTCCACTTCCGAAGCAGCAGGCCCACCCTGGACCTTCTCCTGTCCCAACCCTTCTTGCTACAATGCCACTGAGCCTGCACCCACCGAGCTGAGTGTGGCCCTGTCTGCCCCAGCCTGCCACCCACCCCACGGTCCATGGCCACCTGCCTGCACAATGCTGTGGCCCTCATGGATGTCTTCAGGGACGCTGGCCTCATAGCTGCTCTGCAGAAAGATGGGTCGGTTGTCGTTCACATCCAGGACGGTGACAAACACAGTGGCAGTGCCTGTGTGCCGTTTGCCTACGGGGCCATTGTCTGTGGGAGATGAAGGATGGGTTTTAGCAGCTACCCAAGGGGCAGACTTCCCAGGCACCGGCAGGAAATACTTCACTTATGCTGGCCTGTATCCGGAGACTTCCTTTGCAGATAAACAGCACGACTAACAATATCTAGTACTCACATAACCCCAGTGGCTGAGCATTCTTCTAACTCACTTGGTCCCCACAGCAGCCCTGTGACTGGGCATTGTCCTCCCCACTTCCTGGAGGAGGCAACTGAGTCTCAGACAGATGGAGAGGTTAAGTCCCTGGGAAGCTGTGCATGCTCATTTATTTTGGAAGAAAGGTCTTTGATGATGCAATTAAATTAAGGATCTCGAGAGATCATCCTAGATTACTGGGTGAGCCAGAAGCCCAATGTGTCCTTGCAGAGCAGAGAAGGCAAACTGGGACTGGTAGTGTACCGCACCTGTAGTCTCAGCACTTGAGAAGCTGAGGCAGAAGAATGACTTGAGCCCAGGAGTTCGAGACCAGCCTGGGCAGCCTGGCAAGAGTCTGTCTCACAGAGACAGAGAGAGGTTGAGAGTGAGGAGGCAATGGGAGATTTGGAGAGAAGAGAGGGCCAAGTGAAGATGGCGCCACAAGCCCAGGAACACCTACAGACACCAGAAACCCAGGGTCAGGGGAGGACTCTCCCTAGATACTTAGAGGGACTGTGGCCCTGCTGACACCTAGAGCCAGGGTTCGACACTTTCTCTTCTTTTATGCCACTGAGTTTGCGATGATTGGTTCCAGCAAACCCAGGGCCTGCTATAGAGAAGGGACCTGGGTCACCTGGGCACTGTCCTTGGCTGCACTCCACAGGGGCCAGGACACCAGAGCTTCTGGTTTTTCAAAAAATTTATCTGAATCTTTAAATAAAATGTCCTGAATTCTTAGTAGGTACTTGTCATTCCTTATTAATCATGCGAATCAAAGGAAGGAATGTGTGGGTCAGATTTAGCCTGGGGGGCCTTCTGAATTCAGGGGCTCGGGCCTGCTTGGTTTCCAAACCTAAGGACTCACCCCAGCTGAGGAGGGATGGTGGGACAGATACCTCGGCCCAGCCCTGGGGCTGTTGGGCTGTCCTCCTTGGAAGGCAGGGCCAGTGTCTGGGTGTCGCCCCAGGGAGGAGTCAGATGGCAGGAGTTGGCTGGGGACACAAGGTGACTCCATTCCTTCCTAGGCCAGGTGACCGTATGAAGGTGCAGTTACCTGTCCTGGGGGCAGATTCTCCCCAGACCAGCCTCCTGCCACCCTGAGGGCCCTGCCAGCTCCACCCAGCTGGGACACTGGGCTTGGAGGGGGTGCTCTAGAAAGTCAGATACCGAGCCCTGTCCTCTTGCTATCCTGCTGAAACTGGGGGGTGACGCATCTGCAGAGGGCAGGGTGGCACCCAGGATGGGAAGAGAGCAGGGCAGAGGGCTCAGGCACCCTGGCATGGCCAAGCTGGGGTGGGACGGTGAGCTGCCAAAAGCCAGATGCAGAAAGCTCAATCCCATCTCAGTAAGAGCTCACTGCAAACACTGAAGTAGGTTCTCCTGAGGGGCCCGGGGCCCGGGGCTCAAAGGTCACATCACCTCTTCCCCTCCAGAGTCTTCAAGGGCTCTCCACTGCCTGAAGATCAGAAACCAAACTTCCAACTCAATGTTTGGAACCCAGCCCTACTGGATGGCAGCCTTTCCTTCCCAGTGACTGCTCTCTCACACACAATGACTCTCTCCCTCCAGGTGTGGGCACGAGCTGACTCCTCTGTCCCAAGCACCCGTGAGGCTTCTCCATCCACTGAAAGCCTGCTTGGCCCTCAAGACTGTGGTGGGCACCCCGTGCCTGCCCATCAGCTGCCCTCTCCTGGGAAGATTGTGTACCTCTGAGGACCCCCTACTCCCTGACACTGAGGCCTGGGGTTCCGGGCAGGTGGGGAACACCAGCTCTGGGGATGGTCACCTCTCCATCCCTCGGCTGCAGAGGGGCTCAGCAGGGCGTACTGGGACCCAGGAGCTAACCAGAGCTGCAGCCTCTGGTGGCCGTGTGGTACAGAGAGCAAAGGTGGCCCCTGTGGACAGGCGTATCACCTGAGCCCTGAATCCAGCCACACCTGCGGCTAGATCGCCAGGGGGACAGGTTCCGTGAGCTCATACTGCTGAAGTCAATTTATTTTACTTTTAAAATTTGTAACCCAAAGAGTTCCCAGATGCTGCTTCCTCCAGGAAGCTTCCCTGACCCCGCCCCACATACCCGTCACCCTTCGTGCCCAGTGCCACCGCTGAGCCCTCATCCCAGTCTCCCCCTGACCCTCACCAAGCTTCTGCCTCACCATCCTCACGCCTTGCATACAGCACAGAGCGGTGGCCTCGCGTCCCCCAGGGCTCAGTGACACCGGTGTGCGCCTGGTGGCCCTTTCCCCACTCCACCTGGAATGACGCAGGCACGTACCGATGGCCTCCAGGACGAGCGTGTACGCAGCCGTGGTCTCACGGTCCAGGCCCACCACGGTCCTCACCATGGCATCACGGTAGCCCACACTGAACTTCCCGTCCACGTTCCCCTCTGGGGGCGGAAGAGAGGCTTCAGGACAGGCAGCAAGGCGAAGGCGGCCAGGAAAGGGCCACCTCAGCTCTGCCCTGTCCGCGGGACCGGTCCGGTTTACTGATGAAGCAGCAGCAACTTGGGAGCCACACGGCTCCAACTTGCCCTGCCCGGCTCTGATGGGGCGCAGCCTGCGCCAGCCGAAACCTGGCATCAGAAGGGACTAGCGTTTATGGAGGCACCTACTGTGCACCAGGCACTCCGCATGGCCCAGTTCATTCACTTCCTTGTGACAGAGGAGAAAGGCTCTTTTCTTGAGGCTGCATGCGCTGCCGGGTTTCTCTTCTGGGCTGACTGCGGAGCTGGGCCCTTCCCACACTGCCCCTGTGGCTAAGCAGCCAGCTTGGGTTGGGGCTGGATATGTGGCAGAGGATGGTGGGGCCACCGAGACCTCCCCAGGCGTCTCACTGTGGGGGCTTGGTGGGGATGGCTGAGGACCATGGTGCACCGCACAGCAAGGGTCAGGGCAGGTGGGCAGGAGAAGGTGTCGCTGGTCTTCCTGAGCCCAGGGCTGGGAGGTGAGGGACACCTCTCTGGGTGTATGGTGCCCCGGCAGTGTGACACTTTGGGCAGCAGAGGGCGCCACTGCACCAGGCTTGGGGCCAGCTGGGCCCAGGACTGCTCAGCTCCTGGTAGAAAACTGCAAGGCTCTCAGCAGGCCGGTGGAACCCACCCCCTTCTGGTGCTGGGGTCTGCCAGGTGCTCCCTTGTGCTGGTTGATTTGTCCCCAGAGAAGGTCTCAGGACCCCCCAAACACTCCCTAGTGTATGAAGTACCATCTTCAACGGACAATCTGGCCTCTAGCAGGGCCAAGAAGGGACTAAGATGCAATTAGTGCATGGCTGAATCTTGGGGCTGATGTCAGGGGTTCTGAGGACCAGACTGTGAAGAGCTCTCTGTGGAAAGGAGAGTGCAGAAAGCAGAGCTGGAGGGCTGGGAGGGCACAGGCTGCAGCAGCGTCAGGGAGGTGGGTGTGTGCACTGCACAAGTGCATAGGCAGCACAGGGTGTGCAAAGAGAAGACTGAGCCCCTAAATGGCCACAGGTGGGCTGAGGAACGTGGAGGACCGCCTCGCCTGCTATATGTGTCACCACTTCTCTGGTGGGCCAGGCATCAAAGGATGCTGAGCAACAAACTGTCCACTTCTGGGACAGGGAACTTCGGGGCGTGTTTGTTACTCCCTGCGGATTCCAGCGCCATGACAGACATCACTGTCCCTGCACACGCTTCATGCTGAGCCTGGTCAAGGCCTCATCGCCGCCGGATGCAGCTTGGCAAATTTTTTTTTTCTTTTAGCTAAAGCCAGTTCATTTAGGGAGGGAATTCTAAAACACTGGCCTCTACGCAGATGGGAACCTGCCTTGTGAGTAAAGGTTCTGGGGAAGGACAAGGCAGGCCACAGTCCTCCAGCCCCTGCTTTATCACCAGCACTTGGGGTGCTGTGGGGACCTCCTGCCTCGCTCCCAGTTGCACCCCTTGCCGCTTCCGGAGGTCCCAGAGCACAGCGGGCAGGTGTGCCACTGAGGACTGTGGCGGGGCTGGGCCCTGTCTCCTCCCCCAGCCCCAGGGTGGCCCGGCCGCACCTGTGATGAAGTAGCTGAGCTCAGCGTTGAGGCCCACGTCGTTGTCCGTGCAGTTGAGCCAGACCACGCGGGACTCCCGAGGCACATCCTCTGACACCGACACATTGTACACGGCCGGGAGGAAGGTGGGCGTCTCGTCGTTCACATCCAGCACTGTGGGCAGAGGGGCAGGGGCTAGGCTGCTCTGCCAGGACCGTGGAGGAGAGGGGTTCCCAAGGGAGTCGCCACCCCTGCTAGCAACTCTTCCTGGTCTCATGCCTGGGGCCCGGGGCCGGCTGGAGCCGGGGCTGAGCTGACCAGGCCTCCACAACCTCCGTCTACCCCTGGGGCTTATTGCTTGCTGCTCACACTGTCAAAGGCAGGAGAGAGAATCACAGAGCTTTTCTGCAGTATGTACCTAATAGTGGCAAAGTTGAACCTAATAACGATGATGACAGGGACCGCATGTGAGCTCCTCCGTGTGCCAGGCCCGAGCCGAGAGCCACCCTTCAGGATCACACTTGGCCCTCACACGACCTTGTGAGCCAGCACTGCCACACAGGCCGTTACAAAGCTCACAGGGGAGACCCTCTCCAGGGTGTGCAGGGGTCCTAGGGAAGGTGGCTGGCTTTGAGGAGTTTCCCGCCCAAAGGTTTCCTTTGCCTTAAAGAGTTCTGAGCAGCTCTGCATGTGAGGTCTGGCTTCCCTGGGCACACGGGGGTTTGGGGTGACCTTCACAGTGAGGCCAGGAAAAATGACGGGCTCACTGATGACGGGCTGCTGTGGGCCTCGGAGAGACTGCACATACTCCCTGTCTACTGTCGGCCAAGAAGGGCGTCCCCGAACTGGCACAGGGACCCACAGCGAGAACTGGGTCCGCAGAAGAGAGAACACCTGGCTCTCTGTCCCGCCATCTCAGGCCTCAGTGAGGAGGGGCCGCCCCATGAGAGCTGCAGGAGCCAGCACAGGACGGACAGGCCTCATCTCGCCACTTATTTCCTAAAGCCATGGCTCAAGTCAGCGTCCCCTTCCTCCCCCGAGAATTAAAGACACATTCCAAGCAGATGAGAAGCAGCTCCACCCTCACATGGAGCGGAGATCCCAGGAACTAGCTGGAGAGGAGCTAAGGGATCCTAGAGAGTCCAGGGATCTCACTGCCCTCGTCCTTCCATCCAGAGCCTGGGTTCCACACCCACAGCACAGGGAGTCATGACGAAGCTTTGCTGGCTCAAGCAGCGTGGTGGAGCTAGGCCAGCCTCGCTGTGTGCAATGCGCCTTTGAGGAGGACGCCATGGTCGGTTGCCAGCTGTGGTGTGCGGGCTCCTCTTTTGCCTGGCACCGCCCAGGGCCCCTGCTCACCTCGAATGGTGAGGGTGCTGGTAGAGCTCTTGGTGGGCGTGCCTGCGTCGCCGGCCACCACCCGCAGCTGGTACTCAGCGATGCGCTCGCGGTCCAGCTCGGCGGTGGTGACCACCACCCCGCTGCTGCCGCTGATGAGGAAGTCCATGCGGGGCATGCCCACCTGCATGCGGTAGGTCACCAGCCCGTTCAGGCCCTCGTCCAGGTCGATGGCCACCACCTGAGGCAGAGGGGGTGCAGCGTGAGGGTCAGGGACACTCGGGCAATGCTTCTCACCTAGGAAGGGTCCCTCTTCCCTTCCTCTGCTCCCACCCGCACATGGCTGTACCAGACACCTGCTTCCCAGCTGGCCACTGTCCCCAGTGTCACTGCTCAGAGGCTGAGGGGGCAGCAAAGGTGTCCAGACAGGTTCTGACCAGACACACTGAGTGAGGCCAGGGACACTCTCAAATCAGAGTCCAGGTCCCACAGCCTCCCGGCTGCTTGGCCAGTGGTGTCCACAGCAGCTCTGGCCTCCAAATTCTCCAGCACCCTGGGACCCTTCCCTCATCTCCACCCTCCATGCCAGCTTCCAGTAGCTGCATGACTTAAAGGCTCTTCTGTTATCTGGACCTCAACCTAGAGGCCACTTGGCCAACAGGCTCCCTCCCCACTTGGCTGAGACCTATAAGGCAGCAGCAACAAGTGGATGATGATGTCAGGATTTTTTTTTTTTTCTTGAGCTAGAGGCTTGCTATATAACCCCAGGTTGGCCTTGAGTTTGAGTGAACCTCCTGCTTCAGCCTCCTGAGTGCTGGGATTACAGGTGTGCACCCAGCTCAGGATTTTTTTTTCTTGTACAGGGGATCAAACTCAGGACCTTGTGCCTGCAAGGTAGGTGTGGTGCCACTGAGCTAAATCCCCAGTCCCTCAGGATTTATTTTTCAAAGTCACCTGAAGATTTAATTTATCAGTTCATCTCATCAGACACCAAGTGTGAGTAGAACACCTCCTCATCTCTGTGCTGTTCCCACTGGCGTCTGGTCTCCATCAGAGCTAACCCAATTCAAGATCCTGCTCTGCTGGGGTTTTACAGAATTGCATTTAAGATCTTGGAGGAAGACTGGAGTTCTAGCAGAGATAGAACACTTGCCTAGCACACCCAAGGCTTTGGGTTCCATCCCCAGTATCAGGGTGAAAAAAGACATTGGAGGAAAACGTGTAATAATATTTAAAACAAGAGCTTTGAACTAAGCTGAGACTTTCACCATTGGAAGGCAGCGGACTAATTCACATTCAACAACCTGGAAAAGAGGCTGTCCTGATTTGGCTTGAATGCTTTCCAGGATGCAGAACTCACTACTTTACTTTATCTGTATATCTTGAATCCCTGGAGGAAGTTCTGCACACCTAGCAGAAATCTTGATTGGTTGAGGTCCTAGATGTGACCAAGGTCTCATCAGAACCTCTACCTGTTTCTAAGTCAAATGCTCCCTGAACCCCACCCTCTCCTCATGCGATTTCAGGATTGGCCCAGGTGGGCAGCTCTGTTGCTGTTGTCTGTGAGCCCCAGAAAACTGGATTTGGGGTCTCATCTGCTCTCAACCCTCCCAACCCAATCTTCCTAGGATTCCTTGGCAAATAGCCGCTGTTCCATGGATGGAGGCGCCCCCTGGTGGAGCCTCCAGTCAAGGCACCGAGACAGGTGAAGAAACTGAAGCACAGTCTCCCAACCCAATCTTCCTAGGATTCCTTGGCAAATAGCCGCTGTTCCATGGATGGAGGCGCCCTCCAGTCAAGGCACCGAGACAGGTGAAGAAACTGAAGCACAATGGGCCTGCGTGGCTCAGCTAACGTTGTCCACTCTGGTATCCAACAACCCTGTCTTCTTTGAGTGGAAACAGACTGCCCCGATCCCGCTGTCTGTCAGGTATAAATCACGACAGACACAATGCCCACCGTGGTGCTCAGGCAGTCCCAGGACCAGGCTGCTTCCTCTATGTGTCTAGCTGGACACCCACAGCATAGCAGGCAGGCACTGCTGTGTTCTCCATTCCACAGACAAGGAACTTGAGGCTCAGAGAGGTTGAGGAGTGTACTCCGAGTCACAACGCACACCAGTGGTGGCACTGGGATGCACGCATACACTGGTTGGATTCAAAGCTCATGCTCTTTGGTTCTGTCTTGCTCTTTGCAGCACTGGGGATCAAACCCAGGGTCTTGTGCATGACAGGCAAGGGCTGTGCCACTGATCCACTTCCAAGAGACCCAAAGCCCAAGCTCTTGACCATGAAGGCCTTCCAGAGTTTCTACTTACAAGAATGACAAAAAATACAGTGCACGCACTTATCCCAACTTGCTTGCCGCTTGCCGAAGCAGTTCTGGAAGTCCTTTCTTGAGTGTCTTTAGCTGTACTATGGTGGCCACCCTGACGTCCTGAATCATCTCAAAACATTTACCTTTCATGGTCATTATGACTCTTGGGGAAGAGCCAGAAGGCACACGGTGACAGACTAGTGAGTAAGTTGAATGAGGATGCGCTGCAATATTTTTATGAGCCTGCTTTTCTATCAGACGGCATCTGGCAGTAGCACTCATCACAGTTTTAATCCAAACTCATAGACACTCAGGAAAGAGGACTCCCAGAACTGCTGCAAAAAGTGGCAAGTATGACGGGCTAAGCGTGTTCACAGTGAAGGGGAGGACTTTGAGGGGACTGATGGTGAGGTGTCTTTCACTGTAGTCCATTTTCTTTTGATTTGAGCATCCACGGTCCACTCTGATCACCTCGTATAGCTCCTGCCCGGCATCATCTCCTAGAAGCAGCATCTTCAGAGCCTCCCTAACTAGAAGGACAATGAGCAGGAGGCTGAGGGGCCAGGCTCAAGGTGGCTTCCATACTTGAGGTCCACAGGGGTCCGTACAGAGCTTCCTTGGGGCTTATAGGTCAGAAGGGTGCCCATGTGGGGGGCGCGTGGGCCATACATGTCTGACTGTTCTAGAGCCACCTGCAGGATAGGGGCTCTGCCAGACCTCCACAACCAGGCCCCAAGGCCCCTCCGACTTGGCCTTCCTTTTCCATCATTTCTGCCCTTCCCCATCACCCTGGCCCTCCCTGTGCTGCTGCCCCTCCCCTCTCCAGTCCGTCTGTCCTTGATCCCCTTCTCCCACAGCCCCTTCTGGCCATGACCAGTCCCCCAGGCACGGTGGCCTGTGTGTGCGTACTCCTCGGGGGTCTGGGTTGTCACCCTGGCCTCCCGTGTGGAGTGCTCAGCACAGGGCACACAAGGTCACCCACGGCACCTGCTGGCTGGCAGGGACAAGGTGAGGACAACTCACCTGGTAGATGGAGACCCCTGCAGGGGTGCCTTCGAGCACCTCGGCCACAAAAGGCAGGTTCTGGAAGGTGGGGTCATTGTCATTGAGGTCCAAGAGGTTCACAAACACTGTGGCACTGCTGGTGGCCTTCAGGGGGGGTTTGCCACCTAGGGGGACAAGGTAGAGAGGGAATAATGGAGAGGGAAAGCTGGGAGAAGGGGCAAAGGGACAGGAGAAAGGCAAGTGGGAGAGGGCGAGGGTGGCAGACTCAGCACCCCCAACCCAAGGGCCCCTGAGAGGCAGTGCCAGCCTTGCGACCCCTGCCAGGTCCCTGTGGTCCTCAGGTGCTCTGGGGGTCACACCTGGGATGTGGTGGTGACTCTACTCCCAGTGGCCTGACATGGCCCTCCTGATCAGGCCCCAGCCCCTGAGGACCAGGCAGAGGGAGATGTCCCAGCCCAGAGGGTCAAGGGCCATGGCCCAACCCAGTAGGGATTTTGTGGAGTGGTCGCGGGGTCCGTACAGTCAGTGACAGAGACAACGATCTTGTGCATCAGCTCGGCCTCCACGGGGTCGGGGTTCTCGCGGTCCAGCATGATGTGTGTGGTGCGGATCTTGCCGGTGGTGCCGTTGAGGCTGTAGAACTTGTTGGGTGGGTGGATGCTGTACACCAGGGTGCCGTTCTCCCCTAGGTCTGGGTCCACAGCCATCACCTGCCCAGGGAGGGAGCAGACCCCTTCCCTGAGCCACATGCTGGCCCAGGTACCAGGTACCACCTGCCCAGGAGCAGCGAGGTCACAGGCTTCCATTGCAGCAGGAAGCTTGGGACTGCAGGCCAAGTCCCTTCCCCATTCCCATCTGGAAGGGAGTCTGGTGTGCAGGAGTGGGGGGGCGGCCCCACCCTCCTTGAGGACCACACCAGCTAGCGCATGCAATGGCGCCAGCCGGCACCTGTGACAGTCAGTGCCCAGTGTCTCAAAGGTACCAGGCACTCTCCACGCTCAGTCTTGGCCTTAGGAGTGGATACTCGTAATTATGCCCATTCCACAGATGAGGCTCAGTGAGGTTTTCAAGGTCTCAAAGCCAGGAAGCAGCAGAGCTGGGATCCCGCTCCAGTTCAGGGTCCCTGCACAGTCCATGCTAGCAGCCGGCAGGCACATCCCAGACACTCAGGGACACCTGGGCAGCAGCAGCCCACAGGTCCCTTGCCATAGAGTCTATACCCAGGCTGAGCGCTGGAAATTGGGTGCCATCACCAAACCCTCCCTTCCTTCCTCCGGAGCTTCTGACCGTGGAGGGATGTGCAACGACTTGGGCCTCTGTGACACCACGTGACAGGCCTGGGCTGGGCCCAGAGAGGCACGGGCCAGACTCCAGGTCCCACAGCACTAACCTCAGCAGACTCTGCACCAGGACAGCAGTGTCCCTGCCCCTCATCTCTCTGCCCTGTGTCACAGAAGCCATCGAGGCCCCAGAGGTGGGCAAGACCCTCCTGGGGTGTGTGTGGGGATGACACAGTCCCCAGGCAACATCAGAGCACTGACATTCTTAACACCAGGATGCTCAGCAACACCAACAGGGTCTCATCAGGCCCTTCATCTTACTTGACGTGGGGACTTTGTGCTTGGGCAGCAAAATCTGTCCCTCCTCTAGCTTAATCCCTAGCTGGAGGAGTCTGGGGCCACCAGACCAGGACAGATGGGCTACCCAGGCCATAGGCCCTGTGGAGGCCGAGGAGAGAGGGCCCAGGTGGGGGCTGCACCTCTACTGACCTCTCTAGAACAGGGCTGAGGGCACCCTGAGTCCCATAGCAGACCCAGCACTGTGGACCTAGAGGTGGGGTCCCGACCTTCTAGCCCACGCTGTGGGCATGTTGCCATAGTGGCCACAGTCTCTGTAATGGGGACCCCATGACCCCTTTCTACAAACAGGAGACGATCTGTGGAGGCCGAGGAGAGAGGGCCCAGGTGGGGGCTGCACCTCTACTGACCACTTCTAGAACAGGGCTGAGGGCACCCTGAGTCCCATAGCAGACCCAGCACTGTGGACCTAGAGGTGGGGTCCCGACCTTCTAGCCCACGCTGTGGGCATGTTGCCATAGTGGCCACAGTCTCTGTAATGGGGACCCCATCACCCCTTTCTACAAACAGGAGACAAGGCTCTTGGGCACACGAGACACGATTCAAACCGGGCAATCCCTTCTCTCTGATGGATGGGGACACCAACATCCCTGTGCGTCGACAGTGAAGGGAGGGAAGGAATTTTTATCCTGTTTTTCTAGATGAGGAAACAGGCTCAGAGCATATGGACCCAACCCAGACCAGCACATGGGATCAGTTTCACTGCAGGGTAGCTCTGCTCTTCCCCCGTCACCAGGGCCAGAGGTGCCTGGCAGTGGCTTCCGAGTGCCCCTGGCCGAGGCCCGGCACTGGCTTCTGCCTCTTGGTCCCTCCCTGGCCATGGGGGACAAGGGAGAGAGCAGAGAGCTGGGACCCTCCCACAGGGCCCCCACTGGGCAATTCTGCAGATTTCACCACTTTCCTCTCATTTATTTCCCATTTCACACTCGTCATTTTTCTCCTGGCCTGACGGGAAATAATTCTCTCCCTCTCCCTTGCCTTTATCTTGCTGGAGGGCTTTGAAAGGTTCTAAATCAATGCCCATCAGACAGACCCTTGAAGGAGGCCCAGGTGCCGGTGAGAGCCAGACCGCACGCTCCCTCCAGACGGAGATGGCCACCTGCGAGTAGACGCCCTCGGTGCTCCAGCCGTCACACATGGAGAAATCACCGGGATGGAACGCCCGGGGCCTTAGGTCTTGGGCCAGGGCCAGTGTCCCCACTACAGGGGGCCCTCAGGACAGCTGGGTGCCTAGTGTCCTCCAGCCAAGCCTGAGGGAGCTGGGGCCGAGTGGGAACGGGACCAAAGGTCAGACATTCATATTTTAAAGTCGTCACAATGTGCCTGGCAGTGGGGTTCAACAGTAAACACGGCAGAGGAAACTGCAGTGTAGGGGGAAGGTGATGACGGTGACAGCTGCTATTTATTGGCCATTCCCCGGTACTGATCACAAACAACTCTGTCAGGCTGGGACTCTTAACTAGCCCTATCTTCTAGAGAGGACTGGAGCACAGAGAGGCTAAGTAACTTGCCCACAGCCACACATGGCAGAGGAAACTGCAGTGTAGGGGGAAGGTGATGACGGTGACAGCTGCTATTTATTGGCCATTCCCCGGTACTGACCACAAACAACTCTGTCAGGCTGGGGCTCTTACTAGCCCTATCTTCTAGAGAGGACTGGGGCACAGAGAGGCTAAGTAACTTGCCCACAGCCACACAGCACATAAGAGGCATAGCTGGGATTAGAACCTGGACACTCTGGAACTACAGGCTGTCCACACGATCCCTGAGCTGGCTGCCTCTTCATAAGCCAGTGACCTAACAAACAAATAAGCAGACTGTGGGATGGGATGGCTCTGGGGGAAAGTGTGGAGAGGGGCAAAGGGGACACTTCAACCTTGGACAGTGAGAGGAAACCGAGCCAGTCAGGAGGAAGCAGGTGAGGGACGGTGTGCAAAGGACCCAAGGTGGGGAAGAGCTGAGTGTGCAGGAAACGCGCGTGTGCACCTGCATATGTGGGGGGGGCAGGGGACACAGAGGTGGGCCAGCCCCATCAGTATCACGTCCTCCTCGTCACCTGGCCTGCCTCACCGTGGGTCATGAGGAGGCCTAGAGGATCCCGGGGGGCCCTGAAAGGAATCAAACATGTACTCGCCTACGTATGCAGGTACAAATATGTGCACATGTGGAGTTTATGGCAGGAGAAGGATTTTTTATAATTATTCCTCTTGGAATCATTTGGTTAACACATAAACTTCTTGATTTCTGGTTTTCTGGTAATCACTGTGTATGACTAGGAACTGCATAGAATTCTGGAACATTCTCAAGAATTCTAGAAAGTCTAATTTAGAATGTATCCTTAGATATAATGACATTTCCACGAACATTCTTTTCTATTACTAAAGCTGCCGCGTTACCTTGTTCTTTTGCTCAGTCATTTGCAGCATTTACTTGGTAGACTGATTCCACATTTTACTTGGTTTTCATTCCTGATCATGGACAGTATATACCTTCAGTTTTTATTTATTTATTTATTTGGTGCAGTACCTGGGACCAAACTCAGGACCTTGTGCTTGCCAGGCAGGTATGGTGCCACTGAGCTACATCTCCAGCCCCATATTACATTTGGTAGATGTTTAATAAGACACGTTTTAATTTTGAGTTTGTGTATTTCTTTCCTTCTCTCTCTCTGTCTTTCTCTCTCTCTCTCTCTCTCCCTCCCTCCCTCCCTAACCCCTAACCCTTCCTCCTTTCCTCTTTCTTTCTTTCTTTCTACTTTTCTTTTCTCTCCCTTCTTCCCCCCCTCCTCCTTTCCTTCTTTGGTACTGATACTGGGAATTGATTCCAGGGTCTTTACACAGAGTTATATCCTAGTCATTTTAAATTTTTTATTCTCAGACAAGATCATTTTAACTTCCTGGGCTGCCTCAGCTTCCTAGAATACTGGAATTACTGGTATACACCACCACACTTGAGGATTTTGCCTTTTTCTCTTTGAACTTTTGAGTCATTATTATTATTGTCATTGTTATTATTATTATTATTATTATTGGTTAAAACATAACCACAGGGAAGTGCAGAGCTCCAGGGCTGTCCCTGTGCCCATGCTGTGCCTGAGAACAGCCATGACCCACTGTACTGAGGGGCACACACCTCCACCTCCTGGGAAGTAATGAAGGGGCACATCCTGGACTGTGAGGGCTGGTGAGAGGGAACCATGGTGGGTCTCACAGGGAGGGTGACCTGAGGGTCCCTGAAGGGAGGGAAGGGCTCTGGCGATTCCTGCACCCTCCTGTGCCCTACTGCTTGACACAGAGTCAGCGCTCACTAGGGCTGGTAGAGGCTTCTGCAGAGTGAAGGGGCCCTGGGCAGCAGCCCAAACCTGTGTCCATACCTGCCCAGGGTTCAGAAGGATGAGAGGAAGTCTGGAGGCCAGAGAGGGCCACCCTGGACCAGGCTCAGAAATGCCCAGAACAAGGACCTCACCTGGCACATCTCTGCTTGGCAGGATCTGGTCGTGGCACTCTGGCTGGCGTCCCTGGCTGGTGCCATGGGCAGCCAGGTCCTTGTAGAGCCCGTCCCTCACTGCCCCCAGTTCCATTTGAGAGGAAGCACAGGTTCAGGGAGAAGTGGACAGGTAGGTGTCTGAGGTAAGTTTCAGTCCCAGCTCCTGGGGTCTCGGCCCTGGGCAGGCAGGAGTGGTTAGGAGCCAGGGCCCAGGTGGTTAAGTAGAGAATGCTCACCAGGCCAGGTGCCCAGGGTAGAGGCTTCCATACCTGGGTCTGGTGTGGGAGGGATCTCCCACCTGGATTTTGAGAAAGCAGATTTCAGATCCCTGGGTAGCCCTACCCACAGCACCGGACTCTCACACCAGCTGAGAGCCACTCAGCTTGAGCACATGGGTAGGAGGCCAGGATGGGGTGATGGCCAAGCCCTCTACTCTCAAAGTCCCTCCTCCCAGGGTGACCTTCTCCCCCATTGGATACGCTGGCTGGCGCTTGTCGCTAGGGGGCGTGGCTGATGAAGGCTGCGGGTCTAAGGGAGTTTGGGTTCGCTTGGGGCAGCCTTCCTGGAGAGGCAGAAGCAAATTTCCTGTTTCACCCAAATTCTCCAGCTCCTCAGGACCTGGACCACTTGCAGAGCACCCAAGGGCCAGCAGAGGAGCAAGGGCAGGGCCTGGTCCTGGGTTTGAGACCTGACTGTGATGAAGATGAGAATTTATGAAAGCCCTCAGCAGGGGCTCAGTCCCCAGAATTCAGTAAACAGGGCTACCGTGAGCTGTCAGCATTTATGTCCATCTCAGGGCTGGCTAGGTGGTGGAGGGGCTGGGTATGAGGCCTTAAATGAGGCCAAATGAGGCACGGGGTGAGAGAGGAGAGACTGACAGATGTGAATCGCAGAGCAGAGCAACTGGGGCACTTGGGCTGCTCCCTTGGCTGCCCCAGGATGTCAGAAGCCTACTGCCTTTGGCTCTGCCCCGCTCCACTCCAAGTGGCAGCCCTAACATAGGCATGTGGACACACACACACACACACACACACACACACACATACACAGTGCACACAGGTGTGAACCTGGCCAGTCCTGGGCCAAAGGATTCTGGGAGTGACCTTTAACCCCTGCTGGGATGCCCTGAGCTAGTTAGTGTAGGGGGCAGAGATACACAGAGCCAAAGGTGCACAGTCTCCTGAGGGTGTGCCTCGGTTCTCAGGGCAAGTGTAGCTATGAGCTGAGCCAGCCCCAGATCCCTGTCACTGTCCCCAGGCTGCTGGCAGCTCCCTCTGACAAAGCTGGCTGACACTGGAGGCAGGGGAAGATGCCCTCAAACTGACTCCCTTCCACCACGTGAGAGAGCTCCTAAAACTGTTCCAAGAGCCAGCTCGGGGAAAACAGCATGTCCAGCAGCCCCCTGTGAGCTGGCCACCAGGGTCAAAGAGGGACTCACCCACCTCACCGGCCAGGAGGGGCAGCCTGGCAGTCTCACTGTCCCCCCACCTACCGTGGTCACATCGGAGTCTGGGGGCGTCATCTCCACCAGGTTGATGTGGTAGGGAGCATCCTTCCAGGCTGGGTGATTGTCATTGATGTCCAGGAGGGTGACGTTCACCTGTGAAGCCACAGGGGGCACTGTGGGGTGCACTGGCAAGATGGTTATGATCAGGCCTCTGTGGGGGCCCTCAGAGGTTTATGGGGCCTCTTAGACTTGATTCCCCAATGTGGGCACCTTACGGAAGAGCCCAGGCTTTTGAGAACAGGATGGCACCAGGTCTCTTCAGAAAAGGGCTTAAGTGCTGTCCCGTTAGGAGGGAGAGGTGACCCCTGAAATCCTGGCTTTACTGACAGGTTATGGCTCACATGAAATCTCCCGAGCTTCCCAGTCTCAGCCACAAGCCAAGCAATTTCCCTGCTCACCTGCCACCAGGTGAATTATTTACAGGGCTCTGATTCCTCTTAGCAGGGCCTCTGCTGATGGAGGAGGGCTCTGTGGGGTCTTCTGCTAAGGCCCCAGGCCCTCTGGGTGGGCGGGGATGGGGGAAGGACCACGGAGAGAGGTCAGGAGGGGACCCGGGGAGAGACCAAGATAGCAACGGGAACTTCTTCCGCCTGCTCAGCAGCCCTTTTGGGGCCCCTCACTCTGCTCTCATGATGCCTCGCAGTGGCTGGGGGACACCCTCAGGATGATGGGGTGGGATGACATGGTTGGGAACTTCTTCCGCCTGCTCAGCAGCCCTTTTGGGGCCCCTCACTCTGCTCTCATGATGCCTCCCAGTGGCTGGGGGACACCCTCAGGATGATGGGGGTGGGGTGACATGGGGGCACTCACTGTGGCAATGCCCGTTTTCTGATTGTGGCCCACACCCCCGTCCACGGCGCGGACAATGAGGATGTACTCCGACTTGGTCTCTCGGTCCAGCAGGGACGTGGTGGTGATTTCGCCTGGTCGAGGGAGGAAGGTGAGAGGGAAGTGAAGGAGGGAAGGAGGGGGCGAGCGTGGGTTTGAGAGACGCCTGAGCCCAGGGACACGGCTGGGTCTATGTGCTGGGGGTGATACCGCTCCCAGTACCTGCTATGAGGTGCCTGCAGATGTGGGGAATCTAGGCCAGTTCTAGGGGTCCAGAGGGTGCAGATCGGGGGTTCAAAGGACCTTGGGGTTCAGCCCCGACATTATCTTACTGGCTCTCTCACCTGTGACGAGTTACTTAGATCCTCTCTGCCTCAGTTTCTCATTTGGTCAAACGGGACTAATAAAAGGATCTATTGTTAGGGATTAATTATGAGATTAGTGTGGTGAATGCCATGCAAACTCTAGAAGAACACGGGGTGCTGTTTATTCACAAAGTCCCAGGAAGCGCTGACAGGAAGGAAAACCCCAGCCGGCGACTCAGCCCTGGATGGCCGAGCCTATGGTGCATTGAGAAGTAACGGTTATAAAAATAACTTCCCAATTACCCTGTGGATAGCACAATTATATCGCTGTGACTTTTCTTTTTAGTGTGTAAACAAGTTATTCTGTTAAATAGAAACATTTAAAATAGAACAATTTTTGACAGCTGCTTTTGGCCTTTCTTTGCGTGTTGGTGTAATGTTGGTAGGGTAGGGGTGTGAGGGGAATGTTTAACTTGGTTTGTCAAAGAAACACAAGCATCTGCAGATCTTGGTGGAGTAAATACTCTCACCTGGGCCCGTTTCAAGGTGCTGCCTAAATGGCATTGAACATGGCTTGGAATCCGGCGCACACCCGGCCCCCTGGGGGCAGGTGGGGACAGTGGAAGTGGGCCTCAGCCCATTGTCACGGCCAACCACTGGGGACAGCCTCCACCTGAGGACAGGAGGCTCAGATCTGGGTCCTGATCAGGCCCATCCCAGATGCTTAGCCTTGGAAATGATACTTAGCTATGTCAGGTCTCAGTTTTCTAATCTGTAAAGTGCAGTTCAGTATGCCTTCCAACCAGAGGCGCTGTGGAGATGAAGCAGCCACAGGGACAGCTTCCAACATTCAGAAAAGGATCATTCCCTCCCCGTGCACTGTGAGAGTCCCCAGGGGCCGGCACTATGTGCTAGCCATCTTTTTATCCCAAGCTTTGGGACCTGGGGCAAGTTGCCTACCTTCTCTGTGCTTGGTTTCTTCTACCATAAAACAAGGAAGCTGGCCCAAGTGGCCCCTAGGGCCCCTTCTGCTCTGATATTTCTCTCCCATGCACACTGGCCTGTCCTCTAGCTGCTGCAGGGCCGAGCAGGGAACCAGGGGTGGGGGAAAAGGCAGCGAACAGGTCAGGAGCCAAAGCCTGGCAAAGGTCTACCACCGAACCGTGTTCCCCACTGGGGTGGGGTCAATAATTGGCAAGGCGAGGAAGAAATTAATCTCTAAAAAGTTTTAACACGAACTTGTCGGCATGATCGATGGCCTCTCCTGTCTGGGAAATTAGATCCAATTAAGGCCACCTTTGTGCAGTGGGCCTGGCTAATGTGACCAAGGAACTCAGAGGCAATCGCTTCCCCCTTTGGAGCTGGAGGAGCTGGGTCAGGGCGGAGGCAAATGTCTGTGCCATCCTTATAGGCCCTGGGTGGGAGCTGGAGTCCCTAGCCTGGACTCGCCGAGCCATTCCTGAAGGCCGTGCCCTCTAACGTGGCTTCAGGCGACATAGCGAACATCTGAGCCCCGAGCCGGCAGCTCAGGCTCTGAGTCCTCGGCGAAGTTGTTAACTTTCCTATGGCTTGGCTTCCTCATCTGGAAAGTAGGGGTGATGTTAGAAGAATGGAGTACGATGCCAGGCTCTCGGTTCATGTTAATGATACCATGTCCACATCTCACACACCACCGACCGTGGATTGGAAACAAATCTCCTCTGGACTGAACATGTACAGGTTTTTTTCTTGTTGTCCCCTGAGCGATACACGATGGCAACTCGTTACACAGCACTCACGTTGTATTAGGCGACCTAAGTGTAACGGAAGGTGTGCTGGGCTAACCCAACACCACCTCACACAGAAGGGACGTGGTCTCCTCAGGGGCCCCAGAGTCTGTCCCTCGCAGGTGCCAAGGGAGGGCTGTGCCGCTCCGAGCATCTGGAGCCGTGGCTCTCAGAGGTGGATACTCCGAGGGAGGCCCTGCCTTTTCAGAAGTGCCAGGAGAGGCTCACGGTGGCTCTGGGGCCCTCTCTTCAGTCCCTGTGTACAGCGGCACCAGCCGTCTGCCCCTGAGTCTCAGAGACCGAGGGCTCTCTTCAGCCAGGTCGGCATGTGTAACAGGGAGGCCCGGAGCCCTGCTGGGCCTCTGAGCAGTGTCCGGGCGTCCAGGTGAGGCACTGCCTGTCCTGGTCAACGGCTGTGAGCAGGAGTGACACGTCACTTCCAGGCCTGGCGCAGAGACCCTCCCTGGCACAATGCCCGTGTGCTCTTTTCCTTCTATGGGGATGTTGGACCCATGACCCAAAGGGGCCTGGCCAGGCAGGGCACCCACTGACCACCTGTACTAGGCAGCTGTGAGCTGCTGCTGCCTGAAGCCACCGAGTTATCGGGGTTCCCTGCCTGGTGTCTGGATGGAGCTCCCTTAGACAGAATCTCGTAACTGGAAGCAGGGCTGTGCATGCTCACGAAGCTGACGCTGACCCGAGGGCCACATCCTGTTCCTCCTATGCCGGCCCTGGCTCAGAGCAGGCCCCGCTGACTTCCCAGTGAATACAGGGGTCCTGGATTCCCTCCCAGGCTGGCTGAACATCCCGAGGCTCCTGTAGCTCCTTTCGGCTCCTCTTTTCCCCAGCCACAAAGGAGGCCTGTGGAAGGGTGTCAGGGAGCGGTGAAGAAGAGTTACACGAGCAGGGAGCTGGGGCAGGAGTGCTAGGTAAATAGGCCAAATAAAGAATGGAGCCTTTTTTATTTTAAGCACATATGAGGGGCCTATTCTAATGGTGTTCCCTATAGTAACTCATTTAATCTCACCTACACCACAGCACACAGCTGAGTATAAAGAGAAGCCAGGATCCGAGAGAGGGGAGGACCACTTAGATGTAAGTAAATGTGTCCCTGAAGTGTGGCGTGTGAACCGGAGTCTGCGACCTGACAGAGCCCATCGCCCTTGAGAGGCACAGGAGGAGACGCTGGTCTGGCCCAGTGGGACAGAGAGTGTGGGGCTTACCAGAGCGGGCATTGATCCGGAACTGGGCAGAGCCCTCCAAGGAGTAGATGATGGACTCTTGGCCGTACTCCCGGGAGCGGTCCAGGTCTGTGGCATTCAGGAACAGCACTGTGGCTCCTTGGGGAGAGGAAAGCGGGTGTTACTCACTCTGGGCCCTCAGCCCTGGGCCTTGGAGCCAGGCACTGAAGAACTCCCAGTGACCAGGCTTCAGGGAGGTGGGGGCCATCACTCTCGGGCTCCAGGTCCCTGAGGTATGCGGGGGACAGGACGGACATAGCTCCACGGGAGACTGAGGCCAGGGCGGGGATGGATCCGGCCGGTCTCCCCCTGACTCCTCTTTCTGGCCCAAACTGAGAGCAGACAGCTGTCTCCCCATCTGGCTGACCTTTGGATTATACTCCGTGCAGACTTTGCAGTCTTTACATTCAGTCAAAACGAAATGAAATTCCGTATTAAATTATTCTACATTTATTGCACCCAATTTCGGTCCTATTTTATCTTGTTCACAGGGGAATTTATAAGGGCCTTTATTTCTCATTAATGTCCAGTTAAGGCCTTCACCCTCATTTCCATCTATGCGAATCCTAAGCCGCAGACCAGCTTTTCCCAGAGCCCTGATGAGACCCTAAGAGCTGCTTGTCCTGAGACTGCTCTCACCTTGTCCTCCAGGGCCAAACAGTTCCTGTTTGGCTGTGTCCCCATGAAGACAGCACATCCTGCAGTAGGGTGTAGCTGCCGGCCTGCTCCTAACCAGAGCATATGCCCCAGATCCTGGACACAGGGTAAGCAGGCCTGGGGCTGCAGGCTGGGCCTGGTCACCTCAGGCGTGGCCCTTACAGAGGCACATGCTTCAGGGCGACCCTTCCTGGCTCCTGGGACCTGGGATGCTCTGTACTCTCCAACCCAGATGGCCTGGTTAATCCTCCATTCTTATCTCTTCCTGCTAGACAGCAGCTGCAGGAGATCAAGGACCCAGTGCCCAGCTCTGAGAAGGTACTCTGTAAGTAACTGCCGGCTGGCAGGTAACCAGACAGCCCCAATGGCCCGACAGGTCACAAGCTGCCTGGACTCAGAAACAGAGAAGTCTGCAGGCCCTGTGACTTCTGGCTGTCCATCCCTGCCCCCCGTCCCGCCCCTACCTGCCATGATGTTCTCCACCACAGAAACAAAGTAGGCAGGCTTGCTGAAGGTGGGGGGGTTATCATTCTCGTCCTGGAAGGAAAGCAGATGGAAGAGTGGCAGGAGCCAGCTGTCCAAGGCAGGCACCCAGGGAGCAGGCTGGGCACGCTGGCCCTGGGGAGCTCTGGCCTGTCTGTGTCACCAGAGCCAGGTTGGGGGAGGGCGCTGGGGGCCAGAGGTTCCTGTGGCAGGCCATGGTTCAAGGAGGCAGGACAGACCTTGGGGAAACTTGCAGGGTCAGGAGGGGGTGCTGGGGGATGAGGAGATGGAGAACGGAGGTGACAGTTGGGCCTGACTACAACTTGCAGTGCCCAGGCTCCCAGCCCGCCTTCCTGCTGAGTGACAAGCTCTGTTCGGGGCTCCTGTTCTACAGTCAACAGCCTCCCTGGCTGGGATGCCCACTTGAGCTTTCCTCCTAGCCCAGTCAAGATGGTGGAAGGTTCTAGGAACCTTGCCCAAAGGAAAAAAGGAGCATTGCCAACCCCAAAGGCACTGAAATGGGCAGGTTCAAGCAGGGCTAGCAGGCCCCCTTCACACACCTGAGCAATGGCTCCTTGCCCCCGGTAAGCCCTGCCCTAGAGCCTGTCTCCAGCAGGCTCTGGAGCACTCTGTCCTCTGGGCCAGTTTTCACCAAGCCCAGAGCAGGCTTAGTGGCTCGGTAAACCAGGCAGGGGTGGTGGGAAGGCTCCATCTCAGGGACCCTGGACCAGGTGCAGCCTTCCCCATCCAGCGCTGCTGTTCCTCCACACCTGTCCCGTCCTCTTCAATCAAGGCCTTTCTGCCCTGAAGACTCTCAGCCTTGCCAACGGCTTTGCAATCACTCACCAAGAATCTTCCCTGTCCCCTCTTCTAGAGGGCCTCTCTGGGTCCCTGGCACTGAGCCTTCTTATGCTCCCCCCATCCCTGCAAAGCACACTGCAGAGCTCAGGAATCACTGTCTGGGGAGGTGGGTTCCCCCACTGAGGCTCTGTCTCATGGAGCGGCAGAGGGCTCTTGGCCAGGGACTGGAGGCCGTGGTGGTGGTAGTGGTGGTGATGGTGTCCCTTGCCAGGCCCCTTTTGCGGGAGTCCCTTCTGGTGGAGCAAGACATGTGACCAGCTGCCCGTCCCTGGGGACTTTACAGAAAACCTCAGCCAGCCGAGGCTGTGGATGCCCAGAAGGGAACCCTCCAATTCTTCTCAAATCTGTCCCCTGGCTCTGACTGTGCATGGGCTCCTGCCAACCTGTCCCTCTCCCCTGGGAACTGGCAGTCTCAGGACTCCCCTGATGGGCCACGTCCCACTGCACACCTGGCCTCTGCCAGGGCTCCGGTGTGGAGAGACGTGCCTCATCTGCACACACGGACGCTTTTGCTTGGCTGCATGACATGCAGCAAGAATGTCAGTGACAGAGAGCGAGGCAGAAACTTATTAGCGGTGATATTTCCCCGGATCCTGGAGCTGCATTCGCTATTAGTTCTAATTCAGCGGCTCCCTCTACAAAAGCTTATTGTCCCCTAATGGGAAATCTACACTCCGAGTTTGACTTCTTTATTAAAAACCAACATGCAGTGGAAGAAAAGGAATCACCTGGCCCCTCTCACCTGCTCCTCCGCTGCTCTGATCTGCCCACCCCCTCCCAGCCTTTGTGATAAGAGCTCCATCAACTACCAGGCTTTTTTTTTTTTTTTCTTTTCAATTGAGAGAGAATCCTTTCAGTGGAGAAAGGAGGTGGCTTAGCCAAGTGACAGCTACTTAAAAACCACCCACGTGCAAAATCAACCCGCAGGCGCTGACCTTTTCAAGTGCGGTCCTTAGAAACTCTGTCCCCAAGCCCTGCTTGTATGCACTCACAACCGTGGTGGTCCCTGTCTTTATTACTGGCCCTTCTGGCTGCAAGGGGTGCTGGGTGGCTTCGGAAGGGAACTGTGAGCCTCTGTGACCCCGCGTGATGGTGCTGAGGAATCTGACAGCAGGGCCTCTTCCGCTGCACTGCTCAAGGCAGAGTCTTGTGCCACTCGCAGTGCACGGAGTCCCCGCCTGGGACCAGGCAGAGAGGCTGATGCCCACTGTTGTTCAGCAGTGGTAACAGGTTGGTCCAGTCCTTCCTCTTCCTGCTGGCTCTGCTCCCACTCTCCAGGGGCTGGGCAGAAGGAGAAGAGGTGCTGCCCTGCCCCTTCTGTAACAGAGCCGCAGGTTGGGATGGATCTGGGGTGTGGGGTAGTCCCTGGGATTCAAGATGTCCTGGGGCAGGAAGCAGACCTTCAAAACCCTGGTGACTTGGAGTGCAGTCCCTGACCAGCCATCAGCACCACTGGGAGCTTGCTAGAAATGAAGGCCCCGGCTCTACTTCAGTCCCACTAGGTAACAATCTGCACTTCGTGAGGGTCCCCAGTCATCCTGGGTGCGAGGACCTTTGAGAAGCACTGGTCTCAGTCATGTCATGACCAAGGTCTTAGCCCATATGTGTGGTGAGAATGTCAGCAAGGAGTCACTCAGGTGTGAGTTCAAATCCCAGCTTTTCCAGGCATGGTGGCACATGCCTCTAATCCCAGCACTTGGGAGGCTGAGGCAGGAGGATTGACATGAGTTCAAGGCCAGTCTGGGTTATATAGTGAGTTCAAGGCCAGCCTGACTGCATAGCAAGACTTTGTCTTGGGGCGGGGGAGTATTCAAATCCCAGCTCTTATTTACTAGCAGCAAGGAAGACACTGGTAACCTTGGGCCAGCTATGGTCCCCTCCCTGAGCCTTGGTTTCCTCATCTGTAGATGGGGCTGAGACACCAAGCCTGGCACACTGGCAGGACTCAGCAGGCTTGAACTGCTTTTGGCTGCTTGTGCCTGCACAGCCCCAGCGTTTAACCTATCTCGCTAACCCTCTCCTCCTTTACCCTCTCCCAGTCTGCTTTTCCACAGCCCAGAGGGGTCCCTCTGCTCTGGCCTGCTCACTGCATAGCGACAAGTTCGGCCCTCCCCTCCTGTGGACCCAGTGTGTGTGATTGTCATCAGCTTCAGTGATGGCCGATGTGCCAGGTGCCAGGTGCTCAGCTGTCAAGGGAGGACGACATGACAATCTCACGTCACCCTTACAGCAATGTGTGAGGCAGGTACGACGATTACCCCATTTAGCAGATGAGGAAACTGAGGCTCACAAAGGTGGGAAGCTCAGGTCGCACAGCTAGGGGTAATGGAGCCAAGTTCAAAGCCACATGAAGGAGCCACACCCCTCTTCCCATTCAGTGTTTTGGGGTTGACAGCAGGCAATGACCCACCTGCGAGTCCGCCCAGGCCCCAGGTGCCCTGCTCACAGGCTGGAAGGGAGAGGTGGGTGTGCAGAGTAACAAGCGTGGCCAGGCTCAGGGGAGGTTTGGGATCAAGACTAGGCAACCAAGGTTAAGTTTGTGAGATGCGGCTGGGGTTAGGGTTGTGCAGGCAGGGAGTGTTTTAAGTTCACAACAGGCCAGTTCTGGGGCTCCTGTGGATGAGACATCCTCGTCTCCTCCCCTGACGTGAGCTGACAGAGCTCGCAGATACAATGACCCCAGAAGTAGGGCCCCGGCTCTCTTGGGGTTCCCTTTGTCGTCCTGGTCCTGAGAGACCTCTTCCTTCCTGCTCCCACTGCCTACCTGGGGGCTCCCCAGGTATGGCCATGACTGCTCCCCACTTCTAGCTCCCCACCTATTCAGCAAGGAACAAGGTCTCCTGCCCTGACCTAGGACCTTCCCATTTGGGGGGTGGCCCTGGGGCTTAGGCCTTGGGTGTCGAGGATAAGGCTTGTTAAAGACAGGTGTGGGGCTGTGCCAGGGGCTGTGGGAGAAGCCTATGGTAACAGGAAGGCCTCGCAGCAAGCCTGCTCCAGGGAGATTTTCCTGCACTGACGTGGAATCACACAGTGACCCTGAACCTGACAGTCTGATTCGGCACCCCGGAGCCCAGGACGGACTAACTCCCACTGACACACGCTCGCCCTCTCCTGCAGCTGGGGCACCTGTGCGTGCTGGGGTGCGCAGGGCCCATGGGCGAGCCCACCGGCTCCTGTCAGGCCACGCTCTGTGTCCCCGGCATCGCGAGGGTTGGCACAGGGAAAGAAGTGGCGAGGAGATGGATTCAGAGACTGACCACTTCCGGCAGGGAAAGCTCAGAGGTGTGCTGGATGTTCATGTCAGACAAGCTGTGCTCGGCTTCCAGCCCCTTTCCGTCTTCAGAGGAGTGGAAAGGGGGAGCCCAGGGGAAGAGGGGGCCACAGAGAGAGTTGGAGGAGGGAAGATGACCTTCTGTCACTCCCTTGAACATCACAGAGCTCAGCCATCAAAGTGGCCATCAGTGAAGGAGCCTGATGCCTTTCCTCCCAGCCTGTCCCCAGTTCTGGGGTCCCACACAGTTGAAGCAGGGACATCTGTCTCCCGAGATCACGCAGGCAGCTGCTCTGCAGCCATAGGGATGGCAGAGGTTGGCAAGGGACAGGCTTTGGGACAGTCTGAGCTGTGAGGACATGGTCCCCGTCACCCCTGAGTACTTACAAACACCTCAATGGTGACCGGGACAGTGCTGTTCAGAGGAGGGTTGCCAGCGTCCTTGGCCATGACCGTCAGGTAGATCAGCCCATTGGGTACCTGCTCGTAATCCAGGGGACGGCTCACACTGATCACTGGAATGACAAGAGCAGGGCCCAGACCTCAGGGTTCCCCTTGGACAGAGATGGTGTGGCCTAGGCCACATCTGTTGTTTTCCCCTCTAGCCTTTGAACATCTAGAGCCCTCCTGGTCTTCACTTAAGTTTGTTGACTGACTAACCTGCGCCATGTACTGTGCTGAGCCCACTGGGTCATCACTATTATGGTGATAAGGTAAGCCCCACTTTATGGATGAGCAACTAAGCTCAGAGAGGTTCAGTAACTTGCCCAAGGTCATGCAGCAACACAATAGACAGGAGCCTAGGTATGGCCACATCTAAAACAATGATACTAGAGTGAAATTTGCTGTGTATGAACACGGGGCACAACATGACTACTTTACTAATATAAAACAAACTGGGGGTTCTTTTAGCAGTAAAGAGGGTCAGGTGAGGGGATGCGCAGAGCCCTGGGACTTTCAAGTTTCTGAAAGAGGAATTTAGATTTTCTTTTTTAAAAGATCACTTCATTTGTTTTTGTTGTACCAGCGATAGAACTCAGGACCTGGTGCTTGCCAGGCAGGCACAGTGCCACTGAACTACATCCCCAGCCAGAATTTAGATTTTTATAGAGAAAACTCAGGCTGGGGTCTCCAGGGACAGGAAATTTTCCTTTTTTTGTTTCCTCCCCACCCGCCCCCTCTTTCAGGGAGCAATGCTGGGGATTGAACCCAGGGCCTTGAGCATGCTAGGCAAGTACTCTCCCACTGAGCTGTATGCCAGCCCCAGAGCTGCATTTCTGTGACGCATTTGTCTGACACAGCGTTGGGGTGGGAGGACAAGGTCAGCCTGGGGATCACATGACATGCTGGTTCTGCCTCGGGATCAGCTAGCCCATCCCTCCAGGGAGAGGGAAGCTTCCTGGGAAGGAGGCAGGAAGGAGCCTTTAAAGTTTGAAACAGGGAGACAGACCCTTTGCAAATGGGAAGGGGACCAAGAGCTGGAGGGAGCAGAAGTGGGGAGGGGGAAGGGGACGTGAGAATAATTCTGGTGTGTGGTGTACAGGTGCTGAGTTCCCATGAACAGAGTAATCACTGTGTACTGCCATCGGGAGCTCAGAAAGAAAAAACTGCATCAGAGGCTGTGAGCTGAACAGGCGAGGAGAGGCAGGGCAGATGGGCCAGGAGGAAGGGCCTTCCAAGGCAGAAGGAACAGACCCAGCAAAGACATGGAGGTGACCACTGTAAGGGGAAGGAGTGTCCAGGGATCAAGGAGGCTGGATCCCAGTGGGCAGGATGAGATTGCTGAGCTACCAGGCTGGGAGGAGGCCGCCCAAAGCCACGCCACACAGGGACTCGAGGCTAAGCGTGGCAATGTTGGGTGACCACAGGCAAGTCACTCTCTGTCTCAGGCCTTAGCTGCCTTGTCTGAAAAACAAGGCAGTCTCTTGTGGATCCTGGTGCTTGACGTTGCTGCTGCCACTCCCTATGCCAGGGTTCCAGGGAGTGAGCCTCAGAGTGGGCCGGGCAGGGCTGGTTCAGAGTACAAAACTGGGCCTGGGAAAGACCATGGCCCAGGTAGGCCGGTGGGGTGTGTGTAGGTAGGAAATAGGGATCAGCACAGATTCCGGCAATGCTGCCTTCAGGGCTGGCCATGGCTATCACCCAGAGAAAGGTCTGGCCGATGTGAGGCTCGTGGGACCTACAGAAGGGTGACTTCTGGCCACAGGCTGCTCCGGTGATGGGAGCTTGGGCAACAGCCTGAGCAGTGCAGGGGGTCTAGAGGCAGTGGGGGCCCTTTCCTGACCTCTGAGAGCACTGTGAGCACACAGAGCCCCAGCCCAGCCTTCCATTCTGGCCTCCTGTACCTCCATAGCCCTCGTACACACTGATGTCAAAGTAGCTGCCAAAGGCCGACGCGTTGACAATGCTATAGATGATCTGGTTGTTCGGTGGGGAGTCTTCATCTGTTGCCTAGAAGAGGGCAGACAGGGCTCATGAGTCCACGGAGAGCCCAGGAAGCCACCTCCCTTCAGCTCCTTCTTTGGGTGAGATCAGCTTGGGTCACGTGCTGGCCTAAGACTGGGGGAACCCTTTGTCCCTCAGTGGAGCCCACCCAGCAAATACCCGATTCCCCTCCACATGCTAGGTATGGTGGCAACCTGGGAAGTCAAGAGGGTGGGCGGGGACCCAGAAAGAGCAAGGAGGGGGCAGTGTTCTCAGGGGATGCTTGTCATGCCGGTGTCCCACACCTTTCTGCTCAGGCCACAGTTACCTCCCCAGACCCACAGACCAAGGTAGGGCGCACTGTGGCTGCCTGAGGGTTCATTTTTTTTTTTTTTCTTTTTGGTACCAGGGATCGAATTTAGGACCTTGTGCTTGTGAGGCAGGTGATGGCACCACTGAGCTAAATCCCCGGCCTCTTCCTGAGGGTTCATGTGCTGGTGGCTTAGTCTTGAGGTGGATGTGTTGGTAGAAGTGGTGGAGGGCCCATTATGGGGTGGGGCCTAGTGGAAGGTGGTTAGGTCTGCACTAATCCATCAGACTAGCTTATTATAGCTCTGGACAGACCCTGGTTAATTCCCTCCAGAGCAAGTTGCTCTAAGAGAGCAAGTCTAGCCCTGGATCTTTCAATTCCTGTCCTGCCATATGATGTCTCCCTCTAACACATGATCTTATCATGATGCCTATCTGCCATCTTGGGATGCAGCCAAGAAGCCTCACCACAGGCCTACCAATGAGGCTATCCCACCTGGGACTTTAAGCCTCTAAAACGATGAGCTAAACCAACCTTTTCTTTATAAATCTCTAGCCTTGGGTAATTTGTTATAGCAACAGAAGACAGACTGAGACCAGGTCCCTAGTGCTGTGCCCCTTCATACTGTGTGATTTTTTATTTAACTGTTGCCTGCCTCACTTAGATCATAGCCTCATGTGAGTAGGACCCTTAGGTTTCTTGACTGAAGCTGCATACCTAAAGTGCAGCACAGGGTTTGGTACATAGTGGGTATCTAATAAATGCATTTTATATGAAAACAAGGAGAGAAAAAGTCTTGGAGGCCATGGCTTTTTCTTCCCTGTCTGGCTAAATTAATTAGCTTCTTTCCAGATTGTCCCCAACATGAGCAAGTGTCCAAGGGTCCCCACAACTCCATGTACCTGGGGCTGAGCAGGAGGGAAAAGTAGGATCTACTGGGGACTATGGCCATGGGGAGTAAGCACACAGCCCTACCTTCTGTTGTCCTATGCCCACCCCTCCATCCTTGCTTTCATCTTCGCTTGCTTCAGAAGTAATTTCCAAGTAAGGACCCTGGGTCCTGTCCCTTTTGGCAGGCAGCATGGGGAAGGGACATATGGACATTAAGGACATTAAGCTCTTGTCAGAGCTGGTTGTGGTGTCTCATACCTATAATCCCAGCTACTCAGGAGGCTGAGGCAGGGAGATCACAAAGTTAAGCCCAGCCTAGGTAATTTAGTGACTTAGCAAGACCACATTCCAAAATAAAAAGTAAAATGGGAATGTGGCTCAGTGGTAGAGCACTTGCCTAGCACATACAAAGCCCTGGGTTCCATTCTCTAGCATTGGAAAAAAAAAAAGTCCTAGATCAGAAGTCCCTGGAATATGGCAGGGACTCCTTTGCAGGATGATACCTATAGCATAGAGCCTACATCCTAGGGATGGCTCTGCTGCTCTGCTGATTCACTGTGTCTTTGGAGCCTACCCATCCCTGCTGTACCCCAGGGGTCTCTGTGGCACTGTTATGGCTCCTATCTAGATGTCCACCCAAAGCTTCATGTACTCATAGGTGGAGCTTTTTGGAGCTGGCAGGATCTAGGGCATGGGATACTGGGATTAAGAATGTGTGGTACTAAATTAGTCCACTCTATGGAATTAGCATAGTTTTGGGTGTGGCTGAATGGATTTACTGAAGACAGGAACCCCACCCTGTGTGGGTGGCATCACCCAAAAGGTTTATGGCCTCATAGGCTAAAAGTGAAAGGCAGGCTTCCTGCTTCAGCTGCCTTGCTTGCTGCCTGCTGCCTTCTACCTACCTTGCCATGGACTGTTTCTCCTCTGTGATGCCCTCTGCCATGTCACTTTGGAACCAGCCAATTATGGACTGAAATCTCTACAAACTGTGAGCTGAAATAAACCCTTCCTCCTTTAACTTTGAGTGTCAGGTATTTTGTCCCAGCAACCAGAAGAGTAATTAAGACAGGCACTTCCCAGCTGCAGCGGTTCCTGGTTGTAGACAGGCACTAACAGGCTTCCCTGGGAGTGCTTGCATGAGAGGCAAGGGACATCCTTGAGCTAATGAGTGATCTATAACTCAGTCTGGTACAAACACTGTGACTGTGGCTCTGCTCAGTCACCATGACAGGAGATAATGTTTAGAGGAGGCCTAACAGACACCAAAAGTTTGACCCCCAAACCTTGGTGGGTGGGTGGTTAGCGCCCCTCTCTGTGGCTTCCTGAGCAGCCAGGAGGAATGCCTAGGGGTGAAGGCCAGACAGACGGCCACACGGGGCTCCCGGACCCCTTACCCGTAGCCGCACCAGCTGCGTGACAGAGGGCTCATTCTCTCGCAGGGCACCCACGTAGGCGTCCTTCTGGAAGGTGGGCACATTGTCGTTGACATCCAGCACATTGATGCGGACTCTGCCTGTGGTCTCCTCACCACCCCCATCCCGGGCAATGACTGTCAGGGTGAAGCGCTGGATGAGCTCAAAGTCCAGTTTGGCGATCAGCAGGATGAGTCCCGTGTCCTTGTCCAGCAAGAACCTGTGTCAAAAGGAAAGAGGCAGAAAGATGCCCAGGTTCAGAGCAGGCTTATGGATGAGCGTGTTTCACCAAGGAGGGAGCCCCGGTAGAATGGCCCACTTGCCCCGAGCAGGAGTCTCTGCCAACTGGAGATGTTCAGGTACTGGAGAACTGGAGGGACAGAAATTCTGCCTCCAGGACAGTTTTGTACCACAACGCTCTAGGATGGCAGCAGAGTATCCCACAAGGGGAGGGGTGGCTGCGCCTCTCTTGGGAGCCATGCTGGTCATCTGCCTGAGGACTGAGGCTCAGGGAGGAGGCTGGCAGCGTCCTTCAGGGGCAGCAAGGGCCAGCTAGAAGAGTCCTCCAAGTGCCACCTCTAAATGTCCCCTCAGAAGTTTCAACTGAGCTCAGTTCATGTGTGTGAGCTCTGCCCTGGTCCACAGCTGCCAGCCATCAAGTCTGGAAGGGCCCAGTTCTAAGGCACGGAAGCCCCAGGAAGAGATGAGAAATCCAGAATGACTGGGTCAAGCCCCTGCACCCAAGGGCCAGGGCTCCCTGTGCATTCAGCCACAGCTGGTCTCTTCCTCTCACACTGAGAACCTCATCACACAGTGGCAGAGGACACCAACAATGCACCCGGCAGTGTCCCAGGCTGTTCTTGATCACCTACACTGACAGGCCAGGGATCTGAGCTGACAGCCACTGTCCTGCTCATTCTGCCAGCCTCCAAATGCATCTGACTCTTCATTTTTAGAAGCAGACCTGCTGTCTAGTTCAGCCTGGCCTTGAACATGTTAAAAATGAGATGGCCTAGCTGGGCATGGTGGTGCCTACCCATCAGCAATCCTGGCACTCTGGGAGGCTGTGCCAGGAGAATCAGAAGAAAAAGAAAGAAAGAAAGTAAGAAGAAAGTGAGGGAGGAAGAGAGAGAGAGAGAGAGAGAGAGAGAGAGAGAGAGGGCCTCCCTTCGTTCAGATTAATCTAATACAAGGGGGAAGAGATGGCCCAGTGCTGTCACCACTGGGTATGACTGACAGGGCAAGGCTGGCACAGCTCAGGCAATGAGGCAAGTTGCCCACATAATTGTTGCTGCACATGGAGAGCCCCCTCCTGTTGGAGGCCCTGCTGGTATCAGTGAGGTCACATGCAGAGGCCTGGCCCTGTGACTCCGGGCAAATAGCTGTAAGGTGGAAATGGCAAGAGGGCCCAGCACTGAGTGCCTCTAGCCTTTGGCTGTGAGGGTTACACAAAAGGGTGCGTGTAAATCACTTGGCAAAGCGCCTGGCACACAGTCAGCCTCCTGCGTGTGAGCTGTTGCTGCTGATAGTGGTGAGCTGGTCACCCTAAATGGCTGGTGCTGCCAGGCCTCACAGACACACATTCTTCTCCATGCCTGAAGCCAAAGGCTGTATTTCAGGGTGAGAGAAACTCTGTCCAGAGTGTTTAGGGGACCTGGGGAACTCTGAGCTGCAATCAGGGCCAAACTGGCAACCGCGCCCATGGGTACTGACTCCCAGTCCAGTGCTCCAGCCAGTGAGCCTAGTGCCCTCCCTAAGGAGTTCGCCAGATGGATACTCTGGGTGGCAGAGGGGCTGGGAGTAGGGGTCTTACCTGTCAGGGTCGTCACTGAAGAAGTAGCTGACTTCCCCAAAGGTGCCCACGTCATTGTCTGTGGCCTGCAGTGGTGAGGACAGGAAGTCGTTACCGCCAGCCCAGCTGAGGCTGTGACCCTTGCCAGGAAAGGGCCACAGGAAACCTGTTTCTCCCACACGGCTCCTGTGGCCCAGCCAGACTCCCTAGAGCCATACTGCTCTCACTTTATCTAGGAAAGCAGAGCTCTAAGTGCCCAGTCCTTCCACGGTTCCTGGCCTCATGCCAGCCCCAGGGTGGGGCTTACCCTCTGCAGACACTCACGGGGTGCAGGGGAGACCCCGGGCCTGGGATCACAACCTGCAGATCTGCAAAGCACTGCAAAGGAAAGTGGGTGTGGTGTGGCTTCGGCCATCCGGTGGATCCTTCTGGTGATTCCCTCCACCAAAGCTTCCAAGTCAGATGTGCTGCTGGGGATTGGGGGTCTGGGGGGGATTTCTGGTTGTGCCCTTTGACCCTAGGAATAATCTAATGCATCACAGAGCAGGCCATCACCTGCCTGGCCACCTTCGCTTTGAGACGCAGGCTACCACCCATCTCTACCCTTCTTGGGCTCATTTGCCAGCTGGACCAAATGGTCCAGAACCCAGCTGCCTACCCTGTCCCCAGCCACAGGGACTTGCTAGGGGTGGCTCTTGACCACCATGGGTTCAGCAGAGTCTGCCTTGGATCCTTCTTATGATTGCTGGGGATAAGCCAAAACTGAGCATCCATCCATCAGCAGCAGGCAAGAGACTAAAGGAGGATGGGCTGGCCCTATGCTGGCGGCCACGGCAATAACCGTGACCGCTGGCAGCCTCGACCGTGTCAGACCTTTTATGTTTTCAAAGAACATCCATGTTTACTGTGACCTCATTTTATCCTTGCTGCCGTCCATGTGATGAGGAAGATAGGTCCTGCTGCCCACCTCATAGATCACTCAACTGAGGCCCCGGATTCTTTTTTTTTCCTTGCTTCTAGCATAGCATTTATTAGACTGCAGTATCACAGCTGGTCCACATGCCTTTTTAAATCTTCATTAAGTTTATCGGTACGTTTTAGGTATACAATTTTAGGTATCCACTCATCACTGGGATCTTGTACCTTTACATGCCTTATCTTGGCTCTTATTTTCCCCATTCCCCAGCCCTCCCTTCAGCCCCTCCACCCTTCCCAGTTTAAAAAGACATCATTTCCTTGTTTTTCCTTTTCACATATTTTTTCTTTTCCTTTTTTCCCTTTCCCCTACCTCTCCCACTCTCTATACTATTTTAGACCCTTTCTTCTTACTACGCAATATCAACTATATATTTTGATCCTTATTTGCACTTTTAGTTTTTCACACCAGAGAACCTATTCAGGATTTATACGTGTGTCTTATTAATTTCACTTAAGACTATGGCCTTAAGCCGGGCACTTAGCCCAGTGGTTCCAGAGCCTGCCTTGCAAGCTTAAGGTCCTGAGTTTGATCCCTGGTACCAAAAAGACAAAGAAAAAGAAAAGAAAGAAAGAGTATGGCCCCAATATGTATCCACTTAGCTATAAATTATCTCTAGTTTCTCGTACTTTATGACGAGTAGTATTCCATTTTATATATATATAAAAACATGCCGGGCATGGTGGCGCACGCCTGTAATCCCAGCACCCAGGAGGTTGAGGCAGGAGGATCTCTGCGAGTTCTAGACCAGCCTGGGCTACGTAGTGAGTTCCAGGTCAGTCTCAACTACATAGTGAGACCCTGTCTCAAAAAAACAGAACAAAAAAACCCTTCTTTATCCAATCTCCAGTCGATGGGCGAGTGACCCAGGATTCTTGCGTCCCAGGGGAACCCTGTCACCAGGTGGAGAGCAGGACAGAAGTAGAAGGGTGGCTGAGCCAGCCTGCCCGATCCCTGCCTGGAGCTCCCTTCTTCAGGCCACGTGGAGAGGCCGCTCCCAGTCTCCTTCTTCCCAAGATGAGCACAGTGCTAGTGGGGCTTGGCTTTTGTCGCTGGGACCATTGGCTTCTGTCCCAGCCCGGCACGGCTGCACAGCCCCATGCACGCACCCACCCATTCATTCATTCGTCTGTCCCTTCGTGGGCAGCCTGTAGTGGGTCCTGGCTCCTGGGTACCATTCGAGATGCCCTGGGGCTGGGCAAACAGCCACCCACTACCAGGTGCCAGAAGGAAAAGGCTTTGCATTGACTGTAGGCCCGTGTATATCTGTTTTATGCTCAAGGCTTCTTCATAAGATCATACGTGGATAAGGGCTCTGTGGCTAAAAATGCGCTTTAATACTTCTCCACTAAATATTTTCTGAGGTCCTTTTTAAAGCTCCTAGCTTCTATGAAATCTATTAAATTCTATGTTCCTTATAATAAACCTGAATTTTCATGAAAAACCTAATTCTCATTCAATCTACTCGGTTCAGGAAGGCGGATCCGTGAAGAATATATTTCTATCCCAAATGAATGAAATGAAAGAAATGTTTATACCCAAAGAGCCAAGATCTTAGTTAATCAGAAAATGTGGTTATTCATAAAGATGTCATTTCCAGGGGCTCTGGGCTGCTTCCCTTTATGTGACTGCCTCTTGTCCCCGATTTCCATTCACACAATTTAAGTTTCTGTGGACTCTGCACACTGTGCGGCTCACCATGCCTTCGGCCTCTCCGAGTTGCTGCCTCAAAACCAAGAGGAGAAGGTGCTTCAGAAAGGGAGCCGGGCCGTCCCAGGGAAAGGAGGCCAAAGCCCTCATTCACTCTCTTCCTGCCGGGGTGAAGGAGAAGGCCGGGCAGGGACCCACTGGCAAACTGGCACTGTGAATGTGGCATTACTGGGCTGCGAAAACTGCGACACGGCCCAGGGAAGAGCTGTACGCGATGCCACTGAGCCCCCTAGAGAGGGGCTCGTATGGGGTAGAGACCCCAGGTCCGGGCCAGGGTGAACAGCCAAAGGCAGGCCTTCCGGCCTCAGCCTCCTCCTCCATCAAACGAAAGGGGCAGGGAAGCTGGAGGACAGAGTTGGCACCTGCTGGGCTGCCGGCTGGCACAGACAGTGCCCAGCACAGAGGAGATGCTTCTCACATTCCTAAAGAGTGAATGAGCGAAATCGAGTAGGAAGAGGGTGGGGAGAAAAAAATGGAAAGGCAGAGAAGATTCAGAATAAAGGGAAAGGAGAGGAGCAAAAGGGGAAAGGGAAGGGGCCAGGCAGAGGAGAACCAGAGGCAACAGGGGACACCCCTGCTACTGGAGAAGGTCACGGGCGAGCCCTGGATGCGGCCACTCGTGCCTCGGTGTCATACAGAATTGCACGTGGGCTGTCAGGGCAGGAGGAACCCCTGAGGTCCCCTTGTCCAGTTCCCTTCACCCTGGGTCCCGAAGCAGCCGAGACTCAGGGAAATGGGGTGGTGAGCACCTGGGGGACAAGATGGGGAGCAGTTGCTGCCTCCACTCCTACCCTGGCCCAACTTCCCTTCCTGGATGGGGCTGGGCTCGGCAAAGGGTCTCACAGTGAGCCCCAGCGCTGGGGCTCACTGCCCTCTCAGGCCACCAGTGCTGACCAGGGAAGATGTGTGAGTCCTTCAGTGCCCCCAGATAATGACCTCATGAATTATGTGTGTCCAGTACAGAGGAGCCAGGGGCTTCCACTTCTCCAATGCACGAGGCAGAATAATAAATGGAGAGCCACCTCTGCGCTCCCAGGGTGGGTGGGCAGTAGCACTGGAGCGAGGGACCTCACAGCTCGGCCAGTGCCCAGCTGTAAGGAGCCCAGCGCCTCCTCCTGCACACACGTTCAGTCCCTGAAGGTCCAGCCCGGATCGCCTGCTCTTCCCCTGCCCTTCTCTGTCCTCCCAGGGGAGGCTAGGGTTCCACCTGCACTCTGTACTCTCAGGTGCCTGTGGGCTGGGCTCCCTGAGGGCGGCGCAGGGATCAGATGTGCTTAGAGCCTACTACACCTCCACGGGCACTTGAGGGATCTCCCCGTATCTGTCTTCCACAGCTGCAGCCGTGTCCACATCTGCACGTAGCCATGAATAACTCTGTGTAACGAGACCACATACCTACCCGGTAGGCACTCAGAACTCCTGCCCTGCTTGTTACAAATGAGGAAACAGCAGCTCAGTGGTGCTAAGTAACACGCCAAGGCCTTGTGGCAGGGAAGTGGCAGAGCTGGCCTTCAAGTCCCTGGGTTTAAAACTTTTGGTGCTTTGTGGCACACACAGCCCCCAAGCACTGTCCCGTGGCAGAGCCAATCCACAGGTGCTGGCCCACCTGCTGTTCTGCCTGCCTGGCCACCAGCTCTATCCTGGACCCACTGCTGGCTACCCATGTAAACCACCTCCTTCCATTACACGCTGTGGCTGCCAGCCCAAGACACACGAACTGACAGGCAGGGGCTCACGACAGGAAGGAACGCTTGAGGCAGGGCTGAGGGCCTCTTCACTCCACAAACTCCCCTCCCCTGCCACGATCTAGGAAGGAGCACATCTGTCTCCTTGCAGGGTGACTCCTGGGACTCCTGGGGTCGCACAGGCCGTGCGGTGGCTGTGGGATGGGGATGGGGTTAGCCCAGTCAGTCAGGGAGTGGATCTCATATTGCATGTGGTGACTCTAAGAAGGGCCAAACTAGGGTTCCAGGTGAACATCTCAGGCCCTGCTACCGCTCCACCTTACCTCTCCAGGCTCTGGGCAGGTACCTGCCGGTATGTATCAGTATGTTTTTCTAGTTGTCACAGCTCTCATTAAGAGGTCAGAGGCAAGAAGTCCAAAGCAATGGCTAAGGTGGATCATCCTCTGTTCAAAAACCTTCAATGGCTCCCTATTACCCACTGCTGAACTAACTCCATCCCTATACTTAGTGTTAATTTAGGCTGTCCACAGCCTGGCTGGACTCTATATTCTTTATCCATGACTTCCCCAAACGATTCTTTCACTGCTGGCTACCTCATCCCCTCACCCCATAACCGCTGTCCGAACTCTGGTCCAATCCTCAGGAACCATCCCAGATGCCTCCTTCCTCAGAGGACACAGTGGACCTGGAGGACAGATACAGGACACCTGGCATGCCCCCAAGCGCTTCCTGACGGTGAGCAGACAAACACTCACTCAGCCACTTCGCTAGTCTCCGGGAGGAGCTCTTTGGCAAAGTGTCTTCGGTGTAGGGGACTCACTGGCTGGGCTGAGGAGGAGCCTGGAGTCCGGTGGGAACTGCTTGGCAGCAGACACCGAGGTGGGGGCGGGGGTGTCCGGAGTCTCTGGCTCCCTTTCCAACATCCCCAAGTCCAGGGAGACCGGCGCCTGTCTGAGGCCGGCAGGGTGCAGCCAGGACAGGCTGTCACACCCTCTTGACATATAAGGCAATCCCCTGAGTGTCCCAGCCACTGGTGTTACCAGCATCGCGAGGCCCTCATCAGACCTTCATCACTGGATCCACTAGTACTTATTTCAGCGATGGGCAGGGCTGGCAGAAGTGTAATTTTCTTCCGCTGACAAAAAGGCAAAAAGAAATACACGAGTAGGAGAATTCAAAGGCTAATTGAAGGTGAGTGGAGGAGCCTGCAGCAGGGGCATGGCCAGGCCCAGACTGAACCACTCTACCCCTGCTCCAGGGCAGGCAAAGGGTGAGACACTGCCCCAGCTACCTTGCTGTGAGCACTTGACTCTGTGTCACAAGGTGTGCTAGACACTCTTTGCGCTGTGTTTTATTCCATTTTCCCCAACAATACTATGGGACCATCACCCATATTATCTCCATTCTATAGACAAAGGAGGGGCTGAGGCTCAGGGGGGTCCATCTGCTTGCTTGATCACATAGCCACAGGGCTGGGACATAAACACAACTTCATTATGTGCAGGGCATGTCCTCTCTGTCTCTGTCTGTCTCTCTCTCTTTCATGTGACAGGGTCTTACTATGTTGCAGGCTGCCCTCAAACTTCTAGGTTCAAGAGAGCCTCCTGCCTCAGCTTCCCAAGTAGCTGGGACTACATGTGTGTGCTGGGCAAGGCATGAGCTCCTAACCTCTCCCATCCCAGGTTGTCCTGCTATAGGGCTGGGGGAGAGGGGACTCCGCAGTGTGAGAGCTCAGCCATGGAATCTGGAGTGATTCTTACCAGATGAGCTCTCAGAAGCAGTATCGCCTTCTTGTCTCAGTGACTGCACCCGGACCAGCCTGTACAGGGTGAGCTCCCAGCAACTCAGCCATGCTGGTCAGCATGGGAGGCAGGGGTCTCTATTGTCTGAGACCTTCAGATACCCGACTGTGTGTCTTTCATAGATCCCAGAAGGGCCCCTCATCCCCGCCCCAAGCCTGGCTTGCTCTGCACAGGTGGCTCAGGGCCCAGTGCTGGAGGGCTGTGTGGCTCCTCCGGAGGCCACTGTTGCATGATGAGTACGATCTTCCAGCCTGTGCACCGGGGACTCCACGTGCAGCCCAGCTCAGATCCTCAGCATGAAATTCACACCCAGGTCTGCGAACCCACCATTCCCACAGGGCTGGCTCCGTCTGTCTCTGTCTCCTCCCCGGGCGTGCTCTCCCTGCCTGACCGTCTTTGCAGTGAACAGCACCACCTCCTGCTCTGTTCCACTCAGCCCCTGCACTCTCCCCACCAACCCACAAGTGGGGCTCCTGCCTTGCTGACTCTGTCCTCACGTGTCCCCGGCAGGCCCACGTCTGCCCCTCCCTGCTGTCCCTCATGTGGGCCATTCAGACGCCCATCTGCTAAGGCTGATGACCCACAACTGCCCAGTAGGACTTGGTCCCGCCTCATCTTGGGTCTCAGGCTGCTGTGAACTGACATCTCGGATCCTTTCCTGCAGGGACGTAGGCATCGGCTCTGGTAGAGCTAACTTGTCACACACAGCCCTCGCTCTCCTTTTCTGTCTCAGGCAGCTGCAGTACCTCCCTGGACCTTGTCTCTTACCCACAAACTCTTCTCTTTCTGTGGCCCCATTGCACACTCACCCCCTTCCATTCCCTGTGCCCTTTCCCTTCCCCCCAGCCACCTGGGCGCCTGTCCTGCAGTTGGGGCAGGTGGGCAGCACCTGCGCAGTCACTCCCACCAGTGCCTGCACCCAGTCACGTCACGCCACGCACGCTCGCCCGGGTGCACTGTGCACGGGGCTTCTGCTCTGAAGCAAGGCGGGCCAGCTGCTGTCCCAGCAGCCCCGGGTCCCCGCAAGGCAGCAGGCAGTGGTGAGCAGTTCTGCTCCCATGCACAAGTCTGCAGAGAAGGGCACGCAGTACAATTTGTTCAGGAAACAATAGCAATGTTTGACATGTCATAGGGATTGATGGAGCAGAAATTTACATGGGAGGGATGCATTTTTAAACAGCTCCACTGAGCCCCGGTGCCTTGCTAGTAATGCTTTCCACATTCATCATCACTGAGCTCCTCTGAGGAACTCCTTCAATGGCATGAGAGTCACAGGACCCTGGAGAGCTCTGGGGGGCTGCAGTGGCTGGCGGGAGGTAGGAGGGGATGGGCTGGAGGTACCTGGCAGCATAGACACCTTCTGTCTTCCGTGTGCCCTCTTGCGGTGTTGTGGGACCCTGACCTACACTACTGGGGAATGCTTGGTACATCAGAACCCCCACCCAACTCAGAAGGAAGCCAGGACAGGCTGCAGGGCATGGGGCGGCAGGTGGGCTAGGGTTAACATGTGGCAGACACTGCTCTGAGCGTCTTTTCAGGCAATCACAGGTTGGGGGGCAGTGGCATGCTCTCGGGAGAAGAGGGGATGATGTGGCTCTGGGAAAATGCTTCATGCTGGACTCTGTGAGAGACGAGTGATCTGGACGAGCAGCAGTACCAGGGAGTGGGCAACAGGTACTGGAAGAATGACGGCACAGACACATTCAGGGAAGCCCCTTGTGCTGGCTCTGTGCCTTCCAAGCACACAGTTGGGTGGAGGAGCCCAGAGGGAGGGCAGTTAGGAAAAGGTGGGGTCCTGACTGGCTGTTGGGGCTGCAGAGAGAGAGGAAGGGGCCTTCCTTCCCTTTTGATCCACTGGGGACCTGGAGTGGATAGCCACCACCTCACCGCCCATGCCCATAGCAGACATTACTACCTGATCATAGTACTGAGGGCAGGAGAGGCCACTGATCTCAGTGTTCTGGAAAGCTGCAACCAATCAATTGCAGGGGGAACCTGTGTTAAAGTGACTTTGCTGTCCCTGCTGATCCCTGCTCCTTGAGGGTGAGAAACATGCTTTTCTGAGGGCCATGCAAAGCCAGGCCCTCAAATGATTTTCGGCTAATCATAGCATCATGATGGCAGCTCTGCAGGCGGCAGAAAGATCTGGGTTCTAGCCAAGCTTCTGCCCTAAATGCCCATCTGTGAATCTGGGTCACACCTGGGCCAGGGCCTGAGTGCTGCCCAGCTTCCTGAGTTGTCTGCTCACTTCCGTCCTTTCCTGCCAGCAGCTCACCTGTGCCCAGCTCCTTCCCTGCCCTCATGTCTGCCTTTTGCGCTCCAACTTTCAGCTGTTCCCAGGCCAAGCTGGTCCTGCCTTGCCGACTTGGTACTAGCAGCGCCCTCTGGTGGAGAGGCTGCGCCTTCTCATTTCTGCCTTCTCGGTAAGATCCCGCTGACATTTTTTGGGAGCGGTGCTAGGGACTGAAATAGGGCCTTCAGGCTGACCTTCTTCCCAAATCCTCTGAGACAGGGTCTTGTTAAGTTACCCAGGTTGAGATCAAATTTGTGACCCTCAAAAGCTCACTCTGACTGCCGTGCAGAGCACAGGATGGGAACAGAGGCTTAGGAGGTTAAGGCCACCACACAGGCAGCAGGATCCAGGAGAGAGTAGGGGCTGGGACAGGCTGGCTAGGGAAGCACTGGCAAGAGGCTGGGCTTGGGGACGCTGGTATCCAGCGCCCACAGGTCTGGGGGCAGATGCGTGTGGTGGGGAGGAGGCCATGGTACTGGCAGGGGCATCAGAGCCCAGGTCGACTGGTGCTCTCCCCAACTAGGATATAAGCTTTCTGAGAGCAGGAACCGAGTCCAACTTGATCTCTCAAAATAAAAAAAGGATGAAAAGGGCTAGGGATGTAGCTCAGTGTGAAGGCCCGGGGCTCAATTCCCAGTCCACCTGACCCCCAGCCCAGTGCCGGGACTATGACTCCTCGGTCCTTTTTAGCAGGGATAAAACAGCGGCCAACCAGCCTAATAGGATGGCTTCCAGGGGGAAGGAACCCCAGAGGTGATGGTGGTGGAGGGGAGGGGTGCAGGAGAACGGAGAGGGAAGGAGGGAGGAAGAGGTGGGAGGAAGAAGGGAGGAGGAGGGACAAGCTGGAGGGGGAAGAAGGAAGTGGAAGGAGACCGAGGGAGAGAGGAGGCGCAGCCACAGTCACACCCACCCCAGCCTGGGGCTGCCAATCTGTGGACAGGAAACAGAGTCGCTACCTCAGGGTGGTGAGGGTTAAGGACGCTGACAGGATTGAACCCAGCCCCTCACGTGTGTTAGGACAGCTCTCTCCCACTGGGCTACATCCTCTGCCCAATGTTCTTTGGTATTCGGAGGGTTTTTTCCTTTCTTTTTCTTAATTTAATTTTTAAACATTGTGGTAAAATAACATATCATCCCTCAGGGGCTAGGGATCCAACCCAAGGCCTCAGGCATACGAGGCATGCCTGATCTACACAGCACGCTGCTTCAATATGTTTCATTTTAAAAAGGCATTGGGGATTAAACCCAGGGCCTCTGGATAGAGCTCCATCCCCAGCCCCTTACTTTTTATTTTGAGACAGGGTCTCACTAAGGCGCCTTCTGCCTCAGCCTCCCAGAGCATTGGATTACAGAACACCTTCATACCCGGCTTCCCCCTTTTTAGCTGTCTAGTTCAGTAGCATTCGGTACGTTCAGTCTGTACCACCATCACCAGAATCCATTTTCCAAACTTTTCATCTTACAAAACTAGAACTCTGTAACTGTTACACATCTTTTTTCTCCCCTACCCCCAGCTCCTGTTAATTGCTATTCTTTCTGGCACACGAGTCTGACTGCTCTAAGTATCTCATGTGACAGTATTTGTCTTTTCGGGGACTGACTTATTTCACTTAGCATAAAGACATCAGTTCCATCTGTATTGTGGTTGGTGTCAAGATTTCTTTTCCTTATCTGCACCCCGTGTCCACTGCAGCATTGTTCATGGTAGCTGAGATGTAGGAACAACCTGGGTGTCAATCAACGGCTGAATGCACGAAGGAATTGTGGGACATAAATACAATGGAATGTAATTTGGTCACAAAAGAAGGAAATCCTGCCATTTGTGATAATATGGATGAACCAGGAGGACATGATACAGAGTGAAAAAAGTCAGACACAGAGAGACAAATGTGATATGATTTCACTTATGTGTGGAATCTAAAAAGAGAAAGTTAAAGGTGGTGCCTGGGAGCTGTTGCAGCGTTACGTTAGGGGAGCCACTGCTTGTGTCTGCGGTGCTGGGGACTGAGCCGAGAGCCTCTGCACTGAGCCACTTCCCCATCCCCCCACCCCGCCCCCAAGACAGGGTCTCACTAAATTCCTAAGTTGCCCAGGCTGGGCTCACACTTGGAACCCTCCTGCCTCAGTTTCCCCAGTAGCTGCAATTACAGGCCTGTGCCACCATGCCTGGCAGGAAGCACTTTCTAAGCTGAACTGGCATTAGGACTCCCACCCCGAGCTCCCCAGTTCAAAGCACTTTGGAAACGCGTGGTCCCGGAGTCCCTCAGCCCAGCCCAGTCCCATCATGAACACCTCAGTCCCATGGCCTGGCCTGGAGGAGGCTGGCAGGTCTCCCGGGTCTGGGGTTCTGGCTTGTTTGCTATTGCAGGTGCCATGTCGCTCAGGGCTCCTGCACCCCTTTCTTTATTTCTCTGTATTTTATTTTAAAACCTGGAAATAAAAATTGATGGGGAGCAAATTGCTCTGGCCAGCAGCTCTGTGCTTAAAAGAGTCACCGTGGGGAAGCAATTTCACTATGTCAAAGGCTGTCAGGGTGGATGGAACAGCCTGTGCGACCCAACGCCTGGTGGTCGGGGCCTCTTGCTGCGGAGATGCCTGGGGGTGAGGACGTTTTCCCAGAGGCAGGGGAAGTAAGACTATGCTCTTGCTCTCTTGCCAAGCACTGGCTGTCCTGGTGCTGTGCAAGGCTCTTGTCCTTAATCCTTAAAACAACCAGCAAGACAAGGGGCATGTCATCCACAGATGAAATGCCCTAGCTCTGACGAATGCAGAAAGGGTAACAGGTTCACATTGTCTAGTCCTTCCTGGATCCCAGGCCTTTTCCCAAGTCATGTGCACAAGTTGCCATTTGCTCTCCATACTTACTCTGTGAGATAGTCTCTGATACTTGCCTCACTATCTAGAAGTAAGTGAGGCCCAGAAAGGTTAAGCAACAGTCTTGAAGCCACACAGCAGTCCTGAGATTCTGCTGCAGGCCAGGCTCAAAGATAAGGGACCTACACGAGGTATTTCACTACTTTTTAAAGCAACTTCAGTGATTACTGGTTTTAACCAATACATTGGTAAGAACTGATGTGCTAGGCACACTCTAGTGAGCATATTATTTCACGTTCTCTCTGTACAGACCCTACATTTTCATGCCCATTTCTCAGATGAGGAACTGAATCCCGGGGAGCCAGAATTTGAACTTGTGTCTGACACCAAAGTTCTTGAGCACAGAGCTAGGATGATGTCAGGACGCCAGCCTGGCCCCTAGCTGGCTAGCCATTAGGCTTGGATAAGCCACTTCCTTGGCCCTGTGTCTCCGATTCTCTAACTGAGATGTGGGCTCCTTCCAGCTCTGCCCCAAGACACCTGTGGTTCTGGTCCAGCTAGTAGCCTCCTGAGCTCCGAGGCCTGGTAACTTGTGGAAGAGGTGACCCTGGTCATGTTTTGAGCATCAACCACACACCAGGCAAGTAGGGAGCTGGGAGGAGCCAGAGGCAGCCTTGGCCCTCAAGGAGCTCCCTCCCCACTGGGGAGACAGTGCCCACCCAAGGCAGGAGAAAGGACCTAAGACAGCTCGAGGTTTAGGTTCCTAGGCTGGGGCCAAGGACGCTATAGATGAGACTTGGCAAGGGAGCCCAAGGACTGGGAGAAGATGGGGACCTGGACTCAGGAAGGGCTTCCTGGAGGAGGTGGCACAGGAACTGCAGCTGGGAGGGGTGGGGCTGTGGAGTGGGCAGAAGACAAGCTGGTACAGAGTGGGGCTGGGGCATGGACAGAAAACTCACACCGCAAGAGCTGCTGGGCCCATGTGCCCAGCTCTTTGTCCTGTCCACATGTCCCTTAAGACACGTCTGAAGGTGGTGTAATGGGCTAAAGGTGACTCTGCAAAAGATTTGGCCATAGCCAGACCCCTGAGACCTGGGTATGTGACTTTATTTGGGAAGTAAGTCTTTACAGATATAAGGATTTCAAGATGAGACTATGGTGGATTATCTGGCTAGCCCTAAATCCAGGGCCACAGTTTTTTTTTTTTTGGCAGGGGGACACTGGCGATCAAACTAGGGTCCTTGCGCTTGTGAGGCAGGCAGTGGAACCAATGAGCTAAATCCCCAGCCCTTAGGACCACAGGGTTTTTTTAAGGTACACCTGGAGAAGACTCACAGGAAGGAGCAGCCTGTGTGGAGACAGAGAGGCAGAGCCTGCACCACAAGTCAAGGAGGTCTGGCGCCTCTGGTAGCTGGGACAGTCAAGGCAGAACAGTCCCTGGAGCACAGCCCTGCCAATTCCTTGTCTGTCTCTGGCTTCCAGGGACATCTCTGTTGTCAGAAGTCACCAAGCTTGTGGCCCTTTGTTGCTGAACCCCCATGACACTTACAGAGAGGGTAACTGGGGCAGGGCTGAAGGAACTCCAGATACCTGCTACAGGGGCTGGGAATGCAGTTCTCTGGAAAGTCCCTGTTAGCACATAGGAGGCCTTGGGTTTGATCCCCAGATTCTATCTCCAGCCCCCAAAATCAAAGGAAGTAAAATTGTTTATGATTTCAGTGTGGCTACTGAGGCCAAATACCAGTGCAGGCCCTGAGCTAGGCTGTACCCACTTACAAGCTCATGGGAGCGGCCTTCCTAGCCCACTGTGCAGACGAGACAGAGGAGGCCCAGAAAAGTCAGCAGCTCACTCAAAGCCTCACTGCAGGGGAGTGGCAGGGCTGGTGGGCAGGCCTCCAGTAGCCCATGGCATGGGCCACCCTGACAGGTACTTCCCTAGAGACAAGGCCAAAGTCCCAACCTGGCCATGCAGGGGCCTGCTCAGTAAGCCCGAGTCCCCAGACAAGGAGCAGCGCCTCTGGGCCACTCTCCTCTCCCTGACCCCATGGATGCTGCCAAGACCGGATGCTCTGCCACGATGTGAGAGAAGTAGGAAAGGAGGAATGCTCGTTGTTTCTTCACAGGTGGACACATTGAGGCTTGGACTCCTTCCCAAGTGTTCCTGGGGCACCCACACACGCTATGGCAGCAGGAGCCACACACAACAACTCACTCCTCACCTTTAGGTCCCAGGGGCTGCTTTTGTAGGGAACACCTGTGTGCCCCTGCCTGAGGGCTTTTGTCCCCAGGAGGGAGCAGGAATGATGGCACAACACGTCCCCAGACACTGTCCTGGCTCCAGAGGGCTGGGATGGCACCCTGTCTCCTGGCCTGGAGCTGGGACAGAGCACACAGCCCCTGTCCCTGGGACTCCTGGTGGGCCACAGTGGCCACAGGCTTCAGAAAGCAAGCTTTAGTGACCATGTCCTGCTCCCCTCCACCTGAGTTTCCTAGGACACCCTCCAGATCTTTTCAGGGTCTGCTTCTGGGGAAGTTGGACCTAAGACAGAGCCCTTTTGCTGGATGGGGCACACTGGCAGTATGATCACTGCTCTCACGGGGCCCAAGTTCCAAGTGGTTCGATATCACACAGTCAGTGACATCCATACACATAAAGCACAGAGAGCAAGCAAAAAGCAAAAGGCCCTGCTTCTGGCCCTCTACCCACTCTCCTCTGCAGCCTAGGGTTTGAGAAAGACTCAACTGACATTTTTTTTTTAAATTGCATCTGATCATCAAACCCGGCAAAGTGGGCGGCAGGAAGCCATCTTCCAGGGGATGAGGGAGGAGGGAGGGTGGCTGTCGGGGGAGTGAAACCGGCACAATCAGAAGGACTCAGGGCCTCTCTGGGACCATTTATCAAGCTGGGATTGTGTGCTGGAGGGGGAGGAGGGGTACCAGAGAGATGTGGGGACAGGAGGCTCAGCAACATGGGAGATGAGAGGGAGGGGGAAAGACAGTCCAGTCAGCCCCTGGGGGAGCAGCCAAGCCAGGGCTGGAAACACCACCTACCTTGGCTGTAGCTACCGGGCTATGTAGGTGACAGGCAGCTCCCAGCCTAGTGGGAAGGCACAGAGAGGCACCTGGTGAGCGGCTGGCCACTGCCCATGCTCCGGGGACACGTCCTCACTCCAAGGTGACTCGGGGCCTGGGCGGCAGCCCCCCACCTGCTGTCATTGGTGGGCGCGGACTGGGCCGACACACACGGCTCACTAATGAACCGTATTGATTCCACATTCTCTTGTTGTTTCCCTAAATGGCAAGCCACACATCTGATAGATTAAATACCCACACGATTGCCCACCTAACATCTCCATCACTCCACCCGTGGGTCCCTAATGAATTTTACAGCCCCGCACGACAGAAGAAATTAAGGTCAAAGTCCATCTCAGGAAGTATAAATCATCCATAATCTCGTGGCCCAGCAGAGGGTCCAGCCCCAGCGCCTGCCTCACAGGCCAGGGCAGCCGCTTCTGCCGTATGTGCAGGACGGAGGGGATGACCAGTGATCTCAGCCGCAAGGACTTCCTGCCCCACAGAGTTCAGGCACTCTGGAATCACTGCTCTAAAACTGGCCCAGAAGGTTGAGAGGGTTCGGCAGCATTTGCCCCATTTTGCAGATGAGGAAACTGAGGCTTGCAGAGAAACAGCTGGACTGGGGTCATTCTGTGAGTCAAAGGCCTCTCTCGTCTGACTCAGGTTTACAGGTCTCGTTACAGTGGGAGACTGCAGGGGTTTTCTGTCCTGATCTGGCTTCTCCTCTGGGTGGGCAGGAGGTGGGGTGCCCCTGCAGGACAGGCAGAGGAAGCCCTGGATCGGAGTTCAGCTTGGAAGGTGGCTAACTGGGCTCAGCTTCGTGTCTCTGTCACATGAGATGCCATCCTCTAGTGGCCTCGTGTGGCTTTGTTAGGAAAGGACTTTGGTGTCCTCAAGTCAAGGGTTTGGCCCTCAGCCATGACCCTTCTACACCCGTCTTCTCGGAATCTCGGTGATGGCCTTCCTCTACTGAAACAGGTGCCACATACTGACCTCACCAGGTGACTGTGGGAACTTAGTGAGATCACACATATCAGGTGCTTAGCTTGGTGCCAGACACTTAACACTGGTACTTATGATTGGCTTAGTGCTTGCTCTGTGGCAGGCACTGTGATGAGCACTTCATAGGTACAGTCGCACCTTGCTCCTCAATTGCTTTCAAACTTGTCACATTTGAGACTTGAGACATTTGGATGTGAAAATTCTGTCCAATTCCCCGTGTGTTTGATACTTGAACTAGAACTTGTCACTGTCCACTGCCTTGTGACTCACTATCCTTTCCAGCTGAAACAATTTGTTTGGTACTTGTCTTTTTGGAACTCATCAAGGCTCTCAGAACCAATCAACCGTGACCACCAAGAAATCACTGTGCTATTGCACTGAATTCCCTCAACAAATCTATAGGGAACTATCAACATCATCATTTTCCAGAAGAGGAAACTGAGGCTCACAGAGGTTATCTGGAAGTGACTATGCATGTCTCCTTTCCTTTTCAAATCAATAGGTACCAAGATTTTTAGGTGGACACAATGCTACCTGGCCAAAATACTGTATTTCCCAATTTTCTTTATGGCTAAGCGTGGCTGCATGACTGATTCGGGACGATGAGATGAAAACAGAAGTGTGCAAGGCACTTCCAGGCAGTCTGTTTAAAAGGGTGGAGGCTGGGGATTTAGCTCAGTGGTTTCACTGCCCGCCTTGCAAGTGCAAGGGCCCGAATTCGATCCCCAGTACCAAAAATAAAATAAAATAAAATAAAAGGGTGGAGATGGGCTCTCTTTCACTTTCTCCACCCTGTATCTTGAAATGTACGTGTGATGGCTGCTTCTAGCAACGTTTAGACCATGGAGATAAATGCCACACAGTGGAGAAGAGGCCTGAAGGGGCCATTCGAGGTTATTCATCTCTATACCACATTTACGCTGGCAGAAAATACACTTCAGCCTGTTTAAACAACTGTTTTGGGGGGCCCAGAAGGCACCCTCTAGAGATATCCAAACAGGTCACGCCCCATTAGATGCTCACCAAATGGACACAGTAGGTCCGGAGGAGCACTTTTTTTTTAAACAAAAGGAAATCTAATAGAATAAAAGGGAAGGTACTAGAGTGCTGCTGCTGGCCGTGCTGTTTTGTCCTCGGTGTATATGTGAGTGTGCCCTGGGGGTTTGTGTGTGGGGAGGCATGTGCGTGTGTATCCTGGCCATCAAGAAGGCCAGTGTAGTTTTTACCATGGATTTCTGGGTGTTTATGAGAGCCAACAGGCATGTGACTTTGAGTGCTCTGGCAGTGAACTGGCAGGTGCCATAGCCACTGCCCCTGATACAGGGTCTGTGCAGTCCCCAGGCCCATCCTGACTTGTCCCCAACTGCTGTGGACCCCTCCAGACAGCTCCTTCGCCTTTCTTTCAAGTGCTCCCTGAAAAACTCGGCGAGGCCCTGGTGGCCGTTCCTTGCCCGTCACTCCCCTGACACCAAGCCTGAGCCGACGACCTTCCCGGTGCCTGGTACAGGTGCACACCACTCAGGCCTTTGGTCTGCAGCATTTATGAGCTCACTCTGGCCCTGGCCACTCATGCAGTGTCCCACTATCCCCCCGCACAGGGGTCCATTTTCTGCGCTCTGGTGCCCCTGAGCAATTGCCTGAGCAGGACTGATCAGCAGCCCACCTACGGAAGGGTGATTTCCGACAGGCGCAGAATGCAGGAGGCCCAGCGCTCAGCCCAGGAGGGGACTGGCTGAGGGCGGGTGGTCACATGTTGTTAGCGTGGGACCTGGGGGAACGCCTGGCACAATTCCTTCATTTTCCAGATGAGGATGCTGAGGGCCCTGCAACCGCTCTGCTCAAGGTCACCCAGTGAGTGAGCAGCTGTCCCACGAACCACTCTGGCTGGACTCTGGGGACAGCTGATTCCAGCAGGAGGCTGCGGGCAGCCAGTGTGGTGAGCGGCAGCAGAGGGGACGTCAGGGGCTCAGAATCAGACAGACTCGGTTTGGATCACTCAGTAGCTGGCAGATGTTGGGCGGGTACCAAACTTCCCTGACTGCAGCTTCTGTACAAGGGATGCAGGAGAGACAGGTACAGTGCGAAGGAAGCATCCCACGCCTGCTCTCGAGGCCCAAGATCCTAACAAGTGTTCCCTTGCTTGGGCAGAAGGGCAAAGGCCAGGGCAAACAGCTTCCCCTCAGGTGCTAGTAACAGAGGCTGCCAAGTGCTTCAAAGCCTGACGCGGCTCTGAGGCCTGAGATCAATTTGCAAAAAATCAATGAGCTGAAAGGCCAATTCCCTGAGAACTGTCAGACCTCACACAAGGTCCAGGACAACCACTTGGGGAGCAGAGGTGGGGGGCCCTCTCGACTCAGACCTGGAGCCCATGGGCAGCCCCCTCCCCACCCAGCTGTGGGAAGAACTCTCTCCTGAGTACCTGTCCTACCTCTCATTCCACCCCATTTTGGTTTTACGGATTGATATTTAGATTAAGGAGATAAACACAGGCGCAGAGCACTGAGGCCTGACTGGCAGAGGAACTCCAGCCTGTCAGTCACTGTCAGGTGCAGCCTCCATGGCTACCGCACCTGCCCCACCAGGTGGCCCTGGACTCGGAAGAACCAGGAGTGGATCAAAGGGCCCAGAAGGATAGCCTCAAGCACCCTAAAATCGGGGAGGCTGTGTCTACTAAAGCCTTCCAGGTCAGCCTGGGACAGGCCTGGGGACCTGGGGATGTCAGTGTCTCCCTCCCTCCCAGCTCCCTCTGCTTCTGCCCTCCCCAGGTTGCAGATAAAGAATTCAATTTTCTTTTAAACGGTGGGGAAATTGGAAGAGATTTTGTTCTGTTTAAGCACAGCTGGAGTCTCAGGTCTCAAGGGGTTTGAGAACAATGAGATCAATTAAGATGCCAATGGTGAGGGATGTCAGGAGGGAGTGGGAGGGCCGGGTGGGGGTGGGGGCTCACAGGAAAGGGCGGATCAGAGGAGGCCAGGCCTATGGGGAAGCCTGGCTCAGAAGCCAGGGGTGCCTACACTGACCACTGTCCTCTGCATTTTATTGTGTCCAGATGGGGCCAATGGCTCCCAAACTCATTCATAATGCACACTGGCAATTTCTGTCACCAGCTTTCTAGGACGGTAGAGTCAAGTCGAATCAATGCCCTGAGAAGCAGAGAGAGGTGCTGTTCTAGAAGTCACTCAGGAGCACGGGCACCGCTTTGGGGAGCATTTGCTCTTTGCAGACCTCGGACCGTGACCATGACATGCATTACTCCCTACGCTGCTGAGACGGGAATCCGGCTCCCGTTTTTAGAGAGGAGGAATGCAAAGCCAGCCAGACAGCAGCATGCTGGGAGGAGGCTGGAGAGGACCCCAGCCCAAGGCCATCTGACATTTGCTAAGGTGCAGGACCCACCTGGCTAGCCAGGGAGACAGAAAACCAGATGCACTTTGGCGGCCGGCCTATGGAGAATGAGCAGCCAGCACTCTGGCTGTGCTGTGCCCCCTCTGTGGGCAGCGGGAGGGATCTGGGCACTTCTCCCTCTCCACCTGCCTGGTATGGGAGTCAACTCCCACCGGGGCCTCTCAGCTTCCCCTCTGCCTACCCCCCACTGGCTGCATGGGCCCCTAGATGCTCCTCAAAGGGGGTCCAGCCAGTCTCAGCCAAAGACCTCACCCCTTCTGCCCACCTTGTGTACCCTCCTGCCCTCGTGTGTTCACCCCTCTCTCTGCCAGGCTCATGGCTTATAGCTGGTCACTTGCAGCTCCCTCACCGGGGGGCTCTTTCCTGCATTTGTTTTTGTATTTTGAAACAGGGTCTCAATATGTAGTTCAGGCTGGCCTTGAACTCACTTTGATCCTCCTGCCTCAGCCTCTTGGGTGCCAGGATCGCAGGTGTGCACCACCACATCCAGATTTCTTTCCTGAATTTTCAATCCAAATCCTCAACCTGGGCCTCTCTCTCTCCTCCACCTGGGCTCTCTGTCATGCCACCTTCTGGGGGAGAGCTGCCCACCCTGACCACTTGATCTAATGCTGAAATCACCCTAGCCCTGGCACTCCAACCCTGCCCAGCCTCAGTTTCCCCCAGCACTTATTCCCATGTAACATGCTCTGACTTTCTTTGTTTTGTGCGTCTTGTGCTCCTGACATGGATAGGGACACCTGTCTGTTGTGTTCACCAGGGTCATCCCAAGCCCTTTGCAGACACTATACAAATGGAATTGCATCTGGCAGGTCCCCTGGCCCTGCAGAACACCCAGGGGAGGGACAGCACACAGCCAAGGATACACATACTTGGAGAGGGCTGTTGCCTGACGAATTTCAGCCTTGGCTTTAGAATTACAGCCCCTGATTAGGACAAGGAAGGGATCCTGGAGTCTGATGTCCACGAAACCTCCATCACTCAGGCTGTAGTTCCTGGGCTGGGGGTCTGCAACCCTGAACCCCTTCCTGGGCTGGGAGGAGGATTCTAAAGCCAGCAATCTACCCTCTCCATGGCCTGAGCAAGAGGCTGAGTCCCAGAGAGGGCACGAGATGAGCACAGGCCCAGCAGTCTTCCTCAGAGGGGCAACCTGGAGTATAATTTACCTTCTCTGTGCCTCAGTTTCCCCAGGAAGCCTCTCCTCAGCCTGTTCTCCTGTCACCTCCCTCCGGGAAGCTGCCTTAGATGCCGCGGCCAAAGCAGTCAAATCTACTCTGTGCTGCACACCTAGGGTGGGGACACCTAGGCGGAGGACCTGCAGGGAAAGGTGTTCGTAGGCTTGCGGGAGGACACGGTCACCATCTGGGCTGGCCCTCTAGGGTGGCAGGGCTTGGATGGGCTCAGAGAGGAGGAAGGGTGAGGTGGGTGACATGGGGAGAGTGGACACCGAGGGTATGCAGGGAAGATGGATGATCTGGGGGGCTGGGGAGTGCAGGGTGAGGGTTGAGGGGTGTGTGGGTGCAAGCAGCTCTGAGCCCGGCTATGGAGGCCTTGAAGGCAAATGCAGGCCCAGAGGTTGACCTCTACCTGCCAGGCAGTATGTGGGGGCAGCAAGAACTTTTGTCTCCTTGCTTGCTCCTCCTTCCCATGCACTTGGAGCTCTCTGTGCCAGCCAGAAAAGACGATTTGAAGAGTATCCACCCCTTGTCTTTTTCCTTGTTTGTGTCACATCCTGGAGGAGACAGAAACTGCGGTCTCACAGTGCCGTGATGACATGTGACCCCTCCGTGAGAGGTAAGGAGCTGGGATGGCCCTCAGTAGACCTCCCTACTTGCGCAAATTCCTTAACACTCTTCCCTTTGGGGTGGGGGTGGCCTGTGTCCCCTTCCCATGGACATGGCTTTGCCTCAGTGGCTCATAACTATGAGAGTTCAGCAGGAATGAGTCTGGTGATGTGGAGGCCAAGGTCAGAAAGGGCCGTGCAGCTTCAGCTGCTGCCCGGTTCTCTTGGGATCCCTTCCGGGGTGCTCTCACATAGAACCCCATACTTAAAGAAGCCCAGCCACATGGAGAGGCCACACGAAGCTCTTCAGAGCCTGTCCTTTACAGGACCTGTGCAGGAGCCTGGCCCTGCTGGTCCAGCCTTCTGCTGGAGGAGTCAACCAGACCTGGGGGAGCAGAGAAGCTGCACCCTGGGACCTCTCCTAGTGCTTACCCTCCAAATCCTTGAGTGTGGTAAAAGAGCTGCGGCACAAAGAAAGTGTTTGCTGTTGGTGGATGAGGACTGGGTAAAACCACAGACAGCCACTGAGTTTCCCCCAAGCAGAGAATTAATTATAAAACTCCTGCAGTAAAGCAAGCTACATGTTCTGCAGGGCTCCGTGCAGCACAAACACCTGGGCCTCTGATCAAAAAGCACTCAGAATTTCAGATGACTGCAGAACATGGAACCCAGTGCAGGGTCCTTCTAACTCCAGGTCCCTGGCAACTACATGGTCTCACACTGGCTTTTGTCTGCCTTCCTCTGGGAGTCTTGGCTGTCTCCTGCTGCCTTTTCCTTGGAGTGAGGGTTGGATTCGGTTCAGGCTGGACTTGAATTTTATCTGTAGTGCAGGCTGGCCCTAAACTTGTGGTGTTGCTCCTGGATCAGTTTCCTGAGTTCTGGGATTACAGGTGAGTGCCACCTCGCTTGGGTTTCCTCCTGCCATCTTATGGGACTTTCCTCTGTGTTCTGCTCCTTGAGGCCAGAGCCCGTGTGCAGGACTCACAGGGTCAGGTACAGAAAACTCAGCAAGAGTGCCAAGCAAGAGGACCCAGAGTCTGGGTAGTCGAGCCAGAGCAGGGAATCCAGGAATGAAGAGACCTAGGTTTAAGGGGCAGCATTCTGAATCCATTTGCAGCCCTGCAGAAGATGGACCGAGGCTCCACATGGGTAAGAGCAACAATAATGGTACTCGCTGTCACAGCTGTCACGTAAGGCTTTCTCGAACCCTGAGTGCTTACCACCCCCCTGCCCACGGGACAGTATTATTATTTCACACTGGAGACCAGGGGTCAGGACACAGTGAAGCACCCACTCAGGGCTGCAGGACAGCAAGCAGCAGGCCAGGGTTCAAGCCTGGGTCTGGTTTTGAACCCTTACTGTGGTGGAGGATGTAGCCCAGAGATCTCCACCATGTCGCAGGGCAACAAGCCCTTCTGCTAGGAGCCAGAGGGAGTCCTAGGATGCACCCCCTGAGACCCGGGCTGGGGCTGGCCTCCCCACATCACCTGGCCCAGTCCAAGTTCCACTGCTTGGGTTCAGTGGTGTAGGGGTGGGCAGGGGTGCTGGGCAGTCCCGAGCTGGAAGCCAGGCCCTGCAGCAACAACCTCACAGCCAGCCTTTCTCTTTTGCTGCTGTGGCCTTTGCTGTGGCGGGGAGGGGACAAGCAGCTGCTTGGCTGTCACCACGCAGCAGGGCTTCCGGCTGATGTGTAGCCAGAGAGGGGCCAGGGAGGGGCTGGGTTGGGCAGGAAGGAAGCCAGGTGGCTTTAGGAGGGGACAATGGAGACCTGGGACTTTCCCCCACATTTCCAGATGGTAGTGGAGCGGGAGGACCAGGGCAGGTGGGGGCTCTGGAGGCCAGTGGAGGGAGGGGACCGTTCATGGTGGGAGGAAACGGGACAGCAAGAGGGCCTCACTTCCCTCCTGAGCACAGCAAACCGAGACAATGGCTTAATGGAGACAGGAGGCCTTGACAGAGGTGGCACCTGGCCCAGGCACCTGTCTGGGGCTCAGTGACTTGCGCAGGTCGTACGCCACCCAGGGCAGGGCCAGGAGGGTGGTGTCCCTGACTGGAGCAGGGTCCCAGGAGGCTCAGGAAGGAGGTTCAGCATGACAAGCTGCCGCTTCCTGAGTGGGCTCCAGGCCCGGCTCTGTGTTGAGTGTCTCCAGGAGCCACTTCAACTGTCACATTCACTCCTGGGTCACAGAAGGAAACTGAGGCCCAGTGGCTTGTCAAGGGTCCACCATGGCTGACCTGGGCTGGCCCGCAACAGGGTGGAAAACAGCCAATCAAGATCCTTAAGGCCAATGATAATAAAAGTGCTCATCGCATCTGTAAGCCTTAACTACCTACATCCGTGTCACTACACCCAGTGTCCTAACAACCCAGGGACATGGGGCAGGTACTTGGTAGGAAGGAAACTAAGTCTTAGAGAAGGTGTGATCAGCCTACAGTAAAACCAGATTATGAACCCAGGCTCAGAGACATACATACATCTGTAATCCCAAGACTCTGGGAGGCTGAGGCAGGAGAGTCACAAATTCAAGCCCACATTGGACAACTTAATGATTTAGTGAGACCTGTCTCAAAATAAAAAAATAAAAAAAGCACTGGGGATGTAGCTCAGTGAAAAAATCCTGGGTTCAATCCCCAGTCACACAAAAGAAAAAAACAAAAGTGGATTCTGGATCCTCTTAGATGACTCTGACTCAGGCTTAGACTTTCAGCCTTCAAAACGTTGAGCTAAATATCTTCTTCATATATTGTCTCAGAGATTTCATTATGGTACTGGAAACCAGGCTGGCACACCCCACAGACGACCGCACCCTGGAGCACACTCTATTCACCCACCTCCATAGCAGTCACCCTGAGAGGCTACATTCCTGCTGCCATTCCTCCTGCCTCTACCTCCTCCCAGCAGCAGTGCCAGAGGGTCCAGAATGTCACCAGGACACAGCAGCCAGAGCAGCCCCGTGGCTCACATCCCTGGGATCTGCAAAGGCTCCTCTGTGGCCAGCACTGAGCCTCGGGAGGGCAGCCTGCTGGCCAGTGGCCAGAAGTCTGTGCACACAACGAGCCAGCCATTTCCTAGCCCCGGGGCCCTGAACAAGTCACATAACTGCCCCGAGCCTCAATTTTCTCATCTGTATGTGAGGACTACAGCACCTTCCTAATAGGTTAGAAATGGCACGGATAAAGTGTGCAGCCCATCCAGGACTTGGCCATGGCAGTGGTCACAGCGGTGTCATTACTGCAGCAGCAGTGGCAGCGGTAAACATCACAGCCCCAAGCACGAGTGCCCTGACACTAAGCCTGGGCGCAGGCACACTCCGATCCATCTTCCTCATGGTACAGGTTAGGTGCCGACAAGGGAAGCAATTCCTGTGACTCATGATGACAGCTGGGAGCAGAGCTGGGCTTGAGGTCAAGCCTTTGGACTTGAGGTCCCCACCTTTTCCTCCCCGCCAGTGGAAATTCTTCCTGCTGTAACTGGGGGCCAGAGAGATTCAGAGCAGGGAGCTAAGAGGTCTGGCTCCTCCACGCTAGCTGGGATGCCCAGGCTGGCGGTGACAGCCAGCTTCCCCTTACCACAGCTTCCCACCACCACCTCCCCTGTACAGGTGACCAGGTGCAGAAGCAGGGCCATGTCAGCATGGGGGGTGGGGAGTCCCCTCAAAGCAGGTTCTGCTCTAGCCTTCGGTAAAAATTAAAACATCTCTTTCTCTTTATAATTTTTTTCCCGACACAACTGCCCATGAAACACTTTAATAACATCCCAGAAAAGGTCAGGGAGAAGGAATTTCACAGTCCCCGAGCAGGCAGCTATAACTTCAGCCCCTCTGCGGCAATAGGGGTGGAGAATGGGCAGGCTGGGGACAGAACAGGTGGTGGCCTGGAAACCTGCCCCCTGCCAGGGCTCAGGCAGCACCCTGGGGCGCCTGGAAGCCAGAGCTGATCCCTGGCGTGATGACTCCTCACACCTTCGGCAGTCCACCAACTGGGGACCTGCAGGGCTGCAGCCTGAGGAGGGGGCAGGCCACGCATGGCCGCAGGAGGCAGGGGTCACAGGGTGACCACCCTGCCAGCTCTGCCAAGCCCTCGGCAGCCCAGAGGAGGCAAAGCTCACCTGCTCACACGAAGGTACACTTGCATGGAGCAAGTGGGACCAAGACATGCCCAGGGCCTGCTCCAGTTCCGACAGAGCCAAGAGAGTGGGGCTTACACCGACCATGCCTTGCTCCCCGGGCCCCTGGATCAGGCCCATGCACCTGTCTGTGGTGACGCCAGCCAAAGCACACCGTGCTTGCACAGCAACCTCGCCCCTGCCCCATGGGTGTCCCCAGCCCTTCCCTGGGGCCATAGGACTGAGGGGTACAAAGTGAGAGCCCCAAGACAGACTCCCCTGATACCTAACCCTGGAGCCCACATCAGATTCTTTGCCACACCGTCCCTGACCTTCGGGGGTGGGGCCTCTGTGTTCGGCCAGGCCCCGCAAGCGAAGGCTGCTTAGGTGTTGTTCCTCTACATTTGGGGGCTTGTGGGAAGCCGGAGCTGCTGGCCAGTGTTCTCAGGCAGCCCTGACAGGCTCCAGGCAAGGGTCTGGAGGGCCAGAGGGGGCAGATGATACATTGCTGGAACACACAGGAGAAGCTGGGAGCCACTGGAGGGGGAAGCGGGCAGGGGGAGAACAGCAGCAGCCGACTTGCTGCTATGTCTGACGGCCCGACTAGCTAAACATCTGTCTGAAATATTAATAACTGTCAGATGGGAAGGGCCTGGGGCTCTGCACAGCTCCATACCATCTGTCTGCAGAGTAAACACGGAGTGGGGAGTGGGGAGCCCGGTACGGCAGGCAATGTCAGCTTGGAGCAGGAAACGGCAGCAGGAACTCTGGGGCCATAGGTGGACAGGGAGGGGGGCTGCAGTGAGTCCAACTCTTTAACATTTATCGAGCACCTACTATGGGCACTGCCCTGAGCTTGTGCAGCAACGTTTACAGCTCCGATCTGCTCAGCATCCAATCCAGTTTTATAATAGGTGCCTCCTCCCCATTTTCAGCCCACGTAATTGGCACAGGGCTCACCACCCCCAACCCTTGGATCCCCTAAGGGGTGTGTGACCTATCCCTGGCACAGCAGAATCCTTGGCATTGGTTCCAAGATGGCTCAACAAGCTGAGAATCAGTTCTGAGACTTTGGCTGGAGTTACTGCGAAAGCTTTGTTTCCTCCCACTAAGGTTGTCAAACTGGTAAGAAGCAAGTCTGGAGGTGCTGTTGACCCCTCAGCCAATACAGAGACACAGCTGAGCGCTGAAGACAGACTCTTGCTCCACCCAACACCTGGATGCAGCTATGCCTGAAATCTCTTATGTCTTCAAGTTACATCAGCCAATCTTTTCTTTTTGTCTTGAAGCACTTAAAGGTTTTTGTCTTTTGCAACCAAGAGAGAGTACTGACTGATATAAATGGGTGCTGAGAGGGGCCCCTTGTCAAAGGACAAGTCCTAGCAAGGGCTGTAGGGATTGCCCAGGACCTTCCGAGGAGCCTCCTCTTCCCTGGTGCCTGAGCTCAGATAGAGAGGGTCACCCTCCTCAGAGACCACTGCAACCAGGATCAGGCCCTTTCAGGGAAAAGCTGAACACTAAAGCATCTTGCCCCTCCAGCCTGGCCCTTTTCCATGTCACAGTCCTGGCCAAGTGAGGCCATCCTGGAGAGTCCAGACTCTAACTCATCCACACACACAGTTTCCCGACTGCCCAGAGTCACCCTGGCCACCACCCGTGGTCTGTCTGAGGACCCGTGGCCCTGCAGGGTGGCAGGGACTCACCAGGACTGTCAGCACAGAGGTCCCCACGGTGACATTCTCGTACAGGCTGACATTGTAGAGGGGCTGGCTGAAGATGGGCCGGTTGTCATTCTCGTTGATGAGGGTGATCTTCACCTTGGCGTAGCCCACGTGGTCGGGCACGCTCTCATTGGCAAAGAGCTGGGGGAGCAGGGTGGGGCCAGGTCAGCTCCCACCTGCTCGTGAGCCTTTGTCCCCGAGTCCTCCTTGTCCCTGCCCATCCCAGTTGTGTGCTCCCGTGAGTCCCATCCCTGGCCACTGGTTTTGCTCTGGGGGAGGAGTGATCGGGCCAGGCTGGCAGGAGATGGGAGCTGGGGCTGCCGTAGGGCCTGGTGACGTTCTGCCCAAATCCTGGGTACATCCTCGTTCTCCTCTCAAAGGGGAGGAGGCTCAGCCCAAACCCTGATTCTCTGTAAATTTCTCTGGTCCGATCCCCAGGGATGATGGGGAGAGGTGGGAGGTAGGGTCTATGGAGATGATGTTGCGCTCCTCCCCTGCCTCCCCCAAATCCCCACCCGGCCCAAGGAGATGGCGGAGGGGGCTTACATCGAAGTCGTAGCGCTCCACAGTCTCGTAGTCCAGGGGGATGGCCACCCTCATGCGGATGTCTGCTTTCCCTTGGATGGAGGTGGGGGAGATGATGAAGTGGTGTGAGTTGTTCCCTACCAGGTACACCTCAAACATGCTGTTCAGGCCCTGCGGTGAGAGCAGAGACAGTGGTCAGAGAGGCTCCGGGTGAGGCGGAGCGGGAGGGCAGAGGAGGCAGCGGGGCACTGCCTGGGGGTGGTGGAGGGGGCACAGGCTGAGAGGGCTCGTCCACCCTGCCTCAGAGGTCCCTTGCTTCCCCGGTGATGCCAGCCCATTCCCAGCACCACCTCCTGCCGTGCTGAGGCTGGGGAAGTCTCCCCTGGCTCTCTCTGCCTGTATCACCCGGTCGGATGCCCACAGTGTGCCCTCTGTGGTCCGGCTCATTCATGTCTCTGGCTCTCTTTTTCTACCACAGGAACCCCTTTCAGGGAGAGGAGAAACTGCCAGCACGAGGCCCAGCAGGGAGACGGAGGAAAGAGGAGGGGAGAGGGGAAAGAGAAGTGATCAAGCGGCCACAGAGGGCTGGGACAGGAAGGACACCAGACAAGCAGCACACAGCTGCTCCCCCGGGACACTGGGGTGGGAGGGGGCACTGGTTAGCTCACATATAACACGGGAATAAGCGGAGACAGGGTGGCTAAGCGTGCCCCTGGAGTCCCCTCCAACCCGGGCAGGGCAGGGTGGGAAACCAGTTGGGAGGGAGCCTCCTCCTGGCCCTGGTTGCCGGTGCCCAGTGGTCACTGACTGGGGCTCTTGGTACTGGGGGCGGTGTCCTCTTGCTCCTCCTGTGTAGCCCACCCTGCACGGGACCCAGCCAGTGTGCACACAGCCCCCTTCTATGGAACTTGTGGTTGGTGGAGGAGGTGTGGCCTCTTCTTGGTTTACCAGGCCCCAAGGGGCTTCTCTTCTGGAAGCTGCACCTGGTAAAAGGGCAGCCAGGGAGTTTGGCCCGGAAGCTCTTATATGCAAGGCTAGTCTCATCCCAGGAGCTCAGCGGAGGATCACAAGGTCCCCAGACCCCTGGGGCTGGCCCGCAGGGCTCAGGACTGAGTGCATGGTGCTATTTATCCACCAGTCTCCTGCGTTTTTCCATTTCACCAAGCTGGGAAAGCAGGGCACTTACTGCCGTCCCACTGGCCTCACACCTGGGGGCAGCCCACACTCAGTCCTGGCACAGAGGGCTCATGGAAGGTGGGAGCCGAGCTGCGTTAGCCCTCTCCTGAGGATCTGGCGATCCGGGCAGGTGGCAAGGCTCCTGAGCCCCAGCGCAGGGGACATTCATCTGGACTTGCATTCATCGGGTTGCAGAATTTTCTATTCCCTCTGGCGTGGAACCCATCCCGGCAGACAGAGGGGACCAATTAAATGCCCGAAGGGGCACTGATAGGCGAAGTCAGTAGCGTGTGACAGCTCTGAAAGGTGACACCAACGCCTTGCCCTCCCCTGCACCTTGGCCCCTGGACCACAGGACCTGGAGGCCCCGAGGGTGGGGGTGGCTGGGCTGCACCCTCCCCACAGTGCCCACCCCACCCCACCCCAGCCGGGCCTTGCCCCTCTGAGGCTCACTTACCAAGTTCTGCCAGTGGGAGTCGCCAGGCAGAGTATGGAGACGGAGAAGGAGCCGGAGAGGAGGAGCCGAGAGGTAAGGGAGGAAGGAACCAGAGAGGACAGTGAATAGTCTGAGTGCAGGCTCAGGACATTCCCCTGTCCCCGGGAAGCAGCCCTGTCCAGGGCCACTGCTTCAGGGAGCTGAGGAGGGGTGAGCTGGGCAGCGGAGGACAGGAGTGACAGGAAGGCCCAGGAAGAGGGCATGGAAGGGAGGGGAGGCGCCTTCTCCCCACCCTGGCAGCCACAAACATGTGCTGGGTGGTGACGGACCGTATCCCTGTGTCCTGCTCCCAGAAGCCTGGGGACTCCCTGCCAGAAGCAGCCCCAAGGGTGTCACGACTTTATTCTCTTATTATAGGTAACATCTGAGGTTCAATAAGCAAGAGATGTGGGAAATCTTCCAATTGCTCAAAGTGTAAAGGGTACACACCCATCTCCCTCTCACCAGAGCTGGACCCGAAGCCTCCGCTCAGGTGGCCACCACACCCTGTGCTCAACCTCCTTCTGGGGAAGCCTTTCTATGTGGTGTCTTCCTCTCTACACACAGAGATATAGATGCTTCTCCCCTTTGACAGGCACGGTGACACCCTATACACGTTGCCTTGGGACAGATTTGTTCACTTACAATTACGTTTCAAAGCTGGCCACACTCGTGCATACCTGGGAAGCTGAGGCAGGAGGATTGCAAATTTGAGTCCTGCTTGTGTTAGTGCTGCCGAAGCGAGCACATGAGTCCAGCTTATGAAACTTAGTGATTTAGTAAGATTCTCACTTATTAAAAAAGGGTCAGGGATGCAAAGGCCCTGGCTTTAATCCCCAGTATCACAACACAAAACAAAAACTACTTTGCTCTCTATCCACACAGAAGCTGAGGCTGATGAGGACAACAGCAATACAGCACACATTTATTGAGCACCTACTGCCGGGCACAGTACCTGGTGCTTGGGAAGCACCAAGGATTTGCCTCGTGTCTCTCAATGGCTGCAGGATGCCTCCATCACACCTCCGGTCCCCTCTGTGGTCATTCTGAAATATTGAGAGTACTCGAGGCCACAGACTGTTCCTCATGGAGTAAATATCCATCTCAGAGCCTGGTAAACAGAAGGTGCTGAGGCTCTAGCAGCTCTTCTTCACGTGACACCTTGTGTGACCTTCTTCCCAAGAGTCACAGGGGATGGGCATCCAGTTCAGAGAGGTTGAGTGAATCACTCCAGGAGGCACAGGGAGCAGGTGGCAGGGTTGGGGATAGGGGTACAGGTCCAGCACCCAGCCCAGAACACGCTGCCTCGCAAACCAGAGGAAGCAGAGCTTGGGACTAGGGTGAGTGTCCACTCTCTAGCAAGGAGTACCCCGGCCACTAGGTGGGTGACTTCAGTTACCAGGGTGACGGAGATGGTCACACTGGGCACTCCAGGACTGAGTGTCAGGACACGCAGCCCTGAGAAGGGCAGTGTCAGGAAGGTGGGAAGGTGCAGGTTTTTGTTTCCCCTTTTGTTCGTTTTTTCGAGACAGGGTCTTGCTATGTAATCCAGGCTGGGCTTGAATTTGCATCGATCCTTCTGCCTCAGCCTCCAAGTGCCGGGTTCACAGGCGTGCGCCACCTGTACCGCCACCCTGGCTAGGTGCTGGTTTTAGGACCAGCAGAGAAGGGCTTCTGGGTGGAGGAGGTGGCTCTAAGTTCTCAGAGTCCCCGGATGGCTTGTAACCTGGAGACTGCTGCCCTCCCTCAGCTCTGCTGTGCTCTGCTGCTGGTGACTGCACAGGTCTGGGCCAGGCCTGTGAATGTGCCTTTCTGACACAAGTGTTGGGTGGTGTTGATGGTGGCAGAGGCCAGCCTTTGAGAGCCACTGGCCCAAGCAAAGGCACAGAGTGGGGAATAAATAGTAATTTATTACTGCTTACAAGGGCCCAGGAGGGAAACTTGAGAGACTGCACGGAGAGATCCAGGCAGGCAACACCCTGAGGACTCGGTCAGTTTCTGTGAGCAGTGGGGACCCCTCTTAGTACTGGAGTAGGGGAATCCTGGCGAGTGCAGCCCTGGCATCCTGGCCGCACTAGAATTGCCAATGTGTGATGCAAAGGCCCTGGACCGCGGAGTCAGAGTCTCCTGAGCTTGGGGCCCAGGCAGCTGCATTTTCCCCATGCTCCCCAGGAGCTATGTTGCAGAGCCAGGGAGGACATCGGCGGGGCCAAGGAGCACCAAGGCACCCACAGGGGTCTAGGAGAGACCAGCAGGGGAGAGGGGCAGAGTGCCCAGGGGAGTTCTAAAGTACCCTGCCCGTAGGTGACACTGTAGACCCTGGAAACCACACTGAAGGGGGCTGGAACCCGGGTCTGAGATTCTGCCCCACTCTCCAGGGGATTCATTCCAAAGCCCATGGGAGGGTGAGAGCCAGCAGGGCCACACAGTGGTTCTCTAAGTGGGCCCCTGGAGCCTGCACCCAAGAACTGATTAGAGACTCCTATTTTGGGGCCATGCATTGGAAGCCCGGGTCAGGCCCAACATTCTAGGGATTCCCATGCCTGCTAGGGTGAGAGAGCCACTGGGACAGGGCAATGCCAGGGAAGAAACAAGTTTGAGACTGAGGGACTCTGATCCCCTCCCTGTGGCTGAACAGAAGGCAGCGCAGAAGCATGTTGGGGAGGGGCTGTCCCAATCATTGAGGGACTAAAGCAACCCTGGGAAGATGGTGTGAGCTTAGTGTGGCTGTGGGCTAAGGACCTGGCTGGACAGGGCACCCAGAGGGCACAAGCCTGGCCCCTGCAGGACAGCTCTGTGGGTCTCAATGAACCAGGCCCAACTACTTCTTCCTGCTCTGCCTCCAGGGACCGGAAGTTTGCCTCGGCATGACACTAGCTGACAGAACCACGTGTGCTTCTGTCCTGAGAGTCCTCCGAGTCACCGTTGCTCAGCCCATTCTGTCCAGAATGTGTCCAGAGGGCCGTTCCTGCCTAGGCCTGGTGGTGACCGCCCTGTGTGCAGAGACATGCAAACACCTATGACTGCTGCCAGAGCCGCCTTTTATCACACGGCTTCCGCTCGCCAATGCCCAACGGTGTGTGCCAGAACCTTACCAGTCTTCACCAGGGCCCAGGGGCATCAGCATCTGTCCACTCCTCTTGCAGAGAAGGAAACTGAGGCCGGAGAGGGTAACTAACTGTTCATGCCACATAGCTGCTGAGAAAGCATTCACACTGGGGTCCATTCCGCCCGGGGGGGGGGGTGGGAGTAGTCTGAGCTCTAACCACGCAACTCTGCTCTGAGCTGGCAGGGGAGAGGCCTTCTGTCCCCTGTCCAGGCCAAGGGCAAGAAATAAAGGCCAGACTGGGGTCCACCGGGCCTCTTCCATGCCCTTGTGCTCCAGGGGGCTGCCTCTGTAGGGTGGGAGGTGTGGAGAAGGAGCCAGAGACGCACTTGGAGCTGTGGAAGAGTGATTTTGTTGGAAGGGAGATAAAGAGGACATCAAAAGGAGCCCCAATGTGTGTGGAGAGAGGCCTGGTGGATTAAATTCTGCTCCAGCTGGGAGAGGCGATGAGAGGCTGATTGGTGCCCGAGCTGCAGCAGGCTGGGAGCCGCCCGCGGGGAGGCCTGGCGACTACACTTGGATCTATTTATTTATGGGGAGGAGGATGCACATGGAAAACCACTCCTGGCTCCTCACAGTCCCACCCTGATTGCCCCTGGTGACTGCAGCCTTCCAGCCCCCCATGGAGGGCAGTGCCTTATCAGCTGGCTGCCAGAAGGGGCTGCTTCCCGGCTCCCTAACCTTGCCTGCTGCTCCCTGCTCCTGGAGGTGGAGGAGGAGGGTGGTCAGAGAGGGGCCACCCTGCCCAGAAAGGACCTCCCTGCTTTCCTTGTTGGTCCCCCGGCTCAGGGTTGGGGTTTCAGCTCTGTATGGAGTTATCACGCTGGCAGGAAGGGGAGGGGTCATTCTATAGACCCCAGAGGGAGGCAGGTGACCCCACTTAAACGCAGCACCAGCACCTTTCCTGGTTCTGGGGGTAGATCCAGGCTGGGCCCAGCTGTGGCTGGGCAGGGTTGGGCTCTGGGCACCTGTGCTGCCCAGAGCCCCAGAGGGAGGAGGCCTGAGCTGCAGCACGTGGGGCCACTCACTGGGTGCGAGGTCTGTGCAGCCTCCTCTCCCCTCCGGCTGCCCTACCCTGAGCCTCAGCCAGTCCTGCTCCCTCTGCCTGCACTCAGGGTGGTCACTGGGTCAGGGACCAGCGTGTGATGCAGGGAAGGGAGCAGGATTCAAAGCAGGGGCACAGGCTGAGTCTATTCCCAGCTGTGTGATGTTGGGCAACTCGCTTCTAGTCCCAGAGCCTCAGTTTCCCCATCTGTGAGGTGGGGAGAGAAAAGCATCAGGATGAAACAGAGTAGGATGGTCTCTATTCCAGCACATTCTGTGAACACGGGCATCAGGTTTTTCATGCCCCAGACAGGAGATTTCCAAAGGCGGGGCCTTGTGTGTTCTCTCCTTTGAAACTCAAATGCCAGGGGACCTTCCTGTCACCCTGGGAATTACAATGTCCTTCCCAGAGGGGACCTCAATTCCCCTCCACTGAAGAGAAGAGACCAGGGTTATGTGAATGCAGGTGGCCCAAGGAAGGACAGCAAGGACTCATGCATTCAAGGGCTGGGGAATGCGGTGCATAAGACAATGGCTGAGCCCCGGGAGGGCACCCAGAGAGCTCTGGGTGGAGCCCTTTAGCCCCTGCTGGGAACAGGGCTGAGACCTGGGGTGCAGGAAGGGCCCCCAGACTAACTGCTCTCCAGAACCCAGGCCTGCAACAGCAGAGCCTTGGGACCAAGACTCCAGGGTGTGAAGACCTGAGCACTAGTGGTGATTTGTGCACAAAGTCTGGAGTGAAAACTGAGCCAGGATGCAGGTTGGGAGGGGCTGATTTCTACACAGACCAGGAAGGGGAGGGGTAGGAAGAGGATGAGAGGCTCAGAGGTGTGCGGTGGTGGAGAGGTGTAGGGACACAGGGGCCACAGGTCCCTCCCTCCCCTGCTGTCCTTCCTGTGGGTCTGATCCATGCTTTTGACCGGGAGAAAATCAAAGCCCACAAAGCTGTGTTCTTTATCACTCCTTTGTCCATCCTTTCGCTGACTTAACTGAGCAGACACAGCCAAGTGCACCTTGGATGGAGGCAGGCATCTCCTTGCCCTTCGTCACCCCTCCTGCCCCAGCACCCAAGGGGGCCAAGGGTTTCTCTGTTCCTGCTACTGCTCTCACCTCACAGCCAAGAGGGTTCTAGAAAGAGCCTTGAGGAGGTGACCGTCCCCTCTCCTAGCTGTACCCAGGGGATGCTGTGGAGCCCACATCACATGATTGTATGTGGTAGCCCAGCCCTGCTGTCTTTCTCTTCTGGGTTTCAGACTGGTCTGGCCATCAGGGCCCTGCTCAGAGGCCCCGGTGCCCTGGCTCAGGTCAACAGCCTGACGCTGGGGTCTTTCTCCAACTGCCACTCATTGCTGGATGACCAGGGAAGGCTCTTTTCTCTCTCTGCCTCAGTTTCCTGACCTGTACAACGGGAAGCTGGGCCATTCTCTCGGAGCCCTTTGACACCCGCTTTGTCTTTCAGACCGCTTTCTATCGCTTCTCTTCTCAGCCTTTTGGTTTAGATCAAGTGCAGACTGCTGTCTACTCCTCCAGCCAAGCACTCCCTCCTGTTCTTCCCCTTCTCCCCTTTGCCCTCCTGGCTCTCTCTCTGCTATTCCTTTGTGTCTTCCTCTCTTCTCTCCTTAACCTCCCTTCGTCTCACCTCCCTTTCTGTAGACTGTGTGTTCCCCACATCCACCTGCTGAGACCCGAATCTCCAAGGTGGTGGAACCTCGCTCGGGAGGATTGTTCCACAAGGGCAGGGTTCTCGAGAACGAGATGACAGCCCTTACAAAAGGGACCCAGAGAGAGGATGGCCATCCACGGAACAGAAAGCTGGCTCCCACCACACACAAGACCTACACCTTCCCAGCCTCCAGAAGGAGAAAGTCTGCCTCTGTGGTTGATAGCCCCTCCGTCCACGGTGGTTACAGCACCCCGAACACACCAGGGCACCTCTTTTTCCCTCTTCCCTTCCACCACTCCCTCCTGTCCCCTTCCCTGCTCCCCTCCCCAGGTTATCTGGTGAATTCCACACACGCCCGCACAGACGGGATCAATCCGAGGCTGCCTTGCCTTCAGCTTATCTCTGCTCCAAATGATTGATTTTCCCTCTTTAAGAGTAATTTGCTGGCGAATTCCATGTATTGCAAAAACCCCTGTGCAATCTAATTCAATCCAATTGGCAGCTGGCACTTTGGGGGAAGAATACCAGAGAGCCGTCATTTTCCCCACAGATGTGTGTATTATCCGTGCGTAAAGAGGGTGCAAGGCGGGCAGGCGCTCCTCATCTCACACGCGAGCCTCCCTCCCACTTCAGAGGGACCACGGTGGCCCTGAAGCCGGCCCTGGCTCTTCGGGGAAACGAGTTACCGTGCACATGGGTACCTGCATTAAGGCAAATGAGGGACAGGTGGTTCTGAATTTGGTTTCCTAATTGGCAGCCCAACACCACAGCGCACCGGGGGACTCTCACTTCTAAAACCCAGCTACACCTGGCCCTCTGTCTCCTCGTACCACCCTTGTCCCCTCATTCCTGGGCCCAGAGTCCCAACCCTGGGTCTCAGCAAGCTCACGTTAAAGAGGTAGCTGTTCAGCCAGCTGTCTCTTTCTCTTGGTTCCAACTCTGTCTGGCTCAGGACCTCAGTTTCCCCATCCTGGCAGTGGGTCACCTAGCAGGCCTGAATCAAAGAGGACGGGACACTGCCCCTAGGTGACCAGCTCTCCTGCTTTGTCTGGGGCTGAGAGAGGTTCCAAGATATGGAACTTGAGTCCTAAAGCCTCTGCGATGGCAGGCGAATGGGGACAGCAGGTCCCCAACGGTACAAGGCCTGTCCGTGAGAGGCCGGTGGGGGCAGGTGGCACTCCTGCCCAGGCAGTGACTCGGTCATGTGCTCTGTGTGGTCACCTCCCATGGATGCTCCCCAAGGCTGCTCAGACCTCAGGCTCGCCCCACACACGGGTCACACACAAGCATGCTGGTCCTTTGCCACTGAGGATGGGCACAGGGTGGCAAGCACTTCTCCCTTATCCTGCTCTAGGGGGTCCCCGGTGCCACCCGTGTCTGCAGGATACGGCAACACTTGCTGTACCCACCCCCAGCATTGGCTACCCATTCTGACCTAATTTCTGTGCCTCAAGCAAATAGCCATGTCTGTGGGGAGTCCAATCTTCGGGCTGCTTGGACCTTTAGGGACCGGAGCAACGGGCCCAGTGGGTTCTTACTGAAGTGGACTGGCCTGAGGGAGGCCAGCCAGGAGGGCAAGGCTCCCTTCATAGTGCCTGTGGGCACAGCCAGAGGAAAGGCTTTATGTGGAAGACCCAGGGCTACAGGAACCTTTCCAGCCCCAAAAGTTACTGGTACCTTGTACATAGGACATATGGGTCCCCAGATTTTAATTCCAGAACCCCAGGCTATGATCCCCAAGATCCCAGGAAAGCCATCCCATGTCCCCTTCCTCTGTCTCTCCCTCCAGCTTGGGACTCTATTTGGAAGGCTTCGTCTTGCAAGGTGGCCTCGCCTCTTAGCACGGGTGGCTGTGATCCAAACTCGAAGCTCTGCCATTCTGATCAGGATCTGCCAATCAGAACCTCCCCCTATACCTGTCAACCCCTTCCCTCACTCCACCAGCAAATTCTGCACCTAAGTTCTGGCTGGGGTTGGGGCAGGGGGCTAAAGTGGGGTGTAAGTGAGCTCAGAGAGACAGTCCAAAATTCAGAGGGAAGAGCATCATCCTAGGCTGTTCCCAGCCCAGAAATGCACCCCACAGGGGTCCTGGTGAGGAAGAGGTGGGGCAGGAGGGCAGGCAGAGAATGGTTTGCCTTGCACGGGGTGGGCAGGGGAGGGTGGAGCTGGAGCTGACTCTCCAAAGCCTCAGCGGCTGGCTGGCTCTGACTGCCTACCATGCCAAACCATTTCCCTGTTCCCATGGAGAGGGAGGTGTGTGGCAGACAAAGACATTTCAATGCCTTATGGAGATGTGGAGGGGGACATCGCCAGACGCTGGTCATAGGCTCTGTGTTCTCCTGCTTCCCCTCTAATAGTGAGTCCATCTTCCTGCACCTCCAGGTGGCAGGGAGTTGTTGGAGGGGAGCAGGGGCCAGAGCGGGGTAGGGAGCCCTGGATTGGACCAGATTTGTGACCTCAGCAAACTGCCCTCTCTGTCTGCTGCTCAAAGCCGAGACTCCGCTGCCAAAGGAGGCCGTGAGGCTGGCATCCCGATGGCCAAGAGCAGGGGTAAGTACATCTTCTGCCAGGGAGGGCTGCTCAGCTGGGGGGTCCCCTCCCATGAACAGAGACACTGCAGATGTTTTAAGGCTGGGCGGGACACAGGGCTGCAGGTGGAGGGGTGGTCACGCCCGGTGCTAGCCCTACCTGTCACTCAGCTGCCTCGGCCTGCACAGGATCCGCCTACTTAGCACCTTCCATGCAGTGACTAAGGGTGGGAGCACGGACACGGGGTAAACAGGTGAATGGGACTCAAGCACCGTGTGTGTGTCTACCTGAAGTGTTCAGGGATAAGGCAGAGACACAGAGGAGGAGGGAGGGATGGAGGATCGGACTCAGACGAGCAGAGATGGCAACAGAGGGTGGATCTAGGGTGCAGTAAGGAAGCCTGGCACTGCCCATCAGGTGGGTGGCACCCCCATCTAGCCTCTCCCCGGCCTGACCTTTTGAGCTTTTGTCACTCCCATTGCCCAGGCTGCAAACCTTGCCTTTCCCATAGACCCTCACCGCCAAGCAGCTCTATAGATCTTGGGCCCAGCCCCTAACCTCTGTGCTTTCTACCATTGCTCTCAGCCATTATCTCCAATCTCCATGTGTCCAGATCAATCAACCTAACGTACAGCTTTGAAGCTATTGCTCACACTCAAGAACCATCAATGGCTCCCGAATGCCAGCTGAATGATGTGCAGAGTCCTAGCCTAGTGACATTCAAGGCCATCAGCCTGTCTTCTGGCTTTGGAGAAAGGTGTGTGTTCTGAGCTGACTGATTTACTACAGTGGGGAAGAGGATAGTGCTATTTAGTCTAGATGCTATTACCTCTCACTTCATCTTTTTTGAGGGGCATGAAGATCTTCAATACTTCATAACTTACTCTTAAAATTAACATGCAGAGAAGCTGACAGTTTTGGTGTACAGCTCTATGAATTTTAACACAGGTGCAGATTCTTCTTACCACCTCCCCTCCAACAAGGACACAGAGCAACTTACCACTCCATGCCTTATCCCTAAAGTGCCTCACCCTTAACAGTCAGTCCTCTCTTGCCCCAAACCTCTGGAAACCACTGATGTGTTCTCTAGAGGCTCTGAGCTTTTAGAGGATGTCGTGGAATCGACGATTGAGATCAGCTTCTTTCAGGTGATGCCCGATTCTCCCCTCTCTGGTGGCCCGCATCTCTAACCACAACGCTGTCCCTGGCCGCCCAGTGAAGGCTGCGGAGGCAGCAGAGAGGAGGGCCAGCTGGAATTTTTTTTTTTAAAAAAAAAAAAGCCTGGTAGAGGGATCAGTGCAAATTGGAGGGCTTGGACATCCCCAGTGAGGGCAAATGAAACGAGAACATTATGCTGAGAACAGGAAGTAAACACAGACACGTGTGCTGATCCGCGACTATGGACAGAGGCCAGGTGGCTGCTTCCTCCACCTTTGGCATCCTGCTCCTGTTCTGGCTCCTGTCTTAGCTGTCTGCCGGCTTAGAGCCCTCTTCCCTAAGGTGCAGGATTGGGGTGCCCCATGCTGCCGGCCCACCTTCCTCTCAGCTCTGTCCACCATCCCTTCCCCTGGTAGCCCTGCCAGACCCCTAATCCGCTGCAGACAGAGGGGCTTCCCTCTCTTCCTTCAGCTGGGACCCACACAAAGCCAACTGCCAGACTCTAGGGTCCGGGAGAGCCATGACAGGTCCAGGTGTCCACCGCTTGACACTGGCCACGGAGCCAGAGATCACTACATGCTACAAGTCAGGGTCCCCGCCTCATAGCTGTGTGCCGGGCGCCTCCAGCACCCCATCTGCCCTCTGGCATTTCCACAGGAAGCCTAACAAGAATGTGAAATGTTAACATGGAGTATGCGAGCCTATGCCTCCCATCACCCCTGACAATCTAAGCAAAACTGTGGTTGCTGGACACCCAGGTGGTTTCTACAAAGCGCTCTTCTGAAACTTCAGACACACAGAGTTCCTCCCGATCTTCACACCAGACAGCTTCCCGTCTCACTCCTGAGGACGAAGCCCTGCCTGTGGCTCTGCCTCTCTGCCCGCTTTGCCACCTGTGGCTTCCAGCTGCTCCTCTGAGTGCATGGGCTCTCTCTGCCTGGAGTGCAGCTCCACCAGGACCAAGGCTGCCCTCGCTCCCAGAGGGCTCTCCTCCAGTGCTGCCCGCTGCCCCCCTGTCCTCGCCCCTTCCCAGCTCTCCCTCCACCCCTCCTCTGCATGGCTGTCAGCACCACCTGCCACCATACAGGCCTGCTTCTTTAGCCTTGCACCCTGGGGTGGACACTGTCCAGGGCTGTGCTGTTGTGCTCACTGATGGACGATACGCAGAACAGCACTGGACAGCTAGGAGGTGCCGAACTAACATCTGCTGAGTAAGTGAGGGAAGGAGAGACTCTCCTACATCCCGTGGAGGATCTGGTGAGGACATTTCTCAGGCCTGTGGGTGCCACTGTCCTGGGTACCTGGCAAGCCCCCCAGTCTCCTTTGCCCTGCTCTGGGACCTTTCACAGAAGGCTACTCTCTGAGCTCATGTGTAAAGGGCAGAGGTGTCATTTGCCTGGTGGCAGGAGCCCTGGTCAGGGCCAAGGTGGAGAAACCGTGCCTAGCACCTTCTCACCAGGGCTGCAGGCATACGACCACCTTGATGTTATGTCTTCTCGTGTTCAATTCCCTTTCAATGAATTCCTTTTGAACAGATGGAGAAACTGAGGCCTGCAGAGAGGAGGGGAGTCCCTTCCCACGTCTCTGTGGATGAAATCACACAGCCTGAACTTTGCCTCGCTGTGCATGCCTTGCCCCTCTGCCCCCACCCTGCTCCGTTGTCCCCTTTCAGGGGACAGTTAGCAGAGCCCAGCATGGGCTCCGGGATCAGATCAGTAGCCCACCCTGGCCACAGCTGCCCAGCAGGAATCTCAGCTCCTGTGGCTTGTAGGTTAGGCTGTCTCACAGCCCAAGATCCTGGGGACAGAGAGAGACATGTGTGCGATGCCCAGCCGAGCCCAGCCACTTACTTTTGGGACGGGAAAAACCATCAAACACTGCCAGGGGCATAGCAGGGTGGGTGTGGGGCAAGCAGGGGGAATGTGGGAGGAAAAAAATACCATTCTAGGGTGAAATTTAGGTTACTGGTGCCCACAGAGAGGGGGCACCACGGGGTGGGCATGAACCAGCCAAGACATGGTGGAGAAAGGAGGAGGTTGGAAGAAAAAGTTTACCTGCTCTGCTTCTGATCCAAGGGAGGGAGGAAGGAAGGCCAGCTACTGCTTTCAGGGATGTGAGCCAAAAGCAGAATGATTCCTTCTACCTCCCACCATGTCAGGCCTTCTCAGGGCCTGGGGACGGGGGCAACTCCCTAAATCCAACTTGAAAGGGAAACCCATTTCATTGGGGCCGGAAACCACAGGAACTGGGATGGGGAGGGGACAAGCTGGCACTACAGCTGCTCCACAAGACTGTTTCACACCCCCGCCAGGACCAGACCTGTGTAAATAGCATGCTAATTAAGTTTATAGATGAGACTAAATTAGGAGGTGTCTAAATCACACCAAGGACACCCTCTGGTCCCCAGGGAGGCTGGAGCTTAGCATGCTGGGACAATCACACCATGGGATGTAGCCTGGGACAGAAAAATCCTAATAATCATCATCATCGTAATAAGAGCCTCAGCGAAGGCAACCAGGGAGAAATTAATGGGAAAACACACAGAAGGGGCTGTCCTGCTCCCCGGGTTGTCCTTCCAGAATGGATTGGCTCTAAAGGCAACCGATGTTTCCCTGGAGAGCCTACATCTTGAGGAAGGGTCCCCAGACATGTGAGCAGAAGCTGTAGGACCACGGGGGCCTTGCACACGGACTCCTGCCCACTGTGGTGATGCTCACCCAGGAAGTCTGAGTGCCACTGGGGCAGACATGGCCTTGGTCGGACACGTAACCCCTGCTATGGCAATCTCCAGGGAAATCTAGGAATAAGAGGGGCTGGGACCAAAGAGATGCTGATCTCCACTTTCCTGTATGCCTGGATGTGGTTGCTCCCCGGATGAGAGTCTCACCCGCTTCCTCCTCTGCGCTTGACTTCACTGATGAAGTCCCGCACTGCGTGACAGATACAGAATGCTGGAGGCAGCCACTTCCTTTATACCTGCTGGGGGCTTCAGTGGGTGGTGGGAGATTTCCAGCCAGTTATCTGCCTAGCAGAGGGGGAAGAAGGGTCTGCAGAAGCCTACACCTACCTCTGTGGGATGCTGGGAGCGAGCACTCCCTCTCTCCCACCTCTATCACAGCTTCTTGAGTTTGGCTTCTGATCAAATTGCTTGGGACAATCAGGACAAGGAGATCCATGCCCAAGTCACATCGGCAGCAAAATTTAGGGCAGCTGCAATCACTTTTGGAGGGGTGGGGGGGGTTGTACATCTACTGTCTGTACCCAAACAGATGCTATACAGGGCTCGGCTGCACAGCAGCGCGGAAGGTCCAGAACTGGAAAATGCACCCTCGGCTCAAAACGTGACACTGAGCAGCGGTCTTGTCTCTTCCCTGCCCTCACCCACCCCACCTGGGCATGCGGCTAAGGATGCCAACTCCGAGAAGCAGCGGATGCCAGCCTGGAGCCGAAGCTGGGGAAGGATGGAGATTCGGGGGGGCGCTGTTCATCCTTTGTATCACAGACCCCTCTCCATCCTGCTGAAGCCGCGGATCCCTTCTCAGGATGTTTTCGATTGCATAAACTAAAACACAGTACAGGGGACCACGAAGTGAACTATCTCGAAACATAGAAGTCTTTTCAAAGGATGTTATAGTGTACGTGTGCTCTGGAATGCACAACAGTGAGATTTAGCGGTAGGTCTAATAGCTGCTGTAATTTCAAATAGAGATGAGAGTAAATGGCATTTCAGGTTTCCTGGGACACCTGTAACGTGATATGAAACTATCTGTGCATTCTCTTGGACACTGCCATATAACACGCCCACAGCTTGCCTCCAGACCCGTGACAAAAGGGGAGGCTAGAGTGCAGTTAGACCCTAGCAAGGACACAGAGGCAGACTTTTCTCCATCCAGGGTCACGGGGGACAAGTGGGGAGGTCAGAGGACCACCTGCCCCCCAAAGGGGTAAGAAGCCAAGGACTGAGAAGAAGCCTGGAACAGGCCCCAGGGGAAGCAGGCCTCAGGGACACAGCCTTTGTAGAGCCATGGGGTGGGTGAAAGTGGAGACACCGTGGCCTAGACAAACCGACGCATAGGAACAAATGCGAAAATAAATTTAAATAAATACAAGTTTGCAAGCTGTGGCTCCCTAACAGGCCTGGAATGCAGGTGGAATGGAAAATGAGGGTGATGGATAAAAATAAAGACTGAGATTAGCAGGAGAACAAGAACAAGCCCCCCCACCCCAACACACCCTGCGATCTCTGCCTGCACACACCCACAAAAAACTGGACAGCACTCTAAAATCCAGCTTTCTCTCCCTGTCATTTGCTTTCTCTTATTTATTTCTCTCCCTGACTTCTCCTTGGGGGAGGTGGGTAATTCTGTTTTCTTTTTTTTTCTATGCCCCTCATACAAATTAATTGTGTCATCTGCCTGAAACAGTAATGAACCCCTGCCAGCTGTGTCCCACTCACCTCTGTGATGCAGGTCCCCCTCGCCTTCCCCACCTCCTTCCCGCCAGCCGTGCTGCCCAGGGGACCCCAGAGGCCGCCTTCCTTGTGCTAGAGGGGGCGGGCTTTCACACACACACTGACCAGGGTTTGTAAGTGTTTTTAGCGGCCCCAGACAGATGCACCCACTTCACCTCTTCACCACTTCAGCAGGGATGGGGAAATGAAAATCAGCAGGGTTTAGAAAACCGAGACGGGAGAGAACAGAGAGCCAGGTCTGCAAACGGGGAGCCCCACAGCCCATGCAAGAAGCACGAGATTCAGAGTTTAAGGCCCAGCTCTGTGACTTACTAGCTGTGTGAGCTTGAGAAAGTCCCTTAACCTGTCTGAGCTTTCTTCCTCTCTGAAAAGAGCCAAAACATACACCTATCTTCCAGGGCTGGGGATGGCACTAATAAGAGTTAATGTGTAAAGAGTGCTCTTTATGGGCCACCTTCTCGGGCAGTGACGAAGGTCTGGGAGCAGCATGCTGGGGTCAGCTGAGTTCAAACCCCTGTGCAGACTTTGCAGTGCAGAGCCTCTGCTGCAGAGGCTGGAGGGGCTGGCTCGGTCCCTCGGGGGACCGCTCTGAGGGGTGCTTTCAACTGCACTTTGACAGCTTCATGGAGAAGGAAAAGACTGTACTACAGGAGGGCCATGGTCAGCCCCTACACTGGGCCAGGCGGTCACGGGCTCCTACATTGCCGCAGCCTCTCCTGCCCCTCTCTTGAGCCCTAGACAGCCACAGAAGCTCTTTCAGGCTTCTGGATAACGCCCAGCCATCCTTCTGTGGGGACCCGTCTTGCAGGGGTGCATTCTGCCACGGGACGGTCCTCCCAGTGCAGCACATGGTGTCTCCTCAGCTCAGCCCGTCCCCTCCAGCACTCCCCTCCCAGGAGTTCTGAATACTTCTGTGCAATGGGCGGGCTCTTGTTCCTCTGCCTTTCCTGCAGCAATGAGACCAAGCCTTTGAGAGCAGGGCTGCGTTGTCAGAACCATCCCCTGAGACCTGGTGCAGTGGCAGGCACATAGTAGGGATGCAATACTGTTTGGGGCACATAGAGGCACCTGATGTTTGTTGAGTGAATCTATACCCCCCCACACCTAAATGTCAATCTGGCCCCTCAGAAAGGGCAGTGGGCCACGCATGGCTGTCTGAAATGAGTCCTGGGAGCAGCTAGCACTGGTGGTAGAAGCCTCTCCAATGAGGGGTGACTCTGGCCTGCCACTCCCCACCCCTGTGCTCCTACTCTGCAGAAAGCTCCTCTGCCCTCCAGGACAGCGGCAGCTGTGTCCTGAGAAAAAGCTGTGGTTCACAGTGAGACAGAAAACGAGTGGCTCACTCTCCCCCAACCCCTGACTACGGCCCCACACGCCGATGGGTGCTGGGCAGAGGTAGAGGCTGTCAGTTTGCAGGCTCTGGGTCAACCAGGACGGTCAGCGGCATGGACGGTCTCCCGTGCCCTGCCTCCCTTCATGCATCCCCCAGCTGTTTGATCCCTTCAGCAGGAGTGCAAAACACGGAGAAGCCCCTGCATCTAAGTGGAAGAGTGGCTTTAGGACTAGTGAGCAGGAACTTCCAACCATTCCAAAGAACCTTCCCATGCAGATGGCCCAGGCGGGCTCAGGCCGGCGGGCAGGTGGTGCCAAAGCCAGAGGGGACAAGCTGACCGCTGGAGAAGCTGCCGGAATGGTCTGAGGACAAGGTGCCATACAGGCAGGGCGGGAACCTGAGTGGGTGGAGAGCTGCTGGTTTACAGAGGGAGCCAGGAATCCGCAGGCGTGGGAATGAGGCTGCAGGAGCTTTAATTTGAAACTCAGGGGCACCCCTCCCCCATCCGCACCACAGCCCTGTACTTGCCTCTCAACTGTCACAGGGCACAAATGGGCGGAGATCGGGTTCAGCCCACCCGGCCCTTTCTTCCCTGGCTTCTCCTGAGTTTTCTAGAACACGCACAAAGGAGAAGAAATGACTCAGCAGGACTTGACAATGTGACACAGTCCTTGGGAGAGAGAAAGGGCCTCTTGCAAACATGTTTGTTGTCAGGCTTGGCCTGGCAGAGCCTGAAATTCAGGAAGAGACCACAGAGAGTTGTGACCCTAGCCAGGGAGTGCGGCAGTCACCTGTTGACGTGAGTTAGACTAGCAGCCTAGTTAGGTGGGACTGCGCGCAGTCTAGACAGGTTACACTTCCTCCTCCTTCCCTTTGTTCTCCATGTGCACCCGCTACTGCCCCACAGTGGACTTTGGAGGTCATCCTTTCTCCACAAACTGCGGGGCCCCGGCCGCTTGATCACCAACTGTACTCATTTCTGGGGTCAGAGATGACCCCGTGCTTCCGCAGAGTCTGTGACAAAGGGATGTGACCTCTTTGCATGCTCTCTTCCATCTACATTTGCTCAGTGACCATGTTTTTCTGCCACACTGAGCAAATCCAGAGTCACCTTCAACCCAGACATAAATCCCAATGGACATGTTCTCCCCTCAGAAAGGGACAAAGACAACTTCTTAAAGGACTCTTCTCCTACAGCTGCCTCAACCCCTGCTTCTCCCAGACTCTGGGCGGTGCCCAAGTGCCAGCGACCTGTGCTGGGATGCTGGCCTTAGGGGCTGTTTCTGGCCAGTTCTGACTCCCTTTGGGGATCGCAGGAGAGTGGGAGACAGAAGAGGGTGCAGCTGGAGTAGCGAAGCTGAACTCCCTTCCCTTTACCAAAGAGGGAGCTGGGTGCAGCCCTACTTAGAGACTGGAGGTTGGCCCAGATGGTACGGGGCCGGGAGACCTCTGCACGTCACTCTGGAGAAACAAGTCCAGGTAGAGAGGAGGTCAGTCCTCCACGGTCAGATCACAGCCACCTCGCTGCTGGGAATGGGACCCCGAGCACAGGGTGTGCCAATGACTGGGCAGTGGTCACTAGATGCAGGCCGGGCTCAGGGACTCTGCATTCTTGCAGATACTTCAGGCAGGCTACCAGTGAAGGGACTGGAGGAAAACCCAAGGGGTTAGGGCCACACTGTGGGCAATGCTCATGGGATCCAGCTGGGGATATGCAGCTGTCATGATCTAGGGCTTTTGTGTGGCAGGCACTGTGCCAAGCCCTGCGTCCATCCCCTCCTCCTCCGGGGCAGAGACACAGATCCAGTTGCTTTCCCACACTTCCGTCTACCGGCAGTGAGGCTGTAGCACCAGTTCTGGTCAATGGGCTATGGGGTAGACATCCGGTGGCCATTTTTGGGATAAAGCACAGAAAAGCAGTGCTTCACCGATGGTGCACATGAGTGACTTCTTGGAGTGGGTCCCCCTCTGACCTGTGTGGGGCAAGTAGTCTGAGTGGGAAATAAGCTTCTATTTTGGGGTCAACCCATTACTGCAATAACAGAATGAATACACTCTCTTTCCCTTTGCTTTGTAAACAGACCAGCAGAGTGAGTCTCAGAGAGGGTCATCAATTCGCCCGAGGTCGCAGAGCTGGTAAATGGTAGGACTGGACCTATACACAGGTGCTGTGTACTCCCTCAGCCTGTGCTATCTCTGTTCGAGCTGCTCCACCAGCCGGGCGCGCACCTCACCACGACACAAACCCGCGCTGTCCACATGGGTCACTGCCTGTTACGCCACCTACTTTCTGACAGGCTTCTGCTTCCAGTTGTCTAAGGGCCCCTTGCCTGGTCACCCAGCCTCCTTGCATACCCCAAGGCTCAGGCCTAGACCCCCAGGCCTAGACCATATGGATCTCGGACCCCACCCTGGGATAGGTGTTTCTCTTTTCTTGGGCATTACTAGTCCCCTGAAACCCAGGACTTTCTTCTGGGGTTCTCATTCTTAGAGTAATCTCAAAAAGGGAGGTATCTGCTCTCTAGGGGGTAAAAGATACCCCACTGGTCAATTGATGTCAGTGATGTGAGAAAGTATAGAATTTGTTTTCGTATAGTTTACCTCTACCTTTTAAAAGTTCCACATGTTTGTGTTGAAATATACACACTCTCTTTGTATAAACACACTGCTGGCTCCTTGGGACAAGGACTATGGGTTATACTTGACCCAAGGGACCAAATCTAGCTCCTGGTAAACAGTAGGTACTCAATACATACTTCAGCTATCTGAGACAGAGGCTCACACAGACACACACACACACACACACACACACACACACACACACACACACACACACTGGGGCTGAGGCCCAAGATGGGAGTCCCAGGGAGAGAGGCTGGAAGGAGCTGAGGAGGACAGGGAAGTGGGCTCCTGGAAGCCAGGGTGGGGAGCCCAGTGCCCCCACAGAGCATGCAGATGACACAAGCAAACTGGACCCCTTCATAGCCTTCTTATGACCTGGGATCCTTAAAAGCACTTTATTTCCCCAAACAAGCTCTTTACGTGGCAAAGGGGAGCCATTATTATACCAAATGCAGGAATCAGACTTTCTGCCAGAGTTGTGGTTCACATAATACCCTCCAAACTGGGGCACATATGTCCTTTCTAAAATTGCTGTTTTTGCTCATGCTTTATAATACATACTAGGTTAGTACAATGACCATGTACATCAACCCTAAATACAGAGCTGGAGATGGGAAGTGTGTGCTCAAACATTCTTACTGAGTGCTGATGTCACCTGTAATGGTTTAGAGATTGCCGATTTCTGCAGCCTTGCTCATCCTCAGAACACAGCAGAGGAAGAAGCCAGCCCTGTTTACTTCTGTTTTATAACCGAGGACCGGAAATCCAGAGGCACCTGGCATCCCACCCAGGGTTACACAGTGCAGGGCAGGGCAGTGGATCTGGGTGGCCCGTGCATTCTGGGGACTCACCTCATCCTTGTCCAGCACCTGGATGAAGAGGGGGAGCGCAAAGCCAACCTGCGCCAGCTCAGTGATGGCCACGCTGTACTCGGAGCTGTTGAACTCCGGGGCGTTGTCATTGATGTCAATGACCAGGATATTGAAGGTCGTGGTGACAGTGGCATCCGATGGGGTGCGGTCATCGTTCAGCTCTGTGCCCTGCAGACAGAGGACAGTCACCTCAAGGATGAAGGAATCCACAATCTGAATGTGTTAATTCGAGTCATCCCACGTAGTCCTCACTGCAGCCCCGAGGGGAAGATTCTGTCCTTAGTGCCTGTGTGCTACTAATAAGGAAACAGAAGCTCAGAGAGGTTAAGTAACTTGTACAAGGATGTGCAGGCGGATGTACAAGGACGTACAGACTCAGATTCTAGAACTAACAAGACATGAGATGGGTGGGGAGATGAGACAGATTTGGAGGTTCACAGAGGGGCAAAGGGAGGGTATTTAACTTGGCAGATGATGAAACTGAGACAGAAATTGCTGGACTAGTGGCCAATCAAGACCTATTGAGCAATTGCTGTAGGCTGAGCACTGCTGGGCACCATAAGGATCCAGGCGGAGCTCAGGAAGAGATACTGGACTCGTCCTACAGCGAGTTGGTGGCAGTGCTGGGACCCTGTGGTCCTTTCTTCCTGAGTTCAGCCTGGACCCTCATGGTGCTCAAGCAGTGCTCAGCCCACGGCAGATGCTCACTGAGGTCCTGATCGGCCACCAGCACATCCAGTGCTTCAGTGCCCTTGGAGCTGACACTCTGGCTTTGGTGGATGGTGCCAGGGCAGGAGGGGAGGCCGAGAGGGGCCTGGGGCTGTGCAGCTGGCAGGGGACCGGCCATGTTTGTACGCTGTCCAAGGCTGACTGCCACACGCGCCTCTCATGGTCAAGGACAGCAGTGAAGGGAACAGCATGGCTGACTGAAGGGCCTCCTTCCCAGACCCCTTGGTCACCCCCTCCTATAAACAGTTGGCTGAAGCCGGTAAGTTTCCTGTTGCCCAGGCAGGATCCACGGCCCTGACTGGAATCCCAGGGAATGGCTCAGCAAGCCATTGATTTTAATTAGAACCTACCAAGACGGGCAAACAGCTGTAGGGGAGGGGGCCCCACATGTTCTGGGGTAAGGACTTCAGCAGCTTCTGCCCCCTCTCTGCTGTTCTGCTGTTTCATAATCCAGGGAAATATGAGATTTAGAAATGGGACAAAACCCCAGACATGGGCAAACTCAAGAATTCACAGTGTCTGCACCCGAGAACTTAGTTAATATGGGACAAAGGTTAGGGCCACAGGACGAGGAGCTCATCCCTAAGTCGGGACAGGAGTTCCCATCTGGGCAGGTGTTGGCCGGGAAGGTGTGGTGCTCTGCCCTGGCAATGCCTGTCCCCTCCTGAGCGGCACGAGCCCCAGATCAGTGCAGGAAGAGGGCAGGAACTCCAGGGCAGCCTCTCGTCCTGGGTGCAGGTAACTCCAGCTGGCCTTACCTTCACGGTCAGGATGAAGCCGTGGCTGTATAGGGGATTCTCGCGATCTAGCAGCCCATTCAAGGTCAGCGCCCCACTGATGTAGTCCAGGGCAAAGATGCTGTTGGTGTTCCCTGCAAGAGAGAGAAGTGTTAGAGCACAACGGTCCTCGTCAGGTGGGCACGGGTCCGGGATGGGGTTCGGGTGGTAAAAGCTAATCAGTGATCAAAGGATGCTGGTCCAGGAGAAATGGAAGGAGCACTGGATGCGAGAGACCACTGAGCGGCAGCAATGAAACTGAACTATACTGAGATCACCACGTCCTTCCCGGTCTCCTTCCAGTCCCTCTAACTAGCAAAGAAAGTTTGGTGCCAGTGTGTCTGTGATGCTTCTCTAACTGGTTCATTTTCCTTTTTAACAAAGAGGGCAGGCTTCGGGCTCAGAGCCTCCCAGAGCAAAGTGTCCAGCTAGAACTTAGTAACCGGTCCTTCTCATCCCATGCCATCTACCCCATCTCATCCCAATTTCCTCTTTATGGCAATGATATCCTAGTTTTTAAGTGATTAAAAATGAGTTAAAATCACAATTGAATTTTAAAAATAAGTATTCTAAATACTGTTAAAATTTTTAAAAAATTTGAAGTCCTGGCAAAATTGTACACAAATCGCACCTGTGTGACTCCTCCCCGTCCACTGCCCCTGTGTTTTCTGCTTCCCCTCCATGGGCACTCGGTGCCCTCTCACTGGCTCCATATCTCCCCAGAGCACCACGTACATTCTTGCCTCCTGCTCTTCTGTGTCACCTTCCTCCTTTGTCCTCACCTCCTGTGGCCCTAGCAGTGCCAGATTCTCCCCTCCTTCTGCTCCACGAGGGCCATCCTGGTTCCCTCGCTGTCCCACTGCCTGAAAGGCACCAGCCGTGCCCCACTTGCTCCCTGCATGTTAATCTCATCTTCTGGCCTGGCCTAAAAGCCTCTGATGATGGAGATTTTTTCATAACTGTCCCTCGAGGCACCGGGCCGATGACGGCGTATGGTGTGGCATGCATGCTGCTGAAGGTAGGCTGTCCCACCCGGGCCAGCCCTGCTTGGCCTGCCCTTGCCCTTGCCCTTGGGTACGGCCTTCCTGGGATCAGCCCAGAGTCACCCTCACTCCTCTGCCCAGACTCACTTGCTGGCTCTTTCGTACTCTCCTCCCCGACTCCCACTCTCACTCAGCAGACCCCGCGGAAAGCACTGTGGCCAGGCCCGACGTGGCATCGTGGACGCAGGTGTCGGTGTGCCACAAACTCGGACACTGAGGCATCTGCAGCCTAGGGAGGAGCCTGGCATCCCGAAGGACCGGGTCTCTGAGGTCCCAGCCAGGAGACGTCATTGACAGATGGAAGGCTTTGGAAAGGAGGCAACTGGAAGAGGGGCGCCAATGTCTCACCTGACGGATAAGCTCCTAACATTAGGCTTCCACGCCTTCGAAACAAGGGATGACCACGGCCTCTACCTCTCAGGCCTGTGGGGATGAAAGGAGGCAGAGCGTGCACACACTGGCTGGGGACAGTTCTGGCACCAGTAAATGCTCAGCAAGGGTTGCTGCTGTTGTCACAGCAGGGGGGTCAGGCAGGACCAGGAATGGGGACGGATAGGCCCAGACCCTATGGGAGGGAATTAACGCCTGAGCTTTCGGCACAAATGTGGCACCCAGGACCACCGGAGGCTACTGCAACCCCCTGCTCTTCCCATTTCCTCTGGAAAGGGACCTACTCGTCCCTGACTCCATGACTAGTCCCCGTGGAAGGAGACTTCCTCTTCTATTTTACATTTCGGGACGGGGCTGTTCCCGGCCAGCCTGTGCTGAGTCATCTGCCTGTGCCATTAGCCATGCAGTTGCTTCTGCCCAGGTGGGACACTCAGGTCCCCCAGCCCACCGCAGGGGACAGCTAGGGTAGGGGGCAGGGAGGGGTCACAGAGGAGCCCACTGGGGCTTCACATCCCTCAGACTATGGGCTTCAGGGTCTCTGACCCGGGGCCAGGTCCCAGAGGGGACACCACTCCTGCCTTCCCCACCTAAAGTCCCGAGGTCACCTTCTGCTGGGTTGGGCATGACTGTTTGCCATGCTGGGGAGGGCAGGGTGCATGAAGGGAGGGGAGTCTGTTTAGGAATCTTGCGATGGGGAATCTAGGTTTTTTTTTTCATCTGTTCATTCATTCAATCAATCGCTTCTGTTAGATGCCAGGGGAGCAGCCTTAACCAGGCTGCCAGTGCTGAGGTGGGATGAAGCCAGGGCAGTGCAGGAACCCCTGGGGCTGAGTCTGAGCCCCTGAGTGGGGCCTCCTGCCTCCCACCCTCCACAGATGTGCACAGCACTGCTCCTCCTCTCCAGGCCCCATATCCAGCCTCCCATCACTCCAGATTTTCATATAAATGTATTCTTTCCAATAAAGGAACCTGTGAAATGTTTAACTAAATGTGATTCAATTTTTATCTTTGTGAGATTTTCCCCTATAAATCATTCACAAACCAGAAGCCCCTTGTTGAACGATGTGTTTTAGTGTTTGGTTGGGCAAGTTGGGTTACCAACCCTGGCACACTCGGCACGTCGCCCTGCGAGGCACCGATACCTTGCTCATGCTCCCACTGCCCACCCCTTCCCCACCTGGGCACCTTCTCCAACAGACCTGTGGATGCCCCCAGCTAGTACATCCAAAGAAGGCACACGTGTGTTTACACACTCATTTTCATGCTTCGATCCGTGTCCACATTCCAGCCTCCAGACAAGCACACATGACAAACTCCCACGACCGATAAGCAGAACGGGCTGACAACACCTCCGGAGTGAGGCACTGGCTGGGATGCCGCTCTTGTCACCACAGAGAAGAGAGGGGGTTAAGATTATGCCCCCGGGAGGCAGAAGGCATTGGTTCAGATCATAGTTCTATATTAGGGGCGTGACCTTGGCCAAGTTACTTCCCATAGCTAAGCCTCGGTTTTGTAGTCTGTAAAATGGGGGTAATTCTAGTACCCACTCAGTGTTACCTCAAAGATGAAATGAGAAAGACAGTGCCCGGCACCCTGGGCTCTCACCAGATGGTGCTGTCTGTGCCGTACTAAGGGGATACCTCTGTGGGGCTCCTCAGCCCCATGGAGCCTGTGCCTCAGCTGTTCACCCAGAGGGTCCCTGAGCCCAGCCCACACGGTGCCCACCCTACTGGCAGGAGAGTTTTACACACAGGGTTCAGATGTACAAGGCAGCTGCCTGGAGGCGGAGGTAGGAACAAGCCCTCAGGCCCACAGGGCATCACACCTGGGCACTGCCCTCTGCTCCCTCCTCACTCAGCCCCCACCAACTCCCATTCTCCCGTCCCGGGCGGCACAGGCCTGGCGTCCCCACATAAGCTTCTCTGCTAGCCTGGAAGCTGATAGCCCCACGTGAGCCCTCCAGTCTGCAGACATTCTGTGTCCCAGGCCCAGGGGAGGTGGGGGAGGCTCAGTAGGGTGCCCTGCGCCTGTTCAGTCCCCACCGCTGAGCAGAGGGGCAGTTGTCTCCCCTGGGCCAACAGCTGCTGTCCTGAGTGTATGGTATGGCGGGGAGCTGCCAGGGGAGGGGCTCCTGGAGAGGAGGGTGTGTCACATACTTTAGGGCCCCCGGGGCTCTAGCGATTGGTGATTCAGTGTCACAAAAGAGAAAAGCAGGTCATGACTGGCAGCTACCCCTTCCCCAGGAGTTCTCGGCCTTCTAGAGGACAGTGCTCACGTGTGTACAAGGAGAGAAGGCCACCCCCTTGTGGGGAGGGGGTCACAGCTCCATTCTCCCTACTCATCGAACACCACATACCGGGCACCGAGCTTAGCTGTGTGCTAGTTATTACCTGTTCTTCACAATCACTTGTATTCTATTTTCCCCACGCCCCAGAGGTGTTAAATAACCTGCCCAAGTTCTCAGAATCTGTGAGTGGCCAGGCTGGACTTAAATTTGTGCCTGTCTCCCTCTCCCCACAGGCATTTACCCTGCACAGGTCGTACCTACTTTGCACCAGCCCTGGGCCATGGGACAAGGAAACGGGGAGGCGAATGAGAGGTCATCAAGCTTCACAGAGTGTGGTGTCAACCAAGCTGCTTTAGGGATCCCTGTGGGCAAAAGGCACATGTGGACATTTCTCAGGAGGAGACACCCTAATGGCCACCAGGAAATGAGACATGTTTGACACGACTGACTGTCAGGGCGATGTACATCAAAACCACAACGAGACATCACCCGCTCCGGCTGGAGTAGCTGCTACTGAAATGACAGAGGATGCCGAGAGCAGCTGAGGACGCGGACAGGGAGAACACGCAGACGAGCAATGTTAGTGGGAACGTAAACTACTATAGCAATTACGGTGAACAGCGTATCGGGGTTCCTTAAAAATCCAGAACTACCAGCCGACCCAGCCATCCCAGTGCTGCGGGCGTATCAGAAGGACAGGAAAGGAGGGCACTGTATGGAAGACATCTGCACCCTCAAGCAGACTGCGGCGCTATTTACAGCCGCCCAGAAACGGAAGCAGCTGGCCAAGTGTCCATCAGTGGATGGATGAATGGAGGAAGTGTGGTATAAACTCTCAACAGAACACTACTCGGCCACGGAAAGGGTACAAGCCTGTCACGTGTGGCCAGACGATGAACCTGGAGGACATTCTACGACGTGAAACAAGCCAGGCACCGAGAGCCCCACACGGCACGGTCACGCTCGTACGTGGAATCCATGAAGGCTGAGCTCATGACTGAGAGTAGAGCAGTGATTACCAGAGATAGGAGAGGGCCGTGGGGAGAGGCTCTCAGGAGAGGTCCAAAGTTAGAGTTAGAGGACTAAGTCACGATGTCCCACTGGGCATCAGGGTGACAGCAGTTAACAAACATGACAATCTCCAAACAGCTAGAAGGGAAGATTTTGGATGTTCTTACCATAAAGAAATGAGAAATGTTTGCATTAATAGACAAGCTGATTGCCCTAATTTGATGATAGTATGCAAGGTACGCATAGTACAAAATATTACATCGAACCTCATACAAATGTATGACCATTCTGCATCAATTAAAAATAAAACCAAGCTTTGGAAAAGGGAATACTGTATGAAAAGCATTGTACATTCTGGAAAGTTCTGTATAAACTCCTCACGACAGCTCTGCCTAGCAGGGGAATGCCCACCTCACGGTGTCCCCCAGGGACCTGGAGGGACCAGGTGTGGAGGAAATGAGGCCCGGGCGTGGCTGGGCTCTGGCAGACTTACGGTACTACTGGGGACACACGGAGGTATTTAGGAGGCAGCCAAGGACACAGGCAATGGCCACAGAGGTGTGTGGACAGCCACCCTAGCGCAGGTGTCAGAGGGAGCCCAGAGAGGCTCAGAGGAGGAGAGTCCAGCCATGCTGCTGACAGAATCTCCAGATGTCCCTAGAGCCAAATGGTAAGGTATTGGGGGAGGTGGGGACAAGGCGGGGACAGAGCAGGTGCAGCTGCTGCCCTGCGCGGTACAGAAATCCAGGCAAGAGGTGGAGCTGCAGCTAGAGGGCGCAGTAGAGCCAAGCAGGGCCTTGCGGGTTCCCAGGTGGGGGAAAGTGGCGGGGAAGGAGGGATGGAAGGAGGGAGCGCTGTCCCCTTCCTGCCTTTCTCCTGCCCCCTGCCAGATCTCATCACTCCCTTATCTTATTCCTTTGTTATCTCTCCCCCAGCACTTTGACCCATGCTGCCCGGTCTGGGCAAAAAGCAGTTTAGTGAGTGGCTGCTGGTGCGTGTGGGAACACAGGCTGATGACTCTGAATTGCTTTGTCTGCTCCACTGGGCCAACAGCCCGGCGTCTTGGCTTTGCCCTGGCTGCGCTCAGAGTTAAAGAAAAACGCAAGGTTCCTGCCCGGGCCGAGTCCTGCTGGCTCCTAAGAGCCAGTGTGGGTCCTCTCTTGATGGAGGCTCTGCCTTCTCTTGCTCCACCAAGCCCCAGAGCAGGAGGCTGGCACACCCATTCCTTTCAAGGTGGCTGGGGACTTCCGGTTGGTTCTCAGGGCCCAGGGCATGGCCTGGAGCACAAGGGCTGGGCTCTCTGCCTCTGTCTCCCCTGGTTCCTAGGAACAATACTCATTCTGCATTTGCTGGTTGGCTTGAAGTTGGCTTTCTCCCAGGCAGTAGTCAGAAAACGCCAGCCTCATACAGGATGGAGAGTGTGAGGCAACCCTGGGCTGACTGAGTGGGAAAAACAAGCCCCAGCTTATGAGGAACTCAGAAACTTCTCAGCTAAGTGTGGACCCCTTAAAGGCCCGTGCCGGGTCCAGGGTCAGGAGCCTCCCCAGGGAATCGAGTGGACCTGGGATCAGCACTCCCTTCTCTCCTGCATCTCCTCTTTTGTCAGAGTCTGTGCCCAAAGCCTGTTCCAGCAAGACCCACACGGAGACTGCCCACTGAGCATCAAACTGTAGGAGGAGAAAGAGACTGCAATTCTGCTACTTTCCAGCTTGTGCCACCTCCTGCCGGCTGTGAACGGCTCTGAGCCAGCTCCTCACCTGCCAAGTGGGATCACAGCCCCTGCTTCACGGGGCTGGGCATAACCATGTAGGAAGAGCACCCACAGTGGGGCCCAGAACACAGAATCAGGAGAGGGACCAGGCCAGCCCTGCAGCGGCCACCAAGCAGGAGTTCTCACCAGGTGTGCGTACCCCTCTCCAGGCTGCACGACTCCCCAAGACAGGCACTGCAGGCCCCGTTTTACAGAGGAGGAAACAAAGGCGCAGTGGGGTTAAAAATCACTGGCACTAGGTCATCCAGATGGGTTGGGGAGCCAGGAGTTAAACTCTGCTCCCAGGATCCTGAAGAGCTGCAGATTACCCAGAGGCCTCAGCACGCTGTCACTGCTCTCCCCTGCCAGGTGTAGCCTGTGAAGAGGTACGTGTGAGCAGCCCACGAGGTGGAGGGCTGGCCTGCAGGCCCATCGCTGTCCGATGAAGCCGTATCATTTCAGTTGGTGTTGAATTTTATCACTGTATCATGAAAATTGGGAGTCAGTTTGAGACGTGGGCTTTAGGCAAAGGAGCTTATGAATTAAAAATTGCCACTTAGCTGCCTGCTGACAAACGGGCCCGAGTCCTGGGTGACACCTGGGCCTGGCTGCATTCAACAGCCCCGTGACCAGCATATGGCAATCAGTGGTGTGGGTTACTTGGGCTTTCTGCCCAAGGGATGTGGGAGAGCCAGGGGGTGGGAGCGTTAGGCCTACCCCCCTCCAAAGTGTTCCCTGAAGCCACCCGGTCAGTCTCCGCACATCTTTGCTGGGCACCTGTCTATGTTCTGGTCTCGGCTCAAATGTCACTGTGAAGGAGGCCCCCACCCCCCCCATTCACCCCACTCCACCCTCTCCCTGCACCATTGTCCTCTTCTAATTCTTTCAAAGCCTTTCCACTTTGGGACTCTCTCCTTCCATCTGCTTACGTGTTCCTTATTCTCAGAGTCCCTCACTGGGAGGTGGGGGCCGCGTAAGTGTTCAGCTGATACGTGGTAAATGCTTCTGAAATGAATGAGTGCAGGCTGACATGTCTGAGGCTACTGTGGAAGAATATAGGGCAAGCCGGGGTGGGGTGTGCGTGCCTCTAATCCCAGCACTCGGGAGGCTGAGGCTGGAGGATGGCATGAGTTCAAGGCCAGCCTGGGCTACATAGTGAGTTCAAGGCCAGGCTGAACCGTATAGTGAGGTGAGACCCTGTCTCAAAAAAAAAAAGGCTATAGAGTAGACCAATCCTGGGGCAACTCACAATGCCACTCATTATAAAGGCACCACCACTGTCCCCGGGCGTAGGAGGAAGGATTGGTCAATTAGCAGCCCCAGCTGGGCTGTCAGCCCCAGCTGGGCTGTCAGCCCCCTGGACACAGCCATGGTGATGTATGCATCTGAGCGGATGCTCTCGGTGAAGTCCAGTTACCAGGTCTGTTGGGGGACAGCCAACCTCGGGGCTCCTCAGGTAGGTGTGACAACAGTCTGCTGGTCCTACGCGCTCTTCACACAGGATGGCTCTCATCAAGCTCACTTAAGCCAACAAATGATTACCTCCCCTAATCAGACTACAAGCCCAGCTCTGATTCATTTGCTAATAACTAGGTCAAATTTATGAAACATTAACCCGAGTAGCCAAGGGTAGACAAGCCTATTATGTTAGGATTGCTAAGGGGCCAACCACAGCAGAGTGTTATGCCTGAGCCCTCAACCTGGACCAGCAAGACATCCCAAGCAGCTATGGCTGGAATCAGAACCTCTGCATTTCCTGACAAACTTTTCCTGTGCAACTGAGAGAATCTCTCTAAAGGGGATAATTTTGGGTGTGTCCACAGATGCAGCCACCAGGATGTTCAGCAAGGGCTGTTTTATAAGGAAAACCTAAGCGTCCAACAGTAGGGGACTGGCTAAATGATTTATGATATTAAATTCAGGCAGCCACTAAAAGTTTAGAGGAAGGAAGTTTGTGACTTGAAAAGATAGGTGATTTAAGACACATCAACAGGTGTTGTGAAATAGTTCTGGAAGCTACATCTTGGGGGTTAAAAATAAATGCATAAAAAAGCCGGGCAAGGTGGTGCACACCTATAATCCCAGCACTTGGTAGGCTGAGGCAGGAGGATCGCTGTGAGTTCGAGACCAGCCTGGGCTACATAGTGAGTTCCAGGTCAGTCTCAACTACATAGTGAGACTCTGTCTCAAAAAACCAAAATAAATAAATGAAGGAAGGAAGGAAGGAAATGTTAACACCTTATTTCTGAGGGTGGTGCTGGGTAGAGCTTCCCCACTTTGGTACTGACACACGGAGATGATGACGCTGCTGGGGGTGGTCCCAGGCATGGGGGTGGAGAGGGTGCCCCGCAGTAGCCCTGGCCGTCGCCTACTAGACTCAGCACCGTCCTCCACATGTGACAAAAGACAAGTCTCCAGACACTGCCCAATGGCCTGGGGTGGGGCAAAATCACCCTTAGTGGAAAACCATTGCTCCAGGATCTTTTCAACTTTTTCCTTTTGACTTATTTGAATTATATCTGTTAAAACAAAAAAATTGCCAGGCACGTTAAAACAAAAAGTTACAGGTAAGTGTGTACCTGTAGTCCCACTTAGTTGGGAGGCTGAGGTCTCCAATTTGAGGCCAGCCTGGGCAACTCAGTGAAGACCTTGTCTCAAAATAGAAAATTAAAAGGGCTGGAGTGTAGCTCAGCAGGAGAGTGCCTGCCTAGCATGTGTGAGGCCCTGTGTTTGATCCTTAATACTGCAAAAGGTGAAAACAAACAAACAACCAAAAAAAAAAAAAAAACCCTCAAAGTCAACGCAAATTCCTTTAAAAAAATAATTCCTGAAGTCCTGTTACTAGGTAGTTACATGCTTACCCAAGACTGAACACGGTTGGGGCCACTGGATTGTACCTGTATTTACCACAAAAAAAAAGGTCCCCAGTGTTTGCTGGTGTGTGTCTGAGAGCCCTAAGTCGTTGCCAGACGCAGGCTGAAGCCTAAACTGACGCATCTGAGTAAGGGAATTTTTCCCTACCTGAGTAACCACTGTTATGCCCAAGTTGCAGAATTGAAGCCCCCAGGTGCAGGGACCTTTCCGTCCTGGTCACTGCTCCGACAGATAGGGTGAAGGACAGGAGAGGGCCAGGTGCTGGAAAGGCCAGGACTCTGCCCGTCAGCATCCAGGCCCGAGGAGGAAATTGGCCTGGGCCTCTGAGAGAAGCTCCATCGGTCACGGCTGCCAGGGGACACCAGGAGAACGAAGGGGGCCTTCACATGCCAGGCCGGGAGCCAGCAGGGTGGTGTCAGGAGGAGCCGATGCAGGAGCCTTGAATGCCAAGTGAGCAGAGCGGGCTGTGAGGGGTCTCACGACGGGCAGGGTAGTGACCGCGCGTGGACTATGATGTGCTGACGAGGGCCAGTGCCAGGCAATGTTCTGAGCACTTTACATGCATCAGTCACTCTTCCTGGCTGCTCCGTGTGGAGGGCTTGGTCTTCATCGTCATCCCTCTTATTACTATTAGCCCATTTTACAGATGGGAAGAGCAAGGCAAGGAGAGATTAAGTGACCTGCTTGAAGTCGTCACACTGCTGCCAAGTGGCAGAGCCGGTACCCAAGGTCAGATGTGTGCTTTTGCCTCCTGACAGAGAGCTTTGTGTCTCTTGCCTCAAAGCGCCCTGAGGCCAACACTGCTGCCCCGTCTAGCAGGTGGCCAGGCAAAAGGACAGGTCTTGTCAAGGATCACGGTTACTCCCACCCCATGGGCTTAGAACCCCAACAGCCCCCCCAGCTGCCTGGGGCTTGGTCTGTCCCAGGTGGAGCCGTGCTCCTTGGGCTTCAGGGGCAGATACCAGACAGAAGAGGAGCCACATGGCGAGGAGGAAAGCGGGGCTACAGCTCCCCCAGGCCCCCATCTGCCTCCTTTCCTCCAGGGCCAGGGTGGGGGTGCCCAGAGCACCTATGCCCACCCTCGAGTAGGGTGGGAGCCCAGGTCCCCAGGGCTGGCTGCTTGGCTACATAACTCTCCTGCAGCGTGGCACTCGGGACAGGTCAGGGCTCAGAGAGATTTACGGCTCCGATAAAGCCATCTCGGCCTCCATAAGCAGCACTTGATATTTGATGATCTAAAAGGCCTTGTCCCCGAGGGAAAGGAGGAGGGGGGGGACACTTAAGAAAACAGAGGACAGCGATCAGATGCCCAAGGAGAAGGAGGCACGCAAGGGGGACGTGCTAGGGCCCTGGCGGCATGTGCCCCTCCTCTGGTGCCTGGGCGCGGATGCCACAATGGGCACAGACCCAGGGGACAGCGCTCTTTGCAGCGTGGGGTCTGCAGAGACCGCCCACCTTACCGCTGTCACGACTATCGGGCTCTGGCTGAGGTGGGGTGTGTGTCACCCCAAAGAGCCCGCCTTCCAGTGCAGAAGACTTCCACCCGTGGGGAGAGGACAGGCACATGTGTGAAACTGCCTGAGGGACCCCAAGGGGCCGGGCGAGGAGCGTGAGGTTGGGTCCGCGCCCTTGGGCTGCGGGACTCTCTGAGCCCTTTTCCTCTCGGGGATGAGACTCTCAGCCCAGCTCACATAGCCGTGTGGAGGCTCAGTGAGAGGAAATCGAGCCCTGCACACACTGTAAAGTGCTACGCCTGCATCAGGGATGTAGCAAGGATGGTGCAGCAGGTGCCTGGGAGGTGCCACGATGCAGTCACCCAGGACAGGATGTGGTGAGCGGGGTGGGGTGGAGCGGGAGACAGCTACAGGCGTACACTGGAGCGTGTGGGACCAGGAGTCCTAGCACGCCCCCACCTGCCCTTCCGGTCCTAACCCCAGGGTCCAGCCTCTTCCTCTAAGGCCATTTGTCCAGCCCACCTTGTCAAGATAAAGAGCTTGTACGAGAAACTGGCACCGGAGAGCGCTGAGTTCCAATCCCAGCACCACTACATCTAGCTTTGCGTGACTTCACTGCAGTAAGAGAACTTGCCCCCGGGTTGCTGGGAGGATGGAACTGGCATAGAGCAGTGCCCCCTGCCTTCCCGAGCCCTCCTATCATCCCAGCCACCTTCCCTCCATGCCAGTGCCCCCACCGACTCCATGGGCCCACACTGCCCCTCCCACCCCGACGGCTGTGAGTTCCAGCACAAGTGACTTTCAAGACTGCGGAAGGAGAGTCGATCACGCACACCTTGAGCTGGGTAATTTATGAATCAAATTGTGCTCCGTCAGGGCTCCACAGCCCAGAAATGGATGTGGTCAGATGAGGTTCAGGGAGCCAGCCTCAGAGAGTAATCTTCATAGAAGCCGGCCACTGGATGGCAGGGCCGGCCTGGCAGCTGACCTTGAGAGGCCCCCCAGGACTGGGGCCCCCTGAGCCTGGTCCCTGCTCCAAGGATGGAAGGAAGGACAGAGGTCTTCCTGGGGCTTAGAGGGGGGCTGGTGACCCTGGGCAGGTCCCTTGATGCCTCTGGGCCTCAGAGTCCTCAAAAACATGGGGCTTTCCAACGGCAGTGGTTATCTAGATGTCTGCTTCTTTATCAGACAAGATCTCTCGGAACCCCAGGACATAAACCCCAGTGTCTGGCGGAGACAGATGAGGGTGCAGGAGACTCAGTGTCCCCCACCCACAGGGCTGGAGCCAGGATTCCTTCGGTTTAACAACTCAGAGTCAAGTATGAGCACTCAATAAATATTAGTGTAATTATACATTCTTCCAGAGAGGGGTTAAATGTGGCTCCTGACATATTACGTTACTAAGTAATCACAGTGACATCACTGATTAGTAAACCAAAGTGATGGCACTTGTCCTGAGTCGCACCACCTGGGGGTGTGGACTGGGACTTAAACCCAGAGCCTGGCTGCCCAAGCCTGAGCTCCCTCCCCAGCCCCACCCTGGAGATACTGCGTGAAGGCAGAGATCACACCAGGCCCAGCTGCCCAATGCTGGAAAGTTTCTGGCATCTGGTCCGTGACTCAGAGTACAGCATCAGAACAGATGTTTCTGGTCAGGAAAAACTGCAGGGAAAAACCACAGACTCAGCTAAGAGCAAACCCAGCTGGTGAAGTGGAAAACATCAAAGATCTTCTTTCTACTAAGAATGAGTCAGAATCATCACATTCACAGGCAGAGATGGCAAATTTGTCCTCTGGGGCAGGAGCCCCCCCATCTGAAAACAGCAAGGCCAGGGTTTCCTGAGAAATTCTGATGCCAAGAGGTATAGGAAGGCCAGCTCTAAAGAAGTCCTGGGGTCAAGTTCGATACATGCTGAGTTGCTGTCTTCTCTAAAGGGCTTGTCAGAGCTTTGGATGTGCTAAGGGTCACGGGATGGGTTGATCTCCAATCCAGCCCAAGGCTGGGAGCCTTTCCAGGCCACAGGTCCCATGAGAATCCCAGACCCATGGGCTGGTCTTTTGGGAGCTCTGGGACACACACACACACACACACACACACACACACACACACAGAGTGAATCTGTTTACTATGGAAAATTTCACACATGTGCACATGTAGAAACAAGAGCACGATAAAGACCTGGTACTCACCACCCAGACTCGCAGTCACCGAAATGCACCAGCTGTATTTCTCCTCGTCACCCCTTCTCCACACACCACTTTTGCTTATGGTGTCATCCAGGTCAGTCCCACCTTGAAATGCCATCTCCATCTCTCAGGAAGATGTGTAGCTGACACGCTACAATCACACCGTACAGAATGGGGCACTCCTCCTGTCCCCGAAGATGCAGACCACATTCAATTGGGAGCTGTTTTTAGGTTGTTGCTTGTTTGTTTGAGGCAGGGTCTCGCTACGTAGTGCAGGCTGACCTTGAACTCACTGTGTAGCCCAGGCTGGCCTCGAACCCCAATCCTCCTGAATGCTGGGATGACTGGTGTGTGCCACCCCACCTGGCTAGGACCGTGTTACTGATAGCATCAGCCTCCGAAGCATCCCCCTCTCTGTCCCAGAGGCCAGGGCTCTGAGGTCACTGGTGTGAAAGGGGAGGCTCTCTCGATGTCTGCAATGCTTAATTTTCTTTAACGAGAACAAAAGAACAGAAAAGGTGGGAGACACCAGCGTGAGTGGCCTGGGCAGTGATGATGGGGCTGTGCGGTGCCAACCTGTGTATTTCTCTAAGCCTTGGTTCACCTCTGCCCAGATGTGCCCACTTGCCCCTCCCGGCACCAAGCCCAAGCAGCGCCAGCCCGAGTCAGCCCCAGCCTCTTGGTCCCCATGGTTGGATGAAGACTTACGGCTTTAATTACCCAGGGCTGGTGTGAGCCTTACGGAGGAGCCAGCCATACCCGCCATGCTTGGTTCCTGCCAACAGGGGCTGCCGAGTTGGCAAAGTGGAGCTGTGCCTTCCGGCCTGCTGCCACAGAGTCTGCCCTCCATGCTGTGACCCAGCCTCTCTCCCCGCTGGGTGCCCATAGTCTTGCCTGCCACTCCTGCAGAGGACACAGGGGGACCAGGTGGGGCAGGAGGAGCAGCTGTCCACCGGCCTAAGGGCAGAAGCTAGCCTTGAAAGGAGGTGTTGCTGAGGTGGCCACAGGGGCTGGAAAGACAAACGCACAGAGCCCACTGTCCCCGTGGGTCACAGCACGGGCCTCTCTGCCTCTCCTCTTGCCACCTCTCTAGCCCATTTTCCATGGGGATCTTTTACAAGACTGGCACAGGTTAAATTCTTCCATTGTGAGGCATCCCCAGTGCAAAGGGAATAAAATACTACTCCTAACCTTTTCTGGTCTGCAAGTCTAAATAGTCAATCCCTGTCTTACTTTCTGGTCTCTTTTCCCACTCCTAATCTCCTCCTTCCCTCCACACTTCTGCCTCATTGGCCTCTTTTTTCTTTCCTAAATATATCCAGCTTGGGTCTTGCCTCAGGGCCTTTGCACATGCCATCTCCTCTGCCTGGAACTCTTTCCCTAATAGCTCTTCAGCTTTGCTCAAATGTCACCGTATCACAGAGGCCTTCCCCAGCCATCCTAGCTAAGTAACCCCCGCTCAGCCATTCTCTAGCACACCCCCTCTCTTATTTTCCTGCAAGCAGTTGCCACTATCAAAAATTATCTCATGCATTAATCTGCTTGATTATTTATTTTTTGTCATCCTCACTGAACTACAAGTTCTGCTGGGGCAAGAGCTTTGTCTGCCTGTTCATGGACATATCCTCAGCAGCCGGCACAGGAGAGGAGAGGTGACTGATAAATATTTATGGGTAATCAAATTAGCCAAACTCCTTGTGTTGTGCAGGACAATGACAGCAGAGCCAATAGGCCAGAGGCGGCCACCCTGGCCTCCAGGGTCACACATACCCCTTCTTCCCTTCCTGGGACCGAGCTGCCCCCAACCCCCTTCCCTGCCGGTAGGGTCCCCTTGGGAGCTTCCGGCCCCACTGCAGCTTCAGGACTCCGGGGAGCCACCAGGGGGCAGTCATGATGGGCTTGGCGACACCAGAGTTCCAAAAGTGTCGGCTGGGAAACCTCTACCTCCCTGGCTGCCTCAGCCTGTGTTCCTGTCTGGGATGTGGGAGGGCTGGGTCCCTGCGCGCGCCGCTCCCCGGCAGCTGTGCTGGGAGAAAGGCAGGGATGAACCGAGGCAGGGAGGAGATGGAGGCGCGGCTTGTTCCCCTTCCACCCGGGCCTGGTTATCAATTTGCCTTGACTTGAGGACTCCCCGAAATGCCATTCCCCTCTGCGTGGGGCCTGCAGCCTACCCAGTCACCCCTTCACCCGAGGAATGAAAGATGATCAGCAGAGTTTCGGCACTGAGACGATCACCATAAATCTGCCACAGTGTGCCCGGGATTACTTTGTGGGATTAATTATCTGTCCTTCAAACAAAGACCTGATCTCAGCAACTGCATGTCCCCAACCAGGGAGGGAGGGAGTGCCGTGGGTGGCAGGGAGGTGGGCCTGGGGCGGGCTGGATGAGCACTGGTCGGGACCTCCCTCCTTCCTCCTGTTAAGACCCTCCATGGCTCCCTCCTGCCACACACACAAGTCGGCCTGGCTTCCAGCGCTTTCTGCAGCTTGGCTCTACTTGACCCACGACAAGCAGGCCCTGAAGCCACTTCCTGTGCCCACGTGGGCATCCTAATCTCCTCTCCTCTCCTGTTTACCCTCCTCCTGCCCAGGCTTGTCTGGAAGGGGTCTCGAGTGCACAGGACAGAATCAAACTGGACAGGAACCGGGTCAGCGCCTACCATGTTGCCAACAGTCCGACCTTGAGTTTACTGAACTTGACGAGCCTCAGTTTACCCATCTGTAAAATGAGAGTAACAAGGCCTGCCCTCCTCAGCTTGCCTGGCATCCTGTGAGGCAAGTGGTCCTGGGGAAAGAATATGGGCTTCAGACTCACAGAGCTGGGTTTGAATCCTGTCTCTGCCACCTCTTAAGGGCCTAGCACATAAGTATGCTCTCCTACATGCTACCCAAGCCTTCTGAGCCCGTTTCCTCCTCTGTGAAGTGGGGACAGTGCAATCTTCATAGAGGGCCTTCGTGCCCTATTGTGTCCGCTGGGGCGGGTCCCTGAGGCTGTTTTCTGTCCCTCCTCGAGGAGCCCAGATAGTGTGTGAAGCCCCTGAAGGAACACGACCCTCAGTCAGCGCTAATCACAGGGGCCGCCCAGAGCCACGGCTGGCACCAACCCAGCCCCAATTAGTGGTTCTGAGTCACAAGGGCCATGCAGGAAAGTTGGCTGGACTGGGCTTTAGCTTCTCTGGAGAACAAGAAGACAAGGGTTTCAGGGGAGAAACAGGAGTCTGACGGTTGCCTCTGGCTTGGAGGCAGAGGAGTGAGACAGAAAGGCCCCGGCAGTGTGGAGGAGGCGGGCTGGTGACAACCGTTGTCTGTGCCATGCTAGGGCTGGGCCATTCGGGTGTGAGCTGAGCGGGCAGGGAGGGCTTCCTGGAGGAGGAGACCATGGAGCTAAGTTTTAAAGGAGGTGAGGGATGTAGAAAGATGGAGAAGAGTGGAAAGGCAGACCCGTAAAGGAAACAGGAGGGCACCGGCTCCTCCCCACCCTTCTCAAGCCCCCTTCTTTTGAGATTTGCACCTGAGGAGCTTGCCCTCAGGTCAATGGATTCTGAGCGCAGCATCCACAGCACTTGCTACACGCCAGGCGCTGGGCTGTGCTCGGCTCCTCTCTGAGGCGGGTGCTCTTACTACCGGTGCAGAAGCCACTAGCCCAGGCCCCACGGAAAGTCTAACTCGGAGCAGGATTTGAATTTCACCTGTCTGACCCCAGCCCTTAGGTGCCACTGCGGTCAGCGCCGGAGCCGCTCCCAAGGAGTCCCGGCCAGGCCCCTTGTCCTGCGGGTGACACAGCACGTCACTCCAGGGCGGGGCAAAGTGGAATGAGGACAGCATCCGTGCTTCTGTCCCTTTGGACAGGCCCAAAGGACAGTCAGAGGCCGAGGCAGGCGCTTGGACCCTGCTCTAGAGGAGGAAGAGCAAGAAACACCAGGGATTTCCTGGGCACAGGGTGGGCAGGGTGGGGTGTAGGATTCAGGAGCAGTGGAGTTTGCTTTTGCATGTATGTTGGGGCCACCTTCACTCTCTTGTACTAGACCCACCTCACTGGACTTCAGATTTCATCTCCAACGCTGGAGCCCCCCTGCCCTGCATCCAAATGCTGGCTCTGATGTTCACAAGCTGGGTGGCCTGGGGCAAGTTACCTAACCTCTCTGAACTCAGTTTTCTCATCCGTAAGTGGGCACCAGAGTGCTATGAGGAGTAAGTGCACAAACACACGTGAGCTGCTTACAGCAGCACAGGCACACGGTGGCCACCCAAGAAATGTCACCCCTGGCACTGCAGATGGACTTTCCTGGGTGTCCCACCCTACCCCTTGTCTCCGAAACAAGCAGACCTTCTCTGTAAAAAGCCACAGGAGAGGCTGTACACCTTGCAGGCCAAGAGGCACAGCTCAGATACTACCTTGTACTTCCTTAATAAGAAAGAAAACACACTTCCACGGGAAAATTTTGATGAATTTGAAATATAAGAACTGAGTGTGGTTCCTTCCTTTTTCCTCCTGGGGATTGAACTCAGGGCTTTCATACCAAACTACACCTTCGGCTCTTTTTAACTTTTTTTTTTTTAATTTTTGAGACAGGGTCCCACTAAGTCACTAAGTAGCCTGGGTTGGGGTAGACTCTGCTTGATCCTCCTGCCTCAGCCTCCCAGGTTCTGGGAATATAGGCTTGGCAATTTCTTACACTATAGGTCTATAATGAGAAGAATGAGATTCGGTGGGCACGGGACAAACATTTGGCCTAACTGGAGCCCACAGAGCATGAAACTACTCTCAGCCAACTACAAATATCCTCATCTTCAAAACCCCTTCATGGACGTGAGATTTAGCTCAGTGGTGCTGCCGCCTGCTTTGCAAGCACAAGGTCCTAAGTTTGATCCCGGTACCATAAACAAACAAAAAAATAAAATAGAACCTCTTCTTAGCTCATGAGCTGTACAAACAATGGCAGAGGGAGGCTGTCAGGTGTTGATGCGGGACATGAAGAGTTTGGTCATTACAGCTGCCACTTTCATTTCTCTGATTTCTGATCGGTCAGCATCTCTACTACCCATGTCCACTTGTCATCTGGGTTTCCTACACCACGAAAGTCCTCTGCCTTTTGTTTGCTTGTAGCACTATACTAGGGATGGAACCCAGGGCTTTGCACATGCCAAGCAGCTACTCTACCTATACCTCCAGTCCTTTTATTAAAATTTTATTTTGAGACAGAGTCTAAGTCACTGAGGAGCCTAGTTTGAGCTTGATCTTGTGATCCTCCTGCCTCAGCCTCCTGAGTCGCTGGGATTAAGGGTATGTGTCACCACATCCAGCTTTCTTTGCCCGTTTACCTATTGGATTTCCCAATGTTTCCCATTGATTTGCAGAAATTTCTTATACAGTCTAGCCACATGCCTCTTATTGGTTTTAGTTGTTGCAAAAATTTCCTCCTAATGTCACCTGCTGTGGCCTTTGTCTATATCCCCCTCTGAGTCCCAACTCCTTTGGGTCACTCCATTTTTCTTCTAGGGCATGTTGTCTTTGGGTGCTAAGAAGTCCTTTCCTACTACAAGTCACAAAGACATGCTCCCACATGTCCTTTTATGAGCTTGTATTTTACCTTTCAGATCTTTAATCCATCTGGAGTCTCCTTGGTACATGGTGCATGGTAGGGATCTTGCTTTATTTTCCCCCTGAGAGCGAGCTGGTTCCTCAATGCCAGCTCCTAAACAAGTCATCCGCTCATGCTGATTTGTGGAACCACCTTTGTCATATATCAAGTGCCCATGTTTATATCCGGCTGTGGTTCTGGGAGCTCTATTTTGCCCCGTGGGTCTCTCTGTTGATCTTTAAAAATGTCCTAGGCATGTGTGGGACGCCTCGGACCCCTCTTCCTTGGTAGCCGCCAGGTGACGGTGTCTCTGCCTGGCTCGGGGACGCTGTGTGTGATGTTTAGCTGCCCCGTCTCCCCCCTCCTGGGACGTGGAATTGATAGACAACTCAGACAGCAGCGGAGAGGACGTCTCAAGAGTGGCCATGGCGGTGCACACGCAGCAGGGCCCGCGTGACCCAGGTGTGCGGGAAACAGTGGGCGGCAGAGACGCTGTGGCTGGCCGAATGTTGGCTACCAAGGTTGTCCGGGTTCAAACCCCAGAATGGTGGAGTGTTACTTTCTGCCGTAGGAGGGACCACGTGGGTATGATTCGGTTAACGATCTCATGTGGGAAGATTACTGAGGATTATCTGGGGGGCTCTAAACATAATCGCAAGTGTCGAGGTGTGATCACAGCACAGCAGGAGGCCATGTGTCAGGGAAGAGGACACTGCGGTGTGCAGCCAGCAGCCAAGGACTGCTGGCAGCCACCAGGAGCTGGAAGGGGCAAGGGTAGCAATGTCGCCTGCGCTCCCATAGCCTTAACCTGTGTTTCAGCCCCGAGAGACTCATTTCAGGTTTCGGTGATAGTAAAATAGATTTTAAGCCACTAGATTGGCAGTTTTTTAAAGCAGTGACCAGAAATGATACAGATACTGTAAGGAGGAAGGGGACACTGAAGTTTGGGGTCCTCTGTCCTGATCCTCACAGTCCTGACTCCAGTACCCTAGATGCCGGTGGGAGCCCTGAAGGACCTGGGATGGCTCCAACCACAGAGGCCCCGGACACAACAACCCTCACCCCAACGCTGGGCGCTCCAGCCCCTTCAGGCCGTCTCCACCTGTCCCCTTGAGCACCCAGACGGTCTATCCACCGCCCTCAAAGTCTTGCCCACCTCAGTCCCTAGTGCCTGGGATACCCCTCGCCGCTTGACCTGCCCCTGCTGTCCCATTGGCAGTCTCAGGACTGCCGAGTACTCCCGAGTACAAACCCTGTGCTGGGCACTGGTGCTGGGCACCTCACAGTCCAGGGGTGATTCCCAGGCACCCCTAAGAGCTCTGCTGTCTTCCCACTCCCCAGATGAGCAGACGCCAAGGTGACACCAACATTCGGATTTTCCTGCCTCCCCCTATTTGGGTGTCCCTCTTTCCACTTCTGCCATATTACTTTATAACGTGGGTTATTATTTAACACTTTTCTCTAAATGGATTCAATGTCTTTCTCTTTATCAGCCACCTTATAGGAGACTTATTTAAGCACCCCAAACTGAGACCCTCCAGACCAGCCATACACAGAGGGCGACTGCAGGGTGGAAACAGAGCCCTAGGGCATGGCCTGGTGCTTTGCTATAAAGCCCCATCCACCCTCTGTTCCGTGGGGAGCTGAGCTGAGGGTTGGGAGGTGTCACAGACACGAGCGCCCCACCGAACTTTCTCCTGGACACGCCCGATAGAAATAGAAATTCTGAAAGGGAATCAATAAGGGAATAGCTTTCTCCTGCACGTGCCAATGGCACTGGGGTACACTCACCATTTCAGCCCCAGGCCCCTGCTCTCGGCCTTCTGGGTCTCTCAGAGGACTCTCTGGGGGCACCAGCCACTCGGGACACACCAGCAGCTTCCCCTAGCTGACCTCTCCAGAGAATCCCAGCGCTTCTCCCTTAGCCCAGGCTCCACAACACATCCTGTCACCTCCGGAGACCTCTGCATGAAGGGCCCAGCTTACCGAGACCTCGCCAAACATCACCAAGTCACACACGGGCCGCGCCTGTCCCCACAGTTTCCTAAAGGGGACAAAAGGCACCCTAGCGACCTTTAAGGTCTCGACTAAACTGCTCTTGCTGACCTTTCTGAAAAGTGGTCGAAAAAGGTGGTCACTGGCCCTTCAGAGTAGCCCTTGACACAGTTTGTAACAGCTAAAACTTGGAAACAGCAAATGCCCATCAACTGGAGACCCGATAAAGAAGATGTGGTTAAAAAAAGTAAAACAAAATGGAGTACTACTCAGCCATAAAGAATGAGAAACTAGAGACATTTATAACTAAATGGATGCATTTCGAAACCATACTCGTAAGTGAGATAAGTAGGACACATAAATACCAAATAGTTTCTCTGGTGTGAAAAACTAAAAGTAAAAATGTATAATAGATAATGTGAAATAGAAAGAAAAGGTCTAAAGGAGTAGGGAAGTGGGAAGGGTAGGGGAAAGGAAAGAAGGCAAAAGAAAAAATATGAGAAAAGGAGAAAATGGAAACAAAGTCTGTATAAATAGGGAAGGGTGAAGGGAGGGCAAGGCAATGGGGGGAAATAAGAACCAAGATACATCATGTAAAGGTACAAGAAACCAATGATGAATGTAACTGTACTGTACACCTAAAATGTACAGATAAACTCAGTGAAAACCATATGCTACAGAGCAGCCCTTGGTCTCCTGCACACGTCAGGATGCACCATTCTGCCTGCGTTCATGGGCATCTCGCACCTTGGCAGTGGGAGCCCGGGAAGGCAGAGGCTGCCTGATCCCACCCCATGGCTCCCACAGGGCAGCCCCCACCCCCCGAGGCCTGGGATGGAGCACAGCAGCAGAATGCGAACGCAGAGCAATAAATTCATTCTGTGCCCCGATGTTTGCTCACTTCAATCAATGTCTGAAAATATCGTCTCCGAAATCTCTGTTTCCAGGATATTGGTCAAATATTTGAATGAGGAACAGCCAGTTAATTGACTCAGGCACAGCACTCGACAGAGAGGTGGAGAGAAACAGTGGACACGGGAGGTCCAGCCCAGCCCAGGGCCGCAGGCAGCGAGACGGCCCAATAGGGGTGGCACAGTGAGCACTCGAGGAGACCGGAGCCAGCTGCTGGCTTCAATTCCTGGCTCTACCGCTCGCCAGCCATTCAGCCCTGGGCACCAGGCCTCAGTGTCCTCATCCGTACAGCGGGGACAGCAATCACAGTGCCACCTCCTGAGGTTGCTGGGAGGATTAAAGGTTGATGTGGGCAAAGCATTTAAACCCCTTCCTGAGCACCCAGAAACTTCCAGCTAGTATTATATTACTGTTATCACTGCTCTTATCCTGGCACTCCGAGGTCTCCTGACGTGGTCCAAACCGGCGAGAGGGTGTTAGAGCTGGAGGAAGGGCCCCTGGACGTGGGTCCACAACCTACCCCAGGTGCTGGCAATGCCCTCTTCCTCTGGGCCTCTCCAAATTTCCTGTGAGGGCCGGCCTTGCCCCCTATGCCCTCTTCCTCTGGGCCTCTCCAAATTTCCTGTGAGGGCCGGCCTTCCCCCCACCCCTGGAAGTACTTCTGGCCCACGCAGGCTTCTGTGATGGCACTGGACCCGCCTGGTGAGCAGGCAGGCATTTGCACTAGACTGGCATTTCGGCCGAAGGAAAGATTTCTTTTCCTCTTCTTTCCCTGGCTCTCTCCCTCCTTTCTTCCTACTTCTTTGAAGCGCAGGCTCCATGGGAAAGAGGGGGTGGGGAGGGTGGTGTAGGGTCCTGGTGGCCCTGCCTGGCCTTGCAGAGGGGACAGCTATAGGCACTGTTTCCATGCAGTGGCTCACACTGCTGTGGGGCCGGATCTCACCAGCAGGGTGGGGGTCAGGGCTCCTATTTCTGTCCACATCCGATTTACTCTACGATAATGGAGTATCCAGGGTGCTGGGCCTTGCTGGTGGCAGACGACGCTGCCAGAGGGGTGGGCAGCCACCGGCATCATGAGGCTGTGGGCAGGGGCTCAGAAGGCCGGTTAGAAGTCACTGGGTTTCACCCCTACCCTGCCTTGTGGGTGCCTGCGAGACCCGTCGGGGGCTTTACAGAGAGCTGACATCCTAGGTTCTGCAGGGAGGGAGGGAGGAGCACCAGTCTGGGAGCGATGGATTTTGAGAGACTCCATCCATGCCCCTATGCCCAGCACCCAGGTCCTGTTTCTTGCCTGTGTTCGTCATCCTTGTTAATAACAGAGAACATTCTTTGTGTGCCCTCTCTGTCAGGCACCGTTTTTTGTACTTGTTTTGGCAGATTGAACCTAGGGCCTTCACACTGAGCTACACCCCCAGCCCTTCTCAAGTCCCAGAGTTTCCCAGACTGGGCAAAATCTTCAGATCCTCCTGCCTCGGCTTCCCAGAGTGCTGGGGTTAGAGCCACGCACTGCCATGCCTGGCTTCTAGTCCCTTTTTATTTATTATTTTGAGACAAGGTTTTGCTAAATTGCTCAGGCCAGACTTGAACTTGCAATCCTTCTGTCTCAGCCTCCCCCAAAGTGCTGAGAGTACAGGCATGTGCCACCGCACCCAGCTCAGGCACTGTTTTGATAGCTCCACCTTTACAATAAACAATTAATATTCCTATTCTACAGAGCAGGAGACTGAGGCACAGACAGGAGAAGTAGTGATCAAGGTCCCAGGATATTTGAGTCCAGGCTAGTCATGGGGAGGGGCTATGGCTAAGGTTTCTCACCCTCAGAGCAGGTCCATAATACGACATGAAGGCACAGATACCATTGCGGGGGGGAGGTGCAGATGACAACAGCTTTTTCCTCTGCAAGTCATGAATCAGAGCCGTGAGGGAGTGGTGGTGGTGGACAGCTGAGCACCAGAGCTCCATCTGCGGCTCACCCTCTCCGCAGATGCCCCAGGTCCCCTCTGTCAGCCCCCACCCCATCTGCTCCTCCCCTGCTCCAGCTAAGCTGAGCCCAGAGAGACAGGAGATGGCGACGCAGGGTAGGGGGTGACTCTGGGCTTAATATCTTTGTAACCATATTGCAAAGGGCACGCTAAGACGGAGCCTTACGCTTAGTCTTTCTCTTTTATTGCTTTTTCTCGTGTATGATTTAACCTTGTGCCAGGTATCAAGCTAGATAAATAAAAACTTTTATTTCAGATTAGCCCCGGCTGGGGGCTGCCTTGAAAGCCAAGCAGGCACCTGATGCGTCTGATGAGAAGAGAGCAGGGGTCTCAGCTGCTGAGGGGCTCGACTTGAGTTCAAAAGCCCCCAGAGGGATTGGAGACCTTTGCTGAGGTGGGAGCCAGAGGCTGCGCCCACAGCCAGGCAGGGGGAGGCCCGCAGCTGGGGCCCAGGCTTCCTGACCCCTCCCTCACTTGCCTGCTACCTGCTCCTGGCGCTTTCTTCTGGTGCTCAGCCTGGCCAGGGGACGCTGCCTGCACTGATTCTCTAGGCGAATGTGAGTCCCACGAGGGCAGTGACGCTGGCCTTTGCTTTCCTGTTGGTTCTAGGACCTAGCATGGAGCCCGGTCCACAGGAGCCACTCAAATAATGTGCACTGGGTAACTTAACTGAATGAATGAATCCTAACCCAGTCCTGCACACACGCCAGCAGGCTGACAGGAATCACTCCGTGGACAGGCAGAAAGGTCCCAAGAGGCAGAAAGAGTAGAGGCAGCAGGAAGCTCTGGGCTTGAATCCTGGGCCACCACTGCTGTGTCACAAGATCTGAGCAGCTTCTGTGAGCTCAGTGTGTTTCAGCTCTCTTAGCTGTGAAAGGGCTCTCACCAGCCACCTCCCGGAGTTAGGTTGAGGGTGGGAAATGACGTTACAGCCCAAGGTGAACTTGCCCACATTCAGAGAGAGACAGACAAGATGTTCAAGGCAGCCTGGTTTGTAACTGCAAAAATCAAGCTCTACACTCATGGACGAGGAAAATGGATACAGCAACTATGATGCTTTCACACAACAGAATACTATACAGTAGTGAAAACAAAGAAATGATACCTACACCAAGCAACATGGATGGCTCTAGGATACTGAAGGGAAAATGTGTGTCCCAAGAGGCTATGCATTGTGTGCTACTTCTAAAAAATAAAGCAGAAACCAATGAAATCCAAGCAAAACAGGATCCATATACATCAAATAAGATATTTCCTGAAAGGAAAAGAATGAGAAAAGGAGAGGCTCAAGGGTGTGGTTCTGGGGACAGAGGCAGGGCTGGGGTGGAGAAGGAATTTACAGGCAGATGTGAGACGCGTGTGGTGGCCTAGCTGAGGGGTGGAGCTGGTGGCAGGTTCTCAGGTGTCCCAACACTACTGAACAAGAATAAAGTAAGACAGAACCACACCCGGGCCAGTATGCCTTGTGAGTCAAGACTTATGTACAAATCAATCCTGAGGGCCGGCGGTATAGAGAAGGCGCACTAAATGGTGGCTAACCTTACAATTCCCTCAAGTGCACCAGCCCTTGAGAGTCAATGCAAAGCAGTTGTCTCTGAGATTAGGACAAAGTGAAAAGAGCCGAAGGAAAGAATGTCAAATACCCGTTGACATGCAGTAAGCAGGCTAGAGTCTCCCCAACCCCAAGCAGCCTTCAACCGTGTTCTTAGATCCCGCACACCTCTAGCCGAAGCGACCTTGGACCTGGCAGGATCGCACAGCCCAGGCAGCCGGAGCTCACGCGGCTCTGAGCTCAGCTGGCTCATTAAACTGCTTGTGGCTCTACTCGGGCCCCACGGCAAGGGAGGCCTGGCAGTGCCCCTGTGGGAAAAATGGGCACCCAGGAAGCCACTGTGCCCCGAGCAAGGGCACTCTTGCCCACGAGAGGAAGGTGAGATGCGGAAAGGGAGTCTCAGGTCGTGCTGCTGTGAGACCTCTTAAGAGCAAGGGGCAGGTCAGGCTCTGTCTGACAAAGAGCACCCAAGGGCCCTGCTAGAGGAGTGGGCGAGCCAGGATCCTGAGCACAGCGGTGAAGACTCGGCACAGAGAAGGCGGCACATAGAGCGCAGCACGGCCCTGGGAGAGGAGGGACAGGCCGTGTGATGTACTGTTGTTTTGGCGCGGTGGCAGAGAACTGCAGATGATAAGCCAGTATGTTTAGATAATTAAATTAAAAAGCCTCCAGGGGCTGTGCACTTAGATAATTTTGAAGAAAGACAGCCAGGGGGATGCCAGTGGGCTGAAGTGGGCCGCGTGCTACCTGCAGCTTGAGAGAGAATGTTGGTTGACTGCTAGTGGCTGTGGGGCGCAGGGCAAGTCAGGCTTAGAGGCCCATCACGTGCAGGGATCAATTAGTGCTGTCTGCTCTGCTGAGGGGTGGGTGTTTTGGATGGGTCTAGGGTGGTGCTTACCATACAGATGTGCCTTCTTTTGCTTAGGCCATCGCCAGGACTCCAGATAACTCAGAGATTAGAAGCTTCCTGTCTCTTTTTCCTGCATCTCGTATTTCCAGTATAGCACCAGATTCTTTCCCCTGTCCTCCTGAGCATCTCCACCACCCCCAAGGACCCCCTCGGTGAGGCTACACTGGTGGTCTGTTAGTAGGCCGTCCTCATCCGGGGCTCTCTGCTCTAACCCACTCCAGGGCTGAATCTCCAGTGATCCCTCACTCTCCTCCTAGCCCAGCCACACCCGAGGACCACTCCACTGTTGCCTTAACGCCCCTACCAACAGCCCACCACCCGCCTCCCTGACCTGCCCTCACTCCTCCCTGGCCATTTCCCTGTGCCCAGCCTGAAGTTCTGGGTCTCTGCCCCCATCCCCACATTGCTCCCCCAGGCAGGGGCAGTGGTGCCATTCAGATTTTCAAAGCAATTCTGTTCTTTTGGGTTTTGACTTCTCCAAGGAAGAAAAATGCCAAGCAGCTTCACTGAAGCCTTTGATGTGCAAGGCATGATGCTCTCCTACGACAGCTGTCCCCACAGGCTGGCCGGGGCTGATCCAGTCAATGGCACACAGAGGGGCTGTGAGCTTCTACAAGTCTGACTATTGATCGTACCCACTCTCTGTCCGTGTATCTTTGAAGGACCTCCTTACTTGGTAGCATTAAATAAAACCCAGAAATGAGCGCTATGGGAGTCTTCGTCCTGTGATAGGCTACCTGGCTGCACCCCCGTGTGACCCCACAGTAAGGCCGCTGCCTTTCAGGCTGGGAGTGAGGGGTTTTGGCCCCAACACATCCCACCTATTCTTTATTCTCCAATATTTCTCATCCCTCTTTTTGTTTTCACCTACCTCGTCTGCCGCAAGAGTCACTTAAGACATTTTTTCCTGTTTCCCCACCTCTCTGTGTGGAATCTCAATGCCACGGGTATGATGCGTACTTGAGCATTTGACATAAGAGAGCAGGGTATTTTTCACGACCCCAAGCACAAAATTTCACCTGCTTGGGGTTGACACCACGCACTGAGAATACGCGCTTTTCTAGACCAGAGCTTCTCAAAGTGTGGTCCCCGGTGACCTGGGGAGCAGGCTTTGAGAACCACTGTCGCCACAGAAATAGGGCGCCCTCTGGAGTCTGGACACTTGAGCTCAAAGCCCTGCTGTGTCACCAAGCAGCTGTGACCCTGCTGGTCATCTTGGAGCCTCGTTACCGTGTACACACAATGGTGTGGAGATCTTTCCCTTACAGACTGCTACACAGGGTAACTTGTGTCTAGCCTGGGCCTGGCACAGGGCAAGAATCCAATAAACGGAGATCCCTACCCCTCTCAATGTGGGGCAGAGCGCACAGATGGGGACTGAAGTGGAGGCTGTAATGCAGAAAGCAGAGGAAAGCTCCGCTGTGGACTCCTTTAAAACCGCCTACCTCTGGCAGCCAGGGCCCTTCTGACGCTGGAGGGGAGAGACTCAAATGAAAGAAGTCTGTCTCTCCCTCTTCTTGCTTTCTCTGCTTCCTGGCTGTCATGAGGTGGGCAGCTTTCCTCCACCATGCCTCTCCGCAATGACACTTCTTCCTTGGAGCCAGAAACTGCGTGCTGATAATGTAAACCTTTCTTCCTTTAAATTGTATATGCCAGGTATTTTGTCCCTGAAACAAAAACCTGACTAATACACAAAATGAAGTCACAATCCACTGGTCCCTCTCCCAGACTGCCTGACGCAGTAGGAGGAGGTCTGGGTGGGCCTGAGGATCTGGGTCTGTAAGGGTTTCCAGGTGGTACAGTACCGTCACAGACCCACTGTGAGGGCCACTACTCCTTAGGGTGGGGGATCAGGAGAGGGCCTGGGCCTTGCTAGGAGAGGTCGGTGGGGCAGCGTCCGAAGCCTTACAGCCTTGGGACTGATGGAGAGAAGCCATGTGCTCCTTCCCATCGGGGCAGGCCTGGCTGTAAGTGTGACAGTGGCCATAGCCAGTTACAGGGCTTCTGATGGCAGGTGTGTGCCTGTCTCCTGAGAGTGGGGAAGGAGGGAAAAGCTGACATCAGTCGGAGGCCAACTAGGTGCCACCGAACGCCAGTCACTTTAGACAGTGGGCTCACGGACTTTTCTCCTGCTTGGTGCAGGTATGACTGACAAATGAAGCTGGTTATATACTTAAGGAGCGCAGCACGGTGCTTGGATCTATGTGTATATTGTCAAACGAGTCCTGCAGCCAAGCTAACACGCCCACCACCTACCTAATCTCCCTGCCGAGGTTTTGGGTGTGTGTGGAACCCTTGAGATCTACTCCCTTAGCAAGTCTGAAGTGTGGCTTCATTATGAACTCTACCCACCATGCTGGGGGGTGGTCTCCAGAACTTGTTCATCTTCTGGCTGAGTTTGTACTCCCTGGCCAGCATCTCCCCATTCCCCCGGAGCCCCACCTCCCAGTAACCTCTCTTCCACTCTCTGTACTGAGGTCCACTTTTATTTCAGGCTTCACATCTAAGTGAGATTGTGCAGCATTTGTCTTTTGGTGTCTGTTGTATTTCACTTAGTGTGGTGTCCTCTGGGTTCACCCATCTTGTCACAAATGACAGGATCTCATTCTTTTAGTAGACTGAATAATGTGTGTGTGTGTGTGTACAGTCATGTGTGGCTTACCAGCAGAGACACGTCCTGAGAAATGTGTTATGTGATTTCCGCCACTGTGTGAACATTACAGAGGACTCTCACCAGCTAAGATGGCTACGATGTCCCCGGGCAACATAACCTCAAGTGACCACTACTGGATATGGAGTGTGTGACTGTGACCACACTGTGGTTGTTGCCACATAGCGGCTACTGGGAACCATGCTGTGATGGACACGGGACACTTGCTTTTGTTCTCACAGCTCTATATGAATGAGACCATCAACCCCAATGAAAAGATGGGCAACTTGGCTTGGCTTGGAGGAGAACAAATAATGTTCGGAAGTTAAATGAAGCAGCTTCTCTGCTCAGGGGGCTCTGACGGTGCCATGCGTCTCAGGCCAAGGCAGTCCCAGCCTTCTCCCTCGCCAGCAGCATCTGCCCCTCTGCCCCCCGAACTGACTGTGGGTCCCTAGGCCCACAGGACGAGAGCCCGACCAGCTCAGGAGCTGGGCACAGCTCCTGAGCCTGAGAAGCCCCTCCACCACCCGTGGGGCACAGGAAGCCGCACACTCGGGGAGCGGTCGCTATGAAGTCAGTGCTTTTCTAACGGCTTGCTGGGCTCCATCATCACTGCACAGATGGACAGGGAGCCCCTGTGTGATTGCAAGTCCTCTTGTGGCCACAGCGAAAAGAAATGGGCAACACCGATTTTGGTACTAAGTTGCATGTAGCCCAGTGTGTCCTAAGCATTATCATTTCAACGTACCATCAATATTAAACATTATTATTTGGGAAGTGCTAGGAATGTATGCTCATGTGAGTGCTTTACTGCTGAGCTACAACCCCGGGCTCCTAGATAAAACATCATTAATGAGACACTTCATAGTTTTTGCTGCATCCTATGTTCTCCAAATGTCATGTATTATATTCACAGCATATCTCAACGCACACATCTCAAGTGCTCACTAGCTACAAGGCTGGCAGGGCCAGAAGCCCACCACCCTGGGCAGCATCCCCAGCATCTGTGCTCCGGAGTTCTAAGGCTCCCTAGCCCTGATCTTTCCTTGACAGTTATCAACCCTGATGGTCTGTGGCCACTGAGACCCACCAGGACCATCCACCCACTATGGGGATCCTTAGCCCCATCCCATGGATGAGGACCACGGAGCTGGAAGAAGTCAAACATCTGGCTTGGACACACTGCTGGCAGGTGGCAGGGAAGGGCCTTAGACTGACAACTCCGGACTCCAGGTCCAGGGGTCTGCATGGGGTAGGCACAGCTGCCCCTTGAAGCAAGATTGTCTCTGTCTGGCAAGGGAGGGTTGAGGCCAGTGGGGGCGTCTGTTCAGACACCAGGGTGGGCTGGCAGCTGGGCACAGGAGCCCGTTGACCCCTGATTTGGCCTGGCTCTTCAGGCAATGATGGCCCTGGTGCGTGGCAGGGCAGACAGGCTGGGGAGTGGCCGGCCCGTGCCAAGTCCTCTAAGGAAAAGAACTTTGTCATTCCTCAGTCCCAGTTTAGCCACGCAGAGCTGAGAACAAATTGATGGCAATGGGGCCATAACTTAGCTCTGAAGGCCTCTTTGTTCTTGGCAAAACAGAGGGGCCATTAGTAATGGGGAAAGCACTGGTGTGAGGACATAAATCCCATGGCTGTGGGGCTGATAAATAGCCCAGGGGGGCTGGGGCCTTGGGGTGTGGGGCAGGTTAACTGCACGGCACAGGCCCCTTGTGGACGCAGTCCAGTGTCTACCCACTAGGGGCAGGTGGGCGCCCCACTGCAGCCAGAGCCACCACAGACCAGGCTCTGCCTGAGACTTGAGCCCCACCCCAGGGCCCTCAGAACTCACACCTATGGAGGCCCCACCCCGGGCCCTCAATCCTTTCAACACAATATGGTCCTTGATCACCTGGGTCTGGGACAGGCTCCCACCAGGCACTCAGGGCCAGCATGGGGCAGGTAGCCATGAAGATGTCCTGGGGGTAGCAGGGAGGCATGAGCAATCCTTTTGTCTGCTTCCAGCTAAATAGGCCTCAGCTAAGCCACTCAGCACAGGGCTGAACACCGACATCCCGAGTGAAGTAGGTGTGTGAGACAGACCTTGAAAGATGATGTTCTTTTTTGTTTGCTGTTTGTCTGTTTTTTCTAAGGGTCTCATTGTGTAGTCCAGGCTGGCTTTGAACTCATGGAGATCCTCCTGCCTCAGCCTCCTGAGTGATGAGATTACATGTATGTACCACCACATCTGGCTGGCAGATAATGTTCTTTACAGCATTGTCTGTGCTGGCCAAGGAACATAGAGATAAGGCCAGATTTTAGTCTGCTGTCCTCGATCTCTGGGGACTGAGCTCTCCTGTCCACCTGCCTCCAGGCTCGCACTGGCACTCAGGGTGGGCACGCAGCCTAGGCTGAGAGAGGAGGGTGAGCAGGAACACAACGGGGCCAGCTGAGTGCAGCCAAGGAGGGTGGGCAGGGGAGAAAAGGAACCACCCTTTCCCTAGGCTGTTCTGTCGGGAGTGGTGAGAAGACCCATGGGATCCAGGATCAGGGCCACCCAGCAACTGAGATCCAAATGCAGACCTACCCAGAATAGTGAGTATCATCGGCCCCAGGTGCTGTCCTCACCCTTTCCACGCCCACAGCAGACTCTGCCAATTGAATACCACACTAAGCCTGTTTGGCTTCAGGATGCTCTTCGAGCAGAGTTTGAATCAGTCGAAGCTGACATGAGACTGAACCCATTTGTCGTCCCTGTCAAAGGCTCTCGACGCACATCTGTGCTGGCCGTGTGGACTGTATGAAGCTATGCCAAGTTCTCTGGCCTTCCAGAAGTCTCTGCCTCCTGTCGTAGCCTCCACATGCTTCTCCTCTGTTGGCGTGTTATCCTGGTGTCCCTACTCCTCTGGGTTGTCCTTGGGAACGTGGCCCTGGGGGACAGTGTCCCTGAGAGCGTCCTAGAATGCTGCCGCAGGCTGCTGTCCCCTATTCCAAGCTTCAGAGCCCAGATTGGTCGACCAATCTGGCCCTCCAGCCTTCGACTCCAAGGGTGGGGGATCAAGAGGGGGCTGGCTGAGGCCATCTTTGAAGACTGGAGAGAGCCAAGGGTCAGGCTGGGACCTTGGCGCCCAGCATGCACCTGGATGGGCCAGTGCCCTGGAGGAACAGCTCCCAATGTCACTGTGGGAGCTTCCCATTCTAGACAGGCCTCATCCAGGACAGGGTCTGTCTGGAACCAGCCCAGGGGCAGTGAGTATTCGAGCAGACACGCTCCTTGCTAGACCAAGGTCCTCCTCTCGCAGCCACCTAATCTTGGCCCACCTTCATTGCCCATGGGGCTCGCTGGTGTTCCTAGATCTCAGCACAGGACCCTCATCACCAGGGACACTGGCTTTGCTACCCAATTCGCAGAACTCAGGAAGGAGCTGAGCCCCAGGATGCCCTACCCCCATTCTGCCCACCTGGAGAGGGACCCCGCCTTCCTACAGAATGGCTTCATTCACAGGACAGCGCTCCCACATCCTGGCCTGAGAGCCACCCACACTGAGCTGCTGGGAGCTGTGAGGCAGACCCTCTCCTGGGCTCCACCCAGCCCCGCAGGCCCAGAGATTCCCTGGGCGCCGAGGACTCTGTGCTTCTGATGGGAGCCCCAGGCATTTCTGGGCCACACTGGAGTTTGAGAACTCACTTTGCTAGAGTGATATCTACTCCTTCCTTTGTTCCACAGGCACACGTCAGGTTTACTCTGTGCCTGGACACCAGAATAGGGAAACGGGGAGGAGAGTCCTTGACCCATGCTCTTGCTGCTGATCCTCACCAAGTGGCTGGGCTGCATTTGCTCTGGGCTCAGGGACATAATAATCATCACGCCAGCAGCTGATACCCTGATTTCCTGTGGTCCCAAGGGTGTGCTCTTCCCTTCCACCAGCTACCCCAGCTAACCCTTAGCTAACCAGGTAACGCCTAACTTCCCCAGGTGTTAACTGCTTGCACCAATAATAACAGTTGCCACTGACAATAGAGCCCTTTGCTTACACTCATTCAGCTCTTTGCATGTATTAGGTCATCTGACCCTTAAACCACCTCTCAGTGTTGCAAACGTATGGATGACAGACTCAGCACAGGGACTCGGGAGATCCCATCTTCTACCTTCTTGATCCCCACATCCTGCGGCTTAGGTCTAGATGTCCTCCTAAGGCCTCATGCACTCAATAGGTAGGACTTTGCAGAGGTGGCTGGACCTAGGGCGTGTGACTATGGATTAACTAAATTAGTGCACTGATTGGGTTAGCACAGTTCTGGTGTGGATAACGGGAAGGCCCACCCTGGGTGTCTGGCACCACCCTCAAGGCTTGTAGCCAGTGTTTTGCCAGCTGAGGGATCTGGATGGAGAGATGCCCCTCTGAGACATTCCCAATGAGACATGAATTTGTGATGGCTGGAAATGTGAAACATGAAATCACCTAAAGTCGCAGCTCTATTTGATCCAAAGTGATGTAAAAGTTGCCACCTTTCCATCAAATAAGAACAGAAAAACCTAGGGTACTGAAGGCTGGATAGGAGTCACCACATCCCAGGCTCGGCCCACAGCTCAGGCCCTGGACAGCAGACTCCTGCCCCTTGCCACCAAGCAGCCCAGACACTTCCACCTCGCTGGCTTCCTGAGAGCCCCCTTTCCTTGGCTCTTTCTGAACCTTTTGAGCCTGCGACTCCAACATCAGCTCCTCTGGGTGATGGCTGAGGTTAGGCACAGCCTCTCCTTACCTGAAACAATGGTGTAACCGATCCCGCGGGGACGCCCCTTATCTTGGTCCACAGCAGTGATCACACGCACAGTCGTGCCCTGGGTGGGAGACAGCAGGCACTTAAGTTGGGTCACTTGGAGCCCAGACTGCTGTCTTTCTTTGTCACTGTCCTGGCAGCCGCCAATTTCCTCTTCAGACCCATGCGGTGGATGCATGGCCAGCCCAGGAGGCAGGTTCCAGGCACTCAAGCCTCAGCTCCCTCTGTCCCTGGGACCAACACCCAACAAACACGCCCAGCCTTTCAGATGCCAGCTCTGTCCCTGCCCTTCCTGGTCTCCCCTGTACACACAAATCATGCAGGGGAGAGGAAAAGCAGACAGCAGGAAGAGGTCTGGTCTCTATCACAGCCACCAATGACTGCTGTGTGACCTCAGGACAGGTGCTGTACCTTTCTGGACTCAGTTCGCTCTACTTTAATACAGATAAGGTGGGACTTCATTTTCCCTGGGATCTGAGTAGAGGAAGACATCACAGATCAGTCCTCCTATATGGGGAAGCAGTCTAAGTCCTGAAGGCATGGATCTCCAGGGATCACAGTAACCCTGGAGTCACCATGGCCCTGCCTCAGGCCCCACGTAGTACTGAACCTGCAGTTCCTCCCCCAGTGGCCCTGCCGCCTCTATTCCCCTGCAGTGTAGTGGAGAAGGACCGGGAGCCAGGGTGACCAGGGCGGGGCAGGGGGGCAGGGGGCCAGTCTGTGTCGAGGACACGGCTGCAGACAGCTGCCCTACACTTGGTGCTCAGATAGAGAAACGCACCAGAAAGGGCAGACATCTGCCTCAGGGAGCCACAAAGTGGTACACAGGACTTAGGATGTCTCCCCCTCAGTCCCATCTGAGCCCCAGCTTCCTGACAGGGGGCTCCATGCCCTGGGGGGAAGCGGCACCCCTTCAACTGCTTCTGCTCTTGCTCTGGGGCAGCAGGGTCCCCAGTCCTCCCCAGCACGCGGCCCTTCACGGCAGTCACTCCCACCTCTCCTGCCTCCTCGAGGCTCAGTGCGGGAGGGTGAGAATGCTCCAGGAGGGTGCTGAGTCTCCCCGGAGAGAGCCACACACCCAGAGCCATCCCCTCCTCGGCCCCTTGCCCTGGGGGAGGACCAGAGCTCTAGCTAGATGCCTTGGTGAAAAGAGTCTGGTGTTTGTTTTTGTTGTGGGACTGGGTACTGGTGAACAAACCCCAGGGTCTTTGCACTGAGCTACATCTCCAGCCCTTTTAAAAAATCTTTTATTTTGAGACATGGTCTCACTGAGTTGCTAAGTTACCCAAGCTGCTCTTGAACTTTTAATTCTCCTGCCTCAGCCTACCAGTGCTGCAACTACAGGTGTGGACCACCATGCCTAGCAAGACTCTACTACAAAGCCTTAGCTCTCCCAGCCTGGTTCTCGAAGACGAAACTTCCTTCCATGTAGCCTGCTAGCGGCCCCCAGCTCAGTGCTGTGCAAAGAGAGGACCTGGAGGCCAAAGGACCCAGGGTCCTCAGAGCCCTGTGGGCCCCGCCCCTGGGCAGCCACAGCCCCCCAGGTGGGAGGGGCTGGCTGTGCAGGACAGGAAACCAAGGTGGCTCCTACGCAGCAGGAGTCACATGCCAGCTCCGCCAGGCTCCTGACAAGGTTTGGGGTTTTATCTCTTTTTGGGCAAATAAATCCACTTTTAATAAAACCCTGAGCTTTTAATACAAGTGCAGACAGAAAGACTGGAAATGTTATGAGAAGGAATTAAGAGGGAGGCACAGGAGCTCTGGGGAGCCCACGGCTCTTGTTTCAGAGTCTCGGTGATTATATTTTCAATATACTGCAACTTATTTCTAAAGAGACAGGAGTGAGAAAGCACAGTCCTGCCCGGCCTGCTAGGAGGGCAACCTGCCTGGGATGGGGCAGCTTTCTGGGGTGCTGTGCTGGGCTCTGGCTGGACAGCCAGTGGGCAGGCCCAGGTCCAGCCGGGGGGCGCCCAGAGCTGGAGGCCTCCTGAGAAATGGTCTGGCCAGGGAGGTGACAGGTGTGCAGGTCCAGGGTCCCCACTGATGTGAGGGCAGCTAAAATCCCGACTACTGGACGGGCTGCCTGTGTCTGAATCCTCTAAGTTGCCCCTATTTCCCACCTAGACGATGTCATAATAATCAGCCCGCTCCTAAGCGACTAACATATGTCTAAGTGTCGCAGCAAACGTGGTACGAGTGCCCGTTCCTATCGACGGAGCCAGAATCACTGTGCCTCTAATCAAACCTGGGCCTGGTGCTGGGCCGCGCTCCCCCCCTTCCCACAGAGAGAGCATTTCCAAAGAGTCCCCAGCACCCCATGAATCACCTCCACCCTCGAGACGGTGCTCCGTGCATGATGACGCAGCTGGCAGCTCACAGGGACACAGCAGCTCTGACTGAGCACCTACTGCCTGCCAACTCTGTGCTCAGCACTTACAGGGCTCTCGCTGTTTCCCTCAGCGGGGCAGGTACAGGGGTGGGTAGATCATTCCCCTGCACCTGCTGTAGGAATGCACAGGAAGAAACTGAGGCTCAGTGGTTCTGGTCACAAGGCACAGGGAGTGGGCAGGAAACTAGGGGAGGAAGGGTCATTCTGGGGGTGGCCTGGTGGGCCCCACTCTGCTCTCTGGCAGAGGTGAGGGGACCTAAGGTGCTGGGCCCAGTGACTATGTCCAGGCCAGGAATGGGAAGTGGGAGCAGAAATTAGAACTTCTCCAGAAGGGCTCACTCCTGCCCCCTCTGTGACTGCCCCCTTCCTAAGAAGCCCTCAGCTGGACATGGTGGCACATCTCTGTCATCTCAGAGATCAGGAGGCTGAGGCAAAACCTGGGCTAATTAGTGAGTTCAAGACTAGCTTGGAATACACAGTGAGACCCTGTCTCAAACAGACAAACAAACAACAAGAACAAAACCCAAAACCAAGAATCCCTCACCAGGACAGTGGCTGTAGTGGGGGCCAGCCTGGGCTGTGCCTGGCTTCAGGGGCCAAGACCCACCTCCCTTCCTGCCATCTCATCCGGTAGCCCCAGACACCGATTTCCTTGGCAGGATTAAGGACTTGAAAGGTGACGTGGTTTGCTTTGGGAGTGGGAGGCACCCTTGGAGAGGGCAGCTGTAGGGTGGGGGCTGCTGGGACTTCCGACAAGAGCTGCCACAGCAGATTCTGAGGCAGAAAATCCTATTTCTCAGTCCTTAATTCCAGTCAATTCCAGTCAAAGGGCTGATAGGCATCGCCTGGCAGTAATTTGTGCAGTTTATCCGCTCTTTTCACCTTCTATCGGCCCTTCACTGACGGGCAGGCCGACATGCTGCTGCTCGAGTGAGGAAATTAAAATTTGATGCAATAATCCCAAATAAGAAGGATTTTATTAGGTAATATATACACTTAGATGAGGCATGCCAGCCTGATACACTGATAGACGGAGACATACATGCTGGGAGCCGCAGATAAAGAGGTGGAGCAAGGCAGAGTGGGAAAGGGTCTGTCTGGAGGCCCTGGCAGCAGTGGGGCCGAGCAGGAGCGGGGGACACCTGGCTCTCTGGGTCCGGAAGCTTAACAGGCCAGGTATGTCTCAGCCCTGGAACTGCTGGGAATGACTGCGTCAAATCAGAGCTCCACGCTGTAAAGGCCCAGGAGGGCCCCGGATGGAAGCACAGAAACCACTTAGAAGGTGCAGCAATCCAACCTGGAGGATGGTGGAAACCAGGCTGTAGGAGAAAGGCAGTGCAGACGGGAAGCTCATTGTGGAGCAGAGGGGGCAGAAGCGTGTGTGTGGAGAGCATGATCCTACGGTTGCTGGGGGAGCCTGGCCAGAGCCCAGAGAGGCTGAAGCCCGCACTTATTGCTCCGATTGCCTGGTCAATCAACCTGGTCAAGACCCATGTGGAAGGGCTCAGACCTGCAGCTCCCCAGGTCTTGGCCTACAGGGAAAAGGGGACTACTCTGGCCAAGCAAAAAGATACTAAGATCCCTGATTCTGAGAGAAGAGATTTGTATCAGATGCTAAGAAACTGAGAGGAAGGAGGCTGAAGCCCGCACTTATTGCTCCGATTGCCTGGTCAATCAACCTGGTCAAGACCCATGTGGAAGGGCTCAGACCTGCAGCTCCCCAGGTCTTGGCCTACAGGGAAAAGGGGACTACTCTGGCCAAGCAAAAAGATACTAAGATCCCTGATTCTGAGAGAAGAGATTTGTATCAGATGCTAAGAAACTGAGAGGAAGGAGAGCAGGGGTGGACGTGGGCAAAGTTCAGCTGGCTGAGCTGCGTGTGTGTGTGTGTGTGTGTGTGTGGGTTGCCCTCGCAGGAGCCTGTGGAAATCTGGATGGA
>NW_022900932.1:19213568-19283143 GCF_012274545.1 Fukomys damarensis
GTGTGTGTGTGTGTGTGTGTGGGTTGCCCTAGCAGGAGCCTGTGGAAACTTCTGGATGGAAGATGGGTGGCCTAGCCCAGGGCCCTGCACATAGGCGGGGCTTGATAAAGGATGGATGGGTGAGCAAGAATGGAGTGGCGGGCTCTCCGAGGCACAGACTCAGAGATCTGCCGATCAGAAAGGAAGAGCTGTAATAGCTTAGGTAGAGTCTGGAGGAGAAGACAGAAACCAAAGGGTCTCAGAGGAAGCTCACAGGGACAGCACAGGTTTTCCACCCATCTCGCTCTGACCTGAAGCTCTGGCCAGGAGGCTCAGTGGATCTGAGCACTGTTACTAACCCATGACCACCCAGCCACATCCCTGACCCCTTGGTCTGATGTCTGCCAACCACCCGCACTGGCTGGGTGACTTACACATATTATCCCCAACCTGAGGGCCTCCAAGGAAGGGTGCTGCACATACACGGTCAGCCATGTTGTTTCTGTGAGGCGGTGGTTGGGGCCAAGAGGCCCCGGGCAAGGAAATGGCACCGCAGAGCTTCTGAGTTCCTCTGGTGGCCTGGCCACATCATATCCTACCTGCAAATCAAGTTGGCTTTGGGCATCTTCCCTGCACCCCATCCTGGGTACAGCACCCTGGGAGATGCAAAAGAAGCTTAAGACAATGGCTCAGAGACCCAGATCCCTGGACGACCAGGGCTTGATAGTGATCTACGTACCCAGATAACCATAATGAGTGAAACTATAAAGCAAATCATAAATTACTCAACATAGAGAGTTCTACCACAGTTAGTTCTACCAGTGGCCATCTCTGTCTCCGCTGAGGAAGATGCCAGGAAATAATCCCAAGAAAGGTGGTGAGTGAGCTGGGAACTGGTGGACAGGTGGACTTGGGATTGGTGACCAGAGCAGGTGCAAGGAGTGACAAGATGGGCTCAGCAGGATGGTAAGAGGATGGTCTGACCAGGGTATATACTTGCTTCTTCCTTCAGCCATCATGTAGGTATTTCCTGAAGCCCACCACATTTCACCCCACAGCAGGCCCTGCCCTGTCTGCTGAGCTGTGCCCCCAGGGCAGGGCAGCTAGGCTGGCACTCAGGAGGAGAAGCCAAGGGCTGGTGGGGGCAGAGAGCAGGCCCTCTTCATCTGAAAACATCAAGCAGGTCTGAATGAGGCTAAGATGTGGGCCTGGGAAAGCTGGGGTTTGGGGCAGTAAAGAAGGGGTCCTGGGACATGAGATGGGTGGAAAGGGACAGCCTTGTGCCTCAAAAGCTGGGACTCCCGCTGTGCACAGAACAGCAAGAAAGAGAAGGCCAGGAGTAGGGGCATTGAGATGCCACCTTTGTTCCCCAAGGAGCTTCAAGCACCTGCAGGAGAAGGCTGAAAAGCATCTACCATGTCAGGACCGCCCCCCATGCACCACACCTGGCTCCAGGAAGAACGGGCCAGATGCCAGCTTCTGGAGCCTGAATCCAAGGATGCAGTGGTGGACAGCCACAGTGCCCAAGCCGGCAGCTAGCTTTCCTGGGCCACACTGGCCTAAGAGTGCGGTCTGCACCCAGTCACGGGAAGCCAGCCTCCCGCTTAGGCTTGAAGCTGAGCCTGTGCAGACGTGCAGTTGAGCCATGAGTGCCTGGCCTCCAGTGAGGGCCCTGCTTTGCTCTCCGAGTGGTGAGTCCTTCCCCTAGGCAACCAAAATTCCTTCAAAAGAGAGGGAGACTTTTCCTGAACAGAGGCTGCTCGCCAAGCAGTGTGTCCAGGGATGGTGTCTGCCTAGGGAAGCCAGCTTCTCACGGGTCAGCCCACAGCAGACTTTTCCACCCACTTTGCACAAAGCACAGCAGAAGCTGCCAGATGAAGGATGGTCATCCTTGGCCGCTTTGCCACAGCACTGAGGAGCCACCCCAGCATGGTCCCCACCGAGCAGGCAGTGGCTGGCTGGTGCCTGACAGTTCGTGACATCACACAAAATCAGGAGTTTCTCTTGCAAACCTGAATGTGAGAAACCCACGAACTGAACAGTGAGGGAGGCAGCTGGTGGTATGGACTCCTGGGAGAGCTCAGGCTGAGAGGGCTCTTGGAGCAGGGAGCAGGGGGCATGCTGCTGCCAGCTGCTGCCATTTTGGGGGCAGTGTTGATGTCAAGAGAGGTGGACTTGCCTGTGGGACCATGACTGAGCCACATAATTGGCTTCTGATCTGGGACCAAATCTGTTCTTCAGCACAGGGCGGGTGTTCTGTGGGTGCCCCCATCACTCCTCAGAAACCTTTCTGAATCTCCCTCTTAATGCCCCAGCTCATTTGGGTTCTATTATGATTTGTATCTAGATGTCCCCCCAAAGCCTCATCAGTCATAGATAGGGCCTTTGCAGAGGTGGCTGGATCTAGTGTGTGGAGCTGGGATTAAGGGTGTGTTATTACTAAACTAGCCCACTGATTGGTTTGGCACCCTAAATTGAGGTAGCCTAGACAGAGCCCTAAGCGAGGTAGCCTAGACAGAACATAAGAGGGGCAGAAGGAAACTGCTGTGGCCCTTTGCTTTGCGGCCTTCTGCCTGCCATGAACTATTTCTCCTCTGTGATGCCTGTCTGCCATGCCACCCTGCCTTGGAGCTGGCTGATTATGGGACTGAAACCTCTACACACTGTGAGCTAAATAAAACTTTGCTCCTTTAGATTTGGGTGTTGGGTATTTTGTCTCAGCAACAAGAAGAAGACAGGTTCTTTGCAATGTGGAGCTCTCCAGGGACGAAGTGACAGGTGAGGAGAGGGAGTGTTTTGTGGGAGGGGCCTGGGGCTTCTGCTTCCGGGCATGTATCACTGCTACCATAGGGACTGGGGGCAGGCAGCCCCAGAGGGAACCATCTCTTACCGGAGGAGAATGCTCATAGATGTTGGTGCTGTAAGGCAGGTTGATGAAGATGGGGTCCATGTCCTGGACGTCTGTGATGATGATGGCCAAGTTGGCCAGGGTGGACAGAGGCCTGGTCTTATCTTGATCCTTAGGGGACAAAGAGATATACAGCCTTGAGCAATGCTGCGGGCATGCACGCATGAGTGCACACATGCACACACAGACCAGCAGCATGTGACACATGTATGCACAGACCCATATACGATCCACATCCATGTGCGTCCTGCAGGGAAGGGCTTGCTACGACAGGGACCAAGAACACCAAGAGCTTTCAGTGACCTTAGAGCCCAGCAGGAGAACACAAGCAGGGTCCCCAAGGCTTCTCCAGTTTTACCAAAAATCGCTAAGGTAGAGGCAGATTTCTTGGCCCCAGTCTGGCCAAGGACTGGCTACCCTGGACATCCAGTGGGTGGGATGACTGGGTTGGAGCCCTCAGCTCCTTTGCTGTGTTCAGTTCCGGTCCACTGCCCCTCCTGTACCAATTTCCTGTTCCCCTTTCAGGACAGCAGGGGACTGGCCAGGATTGGGACTTCTCAGAAGAAAGGCCCTTTGGCTACAGAGGGGTACTCTGGGACCTGCATGCCTGCACTGGGCTCTGCTGGTGGTAAAGTGACTTTTCCAATCAAACAGCAGGGGGAGCTCCAGGGCCTATGACATCTGGGGGCCTCCAGAAAGGACTCCTGAGAGGTCATGCAGGCCACCCACTGTGGCTGAGGCCAGACAGGCAACACGTCAACCACCAAAGTTAGCCGGAAATGAAGTCCCATAAAAGCTCACCAAGAAAGGAGACCTGAAGCCTTGTTGTAGTCCCCAACCACACGGCTGACTCTGATGAAGCGGCCCACTGCTAATGCGTCCCAAAAGCCTGTGGTGACAGCACCACAGTGCCGCACACAGATCCCTCCTCCCAGGCACTGTGCTAGTCACTGGGCATGCATGGGTAGCTACTAGAGGGGTAAGGTCAGAGAGGGGAAGTGACCTGCCCCGTCATAAGGGTGGTAAGGGTGTTGCCAGCACTCAAACCTGGCATAAAGGTCAACCCTTAGTCTTGAGTTGGGGCCCTAACATCAGCTCAGACTCTGCTTGCTGGGTACCTTCCAAGAAGTTGTTTTCCCACTGAGTCCAGTTCCTGAGTCCCCTTGTTTCTCCCTCAGTGATGAAGGGCTTGTAAACTCCCACCTGGGATGTGAGATGTGACCTTCCCCAGGTTAGATCCCTAGAACCTCCAGAGTGATACAAGGTGTGACAAGAAGCCTGGGGTAGGCCCTGGCCCTCTAAGATGGAGGTGTGGAGCCTGGGAGGTGGGAGTCCTCAGGGGCAGCTCAAGAGGAGGGCTTCGGGGATGGGAGTGGGTACAAGTAAGGGACTAGAGAGAGTGCAAGTGGGAGAGCTCTCAGCCAGGTGCACAGTCCCAGCCAGGTCCCTGACCTTGTGGGCGTGAGTTCCCAGTGGGTCTGGCCTGCCATTTCCAGGCTTCTGTGAGAAGCTGGCTGTGGTCCGGCCTGGAGCCTGCTGTCCTCATCCCACGCCTGTGGCTACAGTCCTGCTCCTGCCACGGAGGACCCGGTCAGCCCTCCTTGGACCCCACGCGGGGACAGGGCATGGCAGTGGGCACATCTGGTGGGCAGGGATAATGCCAGCCTCCCAGCTGTGACCCGGCAGCCAAGGGCACAGCAGCAGCCCAGAGGGATTCCTGGATTCCAGCTTCTAGAGGAGAAAGTACAAGGCCATCTACCGTGGAGCTCTAGGACTCCTCCTGCCAGCAGCTTCCAGGCCTGATTGCTGGGAGATTAACAGCAATTTAACTGTATTCATCATCCCAGCTTGAGCACAGGCCTCTTGATGGCCTGGCCACCCACATTCCTGCCTGTGCCTGGCTCTGGTCTATTCCAGAGTCCCAAAGTCATTTGTATGGTGGTTGGAAATTATCCCTAGGCAACTGGTTAACAGAGAAAGAGGGCAAGCAGCAGCAGCATGCTCTGAGGCCAGGTGTGGGGCCACAGACTCCCCACATTGGTGGTGAAGGGGCAGTGTGGGTGCATGTAAAAGGCCACATACAGGTGCACTGAAGGCAAGCTCCATCCCGGAAGTCAGTTTTACAAACAGCAGCACACAGTTACTGTGGGCCACGAAGGGAAGGGAAGAAGGGCAGTGTCCTCTGCAGGGACTTCCCAGGGGCCAGTGGGCCAGGGTCAGGAGAGAAGTTTTCATTTCTAGCTCTGGGGGACTCTGGTGTTCTGGCCATGCCCGGGGAACCCTGTCTTTCAAAACCAGGCCGTTGGACAATCCAGATCCAGCACACAGGAATGGGGCTTTGTGAGCTGCCATGGGGTCCCCACGTCACTGGCAGCCTCTTCAGTAGCTCTACGAAGCTGGAGTGGGTGCCGAGGACCGGGCCAGTGGGTCCTGGAGTTACAGGGGATTCCCATGGCTTGGTTTGCTCTTGGCCTGAGTCTTGCAAACAGAAGTCCAGGAGAGGGCAGGCCAGCCTCTTGGCCTGCTGTCAGCTGATGGTGCCAGCTATGTCACGGGGCAGCAGGAAATGGGAAGAGGGGAGTGAGTGGCTTGCCGGTCCCTCAGGCCCTTGAAAACAGCTGGCAACCAAGGCCCAGCTGTATGTTCTGGAGACTGGGCTCCTACACAGGATTAGGAGTCAGACAACCTGGGTTAGGGTTCTTACTGCCTCCCCTCCTCACCAGCTGCGTGGGCCTGCATGGCGTCAACTGTGAAATGGACTGACAGCTCCTCTCTTACCCTGGACCAACTCTCCCTGCCTCCCTGCAATTTCAGTGGCTTGCAGGGTGCTAGGTACCAACGGATGCCCTGTTCTGGAACGGTCACCACTGTATGGAACCATGGCCAGGACACCAGGATCCTTCCGGCTCCTGCATGTTGTCAGGACTCAGCTTGGCTGGTACCTCTGCTCTGTGTCCCAGGGACGAGAGAACACCCTGCCCTATGCATATTCCAAGGAAGCGACAGTACTCATTTGTACTAGGTGATCTTGGGCACGTCTGAAGTGCCCCTGTGCCTCAGCGGCCTCCTCTGTAGAATGGGCATCTTACTAAAGCTCGTGATGTGGGGCTGTCTGAGGTTTAATGGTGACAGTCCACGTGAACACAGCACAGTGCCACAGACACAGCGAGGACTCTGACAGCAGCTGTCACTGTGACTCTTCTTGCCAGCATCCTCGTGCCGTGGAACTGCATCTGGGTGGGAAGAAGCAGACGCTGGGGCACAGGGCCCTGTGCAGGACTCACCGTGGCATTGACAGTGAGCTGGTAGGCCTGTGTGATCTCGTAGTCCAGCTCCTGGATCACGGTGACAATGCCGCGGGCGCTGTCGATGGCGAAGAACTGGGAGGGGGGCTGGAAGGAGTAGAGGACGCTGCCGCCTGCACCCAGGTCAGGGTCTGTGGCATTCACAATGAAGATGGGCGTCCCCACTGGAGTGTTCTGGGTAAAAGCAAAGCAAATAAAAGGGTGAGCGGAGCTTGGAGCAGCTGCCTGCACAACAATGATCCCCCAAAGCCCATTAACCACGTCCCTCCAGCCAACTGGACCCTGGGCTCTGTCATTCTCATTCCAAGAGGATTCGGAGCAATTTAAAATGCAGTATCTATTTTTTCTTCTTCCTTTGATGGCCTCTTGGTGGCTATAAGAGCACCGGTTCCAAAGATGATCTGCTCATCCTGGAGACTTGGATGAGGGGCCTTTCGGAACCCAAATCCATTTCTTGGCTATTTTGCTTCCTCTGTTGAGTGCCCCTTGGCTGCTCAAACTGCGGGCCTGGGATGTGCAGGAGCCCAATAGGGAATCTTGTGTCAGGGAGGTTTCAAGGGCAGGGCTCGGAGGCGTGTGCCCCAGGGAGGCCCTGTCACTACATGGGCTGTTGGGCTTTGCCAGGGCAGGGGGACTCACGTGCCATACCTGGGCCTCTGCCACCCTGTGGACTCTGCCCAATGCTCACGTGTCCCTGCCTCCTGGGAGCCTCTTTTGACCGCCCCTCCCCCACAATGGGCACAGACCCCTGTCCCTTCTGACTTGGGGGTCTCTGGTTAAAGGCCACATCCTCGGGGAGATCTACCAGACTCCTCAGATGGGTTGGTGCCCCCAGGTCCCCACCCCCCACAATCTATATGTAGGTCCCAGGGCACCCGGTAGTTCTCACCCCCCATGCTCTGGCCAGGCCAGTGCTCGCCTTCCCTCATGGCACGTGGTTCTTTGGAAGCCACAGGGCTGTCACTTTGCCTGGCATGTGGCAGGTGCTCAGCAGACACTCTTTAGGAACACACATGGGTCTCTGAGAGCTCCTAGCTCACCATATACGGAGGGCCTCTTCACGTTCCCTGCCCAGCCTTCCCTTCTCATCTTTATAGCGCCTACCACAGGAAGAGGGATGGATGCTAAACGTTGGCAGACAGCATCTATCCATAATCTACGGAGCCCTGGATGCATCCAAGAATAGGCGATCTAGTAAGACTCCTTACAGAGACAAGAAGTGATAACAATCATTGGTCACTCTGCACCAGGCCCTCTGCCATGGGCTACATCTGCCAGCTCCGTAACAAGCAACTTTCTGGGTGGCAGCTATCACCCTCCCTCAAAACAAGAAGTACCACCAGGCAACATGATGTATGCCTGAAATCTCAGTACTATGAGAAGCTGAGGCAGGAGGCTCCTAGTTCAAGCCCAACAACTGGGCAACTGAGCAAGACTCTGTCTCAAGATGTAAGAGGGGTTAGGGGTATAGCTCAGTGGCTCAATCCCTGGGTTCAATCCCAATTACAGCGAGAGAAAAAAGAAAGGGAAGGGAAGAGGAAGGGGAAGGGAAGGAAAGGAAGCTGGCACAGAAGGTGAAGCAACTTGCCCAAAGTCACATAGCTAGGAAGAGGCAGAATAAGGCCTTGAATTCAGGTGCAGCTAACTCTAAGTGCATGATGTGAATCTCATGAAGGCTTCCCTAAAACCTGGTGCCCATTCTTTCCCTACTCCTCCATGACTGAGTCGCACCGCTGGACCCAAGTCCCTGCAGGGCTCTGCACAAGGAAGCATCTGTGTCTCTGCCTGCACGCTGTGCCGCCATGACTCGGGCCCTGTGCTACTCCCTGAGCTGCTTCTGCCTCCAGGGACCAGCCCAGGGCAGCCAGTGTGGGATGAGGCTGGAAGGGCCTCCAAGGAACACAGCTGTGGAGCTGCCACGGTTCCTCCCTGAGTTTGCTGATCCCCGTTCAGCAGGCAGGTGCTTGGCTGAACGGTCAGGAGCACAGCTAGTCCCTCTCCCACCACCTGCGCACTGGGAACCAGAGACAGACAGCGGGAGGCCCTGCCCTGCTCACCGCCTGTGACTCCTCAGTGCCCTCTGCACAGAACACAGGTCGCATGCACTGGCTGTGTGGTGCCCTCACACTTTCCCTCCTAGGGGTGCTGAGCTATCTGTACCTCTTGAACCCAGCAGGGCCCCCTGACATCTCTAGGCCCGTAAACATGCTTTTCCTTTGCTAGGTCTAGCCCTGCTTGGCCGTTTGGAAAAGATGCTCCTTCCCTCCAGAAGAGAGCAAGCTGACAAGGGCTAGGGATTCAGGCCTCGACATGCCATGCTGTGTGTCTTTGGGTTGATTTCTTAATCTCTCTGTCCCCTGGATCCATCTGTCCTGCCTTCCCTGAACCCCAGCTTTCTGTGGATGGCATCCCCAGACATCTTTGCTGGCTTCCAGCTGGGTTCTGCCAATGGGAGGCACTGGCAGGAGGAGAAAGTCTTTCTGGGATGTGACTTCCCCACAGTCTCCATTTCCCCACTAGCTCCCCCTGACCTTAGCTTTCAGCGGGTTCCAGTAACGCCATTTTCTCCTCTTCCCTTCAGCCCTAGGGGTAGTAGGGGTTTCCTTCTCTTGCTAACCCAGGGGAGCCTTCAATATCCCATATTTTCCTCCAACCCCATCTACTTGTTATGGTTTGGGTCTTAAATATCCCTTGAGGGCCATGTGTTAAAGGTCTGGTCACCAGCCATGGAACAGTTGGGAGCCTTTAGCAGGCAGGGCCTCAGGAAAGAGGTGAGGTGGTTAGGGCTCTCCCTTGCAGGAGACCTTGGGAACCCACCCACTTCCTCTCTCTGTTTCTGCTTCCTGGCTGCCATGAGGTGCGCGGCTTTGCTCTGCCATGGCTCCCACCATGATGTATAGTGCTGCCACAGGCCAAAAGAACAGGGCCACCTAGCCATGCCTTGAAAACCTCTGACACCATGATCCAAAATAAGCCTTGCCTACTTGTAAGATGATTTTCTCAGGCCTTTTATCACAGTCATGGAAAGTTGACTACTGTGCTGCCCTTTTCTATGCTGGCTCTTCATAGCCATGACTTTTTTTTTTTAACCTTGATAAATTAATTTATTAAAGTTTAAAGTTGTACATACAATTATAACTGTAACAGAGGAAGTCATTTATTAAACCATTGCATGATAAACTTTGTGACCCAATACACATAAACATCTCCTTCATTAATATTTTACCAAAAATATACACAATGTAATTTTTCTGGAACTAGAAAATACCTGTCTTTTAATACTCAATGATTTAACAGGGAGATGAATACAGATCTAAAATTTCTTGATGAGACAAAGATAGAGAATAATTTCAAAAACAATCAAAATCCCATATACCTGAAAGTTAAATTTTATTTACCCTGTTCGCTGGTCCAAAATTAAAATTCTCAATACATCCAATAAAGATGTCAAGGAATCTCTGCTCTTCCCACCAAAAATAAATATTAGGAACAAACTGAGGATAAGAGTTGGGTTTTAAACTGCACTTTATTTGTTACTATAACACTCTCTTTTTATCTGATCAACTATAAGCATGCAAGAAGTTCTCCTATGAATAGAACTTGTTCTATAGGCCCTTGTACAGTGATAAGTAAATTTTAAAGGTCATTTGGTTTGGAATTTTCTTCTTTTTTACAGAACTTCCAAGCAGTGTATGTGATACACACCACAGAGGTAGGAAAGACCACCTTTAATAAATTATCTTAATTGTAGAGAATCCTGAAAATTAAGTTGACAAAATGCTAAACCATGCCTCTGATGTGTCCCTGAGGACCACAGATCCACCTCCTTCTAAGTGAAAAAGTAATCCCTTGAGTATTTGAGCCTTTGTTAGGCACGTAACAGCAAGATCTACCAGGCTTGTGAACAAATGCACTAAGAAAGCCTCCACTACTCTCATTTGCCGATTCTTTGGACCACCCAGGCCTGCTGACAGAGAGGGCAGCGATTGTTCTGTTTCACCCACAGGGACATGCAGCAGTTGTGGAAGGAATGATTGCATTCTCCCCAGACCACAACACAATCCTCTTGTTTATTTTCAGCTTGACATCTAAGACAGGCATCCATCACCTGGACCCTGCGGATGGCGCACGTATCGCACTCCACGTCCCAGCTCCACAAGGCCACCGCGTTCCACTTCTTCAGCGAGAACATTTTGTTGCCTCCCCACTTTTGGAGCCTGCGCTCCCCGAGTGAGAGGACAAGGCGCAGAGCCCTCCGCCATCTTACATGTCAGCCATGGCGGCGGGGGGTGGGGGTGGGGGGAGCCAGGGGCAAAGACTTTGGTTCAGGGAAGGCGAGCAGCTAGGCGACTCCCTGGGTCCGTTCATAGCCCTGACTTTATTGGAGCCACCTGAGATGAATTTTCCCCTACCAGGACCCCAACAGACACAGACACCTGAAAATACAGTACTGAGCCCTGGAGACCAAGCTCTACAGTGTAGAGCTCACCACCTCTGCCCTGCTGCCTGCCACGATGGCATCGGCTTCGAGATCTTTCTGGGCTCAGAGCTCTCTCTACCCAACCCCACCAGCACACACATGAATGCCAGGGCCAGCTCCCCCAAATCCAGAGCAAAATGTCATGTGGGGCCGTGGTTCCTATAACCAGAAGAGATGGACACAGCTGAATGTCAGAGCTCCCCAAGGCAGATGGTCTGCACTTGAAGGCATTCAGTCAGTCAGCTTGACACGCCCTATACAGACCCAGCGTGCAGACAAGAGGTGCAGCTCTCCTGCCCTGCCTCCAGCGGGCGGGGACAGGACATTTCACCAGTCTGCACATCGTGGTCCAGGGTGAAGCCTTGTTGAGCAACAGATCAGAGGATTTAAGAGCAAAGACCCAGCAGCTAGAGGAAGGAGGATCCTCCCACCTGACCTCCCTGGATTATGCTTCATGCCCTGCAGTGAAAATACATTTAATTTCTGCATAACTTAGGAGAGAGTTTAAACAGGCCAGGCAAAGAGCCATTCATAGACTTTAGAGGAGCAAACTATCAAACTATCAGAAAAGAAGGCTGACTTCATGCATTTTGGGTTCTGGGCACCATCCTTCATTGGAGAAATTACAGAGCAGGGCGGCTCATCAGCACACACACTGGGGGCTTCTCTGAGCACCAGCTGTTCTCAATGAGAATGCACAGATATGCACACAGGTGTGCAGCCTCCACGCAAGCAGTTTCTCCTGGGCCAGGAACGGCTGAGTTTCCAGGTGTCCTGTGGGCAGTGCATGTTGGTGCCCAGGGTATGAACTGAGTCTGATCCCCTAACTTTGAATCCAGACCTTTCACTGGACCTGACATGCTGTTCAATCTCTTTTGGTCTCAGTTTCCTCATCTGCAAAATGGAGCAATTATCAACAGCACTACCTCCTAGCATTGTTACGAGGAGGAAGCACATAAGACAAGGCATGAAAAAAAGCAATGCTTCTTGCTCGGCCAGGCATGTGGCAAGATGGAGTGATGTTCAATAAATAGTCATGGAAATTATTCCAGAAATAAAATATCACAGGCAGGGTGAGGCAAGTCCCATTTAAAAGGGAATGATATTAGAAATAATTCAAACAGCTAGTGAATCTCTCCACCATAAACTTGAACAACTGGGCCCCTTAAAATTCAGAAAGAAGTTCGGCAGAATGGTACACACCTGTAATCCCAGCACTTGGGAGACGAAGGCAGGAGGATCACCCGTCCCAGGCCAAGCTGTGCTACACAGAGACTCTGTCTCAAATGCAACAAAAATGAAACAAAACGAAATAATTCAGAAAGAGAACATTTCCCTCGATTGATCCCTGGCTGCTGCAGTCAGGCGAGGGAGGTGAGAGAGCCTCAGAAGCTCCTCATTGGGTCTGAGAGCCTGTGTGAGGGGTGAGTGGGTTTAAGGAGAGGCACCTGAGGCAGAAGGCCTCTAAACAAGGCCAGTTCTGACCCTGCACCAAGCTGGACGGCTCGAATGCCAGAGTTAGAGGGAACACTGGGGATAAGCTCATGCGGCTTCCCCACTTCCAGATGGGAAAAGTAAGCTCAGAGAGGGATGTGCCCTGCTCCAGGTCACAGAGGTGGTTCCTAGCATAGCTGTGACTGGAAATCAGGTGCCTGGACTCCTGTATCGGTCCTTTGTTTGTATCACCCTCTTTCTAAGTAAAGCTGCTCTTTATACACACAGCTCTGCTCAAGGAGATGGATCCGGTAGGGTAGCCCTGATCCTCCCAACCAAGCTCAGATCCAGGAAGCATCTTATTGGCCCAAAGGTAATCACCTGACCCAAGCAGGACAATTAGATGAGGCTTTACAAATTAAATCAGAATCTGCTGTGGGACTCTGAAAGATCTTTGCTATGCAATTAGGGTTGGAGTGGTCACAGGACAGTCTGAGACTCACCCAAGGCCACAGTTACAAGGTAGCCCAGAAGCCCTGGCAGGCAGAGACAGCCCACCTACAGCCAGGGGAATGGCTCAGAGAGGGAGAGGGGATGAGGGGAGGTCCTGCCTTTGGACTTCCTTTCCTGCCCTTGGTGTAGTGTGTGACGTGACCTGTGCTGGCCCTCCTGTGGACGCCTCCAGTATACACGGCTTCCACGGCTCTCAGCTCCTTGCTCCCACGTGGCTCCCCCAGAACATGCCTGAGCCTTGGGCAAGGCTTCCTCATTCCGGCAGCTCTACTCCAGGATCCCCGATCCTTCCTGCCGAGATTCTGCCACTTCAACACCCCAGCCGGGCCACAGAAAGCAAAGCTCCAGGCCACTGCTCCTGCTAATGAGGGCACAGTGCCGGCCACACAGGAGGCTGGGAAGCAGTTCACGGGGAGAATAAAAAAGACTGGGTGAAAACAACTCCCTCTTCTTGTTAAGTGACCCCAGGTACTCCTTTTAACCTGCAAATCCGTGTGGGTCACTGGTGATTATCAGCATGCGTGTGGGGAGGTGACGGGGTGGGCAGGGACAACCTGATCACGGACTCTGTCAGCCTGGAGAGGTGGGTTTGAAGGCATCACCCCTTCCAGACCTTCACACCTGCCAACTTGTCCCTCTCAGCAGGCGGCCAGCACCCCTGATTCTCCCAGTTCTCACTTAAGCTCCCCATCACCCCTGATGGACCTGCTGTAAATGGGCCGCCCTGTACAATTCAGAGACAAATAAATCTTTTTGCTACTCCTTGGGGTGACAAGGGAATAGACTCTGGGAAAGTTCTGCCATGCAAGGGATCTTGTTCGTTAATAATAATGATAAATAGTTCACTTCTCCCGGGAAGTGTGAGTTACATTAAACTCCGGGTTCCTCCAGAGGAGGATCGGGGGCGCTCACTGGAGTGAGGTGGGGACTGTGCGCAGCCAGGGAGACGGGCACCAAAGGAAGAGAGGCAGAGAGGGAGCCAGGAGAACACAGTCATGGGACAGTGGTCAGGGAGGCGGAAGGGGTTGGGATGGCAAGGGAAAGGGAGCAGAGGGAATCAGGACAAGGGGGTTGGGAAGGGTGAAAGGGACAAATGTGGGGGACAAAAGGACAATGGAAAGGAGGGGAAGAGAATCTGCAGGAGGAGAGAGAGGGACTAAAGCTGGGGCAGCAGGAACTAAGAGAAGAGAGAGATGTCAGAGAGGAAAAGTCGTGAACAAGGGAAAGAAGTACCAAAATCAAGCAGCGAGGGAGAGGAAGGCAGGCGAGAGAAAGGAGGGTGCACCCTGTCACGTTCGTGGCGGACCCTCCCAATTAGATTAATTCTGAAGCCTTGACCAAACCGGGCTAAGCCCCGTAGCATCTCCACCATAGGTGCTATCTCTCAAGGCATTATTAATATTTATGAAACGCTTGCTAGATGCAGCCACAGTCTTTAATATCTTATTATAGAGCCTGTTATAAAATGCATTAGTGATAAATTCCTGACAGATGGAGTTCTGACAAGGTGCAGGCACGTCACTGGATCAGACCTGGGAACAGACCCTCCCCTATGGGCCGCTCAGAGGCTGGTGGCTGTGCCCGAGGTGGGCAGAAGAGGGGAGGGGACTCCCATGGATACAGCCCCTCCCGTCCTCCTTGGCCTCTGGTCGGCAGTTTTTAACACATCTTAGCTCACTGCTTCTTATTTCCGGAAGGGGGACCTAGACGCTCAGAGACACAAAGCAACTTGTCCAAAGCCACAGAGCTTGGATGTGGTAAAACTGGAGTTCATATCCCATCCACCTCTCTGACCCTAGATCTCAAAGGTCCCAGAGCTGAAGAGGGGGACTTCGAGTTGTCTGGCTAAGAGAAGCCAGAGTTGATGGGAGCTTTGGCCCAAAACGAATTTTGGAAGGAAGAGAAACCTCAAAATTGTACATATTCACTGAGAATATGGTCATGGGCTGCTTCCTTTAACAGGAAAGATAGAAATCAAAGCTTTCTGAGCTAGAGCTCCTGGGGCAAGAGCAAAACACAAGTGTTTGGGGTCAGCTGAATGCCAAGGCAGGTGCCTCTCCGCTGTGTCTCAGGTCTACAGGTGCTTTGGCAGGTGTCACCCCGAGACTCTGTGGTCTTCCAGCTGTGAAGAACAGTGAGAGAGGTAAAGAGGGGTCTACAGGGGATGTAGGCAGTGTTTCTGTCTCAAATAGTCAAGCACCACTGGGGAACAGGGCGCCCACACAGAGAATCGCACAAGGAGGATAGCTGAAGGGAGAGCCCCTGGGGCCGTGATGGCAGCCTCTGGGCCCCATTCTGGTCTGGGAGTGCACACTCGTGTGTGCATAACCCCACACGTGCACAGATGTGTTCCAGAAGAATGGGACAGACATGATTTCTCTACACCAGATGATGCACTGGGCTCTAAACGGTGCCAGGTTGGCTCTCAGAGCCAGTGCAGGCTCCCTGGTGGAGGTGCCAGTCCTGTGGGCAGGAGCGCTGTGGGCACTTGGAGCCTGGCTGGGCTGGCTTCCCCAGCTGCTGGGTCTCTACTGGAGCAGCTCAGCCTTCTTCCACCCGAGGCCCTTCCCCTTCGCAGGGATTTTCAGAACCATCGGGAGGCATTTGTCAAATGCTCACCCAGGGCGCACCTGGCTCCTTGAGTGGCCTTGGACTCCCCACTGCCCAGCGCCTTGCCAACCACTCTTCATCCTTCCTTTCCTGTCTGCTGCTTACCCTGGCCACCTCTTCTTCACGCCTAGCCCTGTCATGCGTCCCTAGGAGGCATTAGATAAGCGTTTCAAAAGAATGGAGACTTTCCAGTAAACGCGGCAGATTGAACACATCCATTTGTTTCTGTTTTTGTCCTAACCTTTCACCAAAACGACAATAAGGGAATTAAAAATGCATAAATCCACAAGGGCAAAACGAACAGGAAAAGAAGGAACAGTAGATGAGAGACATCAACAAAACTCTGGAAGCTGGAAACATGGGCTTGTTTTACCTGCTGCGGGGACATGGAGGCTGAGGCCTGCCCCGTGCAGCCTGGGAAGGCTCTCGACATGGAGCCTTCAGGTCATGCTGTGTGGGAGAGCAGGGCAGGGCTAACAATGGGAAGGCTGGCTGGAAGTCTTTAAAACCAGCAGGTGGACTCCCAAGTTCCTCCTCAACCCTTGCAGAAGAAAGGCAGCTCCTTTCTCAGGGGCAGGGTTTGTCGGGCTCTGGATTCCAGGCTGGGAGCAGGACCCGCCCTGCACACAGGGCAGTAAGTGTGACCTCCCAACTTTCTACCCCTCCCACCCCAGATAGTAACAGGCTGGGGTTCCCTCAAATAACCAGCCAGATCCTTGCCTAGTCACCCCTAAACAAAGCCACTGGTTAACAATCAGCCCTCACCCCTTCTACCTCAAGTACACATAGGGTAAAAGCAGGCAGCTAAACGTGAACTTGGCCTTACATGCGAACAGACAACGAAGGCTCACTTCCATTTGGGAAGAGACTCCAGTGTGAGAGGCAGTAAAGGAGTGGCAGGGGCCCTTGAGCAAGGAGTCCTGAGAGAGCAGGACATAGTGTCCTTGAAACAGGAACACTCCAAGAGGAGAACGGGTCCAGCACAAAGAAAAAATTCAACAGATGACTTGGAAGATAAAAAAATTCCTCTGAAGTTGAACAAAACTCAGAGATGAAAGTGGGGGAGAAAAGTTAGAAAATCCGAGGAGCAGTCCAGAAGACCCAACACCCAGTTACAGGGAGGAATGATCCACTAAATAACATTTAAGGCCATGTTTCCACATTGAAAGAGACCAGTATGCATTTATGAGCAAGATCCACACACGAAAGCATAGAACCATGACCTTCTGAAACACTGAATATGTAGGAAAACATCCTAGGGACTTTCAGAGAGAAAACAGAAGACTACATATAAATGATCAGGAGTCAAAGTGACATCAAAATTCTTACCAGCAACATTATATACTGAGACACAAAAAGAAATAACTCGACATTGTGAGGAAAATGATTTCTATTCCAGAGTTCTTCTACACCCGAACTATCAGTAAATACAAATGTAGAATAACTATAGTTTTCAGAATAGTGAAAGGATACTTTTCCCATGAACCATTTTCCTGGAAATGACTGAAGGGTGTACTCCAGCAAAATGAGAGTATAAATTAACAAAGACAAAAATGTGAGACCCATGGCACAGAGGATTAAATACAGGAGAAGGGAAAAGGAGTTCCCAGAGTCACTCTCTTTTCCTTCCCTATGCCCTCCCCACACTGAACCTCTTCCCACTTAGCTTTCAAAACACCAAGCAAGTGAGAGTTCAGCTGACCTGGATTGAGGCAGGGGAGTGGCTTCTCCAGAGACAATGTAGCCAAGAAAATTAAAACCAACTAAAAAAAAAAATCAATGTACTTTTAACCTAGTAAAAGGAAGTATTCAGTTATGCCAGAATATTTAGAGATGAATAAATGACAGATTCAAAGGACAGTAAGCAAACAAAAAAGAGGTGATTATTAATTCCAGGGAAAACAAAAGAGGAAATATAATTATAGTATATTGTGTGGCTCGGCTGTGAATAACATTTATATAATCATTATAGTGTATATGCTAGATGCTATTTTAGGTACAAGGAGGGATATAATTATGTTTGGAGGAATGGTTCTTAAGAGTAGTGTGTGTAGCAAGATGAGGTGGGAGGGTTGTACTTGCAAAATGCTCATCCTTGGCAGTGGGAAACCCAAAGATAACGTGTAAAGCTGCATGATTTGTAAGAATGCGATATAGAATTAGATGGATGCCCGACACTGAATGAGGTTGTCTCAGGGAAAGGATGGAACAGAGCACTGCTGTTTTATTATAAATCAAGCTGTACTATTAGACTTCTAAACTCATAGATACGTTACTTTGATAAAAATATAAAAATGAAAACCAATGTTTCTCCCTATGGCTGACTTTTTTTTCTATTTTGGGGGGGTACCGGGGATCAAACTCGGGTCCCCCTGTGGCTGACTTCTGAGTGGCTTCTTCCCTTCCAGCCCTGTCCCTTGTAACAGGTCCTGGGCACTCATCCCCCATACCACTCTCATTTTCTTCCTCAAACACGATCCCTGGCTCTGCTTTTACCTCCATGGCAACATCTCCAGACCCCTGATGTCACCACAGAATGGCCAAACGTTCATCTTTCACAGCTGCTCCACAGCACCCCCTTCTCCCAGACTGATCTATACACCCGCCCCCAAGTGGGGTCCCACCGCCAGGCCTTTTCATATGGCATTTCCACCCTTTTCACCTCATTCCCTCTGATAGTGTCCGGGTCAGATGTCACCTCCCTTGGGAGAAGAAGCTGGCCACGCGGGGTTTCCAGAACACATGGGCATGCTGGACACGGAGGGGCCGGTATGGCCCCATTAGAGGGGACATCTAGGTCTTCCTCCCTTTTGCCCGGAAACTTGCTCTGTTGCCAGAGAGTGAGATGGCCCCGGCCCCCTTCCCCTTCGGAGACTAAGGAGATCTTCCTATAGAACCAGGGACAGTAGAGTTCGGAAACCTTCCTCAAGGCCGTCTCTTCCTGGCACTGTCTATGCTGTTTCATTTGCTGACCGGCAAGTGTGGAGGAAGCACTGGGCAGCACGGGGCAGCAGGCACCAGGGATGGCACACAGGCGGCAGACCAGCCCGGCAGCTGGCTGAAGGTCACGTGCAAAGAAAGGAGACAGGGAGGATACGATAGCCGTGCAGCCCCATGACAGGCTGCTTTCAACACCAAGCAGTACACACCCGTCTCTCCAGGCCAGGCTTCCCTCACCCTCCCTAGGGGATGGCAGGTGTGACTGAGAATAAAGGCAGGAGTTGGGGAGTCCAGTCCTCGGCTGGCCAGACTTACAAATCATCTGTGTCCCCGTCTGGTCAATCAGTCTGATTGGCTGCTAGGAGTTTCATCCTCTCCAATCAGATTCTGGCTTCCAAGGAGGAGGGACCCAGTGGGTGACAATTATCTTCACTCCTATTGGCCTGACAGGGAAAACCCCAGATATAACCATCCTCTACTCTGGCTCACATCCTGGCAGCTCTTCAGTAACCATCTGTGTGACTTCCTTCTCTGTCACTGTAGGGCAGCACTGGGAATATCTCAGTTCTACCATCCAGGAAATGGGTGCAGCCATCTCCAACCTGCCTTCGGCATAGTGCTGGGGCAGAGATCAAATGAGCTAATAAAGGCACGGCATCCTTCATCCAAAAATTTGAAATCTGAAATGCTAAATCTATGTGAATATTCCAAACTCTATGCAAATATTCCCAAATCTGAATCTTTTCTGGATAAGGGGTACTCAATTTACTAGTGGGAAAACACTTTCAGACATCAAAGGTCAGATGGGAAATCTTCACATCCTACTGCAGAGGCAGAAACTCCCAAGAAAAGAATCCAAGGAGTAGGCCGTGACCTATGGCAGCATCGCCCTGAAAAAGCCAGCCTGCCCGGCATCCAGAACCTGTGTTGGGTGGGTCCAGGACACTATCCCTGACTCCTGGGCTACAGGAGCCAAGGCATGAGGTGGTTTTGAGATTTGGCAAATTCTGCAAAGTGGCAATTGATGGATGTGTGGTATCTCTAAAAAAAAAAGACTCTTATGGGTCTAGGATAACAACAGTTCACATCTTTTGAGGACTTCTGTATGCCAGGTCCTGTCTGAAATGCTTCCCGGACATTATCTTATACCATCCACATGGCAGCCTGTGAAGGAGACCAGTGTTCCTACCTCGTCTTCCAAGGCCATGTGACAGTAGTGAGGCACTGGGATTCACACCCACAGCCTGCACTCTTAACCGGCACCCCCTGCGGTTCTCAATGAGCAGAGCTGACCAGGCCTGGGGAGCAGGGGGGTGGCCATGGTGACCTCGGGAAGCTGGGATGCTGTTAGCCCAGTCAAATGCTTGGGACTACTAACCAGGGTTAAGTGGGTGTTGCCGAGCAGTGTGGGCTATCCAGAGGTTACCGATTCAGAAGTGACAGGTGTCAGTCGTCTTCAGGAAAGTATTGGAAGTGGAGGAATCAGTTCTCTGGACCTGTCAGGTTCCTTCAGCCCTTCATCCATCCAGAACATGTTTAGGGAGCAGCACTGCGGGAGACCAGGTTGGCCACACTCACTTCCCTCATCTTTGCAACAGCAAAATGGTCACTCAAGCTGAGGAAAACAAGTGTGAGGGGAGGGCGTGAGGGAGCAAAGCCATCAGGGAATCTGTGGCTGGAGTCCCAGCTGCACCCCTTACTTACTACACGACTAAAGAGAAGTTGGGCAGCCTTTCTGAGCCTCAGTTTCCTAATAGTGAAGTGGTCCCATGGGATTATTAGGAACCCTACGAAGGGCTGGCTGGGTGTAAAGTGCAGAGTACATAATAGATACTCAATAAACCTTAGGTTCTGTCATAATGCTAGCACCTCGTGGGGCAGGCGTAGGGTTACGAATGCACATGTAGGTAGACAAGAGTCTGTAAACTGGAAAGTAATCTTGCAAATGTCACCTTCAGTGGGGGAGTCTGGAACGAAAGCGGATGGCTCTGAAGGCTGAGGTTCCTGCTCTGCTCTCAGCAGAGATGAAAGCCCCAGGGAACCTGCTGGGTGGCACAACCCCCACCTCCATCCCAAAGGGGCTCTGCCTCTCAGTGCCACGATCATTCATTCCCTCTCACGATGATGAATCATGTTAAACAAAATGAATATGCAAATCTCCTTAGGGCGGGCCTTACATCTTCCGGAAGCTGTGGCTAATAAATGGATTCTGAATTAGGAAGACAGCTCACGCAATGCAACTTCTCCGCTGTCCCTCCTCTTCCTCCCCTTGGGCTCCTCCATCCTTGTGCCTGTTGTCCCCCCACCCGTGTACTCTGGAGGGGAAGGGTGTGGGTGAGGGAGACCCACGTTCAGAGGATGAGTCAGGCCTGGTGTGGTTTCTACCTCTCTCAAGCCTCTCCCATCCCCACAGCGACTGCTGCCCTGTGACGGCCCTTCAGGCAGTGCGACGTGATAAGTGGGACCTGTCACTTGGTGCCTGGGGGCTTACAAGGCTGGCTTCAGACCCAGCTACAGGAGAGATGAGGGGCCAGTGAGGGCTGGGAGAGAGGAGGCTGGCTGGGCCCTGGGCCTGGCAGGAAGAGAGAAGCTGGGAGGCCCACAGGGCCCAGGGCTTAGGAAAATAAGCCCCAGCAAGTGGAGACAGGCTGGATAGTACAGTTAAAGCAACTTGAGAGCTGGCCCAGTGCAGTAGTTTGCTTCCCTGGGTGCATGATGGAGTCATCGCCAAAGGGGCTCATTAAAAAGTAGCCTTGCTGAAGCCAGAGATAAGTGTGGTGGTGTACGCCTGTCATCCCAACACTCTGGGAGGCTGAGGCAGAAAGATTGCAAGTTGGAGCCCAGTCTGGACAGCGAGACCCTGTCTCAAACTAAAAAATATTTTTTTTAAAAAAGGATGGGATGCAGGTCAGTGTGAGGGCCCTGGGTTCCATCCCCAGTGCCCCCCACCAAAAATTCCCAGAGGAATTCTTGTGTCCCGCCAGGGAGGAGAAACACCACCCTGGCCACTGAGCCCAAATTACAGATGGGAAAGCTGAGAGCCAAGGAGCCCACAGGCCTTGGCTGTGGTCACTCAGATGGTCACAGTTCCACACTGCAGATGTCTGCATCTGTGCTTCCTCCTTAACGTCCCCTACCTTGTCCTAACCAGGATGGAAGGTGAATTCCCAACCACACTCCATTCTCAGCTTCTACGGGAGCAGGATCAGGGCACAGAGGATCTGGATCACCCTGGGGAGGGCGCAGCCCCGTGCTCTTCAGACCCTTGTCTCCCCAGTGCAGGGGCTGAGCACATTGTCTCCACATCAGTTCCCTTCCTGCACCCTAAGTGTGTGACTAAAAGTTCTTCCAGAAATCTAATCAGAGGATGTCCTGTGGCAAAGCCTGCTCTGTGGCTGTCCTCAGAGTATATGGGGGCAGCATATTCTGAGGTAAAAATCAATGAGATCATTTCTCCCTTTTCTTTGCTTCAGAGCCTGGCTCTCCACCAAGACGTATGACACCATCATGGTTAAAATGCCCTGCTGTGACTGTAGGCACTTGCCCTGTGCCAGGACCCGGTACATCAGGACTATCAGCTAGAGGAGGGTTTTCTGAGAAGGGTAAGGGCACTGTGGACCAGGAAGCCAGAGGCTGCTCACATTGCTGCCCTCCAAGGATGGCAGGAACCCCAGACATTAGTGGGACAATCCCAGATCCCTCTCTTGCTCCTCTCTTTCAGTTTTGTGTGGCTCGGGCAAGTACTGAAGCTTGGTGAGCCTCAGCTTCCTCATCTGTGAGGCCCTAAACCAGGGGTCCCAGTGGCAGCTATGGTCCTGTGACATTCAGCCCAGAGCCTGGTCCTCAGGAGTGGTGGGAGCACTTGCTGTCCTTGTGACCAGCTTCATTATTGCCAGGTAAGGGCAGCCTCACATTTTCCAGCTTAGGTGGAGGCGGCCCATGGAGCTCCACTCACCCGAGGAGGCTGCCTTGGCCAAGATGGGGCTACGGTGTGGCACGTCTGCCCTCGCCACTCTGGGGAGGTGGGACCCTCAGCAAGAACAGGGTCCAATTCCTTGGTCTTCTGTACCTGGCAGTCCAAGGCCCACTAAGCTCAACTCCAGCTTCAGGGACACCCTAAGTCCCGACACGTGTAGACTGTAACCACCAGTCTGGCTCCCAGAAAAGACAGAGACCCAGAATCTCAGATGCTCCCTATTGCAGGGCAGTGCTAAGGCAGCCACAAGCCACAGCCTCATCTGTCAAGACCCAACTTGAGCAAGAAACAAATCAGCCCCTCCGGAACCTGGACCAGGTTCAAGATGGTGCCCAGCCAGGCAGGAGCTCCAAGGGCCTCCCTGAGACTGGTTTCCAGAGCAATGCTTCTCCTGTCCCTCCTCCTGCTAGTCTAGGGTTCCCCAGCCCAGCAGTTCTGGGGTGCACTGGCCTTCCCCCAGAAGGCAGGAAAACAAGGTAGGAATTGCAAATGCCTTTCATTAAGCAGGGTGCTAACACCATGAATTACAAATGAAGCCCCATGAAGAGGACCCTGGCAGTCTCACCTCCGTTTGATATTAATTGGGCGACACTTTGTTTTAATGGTACATTAATTAATGTGGAATTTCAATGGAAGTCCGTGTGACACTCACATTAATATAAATGAATTCATTACCGTCGGTGTTATTACAAGAAATGACAAATAAATCTGTAACAGTGGGACCCTTCAAATAATAATCACGAATCATTAGGTTTGCCGCTCGTTTGTACTGTAGCTTGCAAATATGTGTATATGTTTTCTGCTCTGACTAGTGAGCCTTTGGATCTTCCTTGGCTGGGGAGGCAGCTGGTGGTGGAAGGGGAAGCCTCTTGCAGGCTGCTCTGCATCCACTCCCCCCACCCACAGCCTCCCAGGCGCACAGAGAACCCCATTATCAGCAGCACGATTGAGGCTGGTGCCCCCAAAGCCCTCCGAAATAACAAGACTATGCTTCTGTGGAGCAATAAGCAAGGACCTAAGAGATCACCTTGGAAAAGTTCAGAAGATTGGCCAGAGGGACTCAGACAGGTATATACTCCCAAGTGATTGGCACCCATGCCACATTTCTCTATTTTGTACTCGGGGCAGACAGTGCCAACGGATCTCAGTGCATGCTCCAGACTCTACACTCAGAGCAGACAGTACTAATCAATCCCAGTGCACGTCCCAGATGTAGGCTCAGGACCTTGACCCAGCACACTAAAGCAGCTTCTATCAGTGACTGGCATGTGACATGAAGCTGTTTGGTACCCCCTTCTAGAAGTTCTTCCCCTGCAGGACCTTAAAGTAGGACCCGGTCTCTTCTGATGGGGATGCTCAAGAGCAGTTCAGCTCAGTGGCCAGGAGATCTATCAAATTACCTCTCTGGGGCCCCTCCAACCTGGAAGTTAAGAACTCCACAACTCAGTTGACTCATTTCCATTCTGCAAAAATCAACCCATCTTCTACTCATAGCAGCTTTCTGATCTTTGGCTAATAGATGACAACATGGAAGCCAACCCCAGTTCTTCCTCCCTGGAGCTGCTGTAGTGGGATCAATGCTGTGGGCCCTGCCAGTGGCCTGCCCTTGGTTTTGTCCAAGGAGTCCTCGCTGGGGCAAATGCTTTGGCTATCAGCAGCTGCTCCAGAGGCCAGGTCTCAGCGGATTAGAGATGGGCTCCAGCCCCCTCTCCCACCCCCTTCTCCCTCATTCACACTGGTGCTGAATGAACCAATTAATCACCTGACATTGTTAACTGTACTAATTACCCTCGCTCTTGAAACTTGTGGAACAATTATTTACTGTCTCTGCCTCACGAGCTATCAATCATGGTGATTGCGGGCAAGATGTCACTTCTGTGAGCCAAGATGGAGGCCCAGTCAGGCCTGGGGCTGATTTCTCAAGAACTCTTGGAGGGCTTGGCCTGAGATCAGGCTACTTCTAGATGTGGCAAAGCCAGTGGCTTCTGCATAGGAACAGGCACCGCAACCTAATAACCGATCCTAAATGAGGTCTTTATTATACAAAAATGTCCCCCTAAGAGATGAAATGACAATCTTCTGGTACTACCGTGGGGACAGAACCTCTTGCTTTGTCCCGCGTCTGTCACTGCACTTATATTGCCTCCTTAGCCGGGTTTGGCATCATACCCCCAGAGATCTGCAGGCAGGTGACACAGGCACATTAGATGACATTTTCCTCCTGGTTTCCCAAGTCCAGGGTCTGTTCTGGCTCTGCCAGCCCACTCCAGCATCTGTCTGGTATCTCTGACTCAGGTCTCTGATGAAGGAAGGAAGGAAGACAAAGAAGGCACGAAGGGAAGAAGAGCTTTAAGGCTCTTCCACCCTCTTGGACCTTGAGATACTCCTGTGCTCCGGGGCTGCTGGCTTTGGAGCACCACCCCACAAACACCCACCACCCCACACATACACAAGGACACTCTCCCCCTCTTTGCTTTTCAACCTCCGTCCCTGCCACTGCCTGGTTACAGCCTGTGACGTGAGGCGCAGGGGTGTGGGGTAGGCATGTATTTATTCAGGTGCACAGCAGGCTGTGGCTCCCTGTCCCCTGGGCTCCCTCCTTCATCCCAGCCCTCCTGCAGCCCCCAGTGCGCATTTCCAAACGTCAGGGCAAAAAGCACTTAGAGCCAACTGCTGAGCCCACATCTATCACCCTGCAGAGAAATGCACTCGTCACCACTCGGCTGACAGGCTGCAGGCAAGCTGTGGGGCGGTGGCCAGCCCCTGATGGCCCACCCCATGGCCTGTCCTCTGGGCAGGAGTCAGGCAGGTCGAGGGGGTCAGGGACCTCTACCTCCACCTTGGATCCCAGGGTTTCAAACAAGCCACTGCCCGCCTGCCAGCTACACGAGAATGCCTCAAAGATGCTTTGGTCTCTGCACAGCTAAGAACAAACTCCAAATCACCCCTGGGAACTGTGGCCCTGGGCCATGAACAGCAACATGCCCTGGCATCCAGGTACCGCGCCAGAAACAAGAGCCTTGCGTCCTTTCCCAAACCGTCGTCTGCTCTTCTTCCTCCCTACCCATTGCTCTCTCTTGCCCGGATCACTGCAGTGGATCCGTTATCAGGCCCCACATCCTCTCTGGCCCTGTATTAGCTCATTTCCTGCTGCTGTGACAGAATACCAGGAAATAGGTGTTTTATAGAGAAGAAGTTGTATTTAACTCAGTTTGGAAACTAAAGTCCAAGGTGGGCGGCCTCATCTATTTAGCCTCTGGGGAGGGTCCAACTGGCTGCCAACTGGCAAAGGAAGTAGTCCATGTAGAAGGGGACAGCACGGCGGCATGCACTACAATAACCTGTTCTTACGAGACCAACATTAGACCCTTCCAAGGGCAGGTTCGCCTTAACCTAGTGACCTCTCATTAGGCTCCTACTCTTAGGGGAGGAATTTCTTTTTTTTTTTTTTTTTTTGGTACCAGGGATTGAACTCTGGTCCTTGAGCTTGCAAGGCAGGCCACTGAACCGCTGAGCTAAATCCCCGGCCCAAGGCTCCTCCTCTTAAAGGTTCCACCCTGTCAACATTGCCACACTGTGGCCCAAGCTTCCGGCAGGCACTTTGGAAAGACACATACAAAACGACATCCAAATTATACCAGCCCCTCACCATGAACTTCTTGGAAGTGGGAGGGGCTCTGTGAAACACACTTCTGGTTAGACTGCCACACCCTGCCACATCCTTTAAGAACCCTGCCATGGCTTCCTGTTGGCCTCAGAAGCAAGGTCAGAGCCTTCTCTGCAGCCTGCACAGCCTCGCCCAGCAGCTCTCTGACTCCTGCTCCATGCTCCTTCTGCCTCTCTCCTTCTGCTTCCTCCACCCATCACCTCCTCACAACAGCTGGGACCTCACTGCCCCAGAGCCACTGCCTGTGCTGTCCAGCTGCCAGAACTATTTCCTCATCTTGAGCCCCATTTTGGGCCTCCTTGGCTTACTCATGTCAACCAAGTCCCCTCTGACCTTTGCCTGTATCTGCTTAGAGCCCCTCGGCTCTAAGCCCTTTTGGCAATTATATGACTTGGATTGTCAACTGTCTCCCCGATGGACATGAGCTTCTGGGAAGTGGGTCATGGCTGATTTTACTCCCTGTTATCTGCAGGGCCTGCCATGGTGCCAGTTATTAAACTGGTATTGGAAAAACATCCTAGTTTAAACAAATGACATCCTGGGCACTGTTTCCTAACCTTCTCTTCATTTTCCCAACTAGTGAGATGTTAGAAAATCTAGCTCTGAGGTTTCTTCTCCCTTTTATTCACTTAACAAATACTTCCTGAGAGCCTACCCTGTTTCAGGCCCTACTGAGCAGTGGAGGGACAGCAACAGGCACCTACTGTCACGAATGCTCACCATCTAGAAAGTCTGGAGGCAGCAGGAGGTCTGACTTGAAAGACGCTGCCAATCCAAGCTCCTCCCCACCTGAACCTGGCACCTGCTGTTCTTGGCTCCTGTGTTCACCTTGCCTGGAACATCCTCTCTTATTACTCACTCACTCATTCATTCCCTCATTCAGCAAATAACCCATGAGCACCTAACATATATCAGGCAGTGTCACAGATGCTGGGGACACAGGGGCAAACCACTCATGCATGTTAGTCTCAACTTGGTTACCACTTCCTCCAGGAAGCTGGAGCCCCCTAATTCCCTGTACCTGGGTTGGGCAGCCATTCTATGGATCCCAGACACCTTACCCTGTTCTGACGCCATTGCAGCACTTATCAGTTTGCATTAAAGTTGCTGGCCTGACATCAAAATTCCATGGCCACCTTGCTCCCTATGGCCACTCCGCACCACTGCAGGCCCTTGCTTGGCTCATGGTGGACCTTTCAGATCTAGTTCTGCATGAACCAATGCCTCTGCTGCCTCCACTGTGTGCCCACAAGTTCTAAAGGGAGAGAGGGAGACATCTTGGGTGGAGGTGTAGCCCACCTCGAGAGCTGACACCCTAAGGCAGAGTGTATTCCCCTCCCTGGATCCCCTCTCACTAGCCCTCAGTGAGGTCTGCCCTGACCAGACCCTGGCTCCAGCTTCTGCCTGCCTGATGTATCCCCAAGGCCCTGGCCATCTGCAGGCACAGGTTTATACTGTTTCTTTAATGAATGAACGAACGAATGAACAAGTAGGAAGAAGCTAGATGTGTGGCCCCTAAGGCTAACCTGGCTAAAAGTGCTAGATTCCTTGGGGCTTCACATGGAGACCCCTGTAGGGAGCAGGCAGAATTGGCTGTCTGCTGATTGCGTTCCATTGGAGGACACAGTGAGCGCTTATTGGCGAGAACAAACTGAGATGTTGAAGGTGGGACCCTCTGGCCATTAATGAAACACAGGGGTTGAAGAGAACCACCCAGTGGGTTAGGGAGAGTGGCTACACATCCCCTTGCTGGTGCTCTTCCCTCTCCTTCAGCCGGTCTCAGCTCACCTCTCCCTCCGCATCCCCATTTCCCTATAGCAGGAACTAAAGAGATTAAATGGTCAGCAGCCAGGAAGGACCCAGATGAGATGCCGGGCTCTTTCAAGTCTTGTGCCTGGTGCTTTGGGCCTCACAGTGACTTCATGAATGCAAATCTTTTCTTCAGCAACATCGTATAGGGTAGAGATAGCTTTTCTGTCCTACTGCTATGGCCAGAGAAAGGGCAGTCTGTTCCCGGCCCCAGGCTAATCCAGGTCACACACTGCTTTAGTTAAGAACAGATACCAGACCCCAGGAGTGGGTCACCCCTGAAATCGAAATCTGGCCATGAAACGACTAACTTTGAAGAGATTGGAACATCACTTCACGGGCCCCTGGCTGTCTGAGAAGTCTGCTGCAAAAGGTACAACTCCATTGAAGGGGGAGAGGGTTAGAATTAGAGTCCTATCTTTTTTTTTTTTTTTTTTTTTTTTTAGTATCAGGGATTGAACTCGGGCCCTTGTGCTTGTGAGGCAGGTGCCGGAACCACTGAGCTACATTCCCAGCCCTTAGAGTCCTATCTTTGAACCCAGACATCTGTGGCCAGTGTTTTTTGTCTTGCAGGGGTTCTCTGTGGTACCGGTGGCCTCTGTTTCATGCCTGACTGTAGGTGTGGTCCTTGGTGATGCTGTACACCCCAGGGCGATGAACCGGGGCCCCTGGGCTGGGGTGCACACCCCTCCCTCTCTCCATCCTAGTCACCAACAGGTTAACCTAACTGCTAGCATTTGGTGGGTGCGGGCAGGCTCTGCTCACAGCTCTGATTGCCTCCCGCCTGTCCAGCCCCGCATCCCAGCGCCTTCTCCATTCTGCCCTCCCGCTGCAGGCTGGGGTGATTGGAACCCCTCCTGCTAAGGCTGATTAGGCCTGATTTCACCAGCCTTCTCCCAACCTCTGGAACCTTCCCCTGTTATTAAAGTTGTTTTCCGTCCACCCTCTCGGTCCACTGGATGAGGTGAGTTTATTCGATTTGATTTCTCTCCCACCTCCCTTTTTTCCCACTCTCCTCCACCTTGCCCATGTCTGCCAGTCACACAGCCCAGAATTCCATTTAAAAAAACCAAACAAACCAAGAAAATTAACTTCTAACCCCATAGTAAAAATAGCTATAATAAAGCCAAGTGACTACTAAAAGCCTTGTCTAATGTAACTTTGATTAAAAGCTGCGATCTTCCTCCTCCTCCCTTCCTCTTCAGAGCCTGGAAAGGCAGGGCTGGCCTGTTAAAGCAGCTGCTGTGTGGAAGAATGGGAAATACAGCCTCATCTCATCTCCAATTTGCTTTTCTCACCTTTTTTTCTTCCTTGAAGGCTTTGTTTTCCAAGTTGGGGTGCCCTTCAAGGGCCCTAAAGACACACAAGCTCACTATCACCCCACCCGCCAATACTCAGCCACTCTGGCAGAACTGAGTCACTTCAAAGCAGTGGCTCCCCGCAAACCCCGAGACTCCCAGCCCCACGTGGGGGCATAGCTGATGATGGGCTCTGAGCCCCTGTGAGACCTGAGGGTGATCACAGTGTCCTCTGGCCTCTATTTTCTCATCTGTCAAATGGAAAGAGAACTTTTTCCCTTGCCAGAGTGGCTGAGAAAAGTACAAGGACTTGTGTAAAATTCAGGCTAGAGGTTAAAGGAAAAGTGGTCATTTCCTCCCTTGTTTGCTCACATGTTCTAGCCAGAATCATCCAGGAAGAGCTGGGCACTGGAACAGGAAATTGCCCGGCGTATATCCACCCAGAGTGGGCAGCACTGGCTATATATGGACCCTAAAGAGCCCACAGTGGGCAGTGGCCCCCTAGGTCCGTGGAGATGTCACTGCTGAGATCACGTCCCATCCTTGGGTGCCAGGACAGTGAGGGTATGTCCTCAAGTTTGGGACAGCAATGTTCCTTCCAGGGCATTCTGGATTATGGAGCTCCTCGGGGACAGGAGTCCTGGAGGGTGACGAGTTCTGGATCATGGTGAGCTGCAGAGGTGAGAGTCCTGTCCCCCCAAATCAGGGGTCTCCCTCCTATCCCTATACCTGGGCCCAGGTGCTTAGCTCTGTGGGCCTCGGTGCCCTCACCTGCTAAAGGAGCTGCTGGAATCTGTGCACCAGGCTGTCTCAACAAGTTTGAGACTTGCTGCCTTTGCACAGGAATGAACCTAGAGCTCTCTGGTGCTCCTCACCTCGGATGTAGCCCCCACACAAAGGCGTGGTCTAAACACTCACATCGACTCTCTTTCCTTATGACCCATTCCTCCAAAGCTAAGGGGCTGCTAGGCCCACAGAAGCCCTACCAGGCCAGCCTGGGAAGGTGCTCCCTGCTTAGAGCTGCTGGCGTCCTCAAAACAGCTGAGCTTACAAGAACCTGCTTTGCCTGAGCTTTTCCGAGGGGTGAAGGGAGCTGAAGTGTGGCAGCTTGGAGCCCAGCCCAGCTCAGTTTCATTCACCATTCCCGCCGTCTCTCACTCAGGGCACTGGGCTGTGGAGGCAGAAGTCTGGTGCTTTTCAATTTCACGCCAGGTATCAGTGGCCAGGCCTTGGCTGGTGTTATCTCCTCAGCCTCCTGCCCAGGTGGGCACCCACTGAGCTCAGCCTCCCTGCAAAGCCCAGGGCAAGACTATTTCAGGGATAAGACTTATGGGAAGAGGGCCCTGGACAGAGACATCTGCAGTGCAGGCAGGGAGGCAGGCCCCAAGTCCTGCTACAGGAGATGGGGGCTTACAGCCCAAAAACAAAGGTTCAAGGACTGTCAGAGACACTGATGAATTGGGATTCTTAGGGGAAGAGGCTCCCTAGGGATTATTTCATCCTTTGTCTCACCCTTCCTTCCTTTCTCATTGCAGGAAAACCGGAGCAATGAAATAATGTGCTGAAGGTTACACAGAGCTGAGGGAACCCGGATGCAGGTTCCTGGCAGTATCTAAGTGATGCTACCTGTCCATCTCCAAACTGTGTCCATCTACGCAGATGCCCTGCAAGGGGTCTTCACATGCTGGGAGACCTCAAGTTAACAATGCCCCTTCCCACTGCATGTGACCCAGACGCTTCCTCAGGGCTATCGTGTTCTCGTTTGGCAAATGGGGACAGAAAGAGCAAAAGGTAGGTATGAAAATCCTTGCAAGGCTTTGCAGATCACAGTCAGGGGTCAACAAACTGGTCCAGGGCCACAGCTGGCCCCACCTGCTTCTGCTCCAACCACCAGCTAAGGATGGTGTCTACATGTTCAAGTGTTTAGGGAAAGATAAGAAGATTTCATGACATTTGTGAAGTACATACAATTCAGATCCGGGTCCATAGTATAGCCCTAGGACATAGCGGTGCTCATGTGTTTCTATGTCATCTGTTGTCATCATGCCACAAGAAAGCTGTGCAGTTGCAGCACAAACCATAAGGTCTACAAAGTCTCAAGTGGTTAATGCCTGGCCCTTTCTAGAAAATGTTCACCAACCCTGATAGAAAAGGCAGAGCTGGCTACAAACCCCAGGAGAAGCCAGGAGTTGGCAGCCTCAGGGAGGAAGAGTTGGAGAAAGCAACACTTCCCAGGAAACTCTTTATCCAGTGTGCACCCATAGATCCAGGAAAACAATATGGGATCCCATCACAGCCCCCTGGACCCCCACGTTATCTGCAATGAGGATGCACCCTAACCTGCAGCCTGCCACTTGGGAACCCACCTCCCACCCACCCTCCAGCGTGGAGACCCACGCTTGCCTTCCCCCGTTTCTGCTCCTACCAACTTTCAGTGGCTACAGGTCCATGGGCTCCTGGCCCAGTTGACGGAGGCTTAAGCGTATGGTCAATGAGTGTGTGGCCGTGGCTGGTGCGGGGGCCGAGGAGAGGAATCAGAGCGGGTAATTGCTGCGTGAAAATGACAGCACAGCGATGTATTCATCCCAAACTGGGCTCCGGCATACCAAGAGGCGGCCTGCGGCTGGGAATCAATACCACCCCAGAGGAGGGATTATTCGGGAGAGGGGGTTTGAAAGACCCATAAGAGCCTGATGACTGTCTATTTCCAAGGGGACCATCAGCTGCATGAGAATTGTGCTTGGGGGCAGGGTGCTGGTGGCCTGGGCCAGGGAAGGCTGGCTTTGCAGCGGATGTGGGGTCTTCTCTGTACCCACCTCCTGAGGGACATGGTTGGGTGGACAGCTGAGGGTAGGACAGCGACAGGAACACAAGGAAGACCCATCCTCATAGCGTGCACCTGCCGGCATACAGATCTTGTCCCCATCTGCTGTGTCAGGCTGGGCAACCCTTCCTGTTAGGGCCACCATGCCCAGCCCAGTGAGGTCTCAGGTGATGGGATGTGATCAGCGAGCATGGAGATAACTTGGAGCCAGGCTGCTGGGGGCTCCTGAGTGGGGGAGAAGCTCCTGAAAGGGTCTTCTCCACCTGCCTTGGGGCTTTCCTCTCCTTTCCCTGTCCACAGGGGCCCAGAAGGAGCGAAATGGGGTTAATTGCTGCACCACCCTCCACCCACCCTGCCCCTGTATCTCTTGGGACAGTAAACAGGGGAACTTTTATGGGGCAGTGGAAGCCACATGAAGTCTTCACCAGCAGCCCATGTGCGTGGTATGTGCAGGGGACAAGAAAGCAGTCTCCACTTCTCGATCAGTCACGAAGGACCTGCAGCTCTGAGCGGTCTAGAAACTGTGCAGGCTCTGCTGCAGGACCCTTGGGGACTCAGCACCACACGCTGAGTAACCCATGGCCACTGCAATGAGGGGAGGCAGCAGGGACTGACTGAGCTGCTTTCCTGTGCGGTCTGGGTGGGTGGAGGAGGAATGTGGACTCTGGCCTACACACTCAGCCTGTCCTCAAGGGTGGGTGGGGTGAGCAGGAGAGGGAGAAAGATAGAGAAGGAGAGAGGACAAGAGGGAGAGAGAGAAACAAGAAGGAGAAAGAGAGACCCCAAAAGACCCAAAGAGCTGGAGAATGAGATTAATGGAAGGAGAAAAGAGAGACCAAGAAAGACAGGAGAGAGAAAGGACAGTGAAGAAAGGGGCAGTGGTGGGGGAGGGCAGGGCAGAGGGGAGCTGGATAGGGGCAGAAATCTGCAAGTTACGGGGTAGGAGCGAGGAAGGTCCACAGGAGCCCCCAGGAGATGGAGTGAGAACTTGGACGGTGGAGTAGAGGTGCTGTCCGACTGCCAGTTTTGCAACATTTAGTTCATCAGACTTGACGCGTTTCCAACAAAGCCACGAGCAGGGAAAGACGGTGGGAGACAATGGCAGGCAGCAGGTGAGGACAGCGTGGCCCTTCCCTGCCTCCCAGCATCATGCTTATACCCCTGGCTTCCAGCCTGAGGAGCTGGATCCTTGCTCCCCAGGAGGTGCTGAGTGCCAGGCTGTAGACAGGCTGGGCCTGAGAGCTCCGTGCGCCAGGTGCCTCAGCTTGCTTCCTGTCTCGGTGCCATGCGGAGGGTGGTCCAGGCATCTGGCCTCCATGGAGCACTGCTGCTGCCCATCCCACTAGCTGGAAAGAGAACCAAGGAGTGGACACAGAGCCACCCCAGCACTCTGCCGGTGCTCAGGCCTGATCCAGAGGGGGTAGGTTCTGGGGTCCCCCTAGGTCCCCAGCAGAGGCCAAAGCCTTTTCCCAGGGTCAGAGTCCAGTGAGGAGAGCCCTCCACAGCCCAGGCTTTTGCTCCAAGATCCCAACATAGCTCCCGCTCTCTGCCTCTGCCTCTTGACCAACCAAGGGAACTCAGCCAATCACCACCTCCAGCCTCAGTCACCCTGAGAACTGCTGCCCTGCCAACCTCCGAGGTTTTGGTGAGGACTGAGTAAGAAGGGGCCCAGAGGGTGGGCACTTGCCTCTCAAAAGCACCTGTTGCACTTGTGGGATGCAAGTGTGCTCATGTAGAGAGAAGAAACTACAAATGGCGGGGACTGATTGCTGGCTTTGGGGGCTGATCGCTCACATGCTAGAAACATGGGGAAGGCAGTGCTGGGAGATGCGTGTCATTTGCCAGAAGGAATCTATCTGATTCAAAATCAGACCACCTTGATACACTTGCCTTGTATTCTGCTTTGTTAAAATCAGATTAACCCAAGAATCAGAAGAAACTATCACGCTGGACAGGACAGGGAAATGGGAGATCTCCCCGCTCCCCGCAAAAAAACCCATTTCTTGCCAATAGCTCTGCCAATCCTGTGCCCCAGAGCAAGTTTTGACTTCTCTTGCCCGGGCCTCAATTCCCCCAAATGTCAAGCAGGGTTGGGCCAGAGAGGCTGGGAGGGTCCATCCAACTCGGAGTTAAGCTTCTGGCATCCCAGGAGGTCAAAAGCAGCAGTGCTATAAACTGGGACAAAGCCACAGACCAGACTGTCACATCTCCCCTCATTGTCACAGCACCTAGAGAGGCCTGGTGGCAGATTATTAGTGCAAGTTGGAGGGCGTGAGAAGTTCGCAGCTTAGGGTGCACCTCTAGGTGAATCCAAAAGGAACTCATTTATCGCTCCCTCCCTGAGCAGTGTAACCTGTGGAGAATTTGTGAGGGGTGAGCAGGGGGGCAGGAGCAATACCGACATGTTTATCTTTTTCCCTCTCTTACTGCATAACATTGGCTTTGGGCCTCAGTGGTTCCATCTGCAGAATGGACCCAGCAATATGACCAAATGCCTGCTTGATCACATGCAAAGTGAGTTCCAGGAGACATTAACCAGCATGTTTATTGGATGCTTGCTTTGTGCAAGGCTCCATGTGGAGAGGGGGAGCCCATGGCCAGTATAAGTTTTCTGTGGCCTCAGTCTCTTCAGTAGGACATAAGATGATAGTGTACCATGGCCTCAAGAGTCAGGAGGAAACAAAATAATATCTGGAATCAGACAACACTGGCCACAGCAAGGGCTCCTCACATGCTCTCTGATGCCATCAGTGTGGAGATACAGGTGACATGGGGCCAATGCCTGAGACACTGTCAGCTGGGCCTTCCGGGGGTGCCAGAGAGCAGACCGAGGCTGGGTGAGGCATACACAGTCCATTCATCAGGAGGCTCCCCAGGGACACCAAGTACGCAGAGTTGGGCCACGGAAATGACCGCGATAAGGTGCATCTTTAAGGAAATATAAAGAGCCACTTGGCAGAGCAAAGCCATTACCGGCTACACTGTCGCCAGTGTCAATGATAGCAGAGAAAAATCCTTCATATTAATGTGCTTTCTCGAATCTTGGCATTTTTTTTTCTTTGGGGGTGGTTGCTGGTGACATTCTGCTAGCTGACAAAAACACAAGTAGGAAGACTGGCCCTCCCTGCTGTGCCATCCGTCAGACACCTGATGGATCGCATCCCGGGCTCTCTGCTGTGTTTATTACTACTAATGACTTTCTTGTTATGATTTGGCTCCAAAACATAACCAATGGTTCTAGAGAAATCCTATCACGCCACACATTATTCAATTAGAGACCCAGGCTGCAGGCACTAGAGGATGCACTTGTCTCTGGTTCCCACCCCTGGCCCAGCTGTGGACGCTGGAAACACAGGGGGTGCACAATGGGGTGTGGTGGGTGGTTTGCAGGGTGTCAAAGGCAGTATAGAGCCTCTAGGAGCAGCTACACAAACCAAAACCCAAATAGCCCTGACTCCTGAACCCGGGGCCCAGTCCCGGCTGTCCTCGAGGTTTCCAGGATGACGGAAGCTTCCTGTGGTCTCTTGAGTGCAGTTCAGGTGGTTGGCCCTTCTGTCACTGCACCCAGATAAGTCCCTCTGCTACATGGGTTCCTAGCCCCTCTCTTTGCTGTGACCCTCTTTCCTGAAGCCCCTTCCCCTGCCATGTCACACGCCCAGCTTAACCCCTGGGCCCCTTTGGGTATGTTTGTGACAGGATGGCTGATTACCAGCGAGGATTTCCTTTACCTACTGTCCTTAACTCTGCCCTGCCTCGACATGGGTCTCCACCTCATCCGAAACCTAAAGTGCAATCCCAATTCCCGCAGCCCCACCCACTCATTTCCTGTTTTCACCAGCCGCCCTCCTACCTGCTCTTAAGGAGCAGGTCATGCAATCCCTCTAAAACCTCTGGTGGCTCACCATTACCATCGAATCAAAAGCAAACCCTTTGTCTGCCTTCCAAAGCATGCCGATTTGTTCCACTCCATTGTTTCCAGCCTTGAACCCACTCAAGCCTTTGCTGAATTTCACAGCCTCCTCTTCTTGAGCCCTGATCTTACCACCTTCATCCCCCACCACGCTCCTGTGGTTTCCAAGAAGTGCCCCTCCGTCATCTCAGCCTCCGTCCAGGCCTCACTCATGCTCAAGGCTGTCTCCAGCCTCCTGCCTCCCCGCTACAGAACAGCCTGCACCCCACAGAGCAACCCCCTGACTTATGTGTGAGGTAGAGAGGAGGATCCCCAAGGACAGGGGCCACCCCTGTGAGCCCTCTACTGCCCGGGCAGGGCATGCTGGGCCGGCCAGACCCTCTACAGGGAGACTGAGGGCTGACGGCATCTATTCTAGTTATTGGCACCTAACAGGATGCCCAACTCAGTGCCACACGGAGACCTGCATACTCAGCGTGCCTGGGTGCCAGCCAAGCGGAGTGTGATGCCACCTGCCTGGCAGAACTGGCTCTGCCCTCAGGGGACGTGGGGAGAGTGGGCCGTCATGGTGTCCTGCAGGGTCACATCAGGGGTCTGTCTCCTCTGGGCTCTAGCCTGGGGTGATACTAGAACACTCTGTTGTGAGGCAGAACACAGGTCAGAGCCCACCCAGAGCTCTGGGGGGTAAAGGCCCACTGCAACGGTGTCTGCGCATCGGTGAAGCCTCCTCCTGCCTCCTAATGCCCACAGACAGCCTCGAAAGTGGGCGGCAGATGTCTGCACCCAGCCGTGTAGGAGTCTGCGCTTGTCCCCAGAGCGAGTTCTGGGAGCTGGGGGGGCCTGTGCCCTAGGTGAGAGGCTCCTGCTCACCTGCTCAGAAAACAGTGATCTGATCAAGAATGCAAAGTGGGCACGAAGGGAGACACGGACCATAATTTCCCTAGTGTCTTTGGGCCTGACCAGAGGTTATAAGTGCCATCCACCCCCTCTTCTGCCTGCCCTGCCTTCAGCTCCACAGTCGTCTTTCTCCTGCTCCATAAACCTCCAGCTCCGAGCCATAAAACGTGCAATGAGCGGTCTGGATGGAAGAGATAGGGCATGGAGCAGGCAGTTGGCTATGCTTCCCCGAAGAGCTGTGGAGGGCATGGCTGGCTGCAGTGGGAGCACAGCCCCGAGGGCCTCTCCTGGCTGTCTGCATGGACCAAGGGGACACAGGGCTCCTCGGGCACTGGGCCAGAGACTGTGGTCTTCCTCAGCTGGCAAGGCTCCCTTCTTTCTGAGAGGCCCAGCCTCACTCATTCCCAGGTCCTGCAGAGACTTTGGGACTGTGGCTGCACTCACACATGCCCTACTCTCATGTTCAGCATAGGCGATCGTGCTTACCCTCAGGGCAGAACCACAGGCTGCAGGCACGAAAGAACCTTAAAATGTCCCTGCTTTTGTTCTGGAGGAGCTTCTCTGACCACCTTAGGAATGTAACTTGGTTCTGACTTGGCCAAGGAATTTGGATGCAAATGGAGAGGCAAATGCTTGTTAAGCCGGCAGGGTTCTTCTGAACTTGAAGGATAAAAGGTAATTCGAGAAAGTACCAGGCTCAGAGAGTATTACATAAAATTATTTTATCTCTGCATCAGCAACAAAAGACTGAATGGGATGAGGGGAGCAGCAAAAGATAGGGCTGGGGACTCTGCAGAGACAGGAAGTTCCCTCGCAGAGTGATAACGCTCCAGTGGTTGCTAGGGGCAGCTGCTGGTGGCAGGCAAAGTGGGAGAAATCAGGGCAGGGCTGGTGGAGTTGAGGGGCCTGTTCCGCGAGCTTGTTTGGGAGCCAGGCTGACCCAGATTCAGCCTGAGATGATGGACACTCGCCCCCAACTTTTATGGATCTGGAGTGGGCTGGAAATGCACTGGCCACTTGGAAGGGGCCAGTGGGAGGTGGGGACACTCAGGCATCTGGGGTGGGGATAAGATTGGGCATCTCAGAGTGAAGGGACGCAAGAGTGCCTCAAGGGACAGCCTGACACACTTAGGAGAAGTATCAGAAAACAACTGGGCTGTTTATCATAAAATCAGTAAAGAAAATAGAATGGTTAAAATTCAGACCTCAGCTGGGAATGAGGAGGGGACAGAGGAGCCTCAAAAGAGATGGTTTCTGAAATCTCTGGGAAAAAACCATGCAGAAGTGGGACAAGATTTTTCTAAAAAATATATATGCAGAAACTGGCAATGCTGGGGGGTGGGGCAGAAAATATTTACAGTAGCCCTCATGTCCACAGGGGACAGGTCCCAAGACCGCTGGGGAGACTGGGAGCCACATAGTACTGAACCCAATAGACATTATACTTGTTCCCATACACGCATACCTATGAAAAAGTTTATGTCAGGCACAGTATGCAATTAACAATAAATAACATTGAAATAACAAATTACTATATGAAATAAAATAAGGGCTACTTGAACACAGCATAGTGATATCAGAACAGTCGCTCTGATAACCGAGACAGCTCTTAAGTGACTTAACAGGTGGGTAGCATATACAGCGTAGATACCCTGGAAAAAGGGATGATTCACATCCTAGACCAAAAGGAGAAGGACAGCTCGAGATTTCATCACACTCCTCAAAATTGCATGCAGTTTAAAACTTAGGCGTTGTTTAGTTCTGGAATTTTCCATTTAGAATTTCAGGACAGTGGTTGGAGATCAGAACTGAGAAAAGGGGACTTCTGTACTTGCACATGCTGCCCATGTATCCTCTCTGCAACCCACCCAGACCTTCCTGAAACTCAGATATGACCATGTCCTTCCCCACCTCCTTTAGTCCAAGAGGAAAACAGCCAGCTCCTGCCTGGATATGTTGGGTCCTTTATATCGTGGCTCTGACTGACCAGCATTTTTAACTTAGGCAGCCCAAGAAGGACCTCCTGGCCTCTGTGGTCCCAGCTGGCATTTGCACGTCTGTGTATAGCCAGACTTGGTTAACAATTATGTGGTTTTCTCCCCAGCTGCCTCCCTCACAGAGCTACCTGGAGGGCAGAGCTGTGTTTCATGTGTGTCTTCCATGTCCCAGGAGCCTATATTTGCTGAATTTACTGCCCATCAAATCAAAGGTGAAATGCAGCTCAGGAGGTAGGCAAGAAACACTCATATCCTCCCTGGGCAAAAGAGGATGCTGTAGACCAGCTGCTCAGTGACTCCCCAAAGTCACCTGACAGGTAGCAGAGACAGGATGGGGACCAGAGGGACCTTGTGATTCTGGAGCAATCAGGTTGCTCCAAGCACATGTGGCATACGGCCTACAAGTCAGGCTGGTCCATGAGCCACCAAGATGCAGGTCCCAGGGGAGGGATACCCCGAAGAGCGGACAGATTACTGGCACGTATAGGCCATCAACACTGTTACCAGCCCTCAGGACCTCACAGCTCCAATCCTCAGCATAAGACAAGCTCAGGGCTGAGACTCAGAAGGCCAGGTGTTTTGAGGCTCTGTCCAGCCCTAGAGTGTGACTTGTGACCCTTAGAGAGACCCCTAGCAGGACTGCACTCTGAGTGTGCCTGGAAGCCTGAGGGTTAACCACCTCCCACAAGCTCCCCAGCCCCTCCTGACACTTCGCTCCCTGAAGAAGACAGCCATTACCTTGATTGGCCTCTCCACCGTAATGGAGCCTCAGGTCCCAGCTGCTGTTGTTGCGGGCGCTCTGTGCTTACCCGCAGCCGAAGGCTGGCAGGGGAGCAGCCACGGTGAGAAGCAGATGGGGTCATAACGAACTGGAGACATGTGATGGCTACAGAGGAACAAGTTCATCATTTAGAGCCTTCTTGCCCGAGGGCTTCTGGGAAGGGCTGTTGTGGGGATGTTACCGGGATGGATAGGTCGATCGGCTTCCCGCCAAAGATTGTCATGCCTCACACTGACCCAGGTTCCCTGCGACTCAGGTCCCTGGAGGAATCCACCCCCTCCTTCCTGGCTCCCCAGCAGCAACTTTTGCCTTTTGCTGTATGTAGGTAAAAGGGATTTCTTAGAGGAGTGTCCCTGTCCTGGGAGGCACTAATTTAACTTAGTTTCCCTGGGACTAAGGGTCCCCTGAACAAGAGCAAGAAATAGCCTAGCATCCAATTCTAACTGCTTAAAAAACCAAATTTGTGAGTGGGATGGAAAAGTTAACACTGTTGTTCCCCTGTCTGGCTATGAACCCCATTCCCAGGGCTAGGGGATAATGGAAATCTTGCCCCACAAAGGCTGGCCTTGAGGTGCCATGCTGATGCCAAACTGGGCCAAGAATAGAAGTAAAAAATGTCAGTACTTCCTACCTGCACAGGAAGTGCCAAATGTTAGTGTTGTCCATTGCTGGGAGGACCAGGTCATTGGGGATCTACAGAGACTACCTGGTCTTCAAGTCCCCATCTCTGCCCAGCCTGGCTTTTCCCCTGGGGCTGAGAGGGGAGAGCTATGTCCATTTTCCCAGCTAAGTGTGGTCACTGTGCAGGCAAAGACTGTGACTAACTCAGGCAAATCTCAATTTCAGATGTTTTAAAACAAGGGCCAAATGGGCATGAAGAACTGGAGATAAGCTGGGCCCAGTGGAGTCTGGGAGCCCCCAACAAAGGGCATTCAGAATCCTGAATAGGACATGCTGGGATGATGACCTCACAGCAAGAGGACCACTGGTTTCCGTAGCAAAGAGCCAGGGGAAAACCCACTGTCCATTTGCATGGAAAAGACCTGAAGAAGGGATTGCCCTGAGGCTGTGGCCCTCTAAAGCCCTTAGAAGCCAATCACAGACAGGTCAGGGGTTCACATCTGGTGCTGGCAGACCCCAGGTGGGCTTCAACCCCACAGTAGCCTCCGGTTGCTGCTAAAAGATTGATTTTAATCCCAGCAAACATGGACCACTGGTGTGCCAATGGCAGAGAAATTTATTCCATCTTAACCTAGGAAGGATTTCCTTTCCATTTTTTTTTTTTCTTTCTGTCTAATACAAAGTCTCACTGTGCTGCCCAGGCTGGCCTAGAATTTGGTATCTTTGTGCTTCAGCCTCCCAAGCAGCTGGGATTACAGGCACATACTACTGCACCTAGCGAAGAAAAATTTTCTTATAATGTACAGATGCCCTAATTTGTCCTGGATGAACCCAGGGAGCCAAGAGTGCCACGTCACAACGCAGTGCTGAAACGGAAGCACTGTTCGGCCACTCTGGGAAGTCACCTAACATCTCTGCACTGTGCACACGAAGAGAAGGAGCACATCTTTCTGTAAGGTGGTTGAAGAATGAAAGGCAGCCTGGGGAGTGCTGTCCCAGGCCCACAGTGCACATCACTCTGCTTGTCTGTGGGAGGGATTGTTGGGAGGAAGGGTCATCCCATCACCTTCCTCTGATGGCCACGGACGGCAGGGCCACTGATCCCAGCTGGCATGTGAGCTAGGAGGTGGTGGGACTGGCGAGTGGGCGGGAAAGATGGGGAAAGAGGCAAGCACTGTATGCACACTCACGCCTTGATGACACACCAACGGGCAGGGAAGGTGACAACACAAGCGCCCTGGCCCTGGCAGAACAGTCCTAAGGGCAGAGAGGCGTTTGGGGCCAGGCAAGGGTGGGACATGAGCTCGGTGGCTGCAGATGCCTGTGACACCCTTGGGTGAGAGAGAGTCTTGTGCTCACTGTTGCACTGTGGGTAGAGCTGGGAGTGATGGTCCCCTGCCCTCACCAGGCTGGCACATGGGCCCCAAAGCCCTGGAGGAGGCTGGTTATGTGCCAGTGGTGTCCTACGCAGGCGCGCCTGGCAGGCAGAGATAAGAGGCAGTGTCCGGGCACAAGCTGGGCTCCTCGGAGCTGCAGAGCACATATTAATAGGCCCCATTCAGTTTGGCCCGCACGGCAATTAATAACCGGCCAGGCAGAGAGACTGAGTGCATGTGTGCACGTGTGTGTGCGTGTACGCATGCGCTGGGTGGGAGCAGGCTGGGGGCAGGCCGGGGCCGCCTAGTACCTTTCCTCAAGGGCAGCCCCCTCCCCTGCTGCTCAGGCTGGGAGAGAGGAGCCCTCCCAGCCTCACCTCTCCAGCTGAGCTCTATTAGGCAAAGCAGGGTGCAGGAGGCAGGAGAGCGCCTGTTTGCCTGTTTCTTGGGATTGCAGTGGGGTGGGGGTGGGAGCCTAAAGGGAGAAACTGATGCCCGGCCATCACCATTCTTGGTCCACACCTCCGGGCAGTGGGATGGAGGAGGATAAGGCTGGGGATGAGGGCTGGAAGGTGCTTTCATGAAAATGAGAGGACAGCAGCCCTAGAGGAGGCCCTGCCCCAGGAGTACAGAGCCTGGGAGAAAGCGGCCCCTCTATACCAAGAAAAATATGCTTCTTTCTGTAGACAGAGCCACCCAGCTTCAGGTTGCACAGCAGTGCCGGGTCTGCCTCCCACTTAAACCCTTCTCCTTGCTCAGTGCACTACCTGCACAACTGGAGGGCAGCTCTACATGGGAAGTAGCTGCTGTCACCCTGGATGGCTCCCTCATCTGGGCCACACCTGCCTCACTGCTTACTAGGGCCTTAGTCCTCAAGGTGCATTGGCGCCATCTGGAAACTTGGGGGAAATACAGTCTCAGGCCCACCCTAGACCTGCTGAACCAAGATCTACTCTACAACAAAATGCCCAGGGGGTTGTAGGTTCATGCCAATTTGGCTTAGAAAACACTGGAATTGCCAAACACTGGTGGAGGTGGAGTAGAACGTGAGGCGGGAGGACAGAGTAGAGAAGAGACCCTTCTAGAGAGTAGGGGAAGAGGAAGCAGGCAGGAGGGGTAGGGGCCTGGCCTTCTGCTCCATGAGGGTGGAGCCCAGCCCACCTGCTTACAGTGCCAGGGAGATGCCTGGCACTGGCTCTGCTCCTTGCCACAGAACTCACCCCGGCACAGAACTTTCATCAGGATTCCCAGGCTGGCGCGCAGGCCTGGGCCTCCATCACTCCTATCGCGCCGGGTGCAGGGAGAGAATAGCTTTCAGCTCAATTACCCTTCACATTCCAATATCATAACGCTCCAATGAGGCTTTTTAACCAAAAACAAAAAAGCCGTGTCTGCCGCAGGCTGGCTGCAAGGCCAGCCGTGCAGAAGGGACAGGCCTGCCTGGCTGACAGCCCCTCCTGGGCCCTCGGCCCTCCAGTGACACTGTGAGAAGGGACCCTGTCTCCAGGCACCAGCCAGGTAGAGGGGATGCCAAAGTCCAGCCTCAGTTTACCACTGTGTGCCCTGTCTCCACCCAACCATAGAACCCATGGAACACTCAGAGCCCCCCACCCCCTCCCCGAGTGACAGCCCAAGGCCAGTGATAGCACTGGTCTGCCTTCTCCTAGGGACAGCAGGGCCATCCTGACCCCACAGTACCACGGTGTCATGGTGTTGTCCAACTTGGTCAGGCCCCAGGGAGCCTGGCTCTGGGTTTAGGACTTGCTGCTGCCCTGGGGTCCTGGACGGCAAGGTCAGCTCCAGGCTAAGGAGTCCAAGGGGACCACCCTTGGCCCACCTCTCCTGCACCTGAACTGACATGCAGGGTACCCTGGCCTCTTCTTGAACTACGGAGCACTCATTATGTGCCAGACAAGTCCTACTCCAGGCATGTCATGTACACTGCAGCAGCTTTTAGAGTAGGTCCTATGACTGTTCCCATCTTATGGATGAGGGTTTCTTGAACTACGGAGCACTCATTATGTGCCAGACAAGTCCTACTCCAGGCATGTCATGTACACACTGCAGCAGCTTTTAGAGTAGGTCCTATGACTGTTCCCATCTTATGGATGAGGATGGCTGTGGCCCAGTGAAGCCAAACCACTAGTAAGGCCAGAATCCACGCCCAGGCCTGCCTGACTCCTGGGCCCTAGTTAAAGATGGAGCCCTCCAATCTACCCAGGTAGGGGAGAAACTGTGCCCTGTAGGTCCTATTCTGAGGGCCAGGCCATGAACTGAGCATGCTCTGTGAATTTCCAGTGAGTCTCAGCCCCATGTCCCCCAGTGAAGGGCTGCACAGTGCTCCAAGGGGGCTGGCCCTTCTCCCAATCAGCCTGCTTTCTCTGCCTGGCCAGCTCACTGCTAATGGCCTTGATGGCGGCATCCCCTCACTGCGTCCTCCTGGCCTCCTGCTGGCTGTGGCCGATTTGCTTGTGATTTAGCACTCTGGGGCGCTGACCCATGAGGGAGACACAGGGACAGAAGGAGGCAGGGCGGATGTGCAGGGAGGGAGTACCCGCCTTGAGTGTGTGTGTGCTGGTGTGGCAGGGAGCGCCTCTCAAGGAACAAGCCCCCAGCCTGGCTCTCTGGTATTCAGGAAGTGTCCACACCCCCTCCACTCTCCCTCCGTGCTGGGGGCACAGGGCGTGATGCTGGAGAGATGGCACACGGATCATCTCAGGAGGGCTGCGAGGGGGCTCCCCATCTTAAAGACAGGGCAAATCCCAATACCTGCAGCTGTGGCTCGGATGCTGACTGTCCCCCAGTGCCTGTGTGTTAAAAGCCTGGTCTCCAGGTCTCTGTCCCTGGCTCAAGATGGGATCACTTGTCCCCAGTATGTACTCCTGTCACTTCCACCTGCCACCAGATGACACAGCCAATGGGCTACCCTTGCCATCTGCCCAGCCTGCACTATGCTGTGTAGACTCTGAGCTGCCAAAGCCGTGCTAAATAACCATCTTTACATCACAAGCAGCTTGTGCTGGGATTCTGCTGTGGTAACAAGAAAGTGACTGATACATCATCAATGCCACAAATTGGTTATAAAAGGCATGTGAGTGAATGCAGGTATGGTATTCATTCTTATTGTTATCCAGCTTTCCCTGTGCCTGGTCCTCCCTGGGGTTCAAGAAAATTATAAGACACAGATCCCATCTTTTTTTTTTTTCTTTTGGGATTTTTGAGACAGGGTCTCCCTCTGTAGCTCAGGCTGCCCTTGAACTCACTCTGTAAATCAGGCTGATCTCGAACTCATGGTGATCCCCTAGCCTTAGCCTCCCGAGTGCTGGGATTACAGGCGTGCATGGGCACACCTGGCTATAGATCCCATTTTAAATCAGCTTGTGAATCTTGGCACGTTGAATGGGACTTTCCAAGTGATATAAATAAACTGGACAGGGTTGGGAGGGTGCAGTCACTTGAGCCTTGTGTCAGTCTCCTACAGGCCCTGAACCCCGCTCCATCTGCCTCGAATCCCCTGACCCTCTGAGAGGGCCTTTCCCAATTTTTAGGGTCCCTGTCAATCTCAGAAAGGGAGCAGCATATGGGGAGCCCAGACCTGGGGGAGGCTCACGCCAGCCCTGCTCTCCTGAGGGCCAATGCAACAGCAACTAGAGCATGGGCCTTGGAGCAGGTGCCGGAGGAGACACAGCACAGCGCCAGCTTCTGAGCTCACTTCGAGGGCATCTGTCCAGTTCTGCTACGCAAAGAACAGGTGCTTGATGTGAGCACATGCTGCAGGATGGCAAGGGACACAGAAGCCAGGGTGGTTGGTGGCAGGGAACAGGAACCAGTAGCCGAGCTTTGGGTGGGGTCCTCAAGTACTGGGTCTCCTGTCCTGTTTTACAGGGTGTCACTGTGGGTGAACAGCAGCCCAGCCAAGGTCTGCTGGAGGCCCGAGACCATATCTCATTCCTATGTCCCAGCACCTCGCAGGCACCAGGCATCCTTCTGGTGAATGAATGAAGGAATGAATGAATAGGTGGGACCAGGCTCACGGAACCAACACTCCTGCATTCCCCTGGGCCTGTGTCGCAATAAGTCAAGCCAGAACCCCTGTGTTTCTCTGGCTTCTGTTCCTAGGAGGGTCACCAGTGCCCAGGACCCACAGCTGCTGTCCCAGCAGCACAGAGGTCACTTGCTGGATACAGGGAGCACCTTCCAGTCCAGCAATGCGCTGCCCCCCATCTCCAGCCCGGTAGATGACATTTCTGCCTCCGATGGCACCAAGTGAGGCACTCTCACCCTGCCACAGTTGGTGAGGTTGGGCCAGAGCTCCAATGCATTTGGCATTTGCTTTGAGACAGAGGCACCAAGGCCAGGTACATGCAATTTCTCTCTTAAAGGACATGGACTTCAAAGTGGTGAGACTCTGAGGGTAGGGAGTTTAGCACACAATCAATCATTCCTGAGTCCCGGCTGGGTGCCAACCCCTGAGGGTCTGGCCAGCGGTGAAAATGGCTGCACAGACATGTCCCTGCTCTAACTGAGCTCACAGTCACCGATCACACTCATCGTGATCACACTGTCTTGTGCAGAGATGAATAATTACAGCCCCAGATCAAAGCCACGATGTACCAAACACGCAGAATATAAGAATCAGTTCTGCACTGGGAGGAGGAATCAATCAGGGACCAAAGATCTCACAGGAAGGTGAGAGAGCTCATGAACAAGAGGGAGGATGATGGAGAAGAAGACTCCAGAGACAGAGACAGGTTGTGCAAAGGCCCGGCCCTGGGACATGGTATCCTCCAGGACCAGGAAGGAGAGAGAGCAGCAGGAAGACAGAAAGGCAAAAGGAGCAGCATTCAGGTCAGGCTGGAGAAGGGGCTGGGTCCGGAGTCTTCCAGCCTTGTGGGATTCTGGTCATCAGCCTCCACGTGGCACAGAAAGGCCTTTGCAATACACAGTGATGCAATATAGTGGATAAATGAATTGGAGAATCAATGAATGAATGCACCTCTTGCCATCCTCTCCCTCACACCAGTGACCTGGCCCATCCCCTTCCTGCATGGCAACAGGAGGCCTGCATGCTTCTGTATTTATTTTCCTGTGGCTGCGGCGCCGCCCCGTGCGCGAGCGACGCTCGTGGAAATGCCTGTAATCACCAGCACACTTTAGGCATTACTTCCGCACCATTTAGGGCTTTCCGCCCCAGTAGCTGCTGCTGCCTCGCCTCCGTCTCCATCTTTTGGGCCGTGTTAGGTGGAATTCTTTCTTTTTTCTTTTTTTTTTTTAAGGGTTAGTAGCCCCTGAAAGTGTACAGGAGCCAATGGTTTGGGAAGGTGACCAGGAAGACAATGCTTTGCAGGAATTTATTCTCCTTCTTCCACTGTCCTGGCCCTGAGCCAGCCCTGGCCATGGAAGGAGAAAAAATCCATTCTAGTTGCTAAGAAGCCTTTCAAGATTTTTGTGTTCGCACGCAGGCCTGAGATCAGGCTGCTGATATGAACCGCAGCTATGCAGGAGGCTGAAGGGGCTGGAACACAAGAAAGGTCAGGACGAGTCCTTCCCCTAACCAAACACCCCCGCCCGCTGGCTTCCCCAGACTCAGTGCTGTCTCTCCTGGTGGCAGCAGCTTTACAATAAACCCCAAACCTGAGTGGATTTTCGGGGGATAAAATACATGTGAACTTGTTTGGGGGCAGAACACAGAGAATAAGATCTGGGACTAGCTATGTGACCTTGGGCAAGTCACCTACCCTCTCTGGGCCCATTTCCCCAGCTACACCATGAGGACAAGCCTTTCTTTCCACTGTGGAGAGCTATTCCGAATGCCGCAGGAGATAATATCAGAGAAAGGGCGCTGCTTCATGTGACCCCTTCCCTTCCTCTCTGCCCAAGTTTCCGCCACTCCATTCAGTCCTCAGCTAAACAGATGCGTTTTCCCCACCCAGCCTCTGACCCAGCACCCCAGGCACCTGAAAGGAGAGGTGTCCAGAGGGGACAGCCATGGGGGACAGTCCCTCCAGTGCACACGCTGTGAGGCTGTCCATCCCACATCTCCTGCTCCGTGGGGACCCCGTGTCAGCGCACTGCATTGGATTAGGGACAGTGCGCTTTCCAGGGATGCACAGCAATTATGAGGTGGGGCCCGGCTTCCAGATGGTCTGTGGAGCCCCCGCATGCAGCACCCTAACCTGGTGGGAGGAAGCAGCTGCCAGCTCCAGGAGCTTGTGGGATGCTAAACCTTGAGGATGTGTGTGACAGTGATCACAATCTGTGGGGCGGGAGCCAAGAGAGTGGTACCACTTTAAAAAAGTGGATCTTGCTAAGTTGCCCAGGCTAGGGTCCAATTTGCAATGCTCCTGCTTCAGCCTCTCAGAGTGCTTGGGTTGCAGGCCGCTCTGCCCTGCTTCAAAGTCTGCCTCTTGATCTGGGTGCGGTATACAAATGCTCTCACTTGGCAAGAAATCACAGAGCTGAACACATGATTGTTCACACCTTCACATCTAGCCCAAGGGATATGCTTACTCTAAAAAGAAAAAAGCCTAAAAAAAAAAGAAAGAAAGAAAGAAAAGAAAAGAAAAATCACAGAAGCCTGGGACAAAAACTAGAGAAAATCCTCTAGTAACTCAGCCATTCCAACTGCATGAAGTTTTAAGCTTCATACCTTTCTGTCCTTCCTGTCTTTGATCCCCACTGTGTCTGTGCTTTTCTTGTTGCTACGATGAAATACCTGAGGCTGAGTGAGATACAAGGAAAAGGTTTGTTTCAGTTCTGGTCCAGGGTCAAAAGCCTGCATCTGGTGAGGGCAGAGTCCCTGGGATGTGCAGAGACACGCAGGGCCTCTCATGGTGAGAGACAGACACCAGTCACATGTATGTCCTGTCTCCCACTTTCTTCCATGAAGCCTAGGATTCGGGCAGGGGCTCCACCCTGACAAACTCCTCTAATCCTGACCCCCTTCCAAAGACTCCTCTTCTAAATGCCACAATCTGATTAAGATTTCTCCCTCCCAATACCTCAACCCAGGGGTTACATTTTAACATGAACAGTTGGGGGAGCATTGTAACCATGCCCAACCCCTAGATTCCCCAGGATGGGCAGACGCAGGACCCGCAGCCACCTAGCTGTCAGAGTTCACTCTGCTGACTCACTCAGCTGTCCCAGCCAGGTGGGCATGGACAGGTGGGCCACCGACTGGACAGAGCCAGCCGGTCCTGGGAAGGAAAGGCCAGGCCATGGTCGGGAGGCAGAGGGTCCCCCGGGGTTGGAAGCTAGCGTGAGTGGGCACGAGGAGCAGCCCGAAGGGTGGGGACTTCGGGTCTCCTGGAGGGAAGTGCTGGGGCTAGGCTCTCACTGGCCCCTTCTGAGAAGGTGATGTGGGCAAGTTCTGCACCTTGCTCATCCATACAATGGGTGGAGGAGAGGACCGGCCTCCCGCCCCCACCCGCCAGCCCACACGTCCAGCTCGGCTCAATGATGGAAGAAGTTGGCACAACAGGCCTGGCTGCTGGCGTCTTAGGGACAGGCACAGCACCAAGCCCAGGCTGCAGGAACGTGAGCACTGCAGTGGGGACAGAGGACAGGAAGGGCAGGCATGCCCACAGCTCGCAGCTCATGTAAATGGATGGATCCCTGAAAGTAAGGTCTGTGTGGGCAGCCTGGGAGGTATGGCAGAGCTCAGCAGGGAGTCACAGGCAGAGGAAGGGACTTCCATGCCAGCCCCCTCCCTCTGGGGCAGGACCGGGAGAGGGGGCCAGCCTGAGCCCGCACCCTCCTGGACAAGGACGTGACCGGGTGTCCGGCCCTCCGTGGCTGGCTGTCCCTGTGCCTGAGAGGTGGGCTGACCACTTGACGATGCAGACAGTGAGCGGGGACGATTGTATTGTACCCAGTGATTATAGCCCGGGCGCAATCTCCCGGCGGCGGCATTATCTCATCTGGAGAGAAGAGCGGGTTTAATAGACGGACAGGCAGTTTCCACTTAAGGTTATTATGAAGAGAGAGAGCCCAGCCCCTCACGGCTTCTAGCCAGCTCCACAAAGTTGCAAAGTAATTAAAGGCTGCTAAGGAATCAGAGAAATTACAATAATCCTATCCACCAAAAGCGCTCTCCTGTTTTCCCCTTTCTAGTCAGAAACAAGGTGGGTCGGGCAGCCCACAAACACTTTATCTCAGCCCCCTGTGCATGTGCTGCAGTGTCTTGGGGCTGCCAGGCCTGTCCCCAAGCTGTTGTGACAATCCTTAAACTTGTAAGGATAAGTGGAAGGGCTGAGACAAAGTCCCTCGTGGTACTTGTGCCTTGCATCCAGGAGGTGGCCGGGACTGGGGGCTGAAGGAACCTGGCAGGACGGCTCCGGACACTCAGGGCCCCTGGGGACACAGTGTGTGCCTCTGGCGCAGGGTTGGGCTGTTTCATAGGTTCCAGAAAATGTGTCCCTGAGAATCTTTCCCAGCCACCTCTAACTGGCTGGGTGACCTCGGAGAAACCTGCACCCTCTCTGGTTGTGTGGACACCTACAGAGTGTGTGGATAGGGTAAGGGACCATGTAGTCCCTCTGTGCTGGTTTCAAGGAGTCTGTGGGGGACACTCAACCTGTCACTACTTAACAACAGCTCTGTCCCCATTTTTTCCTTGTTGTATCTCTATGTCATATTTCCTAGCTCCCCCTGAACTGTCAGCTTCTGGCCACTGACCCCTGATATCAGCCCCTCAGTCCCTGGTGATGCAGGTTTCCGGCCAGCTCCTGCACATCCTGGCAACCTTCCCGAGGCTCCTGGGGGACTTCATAGTGAGTGTCACAGCCACCATCTACCAAGTGCTACCTTCATGCCTACAAAGTTGTACACACGTCTCCATGGAACGTCACAACTCCATGCTCCGTACTTCACAGATGGGGTGCGGAGGCTCAGAGGCTCCCAGTCCTCACAGGCTATGTGTGTGGCCCTGTCCCAGGGCACAGTGGGATCCAGGCCCTGTGTCACCGGCAGGGATGGGTCCTCATGGAGCAGAGTGAGGTCAGAGCTGCTCCTGGCTGCAGAGGGGGCCTCCCTAGACCTCTCTGTATCCCAAGCCCACCCCACCTAGAATTCCCACTGCCTGCAGGAAAAGGGGTCCAGGCAGAGGCCCACATCCTTCTCCAGACAAGGAGCAGAAAGGTGGCCAACGGCCTCCAGGAACTCGCGGCCACAAGCCCAACCATGGAGCCAGAGTCAGGACAGCAGTGACTGGCAACTTCTGATTCGAGGCTCTTTGATGGACCGAGGAACAACAGAAGACGTCTCAGCTTGAGCCAAGAATCCCTAACACCTGCAAGCTGGGCTCCATGAAAGCAAATAGTAATTTTCATGGCATGAGGTTCCCTCCGCTCCTGCTTCTGCGCTGCCCTCTTTCCGTAGGTGCCCAAAGCCCCACCCCACAGGCTGGAAGGAGTTATGTCAGCAATCATGGGAGTCACAGGTCCTAGACTTCTCTCCACTGGATGGCGGAGGGAGCAAGGGACCTCGAGTGTGTGGAGAAGGCAGGCTGAGCTCCCTGGGGCCCAGTTAAGTGGGGATCAAGATTTATTCTCTCCTGGCACCTAGGAAGCAGGAGGGGGTAGCAGGAGGGTGTGAATGTTCCCTGCAGGTGAGGGGACCAGGATGGCAGTAAGCCTGGGTTGGGGCAGGGTCACCTAACTTGACACAAACAGTGCTTGTGTGCACACTGGGACTGCCATGCAGATGGGGCACATGCCAGTCTGGCAGGCGGGTGAGGGGCTTGAAGAAGTAGGGACTTGTTTGGTCTCAGGTTCTCTCCTCTATAAAATGCAAAGACTAATTCTCTCCCAACTGACAGAAGTGTCATGGGGACAAATGAAAGATAATGAAACCTCTAGGAGGGACAGAAGATGAGTTATTTAAATGAGTGCGGCCCCTCAGCACAGTGCCGAAGCAGGCAGCCTGGCGCCCGTGGGCATGTGTGTGAGTGTCTCCCTGCAAGCTCGCCGCTCACCACCCAGGATGCTGGAGGCTGTGGCACCTGCCTGCTGTGACAGAGGAGAGTCCCTGGTATTTGTCACTGTGTCAATGCTGAGGGAAGACAGGAGAAGGGACAGAGCCTCAGGGTGCTCACAGAGGGACAGAGAGACATCATCCCAAACTGGAGAGACCAACCCACCCTGCTCTGGCCAGCAGGAGGCTGAGCCTGGGATGATTTATTGGTCTCTTCTTCCCAGATCAATAGGCCGGTGGTTATGGATGCAGAGGGCCACAGGTATTGTGGCCCCAAGGTATAATTTAATATGGGTTGTCAAGGGGCTGCTTTCCCTGGCATGGGGGGCAGTGACATCTCGTGAGTGGAGCTGACACCATGGGGAGCCCCCCGCACCTCTCATTGCAACCTGAGGATGCAGTTTATAAATCATGCAGCACGCGACAGGCGACGCCCCTGGGGTGGTTGGCGATGCTGCAGCCCTGGAGGAGCTAGTAAGTCAGCCTGTTTGGCCAAGTTCATCTCCACATGCTCCAGGCCTTGCCCGGCCACCACTCCAGGGCTTCCCACATGCCACAGATGGGACCATGGCTGAGGTCCAGGACCTGCCAGGCACCAGAGGGCACTGGCTCAGAGCAACGAGCTCTCAGGTCTCAGGTGTCACGGGTAGAGCACCTGTGTGCACCATGCCGCCCTGCACCCTGACCCAGATGGTGCCCCTGACATCTCTACAAACTCATGCCAGGGAAACACGCTGGCCAGGGCACAGGCTTCTGTACAAACGCTCCTTTCATCCTCACAGTCACCCAGCAAGCAGAGGGAGCAGCACTGACGCCATCCTTAGTGAAGACCCTTCGTTTACACTCTTAAGGACTGTGCACGCATTGGGGGCTGGTGATGAGGACGCCATGTCCTTGCTCCCTCCAGCACAGACAGGTGTACAGTGATGATACCTGCAGCACGACCGCTGGCCAGGCCCTTGCCCATCCTGGCCCTGAGCTGAGCACCTCACATGCCTGATCTCAGCGACTGGCACCTAGTGCCAGCAAGTACAAAGCAAGCATGGTTATTTTGCAGGCGGAAGTGAAACTAGTGTCCAAGAGCCAGGAAATTGGGCCCGGGTCCTCATTCTGGGCCCATCGCGGTACCTACTGAGGATGCGTCACTGACCTCACCTCAAGAGCAGATCCATAGGTGCACCCGGGAACGGTGGACGTGACTGCCTGTGAGTGTGGAGAGGGCTCAGGAGGTCCCAGAGGACAGCAGGACACTGGGCACACAGGAAGCCCTCAGTGACAGCAGCAATTTCTTCCTGCCTTGTCCTAGGAATGAGTTACTGGTTTCGCTGACAAATGACCTCTTTTCCTCCCTGTTGTCCCTCTCCAGCAAAGAAGTCCAGGGCGTAACTCTCATGGGTCCTCATTAAGTGACCCTGAGTTGGGGGCAGCCAGGTGGCCAGAGCCGGGACCCCCCTCGGACTCCCTCTCTCAGGCTCCCATTAAATCCTCCAGCCCCAGCCTTCCCTGCAAGCAGCCTTGTGCACACCTCACAACTGGCCCCCTGAAGCCATCGATGACAAGGATCTGCACAGAACCTGAGCATCACTGAGACCTGGGCAGAGACCCAGGGGCCCACTGCCAGCTGGGCTTTGTTTCCATGAGGCAACTGTGGGGACCTGCAAGGAACATATACCCACAAAGACCCTGTCCTTCCTCAGCAGTGACTGATCAGGGGTTAGAATTCATCCCTGTCTTTTGAGAAATTCTAATACAGGAAAAGAGAACAAAGGATCCCAGAAACTAAATGACATTCCGAGACAACATGGACTCCTCTAACAAACTCCTACTCACCCTATAAGGGCCCAAACAAATAATCCCCACATGTAGACCAAGTGCTTCTACCATGTTGTATACATACAAAGTTACTGTGACATTAGGTATCGTTGGAAATCCACTTGTTTTTCTCTTTGCAAAATTTACTTCCCCGAGGACAAAGACCTCAGTCTTAGTCACCAGCATTTTACTGAATATACTCTGGGTCATGAAGTGGACTGAGGACCTTTCCTACCTACGTTTTTATGATTCTTGCAGCCATCCTGCAAGACGGATACTCTTGCTTATCCTGCAGATAAGAAAAGTGAGGTCCAGAGAGGTCTAAGTCACCTGCGTAAAGTACACAGCTGGAAGATGGTTGAGTGCCTTTCACTACTCTGCATGTCCAAGTTGGCTCAAAATCCCTGGGCTCTGCTTAGTAGCTGTTCAACAGATATTTGTTGTATTCATTTAAAAAAATTATGCATCAGGGCACATCTGGGCTTTGTTGGACAGGCAGAGGTGGCTTGGGCCGGGCTGTGGTACTAGAGAGAAAAGCACAATGTATGTGAGGGACACACACTGGAAGGTGACCCCAGGAGATGCACAGGGAAAGGTAGGTTGAGGCCAGGTAGACAGAAGCCAAGACTGCCAGCGAGGAGCCTGGACTTCTCAGAACTTCAAGGACACAGTGACCCTGAGACTCCTGGATTCCTTGACCCAGAGGCTACCTGGAGTCGTGTGACTTCTAACCATACACCTGCCTCTCTTCCAAGCATTCTGGCACTAGGGTCACCTCCCCCAGATGCAGTGAGGGGCTGAGGGGTGGCCCTGGAGGGCCGGGATGGGGACAGTGCTGAAGGTCGGTGAGGCAGGCACGCACCCCTGACAGAGGCAGCAGAGCAGCACCGCTGGGCACAGACACAGGCAAACACGTTTGAGCAAATTGGCACGCCATAAAAGTCTATTACAGCAAATCAAACAGCAGTCAGCATGACAGCCATTAGCCTGAAATGAATACACGGGGACTTAATGAGGTCTGTCGAGGCTGGCTTGGTGAATTAAGTTGCCAATTCTAGCAGGATTTCCCTTTTCTTTACGGACTTGAAAGCATCTACGCTGCCTCGTTAGGGCTTCGACAAGTGAATTGCAGGGCCTTTCACCCTGATAAAATGGATAATTACATGGAGGACAGCAGAGCAGGGGAGAAGGGTGGGCGGGAGGGGAACGAAGATCAAACAAACCCAAACACGCACCTGCCTGGCTCCTCCCGAGCAGGGGCTGGGCTGGGCAGGCTGGGAGGCTGGGAGGCTGTGCCTGTGAGGGGAACGAAGAACAAACAAACCCAAACACGCACCTGCCTGGCTCCTCCCGAGCAGGGGCTGGGCTGGGCAGGCTGGGAGGCTGGGAGGCTGTGCCTGCCCTTGAACGGCCTCCCACAGGCTGCTATTCCTGGCTGTGGGCTGGGGTCTCTGTGGGCCAGGGCTCCCGGCAATGTGGATGGGCTGAAAGTTCTCATCCAAGCCGGGCTGCCTTTGGGACCTCTCAGAACCTCTCTAGGGGTGGCCCTGCAGGGTCTCCCAACCCTGGCGGGCCTCAGTGCTGGCCCGGGAGTTTAAAATACAGATTCCTTTGCTGTTCTCCCTAGCTGACTTGGCAGAGTTGCAGGGCCAGAAAGATGTCTCCTGAGACGTTCTGCTGAGGAGTGCGTGGGACTTTCTGATTCGTCACTTTCCAACATGCAGGGCTGGATGGCTTCAGAGGCAAGCACCCCTCTGCTTGCATGCATCCAGGGATGGGGAGCTCAGCACATCCTCAGCAAAGCAGAGTGAGCATGCACAGTGGGGGCTTGTTATCAGAAAGCCCTTCTTTCATAGGTGTGCATTGCTGCCATCGTGCAAACTGCTCTCCAGGCATGTGGACCCAACTGCTATCAGGGCTCATGGATGGGGGGTGGCAGTTAGGAAGGAAAGTTTGGGTGTAGTGGTGAGACCACAAGAGAGCAGCTGAATAGACAGAGCCCCTGCCCCAGTGCCTCCCCAGAAGCCACAGGTCTTGACTCGATCCTCCCTCTCCCACAATACTCGCAGAGGATCCACTGCCAGTTCAGCCAGGCTCTGCTGGAAATCTGCCTCCTCCAGGAAGCCAGCGGAGATCTCCTGGTCTCTGCAGCAGCCCCCACACTCAGGCCCACCAAGGTCCACAGCGCCTGTTCAGCTCTCTTCCCCTATTTCTTGGGCATTCTCACCCTGTTCACATCCAACGGCCTCTGCCACTGAATTCACTTCTCAGGCAGGGGCTGGGGGATCCAGGGTGAACTCCATGCACATGAAGAACCCCAGGCCAGCAGGCCCTCAGCCTGGGCTGGAGCCAGGCATCTCAGGTGGCCACATTAAACTAGGCTGGTGGCCCAGAAGCCTCCATCCAGCTGATACCACAGCCACACTAGCCACGGTGAGCAGCCAGCCACAAGCAGGGCTTTGGGTATCAGGGCTGCAGTGCCTGAAGAGGTCTAACACGAGCAAGTACACCCTGTGGGCTTCCCTCCAAGGACAGTGTGTCCTTGCAGCCAGCTCCCTTGCTGCCTACCCTCACCCATCAGATGGGCAGGAGGCAGAGGCCACTTTATCCTGGCTGCTGTTCCATTTGTTAGATAAGGAGCACTACAGCCCAGAGAGGTCAAGTGACATCTTAAACAGACCCAGCAGTCTGGGAGCAGGGCAGGGGCTCCATCTGGTCTCCTGCGTCCTATCATCCCACACTCCATGGATGCCTGGGCCTCCAGGCACAAGCAGGCACAGAGCCAAGCCCACAGCAGACACTTGACAAATATTTGCTAAATAAATGAATAGCGGAAGGGGCTCACTGCTTGGAGAACCCCTGGGTTCCTGACAAGGCTGGGTGCGACAGGCCCCACCTATGAAGGAGAGAGAGAAAGGACTGGGGAGAAGGGACACAACCCCCATTCCCTTGTCTCTGCTGCTGCCTGCTGCCCCCCTTGAGGGAAGATGCAGGGCAGCCGTGCCTGCCAGGATGGCAGCTGAGCAATGGGTCCAAGGCTCATTAACTCTGAGCCGTGCCCTTGGTTTCCGAGCCCAGGCCCAGAGTGCAGGCTGGCACGTAGAGCCCCTTAATTAAATTAGGGAGACTTCCAAATGAAAGGGAGCCCAGAGCCAAGCTGCAGTCTCCGGGCACACCGGCCAGAGCACAGGGCACTGTGCCCCCCATGCTCAGGGCAGCAGCCTCTGCCCAGCAGGGGAGGGGTACAGGCACCCCGGCACTTCTCCACCCTCACATCTGACCTCCCCACCCTCCATCTGGCACCAGTGTAGGACTCTTGGCTCTCAGCTGAGTTATGGGGGCTGGGACCTGGGGACAGGGGATGAGACATTTTCCTCCCTGAGGGAATCTGAACCTGCCCTGGGATTCAGGAGGCTCAAAGTCATAGCTGTGTGACCCTGGGCGAGTCACTCTCTCATGCCGAGGCTATGGGACATTCTCTCAAGACTCTCTTTGTTCCCTGACCCAATTACTGATAAAGGAGTTACAAACCAGATGCTGAGGTTCCAATCTGCACCTCCAGAGAGTTCCAGCTCCCACTGCTCCTAGTCAACCTTCACCCAGAGCTCTGAGGACAGGCTCACCACATTTAGCATTTTCGTATCGCTAACTGCCAGTGCATAACACAGCCTCAGCCACTGTGGCGAGGGATGGCAAGAAACAAGAACCTCAGTGTCATCGGGAGCCAGCAGCCAGCTTATTAACGAAGCATCTGTAATGCAGTAATTTGTACTTCTCGATTACCAGCACTGGCTTGATTTTCCACACGTGCACTCATGCACACACACTCAGAGCACACAGACCAGGCGTGGGGACTGGGAGGAAGGCACAGGGCCAGGAAAAGCCCCTCTAAGACCTGCTCCCCAAGGCATGCAGGGACCTGATCCTGGTCTGCCTGCCCCCTGCCAAGGCCCACTCCAGGCCACAAATGGAAGCTGCGACACTTCCAACTCTAGGGTCCCCTACTCCAGTTGCAGCTTTGGCCTCCACCGGGGCAGGCCTTCTCTCAGGCCAAGGCCCCTCACACCCACTGCCCAGCCATGCTCCTGACCACGGGTGGGTCCTCTGTTGTCAGAGGTGCCAACTTGTTCAACAACCAGTACAGAGTGGACACTGGGTGGGAGGTGGGCAGGGAGAGAGCTGGAGCTGCCCTCTGCCCGGATGGCTGTCTGCCCACTCCCCCCAAGTGGCCTAGAGCAGCCAGCCTGGTATCCTGGCCAGAGTAGCCCTGGCGGCTCCTACCTCAGGGATTCGCACGCTGTAGGGCTGGTTGTGAAAGGTGGGTGCGTTGTCATTCACGTCCCCGACCTGGATGTTCACCTTCCGTGTGATCACCTGGCAAGAGAGGGCAAGAGTTGGCACTGCCACCTGCCACTGGACTCTCCTCCACTACACCACCTGTGGGACACTGCCAAGACCAGCACATGCTTCCCCGGGAACCCGGGGCCTGGGAGTACACTCACCCCCTGGTGGTCGCTGACAGAGAACTCCACTGTGAACTCGGATTTGGTCTGAAAGAAAGAAAAGAGTAAGGAAGGCAGAGTTAGGAAGGTGTTGAGGCCAGGGCCCGACACTAGGCAAGGCTGCAGGGGCCAGTCCTGCTCAGGAGCTGGTCTGGGAATTTTATCCAAAGGCATCCCCCAAAGTGCCATCACATTTTGAGTAGGGACAGCAGGTACAGCAGAAGAGCCTTCCTTAAGGAGCAGTTCTAGAGGAAAGTCAGGAATCTTGTGTGCCGGTCTTGTCTCTACCTCCAAGGTGCAAGTCTGCCAGGTGCAGTGGTGCACACATGAAATGCCCTCTACTCAGGAGGCTGAGGCAGGAGAACCAAAAGTTTTCTAGGTAACGGAAGGAGACACTGTCTCAAAATAAAAGGGCCTGGGGCCATGGCTCAAGGGCAGTGCACCCAGGAGTTTAATCTCCAGTACCACGGAGAGGGCAAAGGCTGGGTTATATCACATCTTTTCCTTCCTTAGCTAAGGACAACTGTGTCATCATCTGCTTCTCTAGAAAATGCCTTTGGAGGAGGATTTGGTAGGGGTGGAGGGTGGCTCTACATCTACAAGGATGACCCCATAGTCTGTCTCTCTTGCCTATCTGATGTTGTCCCTAGCTTGGAGACCTCCCTGGTGACCCCATGTCCTGACATCAGCTTGGCCCTTGAAGAGGGATGTCAGACAGGGAGGTGCTATTGGAGGATCAGATTGGGCCTTGGAGAAAGGCCCCAAAGATACTGAGACACCCTTCTGCCAGCATCTGCTCCTGCCCCCGGGAAAGGATAGGAGCAGGGGTGTGGGCAGGTCATACCTCTCTGTCCAGCGGCTGCCGGAGCCACACCACGCCAGTGTCCGGCTCCACGGCAAAGAAGCGGGAGGCCTCCTCCCCGGACACGCCAAACACCAGGGGGTCATTATCCATGTCCCGGGCCAGCAGCTGGGTCACAGAGGAACCTGGAGCAGCCAAGGCAGAGAGCAGAGGGCAAACGGTAGAGGTCAGGCTCATTCCTTACCACCTCGCTTGAGCGGCTGAGCCCCCAGTGGGAAGCAGCCACTCACAAACCGTAGCAGCTCACGGATCATCACAGGACCCTGTGTGTCTCTGACAGGCTCCCCCTGCCGTCCTCGCCCACTTGTCACAGGGCCACAGTGCCTACCCGGCTACAGCATCACTCTCCGAGTCCCGGGTCTGTGCTGCCACTCTGACTTCCGCCTGACCCGTTTTTGTCTGACTTTAATTTGGAAACTCCTTTTTCTGAGTGGCTCAGATGAGGGTGGGTCCCCAAAGTTTCCATTCCTATGCTCCAAGACAGGCGCAGAAGTTGGCCCTAGCCAATCAGAGCAGTCCATCTCCTTGGTCACAAAGGTTGGTCCAAGGATGTACAAGTGACTCAAATAAGCCATCTTCTCCTAGGGCCCACATCTTCCCTGGGCAGCCTTCTGAGAGAGTAGCCCACTGCCTTGTTCATCCACAACTGAGGCATTTCCCAGCTCTTGTGTGCAAACCTGGAAGTACCAGGCAAACTGGGACAGACAGTCACCTTGGCTTTAGGAGGCCCTCAGATTCCCGGGAACTATACCCAAAACGGCATGCGTGTGCAGTGTGTCTTCTTCTGAAGCAGTCTGCACCTTCCTGGTTATGGGGTGGGGCGGCTGGAGCAGACCATGGCGTGAAGCACCCCCATCTTTCCAAGGTTCAGTTTAACCTATAACATGGGGCAGACACCTTCTCCTGCTCCAAAACTGATACCTGTGTTCACTGAAGATCAAATGAGGGAAGGAACCTTATCTGGAAAAGAATGGCTAATGAGTTTTTGTAAGTGAACTTTTAAGAGGTCAATTCCAACAGGACAGTGATAGCTAAGGTTTTTGGGCCCTGATCAGGAGCCGGGCCCTGTGCTCAGTAATTCCCATACATGGTGCCATCGAATTCAGTTCTCACTGCAATCTCCCTGCTTATCCGATAAGGCCGAGAAGAGTGATTGTGTAATTTCCTAAGGCCTCCAAGCTAGCAGAGGGCACAGCTGGAATCCACAGCCCAGGCATTCAGGGACCAGAGCCCGTATCTGTCTCCACACCTTGCACATCTCTACACCCGACATAAATCTGTAGACATGACCCCAGCAGACCCCATCTGGAAGCCCCAAGTGGAAACAGAAGACTCTGGGTATCCACGGGACTCTTGGGAGATACCAGACCCACGGTCCATTCACACAGATTCACTCATTAAGTCCTTCCAGCAACTCTGGTGCCTATTATTCTACCCATTTCACAGATTAGGGCATTGAGGCTGGGGGAGGCAAAGCAGCCTCTCCAAGGTCAGACAGCAGAACGGCAGTAGGTGATGGGACCAGGCAAAATATGGGAGGATGGGAGGAACTGTAAAATCACAGACCAGAGCTACAGTAGCTGCAGAGTCTAACCTTCCCACTTAGAGAGGAAGAAGCTGAGGGTATTTAGCAAACTGCCTGAAGTCACACAGTGAGCTTGTCAGCACTTGAACCCATCTCCAAACTCCCACACTCTCAGCTCAACACTTTTTTTTTTCCTTCTAGATGGGAAAGAGGGGGTATGTGAGAGCCACAGACAAACTGAGCAAAAACTCTTTCCATATCTGCATTGCTCAGTGACAAGGAACATAGTGAGAGCAGACTATGCAATTTATTTAAAAAGATATAACCTAAAACTGTAAAAGAATTCCATCCCCCAATCCCAGACATCCAGGAATACACAGGCTTCTCCCTTGTCAACATTTAGGATATACTGAATGACTTCCCAATGCCTCAGGTCGATTCTACACCAGGAACCAAGGCCCATGAGGCCTTCATCCGTGGTACAATGTCCACAGCAGCCTGCAGCCCCCGGAATTCACCTGCAGACCCAAGGAAAGCCAAGCCCAGGGCGGGATAGGAGGCCCAGCTGCAGCTGGGATTCTGGGAAGGCCACACTGACTCTCCAGCCAAGGTCGGTGATTCCCGAATGGCTCAGGCCCGACACTCAGGTCCTCCTTAGAAGGGGAGCACTGGGCAGGACAGGGATGGGGCCATCAGCTGCTGTCACCCAACCTGTAATTTCCTGGACTTTTATCCATTTTCCCCTCAATTATGTGCTGCTCAAAATGGTCCTTTTCAGCTTCCTCACAGGCTCTTGCCTGTTCACGCCTTCTTTGTGTCTCAGGTAATTGCCGGTGACCTTTTCTAAGTGTACTAATTAAAGGTGCCGATTTAATATTATATTTAAGACAAGACGCCCCACAATTTTCCAGCTGGGCACATACACCCCTGCCCAGCAAGGCTCTGGATTCTGCGGGAGCTGAGCTGTCCCGGTTTCTGCAAGCAGTGCTGCTTTCTCCATCAGCTGAAGTTCCCAGCATTGACTGAGGCCCATCCATGGGGCTCAGCGCCAGCCCAGGGCTCCTAAAAACAGGCACATGTGCTGGCGGTGGCAGCAACCTTGGCAGGGTAGCCCTGGGGTGCACATGCTACATGTGAGGTTTGTCTGAGAAACAGAGCGCCTGCCTTCTGTCTCAGGCCCACACAATGCCAGGAACACTTAGAAAAACTGTGGCAAAATGCACATCACATGAAATTCACCATTTTAACTATTCTGTGTCTCAATCAGTGCCTGTTAGCACATTTGCAATAGTGTCTAACCATTAGTACCAACGAGTTCCACAACATCTGCATCACCCTAAAGGAGACCCCCATACTTATTACCAATCACCTCTCATTCCTCCCTCCCCTAATCCAATTTCTGTCTCTATGGATTTGCCTATTCTGGACATTTCCTGTAAATTTGACCATTTGTGTCTGGTTTCCTTTACTTAGCATTTATTTTCAAGGTTCATCCATTTCATCACAGGTATTAAACATCATTCCCTTTTTTCCCCATGGTACTGGGGAGTAAACCTGTGGCCTCACACCTGCTAGGCAAGCGCTCTACCACTGAGCGGCAGCCTGGCCCCATTCTCCCTTTTAACAGCTGAGTAATACTCTATTGTGTGTCTATCCTGTTTATCCATCCTTTGGTCCATGAACTTTTAGGCTGTTCCCACCTTTGGCTATTATGGATGATGTCACTATGCACACCTGCGAGGAGCAGAATTGCAAGGTCAAACAGTAATTCTGTGTTGAACTTAGAGAGGAGTCTCACTGGCTACAATCCCACCAGCAGTTGGGGAGGCCTGGAGCTCTTTTAAGTGGTAAGAAGAGACCCATTGACTTTACAGCACTGGGGCACTCTTGACAGTGGCGTGATGGGGGCAGGCAGGTGTCCACAGCAGATCCTGCCTACTAACCCTCAGCACCTACCATTTCCATGCCCACCAGCCTGTGTGCCAACTGTCAGCCTCTTTTCTTTGCTCAAGGGGTTCTGGACATCATACACAAGGGACAGGCCTGAAGGTCAATTTCTCCCTTTTAACAGCTGAGTAATACTCTATTGTGTGTCTATCCTGTTTATCCATCCTTTGGTCCATGAACTTTTAGGCTGTTCCCACCTTTGGCTATTATGGATGATGTCACTATGCACACCTGCGAGGAGCAGAATTGCAAGGTCAAACAGTAATTCTGTGTTGAACTTAGAGAGGAGTCTCACTGGCTACAATCCCACCAGCAGTTGGGGAGGCCTGGAGCTCTTTTAAGTGGTAAGAAGAGACCCACTGACTTTACAGCACTGGGGCACTCTTGACAGTGGCGTGATGGGGGCAGGCAGGTGTCCACAGCTGATCCTGCCTACTAACCCTCAGCACCTACCATTTCCATGCCCACCAGCCTGTGTGCCAACTGTCAGCATCTTTTCTTTGCTCAAGGGGTTCTGGACATCATACACAAGGGACAGGCCTGAAGGTCAGGGAGCTAATGCCCCTGGTGGTAATGCTCAGCGAGTGGCTACTGAACAAGGGTGGGTAAAGATGACCAGTTGGGAGTAGAAGCCTCAGTTCCCTTACCTTTTAAGGGAACAACTCAGAGGTGTATGTTCCACTATGACTCACGCATCCTCCCAGTGGGGTTAGCCTCCAGTTGTCCACAGAGATGACTTGGTTGATGCTATGATTTGAATGTTATCCCCAAAAGTTCTTGTGTTGGAAACTTAGTCTCCAGCTTGAGATGGTTGATGGCACTTGGAGGCAGGGACTTTGGGAGGGAATCAGGATCGATGAGGCCATGAGGGAGGGATGCTCATGATGGCACCAGCAGCTTAGAGGAAGAAAGACCTGAGCTGGCAGCTGGTGCCATGTCACCATGTTATGATGTTATGATGCGGCATGAAGGTCCCTGCCAGATGCTGGTGCCTCCAAAAGTGTAAGCTAAATAGAGTTCAGTTCTTTACTAGTCTGTGGCATCCTGCTCCGGCAACAGAAAACAGGCAAAGACCACTGGTGACACATCATCATGACTTCCTCCCTTTCCCTGTCTTGCATTGTCCATCCCCTCTCTGTTTCCTAGGGTCTCCTCCAAGCAGACTGCCTGCCCCTCAGTCCTCATCACAAAGCCTGCTTCTAGGGAAACCAAAGCCAAATAAGACTAAGACAGTGCACTGGAATCACCCAGAGAGGGCTAGGAGGGAGCTGAGAGTGGAACCTTCTAGACAGCAGCCCCCACTATCCCCGCAGAGTCTGATGCACAGCCAGGTGCGGAAGTCCTGGTGCTAGTTTAGAGCACAGGGATAGTCAAATATTTAACAATGGGCACAGTACAGGCATCAACCAACCAGAGAGGATGCTGGCCATAAACAAATGGACAGGTGAATACAGCCTGTAAGTCAGGCTGGTTTACGACTCACATTTTAGATGCAGAGAAAAGCTCCTCCAGTCCCAAGATGATTTACGAACTCAAGTCTTAGGGCTCCTGGCTCAATCAAGGCAGCTGGAGAATTCTCTGTATTTGGTGTCCCTGCCTCCATCATGGGGAAGGGTCACCACCAGGCTACCCCTTGTGCCAATCTACCCAGGCTGGGACATAGCCTAACCTCATGGGTGGGAAGCAGACTAGTGAGTTTAAATCACTGGGCACTCATGTTCGAAGCAATAGCCCAGGGGGTTAAACAGCTCATGTGTCCAACTGTGGATGGACGGATGGATGGATAAGCAAAGTGTAGCATATGCATCCAATGGAATATTACTTAGTTCTAAAAAGGAAGGAATTTCTGGTACCGGCTGCAACATAGGTGAACCCTGGGGACAACTATGCTAAGTGAAATAAGCCAGTCACAGAAAGACAAATACTGTATCTTCTCCCTTTTACGAGGTGCCTAGAGCAGTCAAATTTATAGAGACAAAGGAGAATGGTGGTTGAGGAGCCAGGGAAGGGTGGAGTGGAGATTTATTGTTTAATGTGTACCAAGTTTCTGTTTTCAAGATAAAGAGAGTTCTGGAGATTGGTTACATAACAGCGTGAATGTACTTAATGCTACTAAACAGTACACTTAAAATTAATTAAGACAATAAATTTTGTGTATTTCCACAGTTTAAAAAATTTTTAAAAATAAAACAAAGCAGGTTGTACCTGAGGCCCTAGCAATTCAGCCCAAGACAATTCGTCCCACTGCGTGAGTTTCCTGGGCTCATTTCCCCTGGACCCAAGGGCTTTCTGCTCCTGAACAGGCCAGCTTTGTGCCTCTGTAAGGAGTGTCCTGATGCTAGGTCACTATACCCAGCGTCCTCCATACTCATCTCTCAGGCCAACCCTTATCATCTTTGAGAGGACTTCCTGAAACACAAGGTCAGCACCACAGAGTCTAATAAGAATTCTGGTCACTCTGTGTCCCCACACCCCAAGATATTGTCTTCACCGCCCTTCCTCTCTGAACCCACCCATTTATTCACTTGACTTGCCAGCCTCCTACCCCAACCTCCTTCCTGCCACACGAGCACAGGCTCCATGGGACTGACAGTCTGGCCTGTCATGTTCCTGGTGGTGTCCCTAAGCTTAACAGAGCTGCTAGCATCCCAGAGGTACTTGATGAATAAAAGAACGCATCTGGCACCTGCTAGAGGTTTTCAAAAGGACAGCCCCCAAAAGCTGTGTAGATCCTAAGCCACAGCAACAGGACCAAGTGTAGCAAGTGAATCACTAACTCTGTGCTAATGGACAGAAGACAGCACACTAATCAAACCCAGCAAAACCCAAACCAACCTTGGACACAGATGAAATCAGAGTCAGGCACTGGCTGAGGGTCCAGGCTCTGAACAATTGGCCCCGTATTCTCTCCTAGGGCTGTGTTCTTTCTCATCAGCTGAGCATCCTAACTGTGGGTACAAGATCTCTGTCCTAGGACAGTGTGTCCTGTCCTGGAGGTTAGGGGATGGTGAAGGTGGGGACCACTCAGCAGACTGCAGAGGTCTCTGGGAGGTACAGGACCAGGGACACATCCTCTACATGGCCTCAGCCTCTCAGCAGCAAGCCACATCAGTCTTCCTGGTGAGGGGCAGACAATCATGGCTTCCCCCGAGGCCCTGCTGAGCCATGCTGATGGCTGAGATGACTGTTATTACTATTATTGTTGTTATCTGCACTGAGGGGTGAGGGCCAGGATTGGTGGGCCAGGCCGCTCCTGGAGAGCCGCTAGACAAGGGGGCGGCCAGAAAGTCAGGCAGGACGGGTGGGCTGAGAGGCCTTTTATCTTTTCTGAATTGGAGAAGGATAAAAATCTACGTGTGTTCTAAAACAGAGAGGGCTGTAGAATGAACAAGGAGGGAGAAAGGCTTCCACCTGGCAGCTGCATCTTCTTAAAGCACAGACACCTGCACAGCACTGAAACCGTGGTGTTCGGTGCTCCTCCTAAGGTGAGCACACCCCTCAGCCCAGGCTGCTATCACCCCCTGCACATCATGGCCTTGCACATTCCCGTACCCATGCCGCCACTGCTCCTTCAGCTAGGAATCCCTTCCTCCTTCCCTGCCCACCAAGTCCCAGCCAAACTCAGTGCTTGCCCCATGTGCCTCTGCCAGGAGGCTCTCTCCTCTCCTCCACCCCTGTGTATATGTCAGAGCCATCAGACCTGGAAGGCAGAAGCTGCAGTTCTGGGATATGCTTGGCAACCTCCCTTCTCTTCTCCACCCCTCCATCAGGGATTACTGCTCCCTGAGTTAGGCAGTCCTTTCGCTTGCCCATATAGACAAGACATTACTAATCAATCACAGCACCCTTTTCTGTGGAATTTATAGTCAACTTCAGAACCCTTCCCAACCCTGGGTTCCATGCAGCTGCTATCATCAATCCTAAAGGCACGTAAAAGCAAACCTCTTGCAATCTGAACTAAAAGAACTTTTACCAGCTGTGATCTACTGTCCCTCTCATCCAGGGGCCAAGGATCTAGTGCTCTGTCCCTTCAGGCAGTTAGGAGGGATGGAATCAGGCTGGAGTCTACACCCAGTTCAGAAGCAGGGATCAGTTATGGCTGAAAAGAGGATGAAACAGACCAAGACCCTCCTCACCTTGCAGAAGAAGGAGCCCAGCTCTCCTGAGAGAGCTACCTGGAAGGAACTAAACCGAGGAGATATAGATGGCGATCACCAACCCCAATTCCAAGGCTGTAGGTGATGCCCAGGATTTCTGAGACTCTCAGTTTCCCAATGCTATCAGGCTCTGCAAACCCACCGGTGGGAAAGAAACCTACCCTCCTCCTGGCCTGCCCTTGGTCTCTGCCACAGAGGGGCTCCTGCCCTCCCTCCCCCGGGGCGGCCCAAGCAGGGTGGCCTTGGAGCCTGTGGTCTCATTTGTCTCTCCTCTGGGATCAGACAGGCAAGTTAAGTGCCTGGATTCCTGGGGCTCATCTCCTTTGTCTAGTCCCCTCTCTGCTCTCCTGCTTCCCTTCAGCTCCTTCCCGCTAATCCCCCCAGGTTCCGAAAGTGGTCTGACCTCAGAGGAGATTTTCTTTTGCGGGGGGCAGGAGCTGGCACAGCAGTGAGGTCTGATGTCGGCCCCTCTCCCCTGGCAGCCAGGTGGCCTCCCCGCCCACCGTCACTGACAGACACCCCTGCTCTCCACAGAACACCCTGCCCCAGGTAAAGGGAAGTGTCCCTGTCCCCCAAACCTCAGGCATCTGCACCCAAACCCTGCCCACCCACTCAGCAAATATATACACGGTTTGCGGGAAGGGTGCCACCATTCACTTCTCTCCGTGCAGGCACTGTCCCGAGGGTGCCATCCTGTCACATGTCATTTATTTCTCATGGCCTTGCACTGAAGGGTCAAGAAATTGAGGCTCAGAGATGTAAAGTGACCTACCTGAGGTCACAGAGCTGAGTCTGTCCTGATCCATCCCTCTCACGACTCTCCTCACAGAGCCTTTTAGGCAAACCTGAAAACCAGCAGCAGAACACAGTTGTCTTCTCACCATGTCCAAGGGGCTGATCCCAAGGGGAGCCTCCAGCTGGCTCTAGACTCTGGCCTGTAGGTGAACATCCCTGAGAGAGGCAGGTCTCCCTGCGCTACCCTGGCTTCCCACAGTGTACTTGTCACTTACCCTGGAGGGTGGCCATCTCTCCCGAGAGGAAGAAATACCCATGCACAGGAAGTGAAATACACACGCACATTTTAAAATTAAAAAGCCCAAGAGGAAAGGTCAGACATGGAACACCAGTGTTGGAGGGACCTGGCCCTGACCCTAAGGACCCCGGAGCTCTTCTGTTGCTGGCCCAGAACAGTAGATAAGAGCCATCACCTACCTGCTGAGGTCTGCAGAGCTCTGCATGCTCCAAGTCCCCACAACCTTTGAGTCACAGAGAGTTTAAGTCACTTGCCCTACATAACATAGCGAGTACATGGCAGAGCTGGGGTTGGTCACTGAATCTATTGTAGTCTTTAATTCATTCCCTCGGCAAACCCAGCAACTCACGTGTCAGGGAGCAGACCCACACTTCCACTGTGACGCACACTTCTTCACACCCACAGGCGTGCAGGGGAGACATTAAAAGAAAGTCTGTTTGCAGAATGGATGCCCAGCAGACTGCTCCTACCCCTCGCTTTTGTCCCAGACTGTGCCCTCAAGACAAGTGTTCCTTGGAGCCCCAGGGCAGGGGATCGAGGGTTTGGGACACAGAGTCAAAGCGTGTGGGAGATTCTCTGGGAGGGAATCAGCTGGTTTGCTCTGGTCCATTCCCACCTGTGACCTGCTGTGTGACCCTGGGTGAATCATTCACCTCTTTGAGTTTCCCCTTCCCCTCTGACACCAAAAGGGGGCTGCAGTCAATGGCCAAAGCACGGTGTCCTTGGGGAAAACCAAAAGCACCCGTGGCAAAGGACTGAGGCTGCCATGACCATGCTGGCCGTGGCAAAGGATTGAGGCTGCCATGACCATGCTGGCCCCTGGGCATGGTCTCGGGTGGGTGGCTCAGTGGCCAGTCAATGGTCATCCAGCGAAACAGCTGGCAGGTGGCAGATCTGACATTCAAATGTTTCCCAGGCTCCCCGTACATTGCTCTTTCTGCTACCCCACCCTGAAGTCACATTGAGTTAGCACAGCATCTGGGCTCTGCAGGCCTCACACACATAAGGCAGGTGCCCAGCACCAGCAGACAGGACACAGGCTTCACAGTGTGGCTAAGACACTTGGGGAATAAGCTTTCACAGAGCCAGCAGCTAAGGTCCATGGACACTGGACACTTTTCTTTGCCCAGAAATACCAGCCTGAGCATGAAATGGCTGTGGTCTGACCTTCCTGAGTCCTTGCCGCAGCTCCCAGGCCCACGGGGGGCCGAAAAGTCCTTTCTCAGGGCCCAGAGAGCTGAGCGGTAGTTACCAGATTGAATAGCAGTGATAATAGTGGGGTGGGTATTTTTCCCCTCTCCTGAAACTTTTCAATTCATTGAACTGTTCAATTAATTTTACAAAAGGAAATGTGGAAAAATGACAGGCAAATTGAACTTGACATTATCATTAAAATAAACAGAGCACTGCAGTCCGGTAAAGGCTAGCAAAGAGATAATCCAAACACTGCCGGGCTCATGCTGGCTCCTTCCTGCTTAGAGTGACCCTCATTCTGCCCTCCTGCCCTGAGCTCCAGGACGAAGGCACAAATCACACTTCCCACAGCTCAAGGGCAAGGCTGTGCCCATGAGATCCATTGTCACGGTGCCCTGGATGAGGCTGAGGGGAGGGCGGCAGCAGCCACCAGGAGTGCAGTGCCCAGTGCAGGTCTATGCTCCACTACCTGGTCACTGCTGCTTCTGGGTCACTCTTCCATCTCCAGGTCTCCTTCCGGTGCAGAGAAGGGTCATTTCAGCCCTAGTTGTGCATGAGCGACAACTACAGCATTTTTGAAATTTCAGATGCCGGGTTGTGGCCCAGACCAAGTACATCAGAATCTCTGGAAAACATCCAGATTTAAAATCAGAAAGACCCACCGAAGGGCTCCACTGTGCTGAGGTGGAGAGCCAAGGTCTGGATGACTTATGGGTCTCTTCTGTCTTTAGGACTAAGCCAAGAAACTGCAATGTACCCATCTGCTGGTACACTGGAGTCACCTGAGTATGATTCACAGGTTTGGAGTCTAACCGGTGAGCTTTCCAATGGACCCTGCCAAGTTCTAAGCCCTCAGGTGCTCCTAGTATGTAGTGAGGATGGAAGCCACTGCCTTAAGTGATGTCTTTACTGGGCCAACAGTGAAGCCAGCTACCCAAAGAGCCATACACCTTCCCATGGGTGGGTCCCCTACTACGATAGAAGGACCCCAGGAACTTTCAACTTAGACCAATCCACAGGTAATATATATATATATATATATATATAATGTTTAAAATTTTCTAAATCCCAATGTAAAGAAGAGAGAGAGAGACAGAGAGAGAGAGAGAGAGAGAGAAAGTTAATTTATGGCTCTGAAGCAATGATATTTGATCTGATTTCATATTAGCATGATCTAGGGAACTTCTAAATTAAGGCGGCCCAGGCCCTATACACCAAGAAACCTAATTAACCTGTCCCATGC
>NW_022900932.1:19284727-19356336 GCF_012274545.1 Fukomys damarensis
CATCCGTGGTACAATGTCCACAGCAGCCTGCAGCCCCCGGAATTCACCTGCAGACCCAAGGAAAGCCAAGCCCAGGGCGGGATAGGAGGCCCAGCTGCAGCTGGGATTCTGGGAAGGCCACACTGACTCTCCAGCCAAGGTCGGTGATTCCCGAATGGCTCAGGCCCGACACTCAGGTCCTCCTTAGAAGGGGAGCACTGGGCAGGACAGGGATGGGGCCATCAGCTGCTGTCACCCAACCTGTAATTTCCTGGACTTTTATCCATTTTCCCCTCAATTATGTGCTGCTCAAAATGGTCCTTTTCAGCTTCCTCACAGGCTCTTGCCTGTTCACGCCTTCTTTGTGTCTCAGGTAATTGCCGGTGACCTTTTCTAAGTGTACTAATTAAAGGTGCCGATTTAATATTATATTTAAGACAAGACGCCCCACAATTTTCCAGCTGGGCACATACACCCCTGCCCAGCAAGGCTCTGGATTCTGCGGGAGCTGAGCTGTCCCGGTTTCTGCAAGCAGTGCTGCTTTCTCCATCAGCTGAAGTTCCCAGCATTGACTGAGGCCCATCCATGGGGCTCAGCGCCAGCCCAGGGCTCCTAAAAACAGGCACATGTGCTGGCGGTGGCAGCAACCTTGGCAGGGTAGCCCTGGGGTGCACATGCTACACGTGAGGTTTGTCTGAGAAACAGAGCGCCTGCCTTCTGTCTCAGGCCCACACAATGCCAGGAACACTTAGAAAAACTGTGGCAAAATGCACATCACATGAAATTCACCATTTTAACTATTCTGTGTCTCAATCAGTGCCTGTTAGCACATTTGCAATAGTGTCTAACCATTAGTACCAACGAGTTCCACAACATCTGCATCACCCTAAAGGAGACCCCCATACTTATTACCAATCACCTCTCATTCCTCCCTCCCCTAATCCAATTTCTGTCTCTATGGATTTGCCTATTCTGGACATTTCCTGTAAATTTGACCATTTGTGTCTGGTTTCCTTTACTTAGCATTTATTTTCAAGGTTCATCCATTTCATCACAGGTATTAAACATCATTCCCTTTTTTCCCCATGGTACTGGGGAGTAAACCTGTGGCCTCACACCTGCTAGGCAAGCGCTCTACCACTGAGCGGCAGCCTGGCCCCATTCTCCCTTTTAACAGCTGAGTAATACTCTATTGTGTGTCTATCCTGTTTATCCATCCTTTGGTCCATGAACTTTTAGGCTGTTCCCACCTTTGGCTATTATGGATGATGTCACTATGCACACCTGCGAGGAGCAGAATTGCAAGGTCAAACAGTAATTCTGTGTTGAACTTAGAGAGGAGTCTCACTGGCTACAATCCCACCAGCAGTTGGGGAGGCCTGGAGCTCTTTTAAGTGGTAAGAAGAGACCCACTGACTTTACAGCACTGGGGCACTCTTGACAGTGGCGTGATGGGGGCAGGCAGGTGTCCACAGCTGATCCTGCCTACTAACCCTCAGCACCTACCATTTCCATGCCCACCAGCCTGTGTGCCAACTGTCAGCATCTTTTCTTTGCTCAAGGGGTTCTGGACATCATACACAAGGGACAGGCCTGAAGGTCAGGGAGCTAATGCCCCTGGTGGTAATGCTCAGCGAGTGGCTACTGAACAAGGGTGGGTAAAGATGACCAGTTGGGAGTAGAAGCCTCAGTTCCCTTACCTTTTAAGGGGACAACTCAGAGGTGTATGTTCCACTATGACTCACACATCCTCCCAGTGGGGTTAGCCTCCAGTTGTCCACAGAGATGACTTGGTTGATGCTATGATTTGAATGTGATCCCCAAAAGTTCTTGTGTTGGAAACTTAGTCTCCAGCTTGAGATGGTTGATGGCACTTGGAGGCAGGGCCTTTGGGAGGGAATCAGGATCAATGAGGCCATGAGGGAGGGATGCTCATGATGGCACCAGCAGCTTAGAGGAAGAAAGACCTGAGCTGGCAACTGGTGCCATGTCACCATGTTATGATGTTATGATGCGGCATGAAGGTCCCTGCCAGATGCTGGTGCCTCCAAAAGTGTAAGCTAAATAGAGTTCAGTTCTTTACTAGTCTGTGGCATCCTGCTCCGGCAACAGAAAACAGGCAAAGACCACTGGTGACACATCATCATGACTTCCTCCCTTTCCCTGTCTTGCATTGTCCATCCCCTCTCTGTTTCCTAGGGTCTCCTCCAAGCAGACTGCCTGCCCCTCAGTCCTCATCACAAAGCCTGCTTCTAGGGAAACCAAAGCCAAATAAGACTAAGACAGTGCACTGGAATCACCCAGAGAGGGCTAGGAGGGAGCTGAGAGTGGAACCTTCTAGACAGCAGCCCCCACTATCCCCGCAGAGTCTGATGCACAGCCAGGTGCGGAAGTCCTGGTGCTAGTTTAGAGCACAGGGATAGTCAAATATTTAACAATGGGCACAGTACAGGCATCAACCAACCAGAGAGGATGCTGGCCATAAACAAATGGACAGGTGAATACAGCCTGTAAGTCAGGCTGGTTTACGACTCACATTTTAGATGCAGAGAAAAGCTCCTCCAGTCCCAAGATGATTTACGAACTCAAGTCTTAGGGCTCCTGGCTCAATCAAGGCAGCTGGAGAATTCTCTGTATTTGGTGTCCCTGCCTCCATCATGGGGAAGGGTCACCACCAGGCTACCCCTTGTGCCAATCTACCCAGGCTGGGACATAGCCTAACCTCATGGGTGGGAAGCAGACTAGTGAGTTTAAATCACTGGGCACTCATGTTCGAAGCAATAGCCCAGGGGGTTAAACAGCTCATGTGTCCAACTGTGGATGGACGGATGGATGGATAAGCAAAGTGTAGCATATGCATCCAATGGAATATTACTTAGTTCTAAAAAGGAAGGAATTTCTGGTACCGGCTGCAACATAGGTGAACCCTGGGGACAACTATGCTAAGTGAAATAAGCCAGTCACAGAAAGACAAATACTGTATCTTCTCCCTTTTACGAGGTGCCTAGAGCAGTCAAATTTATAGAGACAAAGGAGAATGGTGGTTGAGGAGCCAGGGAAGGGTGGAGTGGAGATTTATTGTTTAATGTGTACCAAGTTTCTGTTTTCAAGATAAAGAGAGTTCTGGAGATTGGTTACATAACAGCGTGAATGTACTTAATGCTACTAAACAGTACACTTAAAATTAATTAAGACAATAAATTTTGTGTATTTCCACAGTTTAAAAAATTTTTAAAAATAAAACAAAGCAGGTTGTACCTGAGGCCCTAGCAATTCAGCCCAAGACAATTCGTCCCACTGCGTGAGTTTCCTGGGCTCATTTCCCCTGGACCCAAGGGCTTTCTGCTCCTGAACAGGCCAGCTTTGTGCCTCTGTAAGGAGTGTCCTGATGCTAGGTCACTATACCCAGCGTCCTCCATACTCATCTCTCAGGCCAACCCTTATCATCTTTGAGAGGACTTCCTGAAACACAAGGTCAGCACCACAGAGTCTAATAAGAATTCTGGTCACTCTGTGTCCCCACACCCCAAGATATTGTCTTCACCGCCCTTCCTCTCTGAACCCACCCATTTATTCACTTGACTTGCCAGCCTCCTACCCCAACCTCCTTCCTGCCACACGAGCACAGGCTCCATGGGACTGACAGTCTGGCCTGTCATGTTCCTGGTGGTGTCCCTAAGCTTAACAGAGCTGCTAGCATCCCAGAGGTACTTGATGAATAAAAGAACGCATCTGGCACCTGCTAGAGGTTTTCAAAAGGACAGCCCCCAAAAGCTGTGTAGATCCTAAGCCACAGCAACAGGACCAAGTGTAGCAAGTGAATCACTAACTCTGTGCTAATGGACAGAAGACAGCACACTAATCAAACCCAGCAAAACCCAAACCAACCTTGGACACAGATGAAATCAGAGTCAGGCACTGGCTGAGGGTCCAGGCTCTGAACAATTGGCCCCGTATTCTCTCCTAGGGCTGTGTTCTTTCTCATCAGCTGAGCATCCTAACTGTGGGTACAAGATCTCTGTCCTAGGACAGTGTGTCCTGTCCTGGAGGTTAGGGGATGGTGAAGGTGGGGACCACTCAGCAGACTGCAGAGGTCTCTGGGAGGTACAGGACCAGGGACACATCCTCTACATGGCCTCAGCCTCTCAGCAGCAAGCCACATCAGTCTTCCTGGTGAGGGGCAGACAATCATGGCTTCCCCCGAGGCCCTGCTGAGCCATGCTGATGGCTGAGATGACTGTTATTACTATTATTGTTGTTATCTGCACTGAGGGGTGAGGGCCAGGATTGGTGGGCCAGGCCGCTCCTGGAGAGCCGCTAGACAAGGGGGCGGCCAGAAAGTCAGGCAGGACGGGTGGGCTGAGAGGCCTTTTATCTTTTCTGAATTGGAGAAGGATAAAAATCTACGTGTGTTCTAAAACAGAGAGGGCTGTAGAATGAACAAGGAGGGAGAAAGGCTTCCACCTGGCAGCTGCATCTTCTTAAAGCACAGACACCTGCACAGCACTGAAACCGTGGTGTTCGGTGCTCCTCCTAAGGTGAGCACACCCCTCAGCCCAGGCTGCTATCACCCCCTGCACATCATGGCCTTGCACATTCCCGTACCCATGCCGCCACTGCTCCTTCAGCTAGGAATCCCTTCCTCCTTCCCTGCCCACCAAGTCCCAGCCAAACTCAGTGCTTGCCCCATGTGCCTCTGCCAGGAGGCTCTCTCCTCTCCTCCACCCCTGTGTATATGTCAGAGCCATCAGACCTGGAAGGCAGAAGCTGCAGTTCTGGGATATGCTTGGCAACCTCCCTTCTCTTCTCCACCCCTCCATCAGGGATTACTGCTCCCTGAGTTAGGCAGTCCTTTCGCTTGCCCATATAGACAAGACATTACTAATCAATCACAGCACCCTTTTCTGTGGAATTTATAGTCAACTTCAGAACCCTTCCCAACCCTGGGTTCCATGCAGCTGCTATCATCAATCCTAAAGGCACGTAAAAGCAAACCTCTTGCAATCTGAACTAAAAGAACTTTTACCAGCTGTGATCTACTGTCCCTCTCATCCAGGGGCCAAGGATCTAGTGCTCTGTCCCTTCAGGCAGTTAGGAGGGATGGAATCAGGCTGGAGTCTACACCCAGTTCAGAAGCAGGGATCAGTTATGGCTGAAAAGAGGACGAAACAGACCAAGACCCTCCTCACCTTGCAGAAGAAGGAGCCCAGCTCTCCTGAGAGAGCTACCTGGAAGGAACTAAACCGAGGAGATATAGATGGCGATCACCAACCCCAATTCCAAGGCTGTAGGTGATGCCCAGGATTTCTGAGACTCTCAGTTTCCCAATGCTATCAGGCTCTGCAAACCCACCGGTGGGAAAGAAACCTACCCTCCTCCTGGCCTGCCCTTGGTCTCTGCCACAGAGGGGCTCCTGCCCTCCCTCCCCCGGGGCGGCCCAAGCAGGGTGGCCTTGGAGCCTGTGGTCTCATTTGTCTCTCCTCTGGGATCAGACAGGCAAGTTAAGTGCCTGGATTCCTGGGGCTCATCTCCTTTGTCTAGTCCCCTCTCTGCTCTCCTGCTTCCCTTCAGCTCCTTCCCGCTAATCCCCCCAGGTTCCGAAAGTGGTCTGACCTCAGAGGAGATTTTCTTTTGCGGGGGGCAGGAGCTGGCACAGCAGTGAGGTCTGATGTCGGCCCCTCTCCCCTGGCAGCCAGGTGGCCTCCCCGCCCACCGTCACTGACAGACACCCCTGCTCTCCACAGAACACCCTGCCCCAGGTAAAGGGAAGTGTCCCTGTCCCCCAAACCTCAGGCATCTGCACCCAAACCCTGCCCACCCACTCAGCAAATATATACACTGTTTGCGGGAAGGGTGCCACCATTCACTTCTCTCCGTGCAGGCACTGTCCCGAGGGTGCCATCCTGTCACATGTCATTTATTTCTCATGGCCTTGCACTGAAGGGTCAAGAAATTGAGGCTCAGAGATGTAAAGTGACCTACCTGAGGTCACAGAGCTGAGTCTGTCCTGATCCATCCCTCTCACGACTCTCCTCACAGAGCCTTTTAGGCAAACCTGAAAACCAGCAGCAGAACACAGTTGTCTTCTCACCATGTCCAAGGGGCTGATCCCAAGGGGAGCCTCCAGCTGGCTCTAGACTCTGGCCTGTAGGTGAACATCCCTGAGAGAGGCAGGTCTCCCTGCGCTACCCTGGCTTCCCACAGTGTACTTGTCACTTACCCTGGAGGGTGGCCATCTCTCCCGAGAGGAAGAAATACCCATGCACAGGAAGTGAAATACACACGCACATTTTAAAATTAAAAAGCCCAAGAGGAAAGGTCAGACATGGAACACCAGTGTTGGAGGGACCTGGCCCTGACCCTAAGGACCCCGGAGCTCTTCTGTTGCTGGCCCAGAACAGTAGATAAGAGCCATCACCTACCTGCTGAGGTCTGCAGAGCTCTGCATGCTCCAAGTCCCCACAACCTTTGAGTCACAGAGAGTTTAAGTCACTTGCCCTACATAACATAGCGAGTACATGGCAGAGCTGGGGTTGGTCACTGAATCTATTGTAGTCTTTAATTCATTCCCTCGGCAAACCCAGCAACTCACGTGTCAGGGAGCAGACCCACACTTCCACTGTGACGCACACTTCTTCACACCCACAGGCGTGCAGGGGAGACATTAAAAGAAAGTCTGTTTGCAGAATGGATGCCCAGCAGACTGCTCCTACCCCTCGCTTTTGTCCCAGACTGTGCCCTCAAGACAAGTGTTCCTTGGAGCCCCAGGGCAGGGGATCGAGGGTTTGGGACACAGAGTCAAAGCGTGTGGGAGATTCTCTGGGAGGGAATCAGCTGGTTTGCTCTGGTCCATTCCCACCTGTGACCTGCTGTGTGACCCTGGGTGAATCATTCACCTCTTTGAGTTTCCCCTTCCCCTCTGACACCAAAAGGGGGCTGCAGTCAATGGCCAAAGCACGGTGTCCTTGGGGAAAACCAAAAGCACCCGTGGCAAAGGACTGAGGCTGCCATGACCATGCTGGCCGTGGCAAAGGATTGAGGCTGCCATGACCATGCTGGCCCCTGGGCATGGTCCCGGGGGGGGGGCTCAGTGGCCAGTCAATGGTCATCCAGCGAAACAGCTGGCAGGTGGCAGATCTGACATTCAAATGTTTCCCAGGCTCCCCGTACATTGCTCTTTCTGTTACCCCACCCTGAAGTCACATTGAGTTAGCACAGCATCTGGGCTCTGCAGGCCTCACACACATAAGGCAGGTGCCCAGCACCAGCAGACAGGACACAGGCTTCACAGTGTGGCTAAGACACTTGGGGAATAAGCTTTCACAGAGCCAGCAGCTAAGGTCCATGGACACTGGACACTTTTCTTTGCCCAGAAATACCAGCCTGAGCATGAAATGGCTGTGGTCTGACCTTCCTGAGTCCTTGCCGCAGCTCCCAGGCCCACGGGGGGCCGAAAAGTCCTTTCTCAGGGCCCAGAGAGCTGAGCGGTAGTTACCAGATTGAATAGCAGTGATAATAGTGGGGTGGGTATTTTTCCCCTCTCCTGAAACTTTTCAATTCATTGAACTGTTCAATTAATTTTACAAAAGGAAATGTGGAAAAATGACAGGCAAATTGAACTTGACATTATCATTAAAATAAACAGAGCACTGCAGTCCGGTAAAGGCTAGCAAAGAGATAATCCAAACACTGCCGGGCTCATGCTGGCTCCTTCCTGCTTAGAGTGACCCTCATTCTGCCCTCCTGCCCTGAGCTCCAGGACGAAGGCACAAATCACACTTCCCACAGCTCAAGGGCAAGGCTGTGCCCATGAGATCCATTGTCACGGTGCCCTGGATGAGGCTGAGGGGAGGGCGGCAGCAGCCACCAGGAGTGCAGTGCCCAGTGCAGGTCTATGCTCCACTACCTGGTCACTGCTGCTTCTGGGTCACTCTTCCATCTCCAGGTCTCCTTCCGGTGCAGAGAAGGGTCATTTCAGCCCTAGTTGTGCATGAGCGACAACTACAGCATTTTTGAAATTTCAGATGCCGGGTTGTGGCCCAGACCAAGTACATCAGAATCTCTGGAAAACATCCAGATTTAAAATCAGAAAGACCCACCGAAGGGCTCCACTGTGCTGAGGTGGAGAGCCAAGGTCTGGATGACTTATGGGTCTCTTCTGTCTTTAGGACTAAGCCAAGAAACTGCAATGTACCCATCTGCTGGTACACTGGAGTCACCTGAGTATGATTCACAGGTTTGGAGTCTAACCGGTGAGCTTTCCAATGGACCCTGCCAAGTTCTAAGCCCTCAGGTGCTCCTAGTATGTAGTGAGGATGGAAGCCACTGCCTTAAGTGATGTCTTTACTGGGCCAACAGTGAAGCCAGCTACCCAAAGAGCCATACACCTTCCCATGGGTGGGTCCCCTACTACGATAGAAGGACCCCAGGAACTTTCAACTTAGACCAATCCACAGGTAATATATATATATATATATATATATAATGTTCAAAATTTTCTAAATCCCAATGTAAAGAAGAGAGAGAGAGACAGAGAGAGAGAGAGAGAGAGAGAGAAAGTTAATTTATGGCTCTGAAGCAATGATATTTGATCTGATTTCATATTAGCATGATCTAGGGAACTTCTAAATTAAGGCGGCCCAGGCCCTATACACCAAGAAACCTAATTAACCTGTCCCATGCAGGGCCTGGACACTGGTATTTTTTAAATTCCCTGAGTGATTCCAATACGGGTCCAGTTAAGAACCCCAAAGTCACAGCCGTGATTCTCCGATTCAGTGTACATCAGGAACTGAGGGGAGTGTGTCTACAGGGCCAAGCTGCGGTCCTAACCTAGGTCCCAGGATACACTGCCCCACTTTTGAGAACCAGTGGGCTCCAGCTTCTGGGGTCCCAGGCCTGAGTTATCTAAAATGCTTCCTAAAGGTAACTTGGCTCTAGGAAATGTGGGCCTGACAGTCTGACTTTAGAATCTCATGGCCTTCTGCACCTCCATTATACTCCCCTCAGCCAGAGACCCAGCTAGGCTTCTTGTCACCTTTCAACAGCAGGAAAAGAAATGAAGGTGTAAGCAGAAGGCAGGTGTGAAAGACACCTTCTGCCAGCCCACCCTTCCCCCTTGAAGGAGGCCAGAAAAGGGCCCCCAGAAATCACCTCCTTTTTGAGGACACTCATAATTACCCACAATGATCACAGCACCATTCATTTTGCCCTAAAATTAATACATCACGTTGAGAATGATATCGCACTAATTTATCACAAGATTTATGAAACTCACACTTTTTCTAATGAGATTTATGCAAATGCTGCTCTTGCCAGTGTTTGTGTTTTTTAAAATTTCGACAGGGACGAGGGGGTCCAGCCCAGTTGGCAGAAGTTTCCCCAACTTGGGAATGCTACAGCGATTCCTGTCCTTGGGGGACCTTCGGCCTGGGTGGCTTCACCAAACACAGCTCTCCTCACCTTCACCAGGTTCCTTTGTTGGGTGCAACTGCTTCTCAGGGAGAGCCCAGGTCTCTCCTCTGATCAGATGCCTTCCAGGTGATCAATCTCTGACAACAGCTGCAGGTGACGGCATCCTGCTAGGCAGGGTGGGGATAACTGTGAGCCAGGGAGGCACCCTGGACACAGACTGGAAGATAGCACTGCCTCCACTTGTACAAGTCTGGGAGAGCCCTGAACTGTGCTCTGGGCTTGCTCACCCTAGTGCTGCACTTGCCACCACTTACTAATCATCTACCAGACGCTCTGTGAAGCACTTTGCCTCATTTAACAGATACCCCACACCTGTAAGGAAGATAGTCCCACCCTTAAATCAGGAGACTGAATATGGCAGAGGTGTAGCAGCGTGCCCAAGGTCACACAGCTGGGAAGAGATGGAGTCAGGATTCAAACTCAGGAGCATCTGACTCTGAAGACGGAGTCTTACCCAGGAGCAGCCCCAGTAATCAGCGGGCCTCTCCTTATCGTGGGGGTTTAGTAACATGCCATATATCCAAAGGGAACATCTTACATACTCAATTATCCAGAACATGGATTAAAGGCACAAAATGAGCCCCAAAGGCCTTGAATAGCTAAAACTCCTAGCACAAAATAGGTGCACTACCTTTCAAGCCCATTATGAAAAAGAGCTATGGTCAGGTCCTTACCTGGTGTCTGCTTACTTTCATTTTATTGTTTTCTGTTCATATGAATCCTAAGCAGGAATGTGTACAGTTGTAGGAGACACGCAAAGGGAAAAGATCAAAAATCCCCTCAAACAGTGGGAACTTCACATAATTTCAGCCCCCTCCCTGGCTCCTGTGAGTGACCACGGTTCGTGATGGAATGATCCTCAGGGCGATGTGCTCTGGGATGTGCCAGGAAGGGGCTGTGTGATGAGTCACCCCTATGTACGGAGGCAGGTACATATATAATCAATCTTATGAATATTCCATGCAAGTCATTATAATTAAAAAAAGATTTTGTGCTTAAAGGAATGCTTCCCGAAGTGTATTTCACGAATCATTAATTCCCTGGGAGGCTAACGGGTACTCCATGAAAAAGCATTCTGTGGTCAAAAAGATGTAGGAAACATTATACTGAAAAAAGAATGCGAACCAGCTTCTTCCCTACAGGACCTCTCAGGGCCTTTTTTACTACGTTCAGGTGTGCTGCGAAGCTACACAAAGGGTGGAGGAGAAGGGTCAGCTTGACCCACATTGATCTGGTCTTTCAAGAACATCTCAAAGGACACCAGTGGCCAAGGAAATAGGAATGGGAAGGCACTGGGCCAGGAGGTTTTCAGGCTGTTCTTAAGGCCTATCTTTACTTAGGATGGCAGGTAGATGGATGGGTGGATGGGTGAGTGGATGGCTGGGTAGAAGGATGGATGGATAGGTGGATGGATGAGTGGATAGGTGGATAGATGGATGATCAGGTGAACAAAGGAGTAAAGGAACAAAGAAGCTCTTCTTATAAAAGGGCAATCAGAATCTCTGCCATGGAAGGACACATGACAAGGCTCCCAGATGGCTGCCCACCTCTGAGAGGATATCAGTCCCCGCTTCATGACCTGGGAACATGGGCTTCCCAAGCTGGGTGGCGGATCAGACTAAGTCCTGCGCACCTGGTGTGGTCATCTTAATAGCTCTAAATCCATGCCTGATGCCCAAACCTAGAAGTTACTTTCCTGGGTCATAGATCCCAGGCCCTCTTGCAGCCCTGCCCCTCTGTACACAGCAGGTTGGCCAGCAGCCATGCACTCTCCTAGTTGAGTGCCGTGTTCTACCCTTGACCCATCTGTGCAGCCCACATGAGGAGCCCTGCCTCGCTGGCCTTCTTCCTGCCTCAGAGGCCATGAAAGGCCCAGGCCAAAAAATCCCAGAGGGTACTTCATCAGCCCAGTACAACTCAGAGGCTTTAGACCCCTTTGGTCGCAGCTCTTCCATGCCAAGCCCCACCGATGACTTTAAGTGTCCCGAGAGCAGCTACAGAAACCCTTGTTCCATGCTATATCCTGAGATCCTGGCACTGCCTGGCATAGGCAGACCCTCAGTTAGTGCCTACTGATGAATGAATGAATGAATGTGCTGATGAATCACTGAGTGAGCCCAAGACAGGAGAGTTCTAGGGTTTGCAAGACTGTGGTTCTTGTAATACTGAAAGCCACGCCACACCAAGACCTCCATCCCAGGCCTGACTGGGCACATCCCGAGGAGGAGTCTACTAGTAGTACTGGAGGAACAAAGAGGAGACCAGGAATCAGCTTTCTGAAGGTTCATCAGCCTGGTATCTGGCTCCCTGTGGTAGCCAGAATTGGGTGAGTGGAATTATTAATTAGGCAGAGGGTGAACTTCCAGAGTCCCCATCCATTGGGATGAGTGTCCTCCTCCCAGGCCCCACCCCACCTTATGGAAATGGTGGTTGTGGGTGGGTGGGAGGCACAGACATGGAAGTAAAGCATGAAGGGCGGGCAGAAGGGAGGTCCCTTTGCCACTGAACCAAGGAACTGCCCAGAAGTGGCCCCTCCACTTTGCACCCACACTCGACTCATTCTCGGCTGACAGCTAAGTCACTCCTGGAGCCTTGTGGGGCAAGGCTCTGGGCACAGGACTCTGTCCTCCTGCTGGGTGTGTCTTCCCTCTTAAACTGCCTCCTGTGACTTGCTGGTGCCTCCAGAGGCCTCAAAAGGAGGGAAAGGACATGTGTGTCACCCTCATGGAAGTCTCGCCGCCTTCACTGCACACAGGACAAACACTGGGACAGGCAGCACCCAGAGGATGTTTCCTCCTAAAAGCATGCTCAGAGAGAACCATGGGATGCCTGTGACAATCTCCCTCACCCTAAGTCACATGCAGGAAGTTGCTTTTTTTGCCCTGTGCCTTGGTATGATACAGCAAGAAGGCCCTCAGATGTGTCGTGGACTTTCCAGCCTCCAGAACCGTCCGTGACAAGCACATGTCTTTTTCCATAATTGACCCAGGCTCGGGAAGCTTTTGAAGCAACACAAAAGACTAAGAAAGTGAGTGACCTTGGGCAAGTTACCTTGCCTCTGTTTCCTTCGGTTTCCTCATTTGACCATATCTACCTCCAAGCTTGTCAGAATTAAAAAGTGTCTAATGCATTCATCTGCATTTGGTAAATGTTGGTTCTGAATACCATCTCCCAAGTCATTCATAAAGACTTCATGATTGCTGTTCCTGGCCAGGCCCTGGCTATCCTTAATGAGCCTCATTCATGCATTCTTGGCTCAGTCATCAACTCTTGGACAGCTTGGAAAGTCGCTTAGCTTCTTTGAGCCTCTCTGATACCACGAGCTTCCATTTCACCAGCAAATCCCCTCGTTTTTCACTCCCCCACTAAGTCGTTCAGTCCTCAATTAACATTTATGAAGGCTCTATCATGTGGCCTCAGTGTGTGTGCCAGACACAAAACAAGACAGTGAGAATTGACAAAGTCACAATGCAAACAGCACGAAAAAATGCCTGCTCTCGAATAGGCCACAGTTTAAATGCTCTTGGTTTCTGATTCTGACGATATGGAATAACTTACCCAGATCAATTCCAAAGCTGAAACAACTAAAAATAACAGATAAAATATTCTTAAACTTTTTAAGCCGATAAATGAGTTAAGGAAAAATAAGGAATACGGAGGCCAAATATTAAGTGAAGGAAGAAACCCAGACAGTCTGGGTGTCTTACTGAGCCAGGTCAGCTTGAGTTTTCATTTTTATAGTCCCTAGGGCTCCCCAAAATAGAGACAAGGCCCAGGGCAAACCCTTACGCCTCTCAGGGTAGAGAGCCTAGTCAAAGACATTCCCATCCAAGCAGGTACCCCAGGAAGCACACATGTGTTGTAAGTCTGAACTAGAAATAAATCAGGGCCCCGCTACAAACCAAGAGTCTAAAAAGAAAAGAAAAATGATCTCTGTGGAGACAAGCAGTGCACCTAAGTGCTTAATAGAAACACATATAAACCTTCTCCGGAGGAATTCACCTATATCTCAGGTCTTCCCATACACCATATGTAGCTCACAGTCAAAATTCACACACGACAGGGAACCACAAAATAAAGCCTAGAGAAAAAAAAGCCCAATCAGACCCCCAAATGCTTGCAAGTGGATTTATCAGGCCTAGAATATAAAATCTCTTGTTCAGTAACTAAAAGAGAGGCTTGAAAATCTGAGTAAAGACCAGGGTAGCTTTTAAAGGGATCAAATGGAGCTCCTAGAACTCACCATACCATAATCAGAATTTCAGTTGTATTGGTTTTATAGAAGAGTAAAGATGGTTAAAAAGAGAATTAGTGAACTGAAAGACAAAATTGAAGAAACTGTCCAGAATGCAGCACAGAATGTCAGAGGTAGAGACTGTAACAGAGACACTAAGCAGTATGGAGGATAAAATTAAAAACTTCTGCATTTAACTGAGATTCCAGAAGCAGAAGCAATATTTGAAAAGGTAATGGTTGTTAATGCTCCAAAAATGATTTTTTAAAAAATATCCCTAGATTCATGAAGACTAACAAAATCTAAGCAGGAGAAACCCACACCTAATAGGTTATAGCAAAATTGCAGAACACCAAAGAAAAATGGAATGTCTTAAAAGCAACCAGAGAAGAACAGACTACCCTCAAGGAATCAGCATTGCAAGTAGGAGCTGATCTCCAAGAAAACCACAGATAGCAATGTGACTAGACCGAAATCTGCAATGTACTGACGGAAAGTAAATGCCAAAGTAGAATTCTACACTATGCAAAAATGTTGTTGAAGAACAGGAATCAAAGACAGTTATGTTCTGGCTGTTTAGCTGGACTTTTCAGAAATCAACCAAGTCACCAGCTCAATGCTGTTTGGGGTCAGGTAAGAAGCAGAGTAGAACAAAGTAGTTCAGTAAGAACTACAGAAAGTGCAGGGCACCCATGTCCCATCTAGAGCAAGCAGCTTTGATTATCGCCACATGCAATCAACCAAAACAGGAAATTTCTGTTTTGATAGAAAGTTTTCTAAGGTTTAAGTATTGGCCAACAATCAGATGTTTAAAGAATCTCTGGGTAGGCCACACTCAAGCTCCACAATGGCTCACTGGCACATGACTGGCTCGGGAGACAATGACTTCCTGGGTGGATCAGAAGAAGGCAGCTGGTGGTGCAGCACTAGGAGAGGCCGGGCAGCTGAACGCAGCACCGCAGAGGCCCAGACCTGGCAGGCAGCCTCCAGTCCTGGTGGAAGAGTTCCTGGCATTTTCCCAGAGAACCGAACCCAAACCTAGAGCAGCCTGTACTCAGGAAGTATGCCGGGGCAGTCTTTCCGTCTGGAGTGACCTCTGCCTTCTCTCCCAGCAAGTGCCTGGTTCTCTCCTGGGAGGGCAAACTTTTCCTCAAACAACACCCCAGCTCCTTTGTGTGCCCACACTGAGCTACGCAATATGATTGTGGTCCATCTCCCATTCTCTGGGATCTGCCCTTGATCCAGGACATGGAGGTAGCACCCACAGACAGCTGAGATTCTGGGAAAGGTAGAGAGAGGGGCAGGGCCCATGGCCTGGGGAAGACAGATACCTCTACATTATGTATGCGACAACTCTAGCCCCCATGCTCATTCTGCAAGGATCCATTATGCAGGGCCTCTGGGCTGGATGCATAAGTGATCATAAAGAGCATTAATACGCAGAGACGGAGAAGAAAGCGGCTGCTTTTATGTACAGGGTGGGGCAAGGAGAAAGGGAAGGGGCATAGCCCCAGGCTGAGGGTGACGCCACCATCTCTCAAGGGCTGGCCAGGACAGTCCAGGCAAAGGGCTACCGCAGTGGCCAAGACCACCGGCAGCGTGCACCCGGTTTGGGGTGGAAACAGAGCTGGATACCGATTACACCAGGAATTGCTACTTCACAGAGGTGACTCGGGCCACACAGAGAGAGGCGAATGGCAAGAGCCCACGTTACAAAATGACAACCATTCTTTTCAAACTTGTCTTTGAAGAATTGATTTCATTGTATCAAATATTACTTTATATAATTTGAAATTCAAAAGGTACTACAACCTTCCACCCAGCCCTTACCTTGCAGGAACTGTTGTTTGCAGTTTGCTATGCATCTTTCCAGAGCTAGGCTTACATCATGCGTGTATAAGGAAATACATGTGCTTTTATATGTATACATACTGATATGTACTTTATTTTGCTCTCTTTTTTAATACAAGTGGCAACCCTCCGTCCTGCACTGGGCTATATCTCTGACAGTACATTTTACAGACACAGAAACTAATATATAAAGTTGGACTTGGAGGAGAGTTTGGAGGGTGAGACAGGAGAGCAGACCCTTCCAGTGACTCAAGGAATACCCTGGGGCACGAAGGAGGGGCTGCTTCTGCCAACAGGGAAGGCACAGATCCCACGCCTGCCCAACATCCCAGCTGCCCCCACCCAGGGGGCCAACCTGTTCCCATTGTGGAAGATGGCAGGGTACAAGGCCCAGTACTCTTCTTACCCCATGTCGATCATCCCTCACAGAGCTCCCCAAAGGACCAGCTGAGTGCCTCCCTCTCCACCTGTCCCTCTGCTTGACCCTGTTCACAACTGCGCTCCGGCACCCCAAAACCTCCTGTGTATACATCCATGCCTCAGCGAGTCTCTCCGGCACCTGGCCCAGGACAGAGCAAACTGGTCCAAGGACGCTGAGGCAGACACACCAGGTTCAAGTACAGAGACTATGGGACTTGACTGTGCTGAACCTGTTTTCTAGGTACAAGATGAGGATGAGTCTCTCATCCCAAAGATGAAGCTGACTCGAAGTCTTGTGCCTACTTCTTCCTTCACTTGTTCATCCATTCAGTACATTTTTAGGAGCCTCCCCCAGCAGTGAGAGGACAAGTGGGTCCTGTCTTTAAGGAGCTTAGGGTCCAGGAAGCCTGTCCGTGAGATCTATGTAAGCTCTTCATTCTACTCCATATTAAAGTTGTATTTACTTTAATATAAATTTCTCCTCCATCCCATCTTCTGATAAAACTAGTTTTCCAGGAAGATGACTCAGACTTCTCTGTGGCTCCCCAGGTTCAAACTAGGTCCAAACACCCCAGTGTTGAAACACCCAGATAATACGTGGCTGCTACACATGCCTTTGCTGCAGCTCAGAGCCTGCTGAAGATAGGACGTCAGCCTCGAGCTCCCAGCCGCTCCTGACCACCCTAGCAGTGGGCCAGTGTGCCTGTGGTCAGCCATGCCCACCCCTTCCCCACCATTTGTAAGCTGGGCATGGAGGTGCACCTCTGTAATCCCAGCACTCGGGAGGCTGGAGCAGGAGGATCACCGAAAGTTTGAGACCACCCTGGATTACGTAGCGAGACCCTGGCTCCAAAACAAAAACAAACAAACTCCATTTGTTGAGTCAGTGGGGGACCCTTGGCCCCAGAGGCAGGACCACCTCCACCTTGAGTACTGAACTATGACTGGGCCACTGATCAAGCAACTCCCTCATCCTTTGGTTGATTCTGACCAATGAAATAATCTCCCCACCCTGACTGTGGCCAATGAGACAACAGGGTGGGCTGCTGGGAGCAGGTGGGAATGTCTGTTCAAACGAAGGGAGGGCTTTGGGCTCCTCCCCTTCTTCTCCCTGGAATGTCCAGGGAGTGCTTGCCAATGTGGCATCCTGAGGACAAAAGGTCAACACAGCAAGGACAGCAAAAGAGAGAAAGGACCCAGGTCCCTGACGCTGTCATTCACCCAGTGAACCAAATCCAGCCACCAACCTGGAGACTTCTTTTTTAAGACAAACATACATCCCAAGTTACACCATGGCCAGCCAGCTTCTGGACTTGTACCTAAATACACTCTGAACAACTCAGCTCATTAGTGTGCATGAACTTTTGTGTTATAAAAAGGGAAAGGTCCTGGCATGGTAGTGCACGCCTGTAGTCACAGCACTTGAGAGGTTGAGGCAGCTGCCACATAGTGAGTTCAAGACCAGCATGAACTACATAGTGAGACCCTGTCTCCCTCTGCCCTTCCCAAAAGGAAAAGACCCCCATTTCATAGACAAGGAATCTATGGATGCATATGTGGGAAGGTCAACACCTACTCCTAAAGCTCTAGCAGAAGCATCCTTCACTCCACAGAATTTACACTCTGGAAACCTATGGCAGGTGGTACACTTCATGGACAAAACTTTAGACACAGCCCTTTTAAGATCAGAATCAAGACGAGGATCCCCACTGCTGCTAATGTTTACAGGTGACATACTAGGTGGGCAAAGTTGTCCCCCAGGTGGCAGAGCAGAACCAGGATCTGATCTGCAGCCTCCGTGTGCTCTGTTAAGGGAGCTGCAGGTCAGGACTCACTGAGTGGCCACAAGCCTGGAGCCCACAGAAGGCTTGGCCAGCAGCAGACCTGCCTCTCACCGGCCAGGTCCTCTGAGTCTAGAGGAGACAGTGCTGAGAGCCTGCTGCTTGCTACCTCCTCTTTCCTGCCCCCCTGGGAGATGGAGGATGAGAGAGGAATCGACTTGGCAGGTGTCTTGCAAGCACCTCGTCCCCGTCTGCTTATCTGCGTCCCTGCCACCTCGCCACGGTAAATTGCTTGTTGATAAATGAGGCTATTTAAGAGCGAGTGATGCTGGCATTACAGTTATTAATGAGGACAACGTGGAGAGACATCTAAGAGCGGCCTGAGTCTTCTCGTATCCTCCCACCTGTGAGTAATGGTGCTGCTGGGCCTGAGCCCTGGCCCCTACCTCAGAGGCAGGCCCTGGGACACTGTGGACGCCGAAGGTGTGGGAGAGCAGGAGGGTTCTGAAACCGTGATATTAACAGGAGCACGCTGGTCGGGACCACAGCAGCCAGCACTGCCCCCGGGAGCTGAGGTAGGGAGGATATAAGAACATGCACATGGGCAGTGTGAGCGTCCATGTGCATGTATGTTCATGTGTGTGCACGTGTGTATGCAGGACATTGAGCACGGAAACACAGGCAGTGTGTGTACGCACATCTGCTGATATCCGTGCCTCTGTGTCCTCACCTATACAAGGCACCTGACCTCAGCCCTGACAGGGAGATGACAGCCCACCCACATAAAGGGCTCACCCTGGAATGGTCCCTGGTCAGGCGGGCAGTGTCCCCTTCTTTCCCTCACCGTGATTACTAAGGTAAATTCCCCGTGAGAACAAGAGCTGGGGAGAAAGTGCCAGAGTGGAAGAGAGGCGGCGCCCACCTGGGAATGGAGCAGCAAGATGGGCCAAGGGAGGAACAGGGCTGAGCCCCAGCTAGGATGCACCAGAAGCAGGGACCACCTCTATTCTGCCACCTGCCTTACACAGCACCCCAACAGCCTGCCATCAGTAAGTGCTGTCCAGTCTACCCAGATATGTCCCCAACCATGTCCTCCTTCCCAGGCCAGCTAGACTGCCGCCACTGGCTTGCCCCAAGTCCCTGTGCCTGTCCCCCCCATCAGCCCGGGATCCTAACCCACCTTCTCTTCACCGAAGCCATTAGATGCACACATTTGTCCTCAAAGGGCCAGGCAGGTGAATGCTCCCTCCTGCCTGCGCCCCTGCCACTCTGCCCTCCTCAGTGGCACTGCACCTATATCCTCACGTCCAAGTGGCCCTGCCTGTCTCAATTTAAGGCCACCTCCCCGCTGGAGCGGCTCGGCCTGGGAACAGGCCTTCAGAGCAATATGGATCTCACATTCCCATGACGCTGTCAGACCCAGGAGAGCAGTGTCTGTGCCTCACTCACCACTGCCCCCAGCACTGCCCAGCATGCTGCAGGTGTCCTAAATGCTTCTTGAATACCGTGCTGCAGAAATGCCATGACAAGGAGTCACGACAGGATATCCATGCAGGAGAGAGGATGGGGGCTGGATGGAGTCAGCTGTGGGAGGCTGCACAGAGCTCCAGGAGAGCTGCACGGGGTGTGGTAGCACATGTCTCTAACCCCAGCACTTGGGAGACTGAGGCAGGAGGGAATTTGAAGCCAACCTGGACTACACAGTGAATTCAAGGCCAATGTGTACGTAGCAAGATCCTGTCTCAAAAAGCCGAACAACAAAAGGAGATACTGATGAGCAGCTGCCTCTGGGATCTCATTCAAGGTCAAGCACAAAGGGGTCCGGTGTTGCCAGCGCTCTGTTAGGACTTTCTCTCCCAGTGCTCTTGGGAAACGGTCTCCTGCGAGGGGGCTGCCAAGGCAGGGTGTCCAGCTCCCAGGGGAGGAAGTGGGTCAAGCAGGCACAGGAATGGGGGTGGAGGAAGCAGAGTGTGGAGGTGCTGGCCTTGGCCACGGGCAGGGTGAGACGGCGCAGGCATTTGCTTTACACTATTTCTTTGACTTGTACATCCGGGTCTTAATACCTTCTTCTTTCTTCCTTTTCTAAAACTTTAAAAAAATATATTTTTATTTCTATTAGTACCCATCTGCAGTACATGACGATTACATTCCTCGCAGGGAGTTCGTATGTGCACACGACTCATCTCAATTCTTTTTACTCCTTTCCATCTCTTGGTCCCTTTCCCATCGAAGAAGATCCATCTCCCTTGTTTCCTATTACCTCACTTTCATTTTGCTCTTTAGTTATTTATACTTGGGGTTTCTCGTTTAAGAGGAACCATGTTCTTCTATGCGATATAGTTCATAACTGAAATAAAAAGTAAAACATAAGAAGTCTTAAAACAGAAGCAAGGGGGACGAGGACAAGCAGATGACAAATCCTTTCCGAGCTGCCTGCTGTTCCAGTCCTCTGTCCCCTCCACCCGGTCACTGGACTGCCGTTGGTACCCGAAGGATCTGTCTGGCCCCAAATCTTTCCAGAGAACGCTATGGAGCGAGTCGGGGCAGGAGGACATCCTCTTTTCTTGGCTTCCTACCCTTCCACCTCCTGTGTGATCTTGAACACATCCCTTCCCCTCTCTGGGCCCAGGAGTCTTTACCAGTGCAAGGAGGGGGCTGGACCAGAGACACTGAAAGTCCCTTCCAGACACAACTGTCAAATTCACACCCACCTGATGTTGCAGAGTGCTAGACAAGCAAAAAGCAAAGATGCAAGTCCCATGTGTATACATTTGTGCATTTGTGTGTACGTGGTGTGTGCGCCCTGTATTAAAGACCAGCCACCAACACCAGCACCCTCCATCTTTCACACGGGTTATGGTGTTGGTCCCTCTGGGAGTTTGTGCAGGATTACACTGAGGTCCCAGCAAAGAAGTACCAAAGGTCTGGACGCCACCTGAACAACCAGACGGGTGAGAACCTCAGAAATCTTGGCAAACTCATGCCCATTCCAGGGTGTGGAAACTGAGGCCAGAGAGGTCTGCCAACTGGCCCAGACTGCACAGTAGGCTGGAAATGAGCCACTGCTGACCCCAGGCCCCTCCACTTCAAAGCAGATGCTTCTCCCACCCACTCCATTCATGTTTCTGGGCCCCAGGCATGGAACCTAGGCCTCTTCACCTCTTCCCGGCTTCTACCCCAGGTCCTGAGCTCCTTCACCTACAGCTGCCATCCCTGCTTCCTGGCACTGGTCAGCCCTTCCTACCTTTCCCTGCACGCCCCTTTCCCCACCCTGGCCCACTACCCCTCCCCAGGCAAAGCCAGCAAGGGAGGAGACCTCTCAGGTGACGGATGGGCCACATACTCTTTCACTTGTCACACGGGCATACAGAATGACAGACCTTGGGAACTGGGCATTAATACCAAAGATTTATAGTCAAATCTGTCACGCCTGAAGGCACTTCCCCCAAACTTGGCTCGGCCTGAAGGTCGCTTTTCCGAGGTGATAAGTGCAAAAAAGATGTCCTCACCCGCCCTCCCAGCTCCCACCCACCTCTGGGAGCCTAGAGCTCAGGCGGCACAGAAGGGACAGAGAAAGAAGCAGGACAGAAATTCTCCAACCCTGGGAGTGGCCCACCCCCACCTTACTGCAGGTTCAAGGAGGAGGGCAGGTGCCAGGGAAGGCCCAGGGGGATGAGGGACAGAGGGTGCACCTGGGCAGCCCTGGGGGTGCCATGGGAGTCTGAGGGCAAAGCCAGGTGTTGGTGCAGGGTGGGGAGGAAGAAGAGAGAACAACACCCAGCCCAGCAAAGGGGGAGCACTGCATCAACGGGGCCCAGCTCAGAACTGGAAGCTGTCCCAAGGCCCTAAAGGGACAAAGAGGTCACCACCCGAGTCTTCCTAGCAAGGGACTAAGGCCAAGGTCCAGCCACTCACCATATATTTATCCAAGTCTCCTAGGATTTGGGGATAGAAGACCTGAGAGAGGCCTTAAGACTGACTAAGTCAATGGCCTCATTTATTCGGTGGAGAAACTAAGGTGGGAGTTAAGGATCCAGGTCCAGTCACTCGTTTAACCCTTACTGGCACCTCACTGAGGACCTGGCCTGACAGCCAGGTCTCTTGACCTGCTGCCAGATCCAAGCAAGACCCTGCACTGGGCATGGGACAGGGGCACAGGACAGGTAAATTCTTGCAAGGACGGAGCTGTCAGGCGCAGGACTCAGCGTGTGGCCCCAGAAACTACAGTGGGAAAGTGAAAAGCAACAATCATAACTAATGCACGGGTCCCCCTCAGCCTCACGGTGCCTGGGAAGTACATTATTCCTTCCATTTTCCCCAAGAGGAGACTGAGCTATGGGCATCATGTTGTTGAGCTGCTAGACTCCAGCACCCATCTGCTGATACAGCGTCACTCCCAGGAGAAGTTGTTGAAGACAGGCTTTGAGCAGATGGCTTCTGAGGTCTGGACTCCCCCGGTGGGGTAGCCTCCAAAGGCTTCCTGAAGCAGGCAGAGGCAGTAGGGTGCAGCCAGAACTTCGTGGGGCCCCTTTCCTAATAGGAAAGACACCTCCTGGGCAGAGCGCAGTTCTGGTCCTGTGCTCAGGGCCAGTAGGCACACACTTGGACCCTGTCCTGAGGAACACATCCTGTTGGCCCCACTGGGACTCCCTGCAAGAGGAGATGGCCAGACCCTCTGCCGAGCAGGTGGCCCAGGCAGTGAGCAGGAATAGGCTGCATGGGCAGCTGTCATCCTGGCACTGCAGCGAGGGCAGGGAAGGTGGCAGGCGCCAGCATCCTGGATGAGGGAGCTGGCCCGAGAGTGATGCCATTCCTGGGTTATAGATGAGCTAAATTAGCTGTGACGCTCATTAGCGGCAGCTCCTAATTAGTGAAAATTAATATTGGCTTTGATAAAGACGTCGGCACCAGCTCTCCAAGGCAGAGGCATCATCGACCTTGTCAGCCCAACCAACGGCGGGGTAAGTGGGGCTGCCAAGGGGCCTGGCAGTGGACACTTGGTCACAGCTCACCTGATCTCTAGCAGTCCTTCCACAGAGCCCTGCCTCTGTCCAGAGCTGCCTCGGACCCCAGGGAAAGCAGGCTGCATCTAGAATAATTACTGCTAACATTGTTTGATTCTTCTGCATCCTGGGCAGCACTGCCAGTGTATGGATTTGTGTTCTCAGGAATCTCAGACAATACGTACTTTGTTTTATTCATCTCCGTTTTACAGATAAGGGAAACTGAGGCTCAGAGAAGTTGAGTAGCTTGTCCTGGGACATCTGGGTACCAAGATTTGGGGAAGTTTGACTCTGATACTCCCTGATCACCAAGCACATAGTAGGGCTTCAACAAATACACACGAAGAAACACAGGGTGCCTCAAGTTTGTCCCAAGTGTTCCTATGCATTACATTTTTTTTTTCTCACAGTACTGAGGATTAAACCCAGGGAATGGCCTTTTTATTTTTTATGTTGAGACAGGGTCTCGATAAGTGGCCAAGTTGCTGAAGGCTGAGCTCCACTTTCGATCCTCCTGCCTTAGCCTCTCAGAGTGCTGGGATTATAGGTGTGCACCACTGCTCCTGATCTGTGTATTTACTTTTTACCTCTTCCTTCTCCACTTAATGTTATAGAGAACCCATGCCTCCATCTGAAGCCAAAGTACAAGGCATCTCTCCTGAAACTGCCCGACACAAAGTCCCCAGACTCTATATTCCAGAATGGTGCCTCCGTGGCCAGGAGCACCCAGGGGACCCATCTTTGCAGGTGGTCATGAGAGCCTGCAGCCCACAGCTTGCCCAGGCCTCAATTGTGCCACTACCGAGTGACCAGCTCTAGGACCTGGTCCCTCAGGCCACTTGGAAAGTGACAGGTGAGTGTAGCTCCCCTGCCAGGGACCCTGAGTCCAGCTCAGGGTAATGAGGGGAAGTAACAGATATAACTATTTTTAATCCAAATAAAGGGAAAATATTTGCCACCACAGAGTTTATAAAAATAACAAGCATTATGCGGGCATTAATAACAATAAAGATGTCAAACTGTCATATGAGAAGTTAATCTCATTCCGAGCACAATTAAAGATGCTATTATCCCACCACCTGGGGCCACTCTGGCTTTTACCACGCAGCAGGCTTAGTAGACAAAGGGGCCATGCACAGAGCACAGGGAGTCCTTGGCACTGCACGCCTGCCCAGTCTGCCACTTGCTGCCACCGCCAGACCTTTCCCTCTGTGTTCCCAGCTCAAGGACTCAGGCCCAGCATAGCAGGACATTCAGGCCTGAAGGTGAGGACAGAGCAAGCTGGGCCCTGGGCCTGTGCACCTGCCTGTTGCCAGTCCATCTCTGACCCAGGACACAGGTGCATGGCCCCGTACAATGTATGCACAGAGGGGACCCCATCTTTGGGTCCCTGACAGTCTGGATCAGTGAAGGCGGGCACTGCCCTGACAGGGAACTGAATACAAGGACTCGGTTCAACAGGTGACGAGATGCAGAGGGGCCACACAGGGGGTGGTGTGTACCAGAGATGGACGACAGAAGGGACACAGGACAAAGCGGTGTTACCAAGAACCAAGCAAGACAGAGCGCTGCAGCCACTGCTGAGGAGAGGAGTAATGGGAGAAACGCCTTGGCTGCTCTCCTCCTCCAGTGTCCTGCCAGGGCTCTGTTGGCTCGATGCAGATGGAGGCCAGCTGACCCAGCAGTCTGGGAGGGAGATGCAGCCAGACCCAGGCTGCAGAAGGCCAAGAGTAGATGTGAGGCAAACAAGCACAGGACTGGCCCAGGATCCAGCCCCGAAATCCAATCCTCTTCTAAGAAGGAAAGCCAATCCATTCCATGCACATCTGTTTTTGTGGAGGATAAAGTATGAATTAGGACTCACGTGGACAATCGAAGCAGTGACTGTCCATCCAAGGAAACAAACACATAAATGTATCATTGTCAGGCAACGGCGGAAGGTGCTCCATTGCTACAGGGCAGGAAAGCAGAGAGCAGAGGAAGGAATTCAGGAAGGCTTCCAGGAGAGAGTGCTTGAGATGCATGAAGGGAAGGAAAGAAAAAGAACCTGAGCACAGGCAGGTTGGGCCACAGGCACCAGACACCATGTGGACCAGGCAATGTGATGAGAAGCAAGTGGCAAAGCATGGCTGGGGAAAGACGGGGATCCAGGACTTCACTGATTTGGGAACATGTGGGATGGAGGTGCCCCCTTAGTGCCTGGGGTCCAGGGAGGAGGTTGGGCTGGGGATAGGGATCTGGGTATCTGGTTGGGGGAAGTCATGAGTCAGTGCAGCGGAGACCCCCATGGGTAGCATGGGAAGGACGTAGAGGGCGTGTTCCTGTTCCACAGCAACACCACAGCCGAGGAGGCCCAGAGGGCTCCCAATGTGAGGAGGAACAGGAGAGGTCTCAGGAGCCGAGTCCCAGGTCCTGATGCTCTGCAGAAGCCTGGGAGACCAGGTGTGTCAGGTGCCGACTGGGCCAGGCCTGGTGAGAGCCGCTGTCTGGCCTTGGTATGCACTGTGCCAGAGATGTGGGGGGGCCAGGACTCTGGCTGCAAAAGGTGGGGAGGGCAAACAGGGGCCACGGATAAGAATGAGTGGGTGCTGACCAGCCCATCGGTAAGTTTGGCTACATAATCCATAACAATCAAAGCTCCTGCTCTTTGGGGTTGTGCTGGTTAATCTAGATTGTTGACTTGACTGAACTGAAACTTTTAGAGCGGTGACTGGGATGTGAGGACACTGACTAGAACAATGTGCTAGCTAACACACCTACTAGGGGAGCCTAGAAGGAGGAACTGCGTCCTGGGGGTGCGTCCTGGGGGACTGTATCTGGTCCTTTTCTTCTCTGGCTTCTTCCTCTGCTGTTTCCCAGAAGCCATGAGTTGAGCGGCTTTCCTCGGCCACCTCCTTCCGCCATGATGTTCCTGCCCTGGGGCCAGCTGACCACGGACTGAAACCTCTGAGACCGTGAGCCAGAGTAAATCTTTCCTCCTTTACAGTGGGGAGGGGCAGCCACAGGAAATGTGATCAGTACAGGGACATTACTAAAAGAATGAAAAGACAAACAAACTGGCAGAAAGTATTTGTAAATCATAGATCTGTTAAAGGACTCACTATGGGAGTCTCTTATCTGTATATAAAGAACACTCAAAGCTCAGTAATAGGAAATCAACCACTCATTTAAAAAAAGTGGTCAAGGATTTGAAGAGCCACTTTACCAAAGTAGATATATAGATGACAAGTAAATTTATATATGAAAAGATGCTTAATGTCACTAGTCATTAGGGAAATGAAAATTAAAATCACAATGAGACACCACTACACATCCTTTCAAATAGTTATCAGAGTAGGGGGTGTCACTGTTTAATGGGTCCTGTGTTTCTATTTGGGATGATGGAAATGTTCTAGAAACAGGTAGTGGTGAGAACTGTACAACATTGTGACTGTATTTAATGTCACTAAATTGCACACCTAAAATTGGTTAAAGTGGTAATTTTATGTTCCATCTACTAAGATTTAAAAAAAGACCTTCCAAATGCTTCTGAGTGACAGGACTGAGATTCTATACACTGCTAGTGGGAGTGGTACAAGCATTTTGAAAGAGGGTTTGGTAGATTCCTAAAAAGTTAAATATCCACACATAATTCATCAATCTTAGCCCTGGATATTTTCCCAAGAGAAACAAAAGTGTGTGTGTGTGTGTGTGTGCGTGCGTGTGTGTGCGTGCATAAAGTACACAAATGTTCGTGGTAGCTAATTTGAAAGAGCCCCGAATGAAAAACAACCCCAAATGCCTATCAACACGTGAATGGAGAAGTGAATGGTCTTTACAATGAACTGAAGCTCAGAAACAAAAAGGAACGAACTGGTGATATATCCAACAATACGAATGGGCCGCAAAACAGTTATGCCGGATGAAGGTAGAGAGATAAAAAGGGTACCATACAGCATTATGCTATCTACATGGAATTCTGGGAAAGCCAGGTAATCCACAGTGACAGAGAATCGATCAGGGGGAAGTGAAGGGAGGGGGCCAGGAAGGAGACAAAGAAACTCAAGGGGACTTTGGGGGTGATGAATACGCTCCCTGTCCCGATTGTTTCTGGATATATACGAATGTCAAAATGTATGCGTTACACACTTGAAATCACACAGCAAGTCCCATCAATTACACTTCAACAATACCATAGAAAAAGTATTGTTTTTAAAGCAGCCTGGATAGAAAGAAAGAGAATTTGGAAGTTGGTGGAGGGACACAGAGGGTCTGGGAGGGTTGTGGGTTAGGATGGGTGGGACACAGGCCTTGAGGAACAGGAGCTGTTGGACCTCCCTCAAGTCCACAGAGAAGGAACCTGGGAAGGTGAGGGCAGGTGGGTGAAGGAGATGAACAGTGGCAGAGGAGAGGGGAGACCGAGGGAGCACGGAGGAGAGAAGGGGACAGAAAGACACAGCAGAATTTAATAACTGGGTCTGCCTGAGCTGGTAGTGGGAGCCACTAGGATGGCCTTCTCTTGGGGACAGCCCTTGCTGGGAGTGGGAGGGCAGATGTGGGACAAATAACCGAACCCAAGATGCTAAGTGTGAAATGGGGTGACACAGACAGGAGCCTGGCAGCCCACGCAGGGGAGGTCCCAGCTGGCCCTCTGCCCAGTACCCATTGGAACCCAGCTGAATTCCCACCTCCTGCAAGAAGCCTAGACAGTGCTACTCCAAGGGCCTTGCCATGCACTCCTGTACCTCTTGGCAAAGAACCGCCAGCTTAGAAGGAGGTCCCTGATCCCAGCATTTCCCAGAGTCCCTGGAGGAGATCCTGGGGCAGAGATTCAGGACTACAGCTCCCCAGCCCACCTGCATTGTCCCCACCGCACCCATGTCTGGCCTGGGCAGTCCGGTGAATGGAGAAGTGTGACCCTCCCATCCAACAGGAGTCCCTGCCAGGTGGAGCCACAGGCCTGCTGAGCTTCCCCAGAGCCCTGTAGGGCCTCAGGAAACTTTGTGGAATGGAGCAGAAAGCCCATAAAATGCTGGCAGTGCTTGCTGCAAGACCACAAGGTTCCCCTGGGATTCTGTGTCCCCAGTTCCTAGGTTCAGGACCATTCAGTCATGGTGAGTGGGAATCTCAGATTCCTTTTCTCAGGAGACTGGGATTTTGAAGCACAGTACTGTGTGTGTGTGTGTGTGTGTGTGTGTGCGCGCACATGAGTGTGACTGCATGCATGAGTGATGAGTATGTATGTGCAGTGTATGCACAAGTACGCTGCAGATGTGAATACCTTATGTGCACTAGTATGTGGGTGTGCACCCCATGTGTGTACACACGTGTAACCATTTCCCAGGCTACCCTGGGCGAGTTCCAAGTCTGGCTTCAATGTGATGTGACTGGAGGAGCAGGCAGAGCAGAGGCTTCAGTGACAGAGCTGGAGGGGCTGGGGGTGGTGGACAGGGGCGGGCAGCAGGTGGGCGGCAGGGAGCATGGGGCTGGGGCAGCAGTCAGAGCTGGCCCATCGGGGTTTGTTCCACCCTCGTTTCTCTCAGAGGGAAGAAATAAAGGTATACACACACACACACACACACACACACACACTGCCACCATGAAGGGATGTTGGGATAGGACACAGGCATCTGGAACCTAGGGACCCAGGTAAACAGCAACTGGTTGGAACAGGGCAGGGGGAGGAGGACTTGCGGCACTGGCCTGGGTCCTCTTTCCAGCTCTGCCATAACTTGCAGTGTGACCCTGGGGTATCACACACCCTCAGGCTGCTTGTCTGCGAAGGGTAATCATGGCAGCCTGGTACATGTGCTGGCCGGCTACCGGGCCCTGTCAGCCTTCTCCTCACCGGCACTGTGCAGGGACTGCTCCTCACTCCCCTTCAAGAATGGCGAAGCCTAAGCTCAGAGAAGTTAAGTGCCTGGCCTGAAGGCACACAGCTGGTAGGTGGCAGACCCCAAGCATCCACCCCATGCCCTTTACCTCTGCTCTTCACTGCTACATGCACCACCGCCCTGCCCAGCCACACCGGCTTGTAGTCCACAGTTCCGCAAAGTACTTTGTCCAATGTGTGTATGGGTGGCTTTCAAAGTGACCGGCAGCATGGACATCACCTGGACACCTGCTAGAAATGCAGACTCTTGAGCCCCACCTGGCACACCTGCTGAATCAGAAACTCGGGATGGGCCCAGCAATCTGTTCGGCAAGTCTCACAGAGAATCCGGAAGCTGAAGCCTGAGAACCACACTGTTCACCCACGTGCTGTTCTTGCTCACGACCATGAGTTTACTTCACACGTAGCACACCAAGCTCAGGAGCGCGCTCTCAGCAGCCCAGGCCCAGCTACCAGCAGAGCTCTGTGCTCTGGGATCCTCCTGGTGCCTGGCTCCTGCTCACACCCCTCTTCTGCTCCTCCACAGATAAACCAGAGCCAGGGCCTTAAGTAATAACCCCAAACGGAGCTCACGTGTCCCTCGGGGCCCTGGGGTGTCATCTGCTACACTTGGTTCCAGGCTAGGCATGAACAGCGGCCTCCAGAGCTGTCTGCATCCCCATGGGGTACACACACAAGCACATGTGCACACATGCTTGCACACATACCTCATACCACCTGGTCTGTGGGCCGAGATGTACCGCGTGGATCAGTACCAATGTGTAGAAGCAGCAGAAATGAGATAAAGGTGAAGTCACACACTCACACCCCATACAGAGACAGAAGTGTTACCTGCAGATACATCAGTGTGTGTGTGTGTGTGTGCCCCCGTGTGCGCGAGCGTGCACACGCACACACACACACACACACACACACACACACACAGAGCCAAGCTGCCCCTGCAGGACTGTCCTGGAGGAACGGGACAGCACACAGCCCGCTGGATCTCAGGCGCTGTCCTGCCTGGTGGCTCAGACTCCATCTCTGGGTGTGGCTGCCCCTCCAACCAGTGGGTGAGGCGGGGGTGACACATCTGAGCCACCATCTCCAGCAGGGCCCACTCCTCCCACTCTCGGGAGGAAAATTGTGACTTTCTAGGGAGGAGGTATTTTCTTTTTTGTGGATTTTTCCTCTCCCCTCGTTCAGCACCCGGCACTAATTTATGACTATTTTCCCAACTCCACTGAAGTAAGAGGGTAATGGCTTTCCACCGCTCGCTTTCTCTCACCTGTCACTCTGCGCTGGCTACCTGACAGGACTGCAGACAATGTTCCAATCACAGGGGCTGTTTTTTCCCAGGGAAGTGAAGAATTCATATTGGCCGTGGGGAGAGTTATTTCATTCCTGGATGGAATCACGTCAGGTAAACAGCTGTAAAAATTCATACCCAGGAGGGCTGCCTCTGGCTGAAGGGGGGATGTTGCCCAGTCTGTGCAAATCTGCCCTGCTGGGGGTCAGAGCTGGGTGACACTCGATGGCTCCAGGCCCTGGTGCCACTGCCCAGGCCACTGCAATCTCTCGACCTTGGGTCGGTCACACTGCCTCCTCAGACGTCAAGTGCCTTAGCAGCTGCTGGGAAAAACATTCTTTGTCCTCAGGGCCAGGGGATGACAGCCTTGCAGGGACAACAGGGGTCAGGGCCAGGTGTGCCCTCAGGAGGCCGCCTGTCCCCCGCTGGGTGGCTGTGACACTCTGGAGAGCCCCAGTTTCTCAATTGGAAAACAGATTCTCTATGCCCGAGTGTTCAACAGAATGAGTGGTGTTTTTGTCCATGCTGCCCCTAGATGCTGGTAGCCAATGAGCACTTGAAATGTGGCCACTTCGTAGCCAGTGGAAATGAGAAAGTGATTTTACTTTTTAAAATGTAATTTATAACTAGTTTGCTTTTAAATAGCCACATACGGCTAGTAGCTTGCTATCCTTTGGATCTGGAATGTTCCCTCCAAAGCCTGTATGTTCAGGGCATGGTCCCCAGCCCATGGCATGGCTAGGAGTTCCTGGAAACCTTAAGAGGCGGTGGTTAATGGGAGGTTCAAGGTCACTGAGGTCATGGCTTGAAGAGCCCCTCTTACCCTGTCACTTCACAGCCACAAGCAAGCAATTTTTCCTTATCACACGCTGCTGCCATGATGTGCTGCCCATTGACCATGGACTGAAATCTCCAAATCTGTGAGGCAAAGCGAACCTTTACTCTTCCGAAGGTGATTATCTAGGGTGTTTGTCACAATGTTGGAAAGATGACACGCTACCCTACCATACAAAGCACTCTGTTTTTTCCTACGTGCTAAGGTAAACCACAGGAAACAATCAGAAGCAGACCATAATGCCCAGCCCTAAGTCACAGCAAGCACAGAATGAGATAGTGTACACGAAGTCTCAGCACCTAGCTGGCCCTCCATAAATGACGGCTTTTCATAAAAACTCGACAGGACACAGTCAGAAGGACAGGAAGAAGAGGATGTGAATTCAGTCTTGGCTTCACTATTTATTAGTTCTGTGATCACCAGCTAGTTCATTGCTCCTCTGACCTTCAGGTTCCTCATTGGCCATAGGAGACAAAAATACCTACTTGATGGCTTACTGTAAAGATCTGATGTAATAATGTGTACAAAGCACCTCGTAGGAACTCAACAGACAGCAGCTACTCTTACTACTGGTATTGGGAGGCAGCAGAACATGTCGGTTAAGAGGACGGATGCCCAAGTTCAAATCCCAGCACCACCTCCATTCACCTAGCTGAATGATCTCAAGCAAGTCATTTAAACCTGTTCGCCTCAGTTACCTCATCTATAAAGTGAAAATAGTCATGATACAGTTAAGTGTCCATGATGGGAAAACCCAACATGCTGGTTCAGATTCCCAGATTAAGGATGCTCATCTAGTATATTCTGTGCAAATAGTCCAACATCTGAAAAATTCCAGAATCCGAAAGTTTTGGTCCCAGCATTTTGGAGGAGGGTTACTCAATCTTCAGTATCTTCTTCACAGGGTTGTAGTAGGATTAAAAGAGCTGACAGCAGTAACTGACACAGAATAAGTATTCTGCATGTCACTTAAATAAAAATATTCTAATGAGAGCCCCCAAAACAGGATAATGGACAACATCTATACCTTCCTCAAAAAGAGCTGGCCAGTATCCAATATCCGAGAGGGCCTGGGCTTTGAGCTGTGGATAGCAGGACACTGTCCTGACCGAAGGAGGGACAGAGAAGAGGGAACTCTTCACTTCGGGCAAAACAAGCCAGTTCTAACATGGAGATGCTTTGGACCTCAGACAATGGCTCTCAGACACCCTGGGGTTTCTCACCTTATTGATGCTTGGTGACAGAGAGTCAATGTCCTAATTCACAGAGGAGGAAACACTGGCTGGAGAGCTGGCAATAAGACAACACAAACTCCTTCCACCCTCCGGTCAGCTCCAAGCTACTCCACCTCTGTAAACTCCAGAGCCCCAGTGTGGAGTACTGGGAGAGGAGCCCCCCACACTGGGAGAAATGGCTGGGGTGATGAAGGTGGCCCTGTCCCCACCCTCATTATGCTTCAGAGAGCTTGGCAGAATACCACCGGAAAGAACAGACAACCCTTCTTGCCAGGTGGGGAGGCTGGGCTGGGATTTTCCAGCCGTGACCGTGTGCCAGGCTCTGTGCTGGGCACTTATGTCATCTCCTGCAAGCAGGGGACGAGCCCCTTTGGGGCCCAGGGTAGCCTGTCTTCTTGATGGGACCCCTGGTCTAATTTCAGAACGTGGACTCTTTATTGCCACTTCCCAAATAGACTCAGATCTTTACATTTAGGGAACTAAAAGGCAGTGCAGGTTTTCTGATTGACAAGTATCCAGTAAACTGAGGCAGTAATCTCAGCTGTGATAACATCTGAATTCCCACACAGTGTTCAGAGAATCTTTTTTCACTTTAGATAACAAAGTGAAGCTGGAAAATAGGTTAATTGTCCTCAGTTGAACTTGGGGCCAAAAAGAGGTCATTCACCCTAGGATCCCAGGCTCCTTGAGACTGAAGCCCAGGCCAGAACAGGACTCCTCTCAAGGTTTTCTGGTCTCTTGTGTTCAGAGAAAGGAAGGGACTGAGCCAGGCTCAGGAGGACCTGGGACCGAGGACATTGGAAGGGTCTTTTGCTTTTAGAAGACACCTGTGCAGGTGGGGCACCCAGGCGGAATGGAACCACCCCAACCCAGGCCACTGAGGAGCCCATACTCTATGTCACCAAACACCACCAGAGCTCTGCAAAGGTGGCCCAGGCAGCCTAGTTGACAGATGGGCAAAGTGAGGCTCTGAGAGTGAAGGAACAGCCAGAGCGAGTCTCTGCACAGCCAGGCACTTGGGGCGCAGGGCACAGTCCCCACAGCATGGAGCTATGCCCACTGCCCCAGGTGTGCAGCCATGAGCTGTGGCTCCTGGCTTCCCTGTTTGCTGAGGGCAGCGACTCAAAGGTTTCCAAAGCATCACCCTCTTCCCTGACAGCCCCGGACCCGCCTGGTCCACAGCTTCAGCAGGGCTCCTTTTCTCCAAGGCAGGTAGGGGGCAGAATGCCCACCGAACAGGGAAACAGCTCCCTTTTAATTGGCTGTAAATTGCCCTGGAGCTTTTAATGAAGGCCGTCAGGAGTAATTACGTCCACTGCTGCGCAGCCACTCTGTAAACACACGGGCAGGGCTGGGTCGAGTGGCGGCTGGGCACCTCAGAGCGTCCTCCCCTGCCACCCCTCTTAAATCACACATCTGTCAGCTTGGCAAGCTCCAGCTGAGGTGGAGGGAACATGGCTGATGCCCGGGCAGGAGCCCAAAGGATGGGCAGGTGTGCAGTCCCAGGAAACTGAGGCAGCCTCCTCGGGAGTGCACAGCAGGAAGGCAGCCCATGTCCCAGAGGTTGGGCAGCGGAGCTCCGCCTGGATTCAGGTTCTGGGCGAGACGCTGCCTTTTCCTCACCTGACGGTGGGATCAGAGGTATGGGAAACACGGCAGGGCCTGCAAGCTGCTCTTAGCAACTGCCATCAATCACGCTGTCCTGTGATGAGGTGGGCAGAGACGAGCAAGGGCTGTGGACAAGACTGGGACTGTGTCAGGTGCCCAGTGGGCTCCTGCTGTGAAGAGGCCCTGCCACCCCGTCCCCGGCTGCCCTTCACAGCCTCTTTGTCCTCAGAAAGGGCTTCCAGCCCAAGGCCATACAGCCCAGGTGACATGTGCTCCTGGGCTGGGACAGCCACCAGGTCACCACACACAGGCCTGGCCCCACCGAGTGCTTCGACCCCCACCTGGCTCCCAGGGACACCAAGCAAGGAAGGCTCACTGTCACCACGCTCCCCTCAGGGCACCTCACCTAACAGGGCTTTAGGACACAGTCCCTGCCTGTTTTCAAAAGGCCTCACTCTTGTCTGGCCCCAGAACACAGAAAGTTGCAGAAGTGGCAGGAGCTGTGACTGAGGAGGAAAAACAGGCCAGGGATCAGGGGTGAGTTGCGGGCTTTGCTGCCCTGTGAGTGCCCTTGTGTCACTTCCCCAGTAGAGTACCGAGTCCCTGCGTGTTAGATGCTTTCTGATCTCTGATCAACCTGCAAGAGGTGCCCCAGCGGTGAGGCTGTGCCACCCCTGGGGGTAACAGGTGTCAGAAATCGGAGATGTCACTGCAGGCTCGGCTGGCTCACTTCCTCTCCACATCAGAGACACACAGCTGGGCTCCACTGCCCCCCACATTCTGGGGCAGCACAGAGTAAAAAATGGGGCTGAGGTGAGTCGGGCGGAGGAAACAACAAATGCACTGAAAGGGCTGGGAGCTGCTTCCTGGCCCCAGCGGCGTGTGGCTGTGGGAGACGCACACCTCCATGCCCGTCAGGCCTGAGTTCCCTGCAACATAGGGTTTCTCTAGAGAGCTCATAAAGCAGCCGATGCAGTGGAGCGGGTCCCACACTCAATAATCCCTCCATCTCTCGGCCAGTCAGTCAGACACAGCACATTCATCTTGAATTATCCTTTCAAAGGTTGAATCAATCCTTCAAGGAGCCCTGGCCCCACTGAGCACAGGGGAAGGAGCCCACAGGCGGCACTGTGACCCCCAGGACATCCCTCCCTCCACCCAGGGCCAGGCCAGAGGTGACCAAAGCTCATAGCTCTCACTCCCTCTGTCCGCTATGGCATAAAGCCACACAAGAAGGCAGAAGAGAGGCCAGACTGAGGGTGATAAGGACCTCAGACTCCACTCTGATCTGTGCCAAAAAGCATGGAGGCTGGTCATGGAGGGGCAGAGACCAGAGCTTGAATCCAGCTTGGCCACTTCATGACTCTGAGCTCTTGTTTGGGAGACAGCCTCTCTCAGCCTCCTCATCTGTAAAATGGGACCCACATCCAGCTCCTCCATAGGGTGTTGGGAGCCTAGGACCAACAAGGGAAGCAGAAAATCCTTAGCACAGTCCCTGGCACACAGTAGGTTGACCAGGAGGGGGAAGGCAGGCAGAATGTGCCCTGAGAACTAGAGCTGGCCAGGAGTGGGGACTCAGACAGTCATCGCGGGAGGAGAGATAGCCAATTCTGAGAGCAGAGAGGCAGGCTGTAGGAGGCAGTGGGTTGTGTCCTTCTTCCACCTGCAGAGGGCAAATGGGCCTTGGAAGAGTAATACAGGAAGCCATACCAAACATGTGTCTGTCTAGTGAGCTGGGAAAAGAGCAGTCAACAACCAAAAAAGTAAATATAGTTCATTAACATCCATCAGTGCTTACTACATGCCAAACATGCTTCTAAATGCCTTGCCTTCATTCACCCATTTCATCCTTGCCACAACCCTAAAAGGAAATACCAGTGTTGTCATTATTCTCACTTTGCAACTGAGTAAACTGAGGCAGAGAGAGAGAGAGGTCCGGCAGCAGTGAAAGAGTCCACATTTACAGAAGATGCAAGGGAGCACTTCTTGGGAGAGGAGGCATAGATAGACAGGCCAGTTGCTCAAGGAAAACAACATCCATCATTTGCACAGCATTTTCATTTTCAAAGATCTTTCCTAAGCAACCTGAGAAGTTGGCTGGGCAAACACCAGCATCTCTATTCCCAGAGGAGGGAGATGAGGCTCAGAGAGGCTAAGGAACTTGACTGTGGTCACACAGCTAAGTTACAGAGCTGGGATTAGAATCCAGGCCTTCTGCCTCCCCTATCGGTGCTCAGCGCACTGTGGCCAGATTGGGGAGAGGTGGAAGGCGAGAAATCCACATGTTGGATCCTCCAGGGAGGTCCTTGCTCCAAGCGACAGGTCTCCTGGCATCCAGGCCCTTTCTTGGTCAAGGACTGGTGAAATAATCTGATCTCCTACAGGCTAAGCTGTTGCTGGACAGTTCAGCCCATGGGTCCCCTGAGATGTGTAAAGAACAGTAGGGACAGGAAGCGATGACAAGTTCAAAGTCAGTTCTGCCTGCCATCATCTCCCCAGCAAGCTGGAGGGGTTTCAGCGCCTGTAAATTACACCTCCGGCTGCTCCCGAGAGCCTGTGTTCCCAGCCGGCTGCAAGCTCAGCACATCCTCATGGCAGTGGCACAGCTGGGTCAGGCTCATCTGCTCATCAGCAGGGTGCCCTGTTGCCGAGCCACAGCACAGCTGGCCAAGGCCCCTGACCCCAGCACCACCAGTCACTGGAAAAGACCACGGACCCAGGAGCAAGTGATGTGAGCACTTACGCACTTCGATCTAAAAAGGCATTCTGCTGCCATACTGCCAACTACATGGCACACCCAGCAAGGACACCCATCTTCGAACGACCTGCAAGAGTGGCCCCCAAAGGTCCTCAAGCTCAAACAGCTACATGGGGGCATAGCCAGAGTCCTGGGTCTGTTCTCTGAGACCAAACTATGGTGGGCAAATCCCCTCCCTGGACAAAGGCCTCTAACCCAGCACCTCTCCGAGGTAGACACTCGGTCCTGAGCCTCGTTCCAGGGTGACCAACTAAGGAAGAACCCCACCTGGCCCTCCCAGGCTGCAGAGGAGCAGGGAAGGTGGGCCATGGGGAATAAAGTCCGGACTCTACTGCCCATCAGCAGTGAGACCCCGGGCAGCCACTGGTCTCCTCGAGCCTGTAACTGGGAGTGAGGACAGAACAGACACCCGCCTTCCTGCGAGGCTAAGCCAGCTCACACAGGCAACCTGGCTATCAAGACGCAAAGGCTAAATGGCTAGCCCGACCAGCCATCCGAGACACAGCCCAAATGCCTTGCCTGCTGCTGGCCAGCAAGTTCCATCAACTCCCCCGGGCTGCAGCTGGTCAGCCCCAACCACTCAGGGCCACCTTCCTGTCTCACCTTCTCATTCCTGTGTCCAGAATGAGTGCCTCCTCCCCGAGGCATTAGCAGCTCTCCGTACCCGCTCACACTGGGCCAGTCATTTCCTATGGGTCCTTTTCCCCCTGCTCCGACTGCAATTTCTTAAGAGCAAAGACCCATATATGGAATCCCAGAGCTGTGAGTAAGTCCACAGGCTTGAGATCAGGCAGCTGTGGGTTTAAATCCAGTTTGCATCCTGTACAAGCTGTGTGGCTCCTTGCAAGTTCCTTAACGTCTCTGAGCTTCTGCTTCCTCATCTGCAAAAGGAAGATTTTTGAGACCTACTTGCTTGGTTTGCTATGGAGAGCCAAAGAAGTAATGTGTACGCTACAGACACAGTAAATGTGTCATCAAAGAAAGGTGCCACTTCCTTGGTTATCTGGGATGTGCAGGCCCTGCCCACCCCCAGCACAGCCTGGCGGGCCTACACTCCAGGTGTCACATCTTCGTTATCATCAGCGTCATCACGGCTGCCTCCAAAACACCTGCCCCGCCTGGCAGCCACGCCTGCGGAGGGCCTGCACTGCCCTGCAGAGGGAGGAGAGGAGACAAGACCAGAGAAGCACCCACAGGGAAGAGAGAGTCCTCCACAAGGCGCCAAGACCCCAGGCCCCCTGCCAACAGCCCCACAAGCCCCGGGCTGCCCTGTCTTCCCTCCTTACACACCCTGCTCCAGAGCACGTGGCTCTGAGGCTCCTGGCTCCTCCCTCCAAACTCCAGGACCCAGATTCAAAGCCCCCAACCCAGAGGCTACTCCTCTTCCCAGGGCCGATGTGCCATGTGGACGATGGGCAGTGCCCAAGCCTGCGGTCTGTACTGGCCAGGCCTGAGGGGTCAGAGCGGGCTGTAGGCAGGAACACAGAGGTAACTCAGGGGGACCCTGAGCACTCCCCAACTTCAGGCCTCAGTTTCTCCACCTGTGAAGCGGGATTGTTTGATCAGAACAGTGGTTGTCGAACTGTCACACCTGAGGCCCGCCAAGGATCCTGCAGGTGAGGGTAAGAGCAGAGCCAGGGATGCAGGCTGTTAGGTCCCCGCTCTCCACCCACCTTAACTTCCACAGAATCTGAGTGCTCTTACTTGGTGCTTACTGCTGCGCACTGTCCCTCACCACAAGGTCACCTCCGTGGGGCAGGGACTACCCAGGACATGGGCTGACACACACCAGTAAACTACTTTCTCAGTGAATCTAAGAGCCTATGTGTCCACAGCTGCGAATACACAAACAGTTCACAGGTGCAAAAGAAACTAAACAATCTTCTTGCCTATAGACAAAGGATATCGGTGGGAAAGCTGGTGAGATTTGAATAAAGTATCACTGCCATGCCTGTGTCGATGTTATTTTCCTGGCTTCCGTAATTGTGGAAGATGTTAAGACCATCTGGGTGAGGGGAACTCCTTCTACTGTTTCCATGACTTTTCTAAAATATTACTTTCTAAAATTATTTCAAAATAAAAAAGTCTTAAAAGTAAACATAAAATTCAAGACCCATGCTCCCTCAAGTGTAGGGAGAGTCCACGAGTGATACCCAACATGATCTTGGGGCCATGAAGAATTTTTTTTTTAATTTTAAAAGTGATGTAGCTGAGTGGTAGAGCACTTGCCTAGTATGTGCAAGGCCCTAGGTTCAATCCCTGGCGCCACACACACACACACACACACACACACACACACACACAATGCATTTGTCATCATTGTGTTATGAAGCCCAGGCAGGCAGCACCTGTACGCTGGGGCTGTGTGTGTCTCTGTGGGGGTCTGGCTCTCAGCTCCCCTCCTGCTGCTGGGTCCCTCCCCTTGGGGGCAGCTGGGCGGGGCTGAGGGTCACTGAGTCTGCCCTGCTGCAGCCTGAGCACAACCAGATCCTGCAGTCTGGGCCATGAGGGGTGGAACTCATTCACGGGCACAACAGCGACTGCCCAGCCAGATTGTGTGGCCCTTGTCCAGGCTGGATCCTTTGGGGGTTTTTGTTTGTTTGGGTTTTTTTTAGTACATATTTGTAGCTCACTGATCACACGCACGGTGGAAAGCTGGTACATGTACATAAGACATTTAATTCTTCTTTTCATCCCTTTGCCCTCCCTTCCTTTTCCATCTCTTGCTTGGTCTCCTTCTCTTTTGCAAAAGATCTGTCTTCCTGCTTCCTATTGTCTTGTTTTGCTTTTGATTTATATTTGGGGTTTCTCGTATAGGAGAAACCATGCAACATTTAAGTTTGCATTTCTGATTTATTTCACCCAATATTATTATCTTAAGGGGCACTCATGTTCCTACAAATGACTCCAGTTTTCTTTCTTTATGGCAGAATAGTATTTCATTGCATGAAAATACCACATCTTTTTATTCACTCATCTGTGGATGGGCATATAGGTGACTTCTCAGATTTAGCTGTTGTGAATTGTACTGCTATAAATATGAGTATGCATGGGTCACTGTAATATGTCTTTAACTCCTTCAGGAAGAAACTAGATAGAGAATAGCTAGGATAAATGCAATTTCTATTTTTAGTTTTTTAAGGACTCTTCATACTGATTTTCTTGTCTTTTTTTTTTTTTCTTTTTTACGAGTTTTGGTTGTTTTGGTTTGGTTTGGTTTGGTTTGGTTTTTTGAGACAGGGTGTCACTATGTAGCTCAGGCTGGCCTCCAACTCATGGTGATCCCCCTGCCTCAGCCTCCTGAGTGCTGGGATCACAGACCTGCACCAACACTCCTGGCTCCATACTGATTTTCATAGTGGGTGTATTAAATTAATTCCCACCAACATTGTAGAAAGGTTCCTTTTCCTCCACAACCTCCCTAGCATCTGTTATTACTTGATTTCTTGATGACAGTCATTCTTTCTACAGTAAGATCTTTCTGCAGGAATCTCAGAAATGTTTTAATCTGCATTTCTCTGATGGCCAGAGATATTGAATATCTTGTCATGTATTTGTCGACCATTTGTACTTCTTCTGAGAAGTGTCTGTTCATTTCAGCTGTCTATTTTTTGACTGAGCCTTGTATTTTGGGGGGGGGTCTATTTTTTTCAGTTCTTTATATATTCTAGATAGCAATCCTCTGAGGAACAGCCGGGAAAAAAATAGGTCTTTTGGTTGTTGTCAATTCTGAAAGCTCCTACAGACTTCCTGTGGGATGGACAGCTGGGGTGGTTTCTCCAGTGGGCAACCAAGGAGCTGTGTGATACCTTATGGTTCCTATTAAAGGTGTGTTTACTGGAGCTCATAAGTGAGTGAGTTTAAATCACAGCTTACCTTGTTAAGCACCTGCTCCAAGCCAGCAACAGTCCTAACTGCTTTAAAAGTGTCTCCCTTAATGTTCACACAAACCCACAGAGGCAAACTTAGAATCACTGTCCCTATTGTGCAGATAGGAAAGCTGTGGTAGAGCTGGGATTCGTGCACAGGCACTGTAAGTCAGCTGACTCAGACAGCAGTTATCCAATTGTCCTAGAGAGGCCCTTGGCTCTGTGAGGAGCCCTTGGGTGGAGACAGTGTGACATGGGGAACACCGGCTGCTGCCCCCAGTTCCCTGCAGCTCAGCCTCCTCTGCCTTCTCCATGCTGATTTCTGCATCTCTGTGCTCCTGTCACCCCAGGCCTCCCCACCTCTGTATGGTGGTCAGCAGCAGGGCCAAACCACGAAGACATAGCACACACCCCACTGTGGTCAGAGCCCTCCAGACTTCTCACATCCACAGCCCTCTGGCCCCACTGTTCCTGCAGCTCTGCCACCAGCCCCTGCCGGGGGGCTGCCCTGCTACCACAGGTGCCTCTCACCTGGGTCAGACTAAGGAACATCTAGGGAAGAGAAAAATCACCCTCACCCAGTGGTTCTGCATCTTCCCCTTAAGGAGCCAAGAGAAGGAGGCCCAGGGAGGAGCGACAGCCTCTTTCAGGGCACTGGGTGTGCGACCAGTCTGCAAAAGCACCCCAAGTCCCACGCTGAGGGTCAGTTTTCCACTCAGCCACACCCACACCCCCCATCTCCCACCCATTCAGCAGGGTGCAGGATCCTCCGTCTGCTGAGACTGCTGATGTGGGTCAGTCCACCTGAAAATTGCTCTCTCTGGGTGCAGACAAAACAGCTGGGCATTGATGGCGTTTGCAGAGAAATTAATCAGTGCCGACTGGCAGTGGTACCAGGCACTGCCTGGGCCCGATCCATCCTAATGAACCCTGAGCTCCCATCTTAATGGCTCCTGACAAGACTAATTTACTCATGTAGGCGATTAGCATGGGCATTAACACCTTAATTGTGGCTCAAGATGCTTTGGGGGCGCTGGAGGGGTTCCGCCTGGGCAAGTCGGCACCATGTGCTCCAACTTCTGTGACAAAGAGAGGGACAGGGAGCCAAGGGGAGGGGAACTGGCAAGATGTGACACACGCACTCATTCATTCACTCAGCCATTTGCTCATTCACCAAGCGTCTGCTGAGGCCCCTTTGTGTGGGGCACTGCGCTTGGTACAGAGCACAAGAGGCTCGGGCTGCCAGCTTCACGGTGGAGATAAATCCGCCCATCTAGGGGGTCACAGGGAGTCCACAGGGGTCATTCATCCAAAGTCCTTAACAGAGGCCCAGCAGGAGGCTACAGTCAGTAAACCGTGGCTAATGTTACCACTCCACAATGCTATACCATACATAAATACTCAAGTGATCTCTAATTGTAATGTTGATATTAATACAATTAATTCGCAAAGATTAATAGTCCAGCGGGGAGCTACATACAAATAATAGACTTCCACAGCACTGTCACAGCCATGATGACAAAGCCGGGGAGGAGAGGGCAGTGAGGCTGGGGGCCACATAGGGCAGGTGACCGACCAGCAGCACCTGGAAAGTGAGCAGGAATCTGCCAGGTGGGAAGGGAGAGGGCACCTGGGCCAAAGGGGATTCCCAGGCAGAGGACTGGGCTGGCGCAGACTGAGCAGGTCAGTGTGGTTGGACAGCAGGGTGTCTTAGGAAGCAGGAGCTCACTGACAGGCTGTGTGAGTTTCATTCCTTCCCGCGGGCACTTAGGAGGCTTCTGGCTGGGGGGTGCTTAGAATCAGGATGGGGGACACTACCTCCTGCAGTTCCTGCAGCCTGAGGTGGCCAAAGTGGATGGTTCAATGGCCACTAGGACGATGCCACAGGAGCTCCTGGGTCAGCACGGCAGCTCCAAGCTGGTCTTCATGCTACCGCTTCCTGCTGGTCCCCAGGGCCAGCCAGTGCTCAGTGCCCCAAGGGTTCCCCCAAAATATGCCACAGACTCCTCCAGAGGGCTGCTGGGATGTTGAAAACCTGACCACAGCACAGGCCTTGCCATTCACACGCATAGGCACGCACAGCGTCTGCGCCATCTGGGGAAAGCGCTCTCCTGGGCCACTTTCCAGCAGCCATCCCTGCTGTCACCAACACCTGCCTCCTCACAACCCCCCGTAAGGGCAGTGCAGCCTGAGGTCCCAGGAAGGCTGGAAGGTGGTGCCTTAGAGGATTCCCACGCACAGACTCCGGGATCTCCCCAAACACCCCAAGTTCCAGGCACATGACAGCCGCAGAGCTGGGCCCTGGAGGCACAGCAGTGGCCCAATCCACCCGGAAGCATTTATAGTCCAACGAGGGATGCAGAGGAGCAGCTAGCAACCACAACTGGAACTTAGGGTGACCAGACGCTGAAGAGACCAAAGGCAGTAGTCCTCGGGCCCTGCCTGGAGGGACTCAGGGAGTTACACAGAGACAGTGGTATCTGGATCAACACGGCTCTGTGAGTGCCAAGGCCAGGAGGAAGGAACTTGGCCTTCACCCTTAGGGAGCCCATGTGCCTGCTGTGGAGGGAGGGAGGGTGACAGAGGGAGGAGATGGAGTCTGAGAGGTGGCCGGGATGGCTGCCAACAGCTGGGTGGCACTGAAGAAGGCTGACTTTTCACCTGAGGTGGGGAGACTCGAGAAGACCTAGGGAGCAACCCTGCCCCAGGGGGAGCAGGCCCCTTCCTGCTGGGAGGAGAAACGGTGACATAGGGAAACTACCCAGGGGAGCTGCTGGGACAACCCAGACTCAGGCCGTGGTGGTAGGAGGGGAAGAGGTGAGAAATGAAAAGGTTCTGGAAATATTTTTTCCCCTGGTACTGAAGACTGAACCCAGAGCCTTCACAATGAACTATATGCTCAGCCCTTTTCAATTTTTTTTATTTGGAGGAATTTAGAGTCTTACTCAATAGCACATTGCCCAGACTGGCCTCAAACTTGCAATCGTCCGGCCTCAGCCTCCCACAGTGCTGGGATTATAAGTGTGTGGCATCATGCCCACTATTCCAGAACTATTCTGATTGAAGAACTAAGACTTCCTGATGGATTGGATGTGAGGCAAGAGAGAAAGAGGAGTCAGGGCTGATCCTGAGCTTAGGACCTGAGGAACCAGTAAGAGTGACAGATGGCCCAACCGCAGGCAAAGCAGGGGTTGGGGGAAGCAGGTTCAGCTTCACCATCAGAGGTCAAGGACGTCCCTTTAACACCTAGGTGGAAATGCTGAGCAGAGAGGTGGCTACAGGAGTCCGGAGTCTCTGAGTCAGGGGTTGCAAACCCAAGTTGTCACTGGCCCAGTAGCGTCTCATGTATGAGACCAGACCAGGTTCCATGGGGGTGAGGAGGTGGGGGAGGAGCAGGAGCTGAGTCCTGATCCATCGACATCAGATGTGGAGTAGCTGTGGTGGAATCCCCAGTTGCCATGGCGAAGATGGTCCCCGGAGGTCACAGGACTGGGAATTAAGATTGGATTTAGCAACATGGCAGGGGTGATCCTGCCAGGACGGTACTGGTGAAGTGGCTGGAAACAGACTCAGGCAAGCTGGAGACAGCAGCCCCGCAGCCCTGTCCCTCAGGCTACAGCTGCCCCATGGCCATTGGAAGCTGAGAGCCATGGCCAAGGTGTGGGTGACACCAACCAGTCCTACCAGGCTTGGGTCAGTGGCCTGCCTTCCTCCCCCACAGCCGGCCAGACTCTGCAGCCAAAGACCCTGCATATCTGGAGCAGGACGCACGGCTGAGGGGTGACAGTAACAGACTGGGGGAGGCAGCGCTGCTCAATAACTTCATTTGACTTCTGTCTTCTCTGGGAGGAGATGGTATTCAAAGAGAACACTGTACAGAAGGAACCAGACCCCGAGATGGGCACGGACACAGCAAGGGAAGTGCAGCCTCAGTGAGGGATTTCGGGTGGCCACACTCTTCTCTCTGTTCCCCTCACAGCTGCAAAGCGAGGCAAGAGCATGAGAGACTGGAAAGGTTCAGGAGGCTGGGGCGGGTGGCAGTGCTGTCTCTAACTGCAGATGGCACATTCACAGCACTGAAACCAAAGTCTCCCTCCCTCCAGGTCTTAATGGGAAATTTTAAAACGAATTAATACATAAAAACACTTGGGACACTGCCTTGAGCATTCAATAAACACAACTTACAGTAATATATTATATATAATATATCATGTATATTATTATTATCCCGCAAGGCTCCAGCAGTCAGAATCAGACCCAGTGGCAGGCAATCCAGGGGGGCAGATTTCATATTAACATTTAGGAAGAATTTTTTATTCCTGGAACCCTCTCACAGCATATAACCAGGCGCCCCACAACCAGGTGCCCAAGCAGAAGCCGGGTGGCCAGGCCCGCAGCTGGCAGCCCACAGCTCTGACCTCTCAGCCTGCAGCAGCAATGCCACATGCTAGGTGTGAGGCTTTGGAACCTGTGGGATTAGATGTGAACGTCCTACAGTGCAGCAAAGGGAAGATCCCGGCCCCACTTTGCAGACTGGAAGCCTAAGGTTCTGAGAGGAAATGGTCAGTAGGCACCAAGTCTCAAAGCCTCATCTCTAGGCCAACCCCCTCTGCAGGCAGGTGAAGGGCCAGTCCTTGACAAGCAGCCTCAGCCTCACTCTCAGCCTGGCCACTGCTGTCAGTGCCCTGCACCCACAGTGCCTGCCCCATCCGCAAGTCCACAGCCACCTTCTGAACATCCCAGGGCCACGTGGCTTCCAGCACCCAGGGTGTCTCATCTGAGGACCAGAAAACACCAGGGCTGCCCAAGGCACAGCACACTGGGCCCATCTTTCTAATGCCCTCTCACTGGTGAGATGGGGAAATAGAAATCCAGAGAGGTGCCGCACTGTGCCTCACACAGTAAGAACAGAAACTGGGCTCCTGATTTGCTTGTGAAAGCTGCCTCCATCCTGATATAAAAGGAAAGGAAGAGGCCAGGAGGGCGCTGGACTGGCTCAGTGCTCATCCACCACCAGGAGACAAACATCCCCAACTTCCAGCTTCCTGAGGCCCTTCTTGTTCCTACAGCCCCCTTGAGCCAGGGCCAGTACCCATAGCACCAGACAGATGCCCCCGCTGTGCCTGCCTGCCAAGTGCCATCGTCACAGGGCTCAAGTCCTGGGCATTGCTCCTGGAGGCCAATCAATGCTGACATTTGCAAAAGATAATCAAGAGCCAGAGCCCAAGGAAATGGAAGCAGGGCCTGCTAGGTGCTCCCTGGTGAGCGTCCAGCCCACGACTTGCTGTGATCAGTATCTGCCAAGCCAGATGCACCCACCCTCTACCATCGGCCTCTGAGGACACCACACTCTGGGCTGAATGCAGCCATGCAGGGTCACAGCTTGGGGGACACAGCCAGCTCTGCCCACTTGAGAGGGGCCTTTCCTCTCCCAGCCAGCACCAGGGCCAGTTAATGCATGGCCACACATCCACCTCTGGTGTCCACCTGCCGCAGGACATGCACTCTATCCCGAGATTCTCCTATAGGAAGAAGTAACACAAGACACAGACAAAAGCCAGCTCACAAAACAGTATGTGAGGCTAAGGGATGGGACCCTTTCAGGAGCTGACCCCAAAGCTCTCCCTCCTTCTGCCCCTGCCCTGCTCACAGAAACACAACTCCTCTTCCCTCCATCCCCCAGGGGGACTTCGGACACTAGGCTCTGTCCCTCATCTCAAGACCCTGACCTCTTTATCTACCTGTGACTGTTCCTGTGTCCACAGCACCCAGGCCTGGCAGACAGGGGCACTCAAATACACCTAATGAACTGAGTTGCTAACCATTCCTTCACTTCCCTGTATTCGTGTACTGAGCATCCATCCTGCTCTCCCTGAGCCAGCCCCATGCCAGGTCTAGGTGAGGGTACAAGCCACACAGAAAGAACACAGCCTTGTCACAAATGCAGGAGCCCACAAACATCCCTGACCCATCCCAGAGGGGAACAGAGAGCTCAGCAGGTCCCCAAGGGCCTTGCAGACACACTTGCTGGCCCAGAAGGGTGGCTAAGCCTTAAGGAGAGCATTTCTAAATACTCAGATCCCCAAACCCCAGCCCTAAAACTCATCCTTCCAACCCTGGTCTGTCGCCAGAGGAGTAGACACTTTCTAGGCATTTCGTCCCTAGAAATAATGCCCTTCCTGGATATAGGGACAAGTCCCACACCAATCAGACACATACCTACTATGTCCTACCCCATTGCAAAACATTCTGCCCCAGAAAGCGTATTGGGGCTGCTTGCTCACAGGCCCCACAAGCAGCAGGGGACAGAGTCAGTCTGTTAGGGCATCCCATGTTAGCAGAGATCTTTGAAGAAGGATGTGTCCACTCTGCCACATGCCTACATTTGGTTTCACACGAAAGAACACTCAACACTTGGCAAGTAACTGAGCAGCCTTCCTCTCTCCAAGGTGCCCTGCCTCACTTCCGTGTATAAAAAAGCTCCCCAAAAATGTTACATGCTGACCCAATGCATGTAGGCTCTGGCTTTGGCTCTGCCCTTGTACCCACAGAACAGGCAGACCTGTAAGACTCTAAGAAGCCCCAGGTGACAGTCACTTTCACTAAGATGAGAGGACAGGAAAGGATGCCGGTGCAGGTAAGGGACATCTGCCCATCAGCAGCTCCAGGAAGGGTTCCTACCATCCAACTTCCAATTTCTGATGACAAAACCAGGCATACTGAATGGGGAAACTGGGTCGTCACAGAAAAGTAGAAAGGCCCACAAAACAAACTCTACAGGAGCCACCATCTTCAAACATCTACGAGGGCTTGTCATGGGAGACCACTAAGGCATTCTGTAGGACAGAGCTAGTGTCGGAAGTGGAAAAGGAGCACAGTGGGCTGTGTGTGGTTAGCCCTTGCTGTTTAGAATGCCCTCTGGTGGATGGAACGCCACAGGAAGTGCCGAGCGCCCCATCCCTGGAGGCATCCAGGCAGCAGCCAGGCAAACACCACGCAAGTGCGTCCAGTAGCAGGTGGAAGGTGGTCTTAACCTCTACAAAACCCTTCTCTTGTAGGAAAGGACACCCCCGCCCCGCCCAGCCATGTGCCAACTCACCCACAGGCGTGTCCTCGCTGATCAGCAGGTACGTGTCAAAGAAGTGGTTGATGAAGAAGGGCAGCCGGTTCACCTGGCCTGGAAGTCAGAGGACGAGAGTTAGCCAGCACCTCCACGTGAGCTTTGTGCATTCTCTAAGGTGACACAGAGTCAGGCCTGCATCCAGGGCGATGGTTCTTCTCAGAACCCTGAGGTCACCTCCTCCCTTGAGGTAAATGGGAACAGGTGGCTCAGACAGCCAGGCCACGGCCACACGTGGCTACAGCACCCGCCACACTGAGAGGTGCTCTAAGCATAAAATACACAGAGGAGTTTGAAGACTGCTACCAAAAAAAAATCCTGTTAAATACCTCATTAATCTTTTATATTGATTACACATTGAGATGATACTATTTGGGACACATCCAATTAAGCAAAATCCATTATTAAAATGAACTTTACCTATTTCTTTTTATGTTCCTACTGTGACTGCTACAAAATCTAACCTCACACTTGTAGGCTACGTTGTATTTCTATCAGGTAGCTGGCTCAGGATGGACCAAGAGCTCTGTAAGATCAAGGGCTCCGGGGACCACGGTGCCCACAGCAGAGCCTGGCACTCACCAAGCCCTTGGTACCCATGTGTGGTATGAAGGAATGGCCCAGTGACCCCATAAAATCTATAACAGTGACTTCTTAAAAGCACCTGCCATCTCTGGAACTGTTTCTCTGTGCTAGCCGCTACATCACCCAACCCAGAAACAGTAGGCAGATACGTCCCTGTCCCCTTGCACTGTGCAAAACTAGGACTGCAGGCCGCCAGTGACTTGCTCTAGTGCTTGTTGACACAGTGAGCAGGTGGCACTCAGACCCCAAAGACTGGCCTGCTCCCCAAATGTCACTCTGAAAGCCTCGCAGTGCAAGTGGGATCTGGATGGGGTCAGAGTGACGTGGGGATGGGTAGAGCAACTTGGTGTCTACAAGAAGCCCCCTCACCACAAGCCCCACCGTGTGATATCTTCCCTGCCATGAGGCTGTCTTTACTCTCCCCACACCGCTCCTGCCTTCACTAGGCAAGTGAGGGTACCTGCCCTCAGTCCCAGCCAACCAGGGCCAGCTGGGCTGGCTCCCTGTGGAGACTCCTGCTGGGTTCTCCAGGGCCTTGGACACAGGCAGGGGCTGTTTGCCTTTCCCTTGTTTTGCTGACCCAGGGCTCCTCCTGAGCTCGTGCCAGGCTCTCAGAGGGTGAGGACGCTGGGATCAGGAGGATGAGAAAGGGCACTGGGCAGACCCAGGACACGTGGGCATCTTTCTCTCTTCCCCATCCTGTCCCAGCAGCCAGGCCAAGGCTCTTCCCGCCCTTCCGTACTGCTGGCTTTTCCGCTGTACTTGCCAAATTCCCGCTCATCCTTCGCATCTCACTGAAGATGCTTCTTTCAGGACACCGCCCTGACCACCCCAAGTGCCTGTCTGCACCCGCACACTCCTCCCCTCACACGAGCAACCTCAGGGAGAGGCCGGTGGCCAGGGCCTCACCTTCTCTGAATCCTCCCTGTGCCTCTTTCCAGTCACACGATCATCCCCTGCCTCAGTTTACTCGTCCAAAAGTAGCAGTAATAATAGGACTTACTTCATAGCTAACCAGAGGATTAAATGAAATTACATACACAAAGTGCTTAGTGCTGTGCCTTCTGGCACACAGCAAGCACTCAATAAATGATAGCTATTATTAATACTGGCACTAATAAAGGTGCTGCCTTCACAGCCAAAAGGGGGAGGTTTCTGATCCCTGCTGGGGGCCTTAGGAAAGCAGGAAGATGCTGAACTGAGGTAAGAGGTAAGAGGCCCCGGGGCACCCAGGAATTTAGCAGCTAGCCTGGGGCTGGGGGTGGGAAGTTGCAAGAAAAACCCTATTTGCCAGCAGTGCCATCGCTCCTTTGAAATCTCCTTTTACAGGACCTGGGCCGCTGGGCAGGGACTCAGGGACCAGCGTCACCTGCCATATGCCAAGTGGACCTGTGTTCCCAGAACAGGCCTGTCACCCCCAGTGGCTGGGTGGCCTTGGGCTGCCATCGCCGGCACTGGGGACTGGGAGGGGCTGGCAGGGAGGGAGGGCAGAGAGGTGACTTACTCTCTTAAAACCACTTAAAACATGAAGGCCAAGTACTCCAGAGGCCAAACTGCTGCATCAGGAGCTTTGAGGTCTCTAGTGAGGTGGGAATGTGGGTGGACAGGGAGAAGCGGGGGCAGCAGGTGAGTTCAGAGAGAGGAAAATCCCAGCTTCAGGGCGGTCCCTGGGCCCACAGCACTTGTCAGTAATGCCTGGCACCTCAGCCCTCCCCTGCCCACTCCCCTGGAGTCAAAGCCAGCAGAGGCTCAGAGGGGCCAGCACATGGAATGATAAGGATTTGCATACAGAGGAGGTGGGAGGCCTGGAGCTACCTAGGGACCCTTTCCAAGGTGCCCAGACAGCCCTGCCTATGAGGGAGGCTTCCTGCGGGAGGAGGACAGCCAGAAGGCCAGGTCTGGAAGCACATCCCTCACTGGGAACCACGGCGCGGGGCTCAGGGCTTGAGGACTACAGGCAAGCAGCTGAGCTCAGATTTGAGGCAGGCTGGCCCCAAGAATGACAAATGCCAGGAGTACGTGGTGGCTCCGAAAAGGAAGGGTGGCTTGAAGCGGACAGTGCCGACAGCATGTGGACCCAGCGGATCCGACACCCAGGGAGCGGAGGAGGCATCAGCCAGCGCCAGAGTCAGATGGAAACCAGGTGGGGAGGGACAGGGGATGGCATGGGAAAATGATACAAGAAACCACGCTCCAGTCCCCAAGGCCAGCCACCGCCTACCGTGCTAAAGGAGCAGCACTGGCTGCTTTGGACGGGGACCAGGATGCGTGGGTGTGGCCAGCAACGAGACAGCGGGATCCCGAAGATAGAGGCGATGCCAAGAGGCAGATCACCCACATTTTACAACAGAGCAGCTGGGTGGCCTTCCTTTGCTTTTCTGTTTTCCGCATCCCCTTCTTTTCCCCTTGAGAAAGATGAATGATGGACGATAATAGGGCTAACGCTAAACACGCGTGTGTTCTTTAAGCACCTCATGTGTGCCAGGCACTACTGTAAGTATTTGATGTACATATTCTGAGGGCCACTTTCACAGCTCAGGAAGGGAAGTTCACCTGGTTTCCATACCAGAGATAAGGAATGTAAAGCTTGGGGACCCTATGACCAAAGTGGCACTAGGACCCCAGGGTAAGGCCAGGCAGGTGCTCCTCTCTTGTGTGCATGCTACACACGAACCATCCTCACCTGAGAGCTTGGTTGTTAGGCTTAAGGGTAGGGCTCGGGAGACAGTTGCATACCACTGGGCCAGCCAGGACGTGGCACTCCCTGTATCTCACATCCGTGTGTCTTCATAAGAGATGAACAAAGTGAGGGAAACAGGGCGGGGAGGAGGGGATGAAAGTCCAAGGTCACAGAGTGTCTGGGGAGGCGGGGGCAAATATCCTGGCTCCCACCAACTAGAGAGGCCAGAGCTGCCCTGATGGGGCCTCCTGCATGGAACAGAGAGAGCAGGCTGGGTGGAAATCTGATGAAAGCGCCTTGGAAGGTCAGAGGGACGGACGACCTGGGGCCAGTGGCCTCTGCAGGCTTCAGATTCTCCTCTGGAGGCTGACAGGGGGTCTGAGGCTTCTGCTCTGCCTCTGACTCTGCACCTGTGCTGTGATCCTCAGCTACCTGGCTGGGAGTGAGCTCCTGGGCCCAGGAGACATTCCAGCAGGGATCCTCAAGAGTGGAGGCGAGGAAAGCACACCTTCCTCAGCTGCAGGATGCCAGCGATACTCCAATGAGTACTGTGGCTGAGCTTCCTCCAGAGGCGCCGCCAGCTCCCTGGAGTGGAGAAGGAGCGCCCCACCCCCAGGAATGTGTTTGCCTCCGTCGCCAGGCACGCCAAGGCCACAGCTCTTCCCAGGGGACTTCCCTGCCTTGGGGACACTACACACAATGTGCCTGTGGTGACGGGCTGCCTTCGGAGCTGTTCTCCTTCTCGCTAACCATTATCCAGGGCCACAGGACAAGGAGTGCCCAAACCCCCTGGCCTTCCCTGTGGCACCAGAGATGGCACTGGTGGCAGGAGCAAGAGGTGGCCCTGGAGAAAGAACAGTTCCTGGCTGCCCGCCGTTGCTCAGGCTGACTCCTTCAGGGCACCTCTTTCTCACTCCCTTTAGTCTTCCAAGCCCAGAGCAAAAGTCTAACCTGTGCTTGGGCTTCTCCTGCCCCACAGCCTAGAGACTCCTATCTTCTTCTCAGGGACTTCTCTGGGACCCCAGATGTCCCTGTGACCGCACCATTCGCCCTGTACCTGCACTACAGCAAACCCTGCCTGTGTCCTCCCTGACCACACTGTGGAGCATGAGTGACCGATTCCATCCTCCAGAGTCAGGCACATCGTGCACCCGGCGACACACAGGAAGTGCTCAAAAGATGGCCGTGAAACTGAGCAGAACTGGGGCCTGTCCCTGGGCCCAGGAGAAGGACAGTTCACGGTCACATGGCAGAGTCTAAGTGTTTCTCCACTCCTCCTCCCAGGCTCTCTTGTGCCCTAGACAGCTGGTATTTTCAGGCCAGTGTGAGTCGCAGAAGGCACCTGAAGCCCAGAGAGCGAAGGATGTCTCCTGTCACCCACAGCAAGGCAGTCCCAGGGTCCAGGACACACCAAGCTGCGCCCACACACCCTCTGGCCTGGGGAGAGGAGGAGGGCTGAACTTACCGCAGCATCCGGAGATCAGCACGAAGAGACAGACCACAGGGCAGCTGGCAGACACATGGCCCCTCATGGCTCCTGGGGACACGAAGAAAAGGGAGTGAGACATCTCCTCCTGGTGGGTGATTCTGCAGCCCTCCAGCACCCCCACCTCTGCAGGGCCAGGGAGAACTGGGCCTGAGAAGGGGGAGGAATCAGCTTCCGTGGGGATGAGGGAGCAGGGAAGGAAGAGGGTCTGTGCCTTTCGGGCTCACCATGCTGCAGGCCTGGGCATAATACAGGGAGCCGAGCGTGACGGGGCTGGGCAGGGAGACACTGGACAAATCTCACGACAGGCACAAAGGGCGCGTTTAGCTAGGAGCCAGGTGTAGCCGCACATGCCTGTAATCCCAGCAATCTGAGGCTGAGGCAAGAGGGTCATGAGTTTGAGCCCAGACTGGGCGATTTAGTGACTTAATGTGAACTGTCTAAAAATAAAAAGGGTTGGAGATGTAGCTCAGTGCAAGGGTATGGGTTCAACCCCCAGTACCAAAAAAAGGGGGGCCTGGAGAGACATTGGGAGGCATGCGGGACTGGAGGACAGGGCCGTCTGTGTGGGAGACATGCACATCTCCACAAGGATGTCAGAACAGGAGGGGACTCTCTCAGCCCACGTCCTCAGTGGACAGCAAGGCGGCCCCACCGATGGCTCCTGACTGACACGACACACGACAGTTCGAGGGGCCCTTTCATGTTCCTTCTAGCTTGCGTTTAATATAAAGTGTGAGACGCGGTAGAAAGAATCAAGGTCCTTAGACGTAGGTGACTCAGAGGGGCTGGGTCCCTCCATCACTCCTGCATTCCCTCCACTAACGTCTAATGACCCATCACAGAGTTTGGAAAGCCAAACGCCTGCAGGGGCCAGATGGGAAACATGAGGAGGGAGACACTGGCCACTGGCCGGGACGACAGCCACTAAGGCCACAGGCTCTGTCCAAAAGAGCCAGCTGCTAACCGCGGTTCAGCCAAAAGGGAATGTGGGCCCAGAGTGGCCAGAGCTTTTGTTTTTTTCTCAACAAAGATCTCAAAACTGGGCTTTTATATGAATTCAATTTTTAAATGTTGGCAATTAATTCCATTCAGAAATGGTACTTGGTGCTGGGTGTGGTGGCACACACCCGTAATCCCAGCACTCGGGAGGCTGAGGCAGGAGGATCACCATGGGTTCAAGGCCAGTCTAAACTACATAGCAAGACACTTTCTCAAGAAATAAAAACAAAAACAAAAAAGCCATTCGCTGTTCTCAGGTCACGGTATCCCACAGACAGCCCTCCAGGCCAACACGGCATAGAAGGACCCCCTTCCCCGGCACACTAATAATGATTCATAGTATGGAGGCTTCACTGCGGAGATTACCCTCCTGATGGGTTTCTGGACACTTCTGGGTTCCTGCCAGCACAGGCAGCGCCACCATGGACATCTCTACATGGAATTGTGTTGAGACTTCACTCTCTAATTCAGCTCTCTGGCAGAGGACTGCCGAGTCAATTAAACACACCCCAGCACGTGGGTGGAAACTCCCGGGAGCCACTGCCTCACTGCCTTCTAGGGACGACGGCCATTCACAGTCCTCCAGCAGTGTACAGGAGGGCCTGTGGGCCCCTGGAGGTGATTCCTCTTTTAAACAGCCACCAGTCAGACCCATGAAAAGTGGTATGGTGATGCTGTTTTCATCTCCATTTCCCTAACTACTAGCAAGGTTGAGCAGGATGCCAGTTTCCCAAACGTTCAACCCACTTTCCATCGGTCATGCTGCATTTATCCCATCACAGGCCCCAGAGCAGTAGCCAGCACTGCTAGCTGATTTACAACTGGAGAAACCAAGGCACAGAGCAATTAAGCGACGATCTGACATCTCACAGTGACTGAGTATCTTTAGGGAAAAAAAAATCTCCAGCCCTCCGCCTTTGCAAACCAGATGCTTTGAGAATTAAACATCTGGTAAGAACATGATCCACAAATAGCTAGAGAATGCGTGCCATCCCGCTGGGTGTGACAGGAAGTGTCAGTACAAGGAAGGAGGAAGGAAGAAAACGCGCCTCCTATTTTTGCTCAGCTTTCCAAAATACCTCTATAAAGTAGATATCCTTGTCCCCATTTTATAGATGAGGAAAACTAAGGCTCAGAAAGGTCCCTCTGGGATTGGAACGGAGTCTGCCTAAGATCTTTCCATCACACAGGCTCTGCTCCTCGGCTCCTTTCCTATGGGAGTTGAGATGCAGCCCCTCCCTTGGGGAGCACAGCTCACACCCCACGATGAGCAGGATGCACATCCGCCAAGAAGGGAGCCAGTGCACATAATCCCACAGGGCCAGCTCAGGCAGTGGCACACTGGGCCCCGACTTCTCCCCTTTAATGTCTGTTCGTCTCTTCCCCTCCGAGGCGCACAATATGCCCTGGTGGCCCCATCTGTCAGTCAAGGGTGCTCAAGCACAGCCCTATCCAGGAGCAGCACAATCTGAGCTCCATCCCACTGGCTTCATCCTTGGCAATGGATGAGGGACACAAGCTCCAAAGGAGGAAGCAAAGTGGCCAGGCCAGGATGGATCCGTCCTGCTGCAGGTTTTCCCTGAGGTTCCAGACCCTATCCCTCCCCTGGTCTCTGGAAAGCTGAGGACCTTGAGGCCCAGAGAGAGTAGAGGCCCCGGCTCCTAACTCCAGCTTGCATGATGATGGACACCGCCTTTGCTTGCTGGGTTCTCCCAGCACTGAGGCCACAATGAATGGCAGGGGCCCCCTGGGAGAGCCCCACCTCGTTCTGCCCTGGGCTGCAGCTTCTTCTTAGCCTCCTGGTCCTCCCACTCCAGCCTGGCCAGCTCAGTGCTCCCCCACCCAATGCCAGCCTGCAGCCCCCTGGAAATGAAGCCTGGCTCCACCGACCCTCACCTCTCCCACTAATCAGGAGACACAGACACACCCTCCACACCAGGTGACCCATCTGGGACTGGGAACTGCCAGAGACCTGCCACAAGCAGGGTCACAGTCGGCTGCCCCAAATCTTTCAGCTGCCAGGTTTACAGGCCCCTCTTGTGGAAAACCTTCCAGAGATCTCTGAATTCTACCCAAGTGACACAACCAGGCCCCAAAGCCAACTGGGGGCTGCGAACTCCCAACACCCTTCATCACACCATGCTCTGTGCTGGGCCCTGTGCGGGCACGGGGACACGAGAATGGCCGCAAACATTCTAGGTGTCAAATAGGGACATAGAGTGCCACTGCCCGGGGCTATCGGAGACAGGAATCCCAGGGCTTCCCACCAGATAGATGCACAGATGTCAAAGATTCACAACACTGAGGGCCAAGGGCTGGGATACACAATATACTCTACATGCTGGGGCTCAGAGAGATTCAATAACTCGCCCAAGACCACACATCTAAGAAGAAGGCATGTTTGGATTTGAACCAAATTCTGATGGCCCTCAGGGTTAGGCTCCCGGCCTCAGCCCCAGGCTGTGCTGAGCTCAGACCTGTGTCCTGAACGAAGCCCAGCTAAGGGCTGGTGGGGAGGCCCTGGATGGATACCGAGAGGCCAGGGAGCCGGACCTGGATGAGAACCCTGACATCCTCAACCCACCTCCCCGCAAGGCCGTAGGGAGGCCAAGCTGCCCGAGCTGGGACAAAGGGACTCAGCCAGCGTTCCTGGTTGGTCTGCCCTTCGGGGCTGGCAGCATCTCAAAGGCGTCATTCTGGGTACCAGCACCAAGAAGACATAGCCACAGCACAAGGTGGTCACATCGCTCCCCTCCTCACCCCTGCCACTCTCTGCAGCACCATCCTTGTCCCTGACAGGAGCAGACTGCGGATTTCAGAAGAGCACAGCAGAGAGCGGACCACAATGCCCTGGGGAGGGTACAGTTATGGCACCTATGCAGCTTCACAGGCCCAGAGAGCTGGTGACATGCAGACGGAGGCTCCCTGCAGCTGGGGCCCAGCCCAGGTCAGGCCACACTGCACACGTTTACCTGTATGCCAGGCCTCAAGGATGCAAAAGAGAACAAGATGAACATCCTGCCCAAGGGAGGGGAGTGAGTAAGTCACACAGTGTTCTAGGACGGGGTGCAGTAAGGGAAAAGGAAAGGAGCAGGGGAAGGGTGATTGAGTGTCATTTAGAAGGGGACACATGAGGAAGCAGGAGAGTGAGCCAGGCAGACACCTGGGAGAAGAGCACCCCCAGCAAAGGGAACAACCTGTGCAAAGGCCCTGAGGCAGGAGGGTACCTGGTGTGTTCAAGGAATGTGACAGGGCAGCGTGGCTGAAATGGGGTGGGGGGAAACAGACACAGATAAGGACCATCATGACACCTTGTAGACCACTGACTGTGAGCAAATAAGAGATACGAGTGGCATAAATTTAAAGTAGCCAGCTGCGGTGCTGAGGATGCCCTTCAGGTCACAGAGCAGAAATAGCAGCCTGCCGCAGAGGACGCTGCAGTGGTGCCAGCCTGGGATGATAGGGGGTCCCTGCAGGGGGTGGGGTGTGACTCCTGGTAGACTCTGGGCATACTCAAGGAAGAGCTGAGAGGATTTCCCGATGGAGAGGATGTGGCTGTGCAAAAATGAATGAAGCCCCAAGGCTTTGGGTCCGAGTCCCTGAAGGTGGCATTTCCATTAGCCATGGCAGGAGGCTATGGGTGCAGCTGGCCAAGGGACAGGAGCAGACATCCAGCTGGGAGGCAGAAAGTTTACAAGGCTATTAACAGCCAAGCAGCCACAGTGGGCAGGCATCCGGACACACTCACCCAATGTGCAGGCCTGTGGCTGGGCCAGAGGGGCAGGACAGGTCACCAGCGTGGAGGGGCAGTGGCACTGACAGCCAGCAGGCCAGCAGGTCAACGAGGCCCATATATCCTGTGCTCAAGCAACTTGGCAGAGCCCCATGGCCTTGCAAGTCCACTCTGAACATCAGCTGAGGAAACCATAAAGGCTGTGCATGGACATCAAGTCACGGAGAGGTCCGCTGCTGTGTTCTTTAGGACACTGGAATCCCCAGGTCCCAAGGGGGGATGGCTCAATTGCAGGGTGTGCACAGGCAGCAAACAGGGTCGTGTGGAGTCAGGTAGATGGGTACACACACTGCTATCACGACACCGTGGTGTCACCGAGTGAGGTTATGGTGGCTTTATTTTCTTCTACCTATCTTCTGCCCTTTCCGCATTTCCTACAGTAAATACCAATCTGTGCACAATGAATGGCCTGGTTTATGTCCACCCACCGAAACCTCACCACAGTCTCTGAACAGATGCACAACTCTGATTAGACAGTTCTTTCCTAATTTCCTACAGTTCCAGGTCTGCACCCCACACTGGCCTCTTGCAGTTCCGAGGATCCCCAACCTTCCTCTGGCTGCCCACTGCCTGTCCATCACATGGTCACTTCTAACACGTGGGGCTCCCTTTGTCTGGGGCAGCGGGTCCCAGGTCCAAGGCCACGGCCGCTCCACCCATTAGCCCTGTACCTGCTTCGCACTCGTGGGCAGTGCAGTGCGAGCTGAGCTCTCCCATGACAGGGCCTCCCCTCACCCCACCTGCGGGCACCCCGAGTAGCAGAAAAGGCTAACACCAGGCTCGGGTCTGCAGGCCGTCCTACACTGAGAGGTCCTTTCCGGGGAGAGGACCAGTGGTCGGAAAGGAAAGCATGTCCCCGAGGACAACCACACGTGCCGTCACACATACACATGCTGGGCTCCGTGACCCCCAGGAACTGTACCCACAAGATGTCCGCTGCCCGGCTGAGGCCTGTGGCCGACCTGGAGGGCTCCTCCCTCCTGGCCCACTTCTTTGCCCAGGCTGGAGTAAGCCAGCTTTCTTCATCAAGCGCTCTGCGCAGGACCCCCACAGCCACCCACTCCCGCCATTCCCTGCAGCCTGGGCAGGAGGTGCAAGGGCAGAGGGGCCGTACACCTCGGAACGGAGCAGGGGGAAGGGAAGGGCACGAGGGGATGTGTGAGCAGTTTCACTTTCTGAGGAGTGAGAGATTTTCACAGCAGGGTGCCACAATTTCGTTTGAACTGTTATGAATTCCCATAAAATCAGATGCATTCAACTTTGAATAGAAATACAGAAATACACCGCAGAAATCAAATACAATTTGGGGATTATTCACCCCCACTACACACAGAGGTTCGTGCGTGCAAGCAGGCGCCTGCAGACAACACTATTAGGCCACTAATGGACAAGCCACTGTCTGCCACCGATGACCACGCTTCAGAGCCCTCACTATCCAGCTTCGGGCTGGGGGGTTCTGGATGGGAAGTGGGGACACGACCACCCTGTGGCCATTCTGTCCTTGTGCCTTCCCCTGGCTCCTTCCCCCACAGCTCCCGTTAAGTGACACCCGGGGAGTGAGCAGGTGACAGGCAGGGCCAGGACAGGCCTGAGGCCCGAGATCCCAGGCGGCAGCCAACATGGTCCAGCGTCTTCCACATGGAGCCTGGTGGCTCTGGGTCCTCCACCTACTGTACTAAAGATCATGCAGCAGAGATAGACTTTATTCTTCTTCGAGGCAATCTCCAGACACAGTAAATAACGACACAAAGGGATGCATGGCAGAAGGTGAGCCCCCTCCTAGAGGCCCCCCTGGAAGTGTCACTCACGCCAGAGGGACATAGCATGAGGTGCCCCTCTCCCCTAAAATAATCCACATGGTGTCCACGCCCTCTGCTCCTGGCTTATTTATGAATTTTTTTTCAGTAGTGGGAATTGAACCCAGAGCCTTGCCCATGGTAAGCACTCTACTCCTGAGCTAAATCCCCTCCCCTTTTTTTGAGAAAGGGTCTCACTAAGTTGTCCGGGGCAGGGTTCAAACTTCTGATCTTCCTGCCTCAGCCTCCAAAGTAACCGAAACTCCACACCAGGCTTATGTCAGTCTCCCTCTTAGGCATGCCCACAGAGCTGCCTCATTCTTTCTAGGGGCTGCAGAGAGTCCTACAGATAGAAGCCATAATTTAACTCATCCTCTGCTGATGGACAGGACGTGCAGATGGTCTTAATTTTTTTTTTTTTTTTTTTTACAGAGAAAGCCACAAAGAAGATCTTTGTTCACACACACACAGTTATATGTGTGCTGTGTTTGGGAGCAGGAAATGTTTATATTTGTGTAACTGCTAACAAACAGCCCTCCAAAGGTGCTACACCAAGCGCATCCTCCCACTTCTGTGCTCTTGCTCTCCTTACAGGTTCCAGACAGATAACTGGGCCCCTGCACATTAGGGACAAAGTCAAGAGTCAAAGTCAAGGAAGTTGATCAATGTCAGTGTCCTCTCTGCTGATTCAGCAGTGGATGAAGAGGCCCGTCTAGGCCTGGCACGTTGCTGAGCCTGCTGCCACCCCTCCCTGGGGTCACCCTGTCTTCCCTCTGGTCTTGGCCAGATACTCCCTCCACCTGCAGAACCACCAGCCCCACCCTGCCTATGCAGCCTTACTGTCCAGGCACAACCCAAATGCCACTTTCTGCATGAAGCCACCCTGGCCCCTGCCAGAAGGGGGACCCTCAGCTCCCCTAGTCCTTCGTCTGTTTTCAGGGCCACCTATCCCAGCCGAGGGGGCTGGTTGGACATGTCCACATCCTCCGCCTGCAGATGAGCCCCAGTGCCTTGCAGGCATAGCCAGCTTCCCATACAGCCGTTCACCCGAGAGCCCGTGTCTCACACTTAACAGGCACAGGAGCAGTCCACTGCAGTTTTTTCTCAAGTAGCTTTCGGGCCCTGCTTTTCCCACCTCAGCAAATTCACCTCCATCCACTCGGTCAGTCTTGATGCCATCTTTTGATTAATTCAGCTAAGGACTATCTCCCCTGCACCCACTAACTGCCACGCTCCTCCTTACCACTGCCGCCAGACTCCAGCCTCAGCAGCCCCCTCCCAGCCTCTCAAGCTACGGCCCCAACCCTTTGCTCCTCTGCAGTGGGATTATGCATCTACACCCATGTGGGGGACTCTGGTCGGCGAAGAACGTAATCCCACCCTTCGTGCTGAGCTTGGTCACATCACCTGCTGTGGCCCAGGTATGCTCCAGCCGATCTCATTAGCAGAGGGGCCGTCCACTGAGCTCCCTCTATTCAACCCAGGAGAATCCACCCAGGAGGCAGGAGGGTAAATAGACCAAAAACAGCCATGGGCTCTGGTCAAGTTCAGCCGTCCCAACCTAGACTGGCTGACCCTCCATCCGACCCACAGACATGCAAGCAAAGATAAATGAGTCTAATTCCAGCTTGCTCTGCCACTTTGCTTGGGACCAGCACTGTGAATTTACATGACAGGTAAGGAAAGACGGGTAGATAGATAGAAAGATAGATAGACAGGCAACATATAAAAAGCACAAAGGAAAATCTTCATGACACTGAATTTGGCAATGAATTTCTTAGATCTGACATCAAAAGCACAGGCAAGAAAAGAAAAAATAGACAAAGTAGACGTCAACATCAACAACAAAAAACTTACATGAAATCAAAGACCACTATCAAAAGGAGCAAAAAGGCAACCCACAGAAAATACTCATGAATCACACGGCAGCGATTTGCCCACAACACGTAAAGGACCCCTGAAATGCAATCAGAACCCAATTTCAAAATATGCACCAGACTTGAATGAACACTTCTTCACAGAAGACGCAGGGAGCTTGTGACATGATGGCCGACGTCACCGCCACCCGGCCGCCACAGACTGCACCTCACGCTAAGCGGGAAGAGCGCTACCAGGAGACAGGCGCACACCGCGAGTCGGCAAGGGTGTGGGAAGGGGGAGCCGTGCGCTGCTGGTGGGAACACAAACCAGCAAAGCCACTATCGGAAACTGTAGGGCCCTTCTTTAAAAAGGAAGCCTAGAACGAACACATGATTTGGGAATTCTGGGCCTATGCACAGAAAAACTGAAAGTAGAAACCCGAACAGATGCTTGTACACCCATGTTCACGGCAGCCTATACATCGACAGTTGAATGAATAAGCAAAACATGGCAAATCCATACCGTGGCACATCTTCCACCTTAGGAAGGCGGGGAATTCTGACACACTGTAGTCCCCCAAGGCCCTCAGCTAAATGAAGTACGTCAGACGCAACAGGACAACTGATTCCACTCATGCAAGCTCAGAGAGTGGGTCGGTGTGAGCAGAACCTGGGAAGGGGGAAACGGGGAGTTAGTGTTTAATGGGGACTGAGACTCAGCTTTACAAGATCCAAAGTTCTGGAAATGGACAGTGGCGATGGGTATATAACATGAATGTACTTATGCCACCGAACTGTGTGTTCCAAAATGATTAAAATGGCCAATTTTATGCTATACTGATTTTATCACAATAAAAAAATATATGTCAGGTACGGAGGCACACATGTGTACTTCCAGCATGCTGGCGGCTAAGGCAGGAGGATCACAAGTTCAAGCCCGACCCAAACAACTTAGTGACTTAGCAAGACCCTGTCTTAAAATAAAAATATAAAAAAGGGCTGGGATGTAGCTCAGCATGAAGGTCCTGGGTTCAATCCCCAGTGCCACAGTAAGTAAGTAAATAATCATAACACATCTCATATTACTACTCAAAAATATATTACCAATGCAGTCAACAGGATGCACGGCTCACAGCAGGAATCAGGCCCTTCTAGACTTACAGACATCTCAGCTAAAATGCAGCTCAGCCACGCTGTGCACTGTCCCTCAAGAACCATGCCCTATGTGTCCTATCTTAGCTTCGCTGTCTCCTCTTCGTGCCTGATCACACCCCGCCTCAGCTGACCACACTTGTGTTTTCTCACCACACCCCATTTTTGCTTCCCCGTTCTCAACACCTTCTGCAGGCACACAGTGCTCTCTTGTTGCCGTCTGTTCCCCCAGCCACTGCTGAAGATACAGGAGGAAGAGGGACCCAGAGCCCTGGCCAGGGGCAAACAAGTTCTGGAAAGGTAGGCTGCCTTTGATGACTTTCTCTGCCACGCTTTTCCCTCTGACCACAGCAACCTGGAGGGACCTTCAATGTCAACACAGCAACCCCCCTGCTCTTGAGGTGGTCTGGTTCAAGAAGTAATTTCTTTGTGAAAATCTCCTCCACTGCAAACTGGCGCAACTTTCTGGAAAGACATCTGGGATGATAAACTATAGCCTTAAAAACATCCACGCTGTTTGACTTAGCAATTCTACTGATAGGAATTTTCCCTAAGGAAATAGAAACATGGCAAGAAGATTTCTGTTTGAAGATGTTCGTGGCAGCACTGTTTATCCTAGAAAAAAAGGCAACTCAATAATCAGCGACAGAAGTTTACATGAGTAAATTACAGTGCATCCGTACAGCAGACAACTGCAAATCATGTTTCCAGAGAACATTTATTGACAAGGAAAATGCTCATGACAAACTGCTAAAGAGAAAATGCAAGCTACAAGAAAATGCACAGTGCGCTCCCACGTCAGAAGAAAATCAAATTATATATGCATGTGTCTGAATAGAAAACAGACAATGCATGTCTGTATCTTACTTGTACCTCTGCATGGTGAGATTACAGGTGGTTTTGTGTCATTCCTCTTTTTATCTAAGCTGTTAATAGTATTTTAATAAAGTAGCAATATCCTTTTCTAAAAGAAAGTTAGTAATCAAGGCTATAATTCTGGCATTCGAACAGACAGAAAAATCAACAGAACAAAATTCAGGGTCCAGAAATAAAATCATGGGTCTACGGTCAACTGATTTTTGACGAGGGTGCCAAGACCATTCAACTGCAAAAAGAAAATGGCCTTTTCAACAAATGATACTGGGACAACTGGGCAGTCACAGGCACAGGAATGAAGCTGGATTATCTCACTCCACATACAAAATTAACTCAAAACAGATCAAAGACCTGCATGGAAGAGCTAAGACTACTCTTAGGAGGAAATTAGGTGTAAATGTTCATGACTTTAGATTAGGGAGTGGTTTCTTAGCTATGATGCCAACAGCAAGCAAAAAAAAGAAAATATACACTGGCCTTCCCCAAAATTAAAACCCTTTGTGCTTCAAGGGACACTATCAAGAAAGTGAGGAAGCAACCCACAGATAGAGGAGAGCATTTGTCAATCGCATACCTGACAAGCAGCTTAGAAAGAACATATGAAGAGCTTTTATAGCTCAATAGTGAAAACACAACCCAGTTTGTAATGAGCAAGGGCCTTGAAGAGACAGCTCTGCATGAGGAGATGCATGAATGGCCCACAGCAAACATAAAGATGCCCAGCATTGAGTCATCAGGGAAATATGAACCAAGAGCACCTCCCATGAGGGCAGCTGTAATGGAAAGGATGGATCAGAGTAAGCGAGGGTGATGAGGTAAAAAAACCTAGCCCTCCTACAGCTGGTGGGAAGGCAGAAACGGGTGCAGTTGCTTTGACAGTACCCCAACGCCATACAACCCAGCAAGTCCATCCCTAGGTAGGAGGCAGGATCAAAACATACAGTGGATATTTACATGTTTAAAAATGTATCACAGTAAAAGACATTGCCACTAATTCCCCTCAGAACACGCCCCTCACTTTGAACACACTCACACCACTGTTCTTGCCCCTTTCTGAAGCAGTTCTGGACATCCTCTTTCGTGAGTGTCTGTAGTTGCATGACTGCTGTCCCGAAACCATTCAAAATGCTTACCTTTGGCGGTCATTTTGACTTTGGGGAAGAGCCAGAAGTAGTCACGTGATGCCATGCCCACTGAATAAGGGGATGAGGACATACTACAATATTTTCATTTGACAGAATGTGTGGTAAACTGCTGATCAATGACATGTGATCAAAAATATGGTGAATGCTTAAATTTTTAAAATGTATTGCAGTTAAAGATGTGTCACCATCCATCCCCACAAAATACTCTCTTGCTTCTCACCCACTCATCCCATTGTGCTTGGCAAAATGTCTTTTATGCAATAAGTTTTTTTAAAAATGTAAATGCATTCTATTTTTTCAATCACTTGCATGCCCCCAAGAAAAATGAAGACTGTACAAATGCATAGAGCAGCATCATTCATAATAGACAAAAGGTGAAAACAAACCAAATGACCCTCCGCAGGTAAACAGAGAAAGAAAACGTGGCACATTCCATGGACAGAATGGTCTCCGGCCCCAAAATGGTACAAAGTGGGATGAACCGGGAGAGAATCACAGGACACCAAGGAACCAGCCCACAGGACTCGGAGGTGTGAGTGCCTTTGTGTGAAGCACCTAGAAGAAGCAACTCTGAAGACAGAGTAGTAAATCTGTGGTTGCTCAGGGATGGGGAGGGACAGGAGGGTGGGGCTGAGAGCCACAGGGAATGGGCCTCTTTCCAAGGTGCTGGAAATGTGCTGACAAACTGCACAATCTGCGAATGGACTAACAAACTCTGCTTTGGACACTTTAAGTAGGCAAATTAGATCACATGTGAGTTCTGCCTCAAAGTAAATGATACACGGGTAAATACAGCTAGCAGTCCCTCTCTCCTGCATCTGGAGCCCTAGATGTCACCCACTCTACTTTCCAGCGCTGGAGGTTCTGTAGCACAAGTGCTGATTTGCGGGACCATGGTGCTGACCCAGAGGCCTGCACACCACAGGTGTGCAGAGAACAGCGGATGAACGAGATTGCACAAGTGAACTAAGGTGGTTCCTTGCAGCTGGAAACGGTGCCACGGGGAAGGCACAGGCACGAGCCCCACCAGCCAGCTGGAGAGATGCTGTCAGCCAAGCGCTAAGGGGATGCCAGTGGCAACTGGAGTGCTGACCTCCTTTTGGGCCCTGGGACCCCATCCTAAGGATACGAGAAGAAAGGGTAAAGTGCCCCTCTCTAACGGAAGTTGCTCTCCTTCCCTATAAGTGATAAATCTTTTCCAGACTGCCTGTGACAGCCGCTTCCTTCCCATGTAATTGTGTGAGATGCCGTGCGAATTGTTTTTATGCTTTTTAATGTCACCGCTCCCAAAAGGATAAAAGGGGACCTGGTAGGGGCTTGGCCCTTCCAGAGCACTCAGTGAAGAACCAGGTCCCACCAGGCCACCTTGCTGTGAGCAGGAAGAAAGACAGATGTCACCCAGCAGGAGCAGGAGGTCTGGCGCAGAGCCCGCTCGACCTCAGCTTCCTCCCTGCACTGCGACAGCACCTAAGAGGGGGAGGGTGCTGTGGGGACTCAATGGGGACACAACGACAGTGACCCAGGTAGGCCCCAGCACGCGCATGTATCGCCCAACTCAGGAGATGCTAAGGACAGTGGCAGTGAGAGCAGCGTGCCACTGCGTGTGCCCAGCATGGCCTCCCTGCCATGTCCTCCACAAGTCCCACACCTGGACTGTGAGTTCCTGGGGCACAGATGGGGTGGACGCCAGCCAGGCGCCCTCAGAGCACAGTCCATTCTGTCCTGCTGGCTGTATGCTGCCAGCCTCTCGGTCTACTTGGCCCTCTGGAGCTCTGGAGAAAGGAGCACAGCCCCCGTTTGCAGAGGATGGAACTGAGTGTCAGGGAGGATGTGAGGTATGAGCCCTGGGCCCTGTGGCACTTGGACCCCAGTGTGACCAAGTAAAGCAGAAATCAGTTTTAGGCTGAGCTCTCCCCTACTGTTACCTCCCGCCCCTGGCTTTCTCCCCACCCCACTCCTCAGACCCTACATGGCCCCGCTGGAGCTGCTGTCTCCTTCCTCCCATCCATGCCATCTCTGCCCAGATGTGCTCCAGCGGTGGCAGAGGGCTTGCAGGAGCCTGGGCGGAGCGGCTTCAAATCCTGCCCCGGCTAAAATGCAGGTGGGTCATTTGGCTGTCAGCTGCGCCCCAGCTATGCAGAGGCACAAAATCCACAGCAAGTTCCTTCTCCTCCACCAGTGCCTGGGGAGCCTCCCCTGATGCCACTGGCTGGGCTCAAGGAGCTCCCCTGTCCCACTGTGCCCAACAGACACATGCCCCCAATGAAGCAGTGTGAAGGTTCATGCACGTGTGTACAAGCGTACTCACAGGTATGTGTGCACACACGTCTGTCACCTTTCCTGCACCTCAGACTCCTCTGGGACCCTAGGATCAGGGCTGCGCCTTGCTCCCCTCAGTCATTCAGAGCCTAACACAGGGCCACTGTAACATAGGAGGTTCTCAATGATACTTGTTGAAAATACAAAGGAATAAATGGGAAGGAGGTAAGAAGGGAGAAGGGGAAAGTAGGGACCCATAGGAGGCCTTTTCTGAAGACAGATTCCTAGGGTACCTCAATGCCAACCTCCCAGAAGGAATGGAGCCAGGGCCACAGGGCAGTGGGGAGGCAGAGGCCTGCTCTTCCTCTCCTTACTGGCCTCTACCTTCCGTGTGTGAAACGGGACCCAGGCCAGGACGGCAGCTCAGGTATGTGGATGGCAACAGTGGAGCCTCAGACCAGGAAGGTCACCTGGTTGGGGGAGAGCAATGACAGGGCTGTTGGGGGCCAGCTCCCTACTTCCTTCTGCACATGGGACCAATGAAACCCAGGGAAGGGTCTAGAGCTGGAAGCGCCCTGGAGCCAACAGAAAGTGCTCGGCTGGTTCTGAGCTCAGTTATCAACAAGGTCTCACAGCACAGGATTCAAACCCAGATGGCTCCGGGTTCAGGGACTGAGCTCTTTCCCTGGCATCACTCGTATCACCAGTCCAGGGCTCTCTTCTACGTGATTTTGTCCCCACTCCCAGACCCACGTTGTCAGATCCGGAGTCACCGAGTCCCAGGATGGGAGAGAACCATCGTTCCCTTCCCATGAAACTGTGGTACTGCAAAGCAAGCATCCTCACAGAACTTCTATCCAAACTTGTTACCTCCGGTGACTGGGAGCTCACTACCTACTCAGCATGCATTCCATCCTTTGAACAGCTTGGTTACTTAGGATGCCCTTCCTTTCAATGAATCAAAGGGCTCTTTTAAAGACCCTGTGGCTGCCAGGCATGGTGGACCACACCTCAGGAAGCTGAGGCATGAGGATTGCTGAGAGTTCAAGGCCAGCCTGAACTACACAGCAAGACCCTACCTGGGGGCAGGGGAAACACCCTATTTAGGAAAACAAAACAAAACAAACAGATACAATGGCTTCACATGAGTCCTGGCTGACTGTACCCACATCTGTACCCAATCAGTCCTCACACACACATATCCCTCGCCATCCTCCACCCCTGCCTCTTTTAATTTCTTTTCAGACTCCTCTGCCTCTCTCACCCTCTCTCCTCAGTAACCACCTTCTAACCTTTACTAAGGACAAGGATATCTTTTTTAAAATACTCAATTTATTAAAAAAAATTTCACATCTGTATGAGCAATACACAAATCATAATTCTTAAAAATAACAAATTGCAGGCCAAGGTAATCATAAGTAAATTGATATTGATAAATAAGCTTTTCTCCAGAGCGGTAGGTGGTTTATTTTAATCTAATGAGTTTTGTATTTTCCCAGCTTTCAGATTCTGTGATGAAAGGCTGTCTGCAATAGAATTACGACGCTCTCCGAAATATTGTAATTTAATGCCTCATTTTGTCAAGACTTTCTGGAAAATGAGATTTGTTCCCAGCGAGGAATTTTACTCGGCTTTTTCCCATATGCCCCCTGCCCCCTCTCCAGGCATCCAGGTTCTTCTTAGACTGGGCTGGCTGAGGGGAGGGGAGGGGAAGAGGTCAAGGTGAACACGGCTGCGGCTGAAGACCAGGCAGGGACGTGTGGGGACCATACCGGGCTGGACACAGCTCTGCTGTATGGCTGCGGGTCACCCACTGCCCGCTACTGCCACTGCTTCCTGCGAAGAGGGCCATGTAGATGTAGAAACCACTGGCAGGTTTGTGTGGCTTTTTCAGTCTTCTGGTTTCTCCCTCGTTGCCTTACAGTGGCAGTTCTGGTACCTGCAGAAGGTTGAAGGACTCGTACAGTGGCACTGTTTATCCACTGAGGCCTTGTGCAGTTTACATTTGGAGCATTTCTTCCATCTGCATCTGCTCACCTCCCTGCTCTCTGTCCCTCCACCCATGCACTGCTGTGGAGCCGGTGGTGGTGGTGGTGGTGCTGCTGGTGCTGCTGCTGCTTGCTGCTGCGATCCTCTGCTGAGCGTATACACGGCATGGCGAGCATGGTGCTCACTGGTTAGTTCTCACACTGCCGGATAAGGAGGATGTGCTCTGGCTACCCCCGATTCACAGGGAGGAGACGGGGACTGGAGAGGAGGTCACCCCCCAGGTTACACTGCTAGGAAGCAGCACACTTGGATCCAAGCCCAGCTGGGGGATGACTTGCAGCAGGCCTCGCACCTCGGTGACACTAGAAAATATGGGTTCCAAATATCTGCCTGGCATCCAGAGCCCTGTCAGGGCAGCAAAGACTGAGTGAGAAAGGAAGCCCTGGGCCAGCCCAGCCCCCTGGGAGTCTCTTCCACTCAGGGATTTGAAGGATGAAGAGAGGAGAAGCCAGCAGATTCTGGCCATCTCGTGAGGCTTTGGGCATTGAGTGGACTCTGGGGCTAAAAAGGTAGCCACATCTGAGGATCCCAGAGCCTAGAAGGCACCCAGAAAAGTACCTTGGCACTCAGTACCAGCTTCCCCTCCACATATTTGCTTCTGTATGCGTGTGAATGCATGTGTGTGCACATGTGGGTGTGTCAGTCACTGGGATTTGCATCCAGGACCTTCACACTGAGCTATATCCTCAGTCCCCTCGCTTTTTCCATTTAATACAGGGTCATGCTGAGTTGCCCAGCCTGGACTCAAACTTGTGGCCTTAGCCTCCTATCGTTCTGAGATTCCAGGCTTGAGCTACCATACCCAGTAGAGAATTGATTTTTAAAAATTAGCTTAAGAGATACATGAAACATGGTGACAATGTCTAATACGGTCACAATGTAGGTCTCAAAGAAGGAAAAGAGAGAATATGCCAAAAACTGAAGATACACTGGCCACACATCTTCTGACACTGATTAAAAGTATCAGGCCACATCAGCCAGGAGTGATGGCACATGACTGTAATCCCAGTACTTGTGAGGCTGAGGCAGGAGGATCACTGCAAGTTCAAGGCCAGCCTGGGCTACTGGGCTACATAATGAGTTCATAACTGGTCTAAACTACATAACAAGACCTTATCTCAAAAAAATCAAAATAAAAATCAGGCCACAAATTAGATAAACATTATACATACAAAATAGGATAAATCAATCTATTGTTTTAGAAATTGAAAGGCAAAAAAAAAAAAAAATTAAGAAGCCAGAGAGAAAAGATTCCCATTATACTCAAAGACCAATAAACCTTACAAGTGATTTTTTAAAAAACTACGGAAGCCAGGAAACAATGAATTGAATGACATCTTTCATGGGAGAAGAAAATTCTATATTCAGTAAAAATATCCTTCAAAAATAAAAGTGTAATACATTCCAAGATAAACAAAAACTGCATTCAATAGCATATCTGCAAAGTGTTCTTAAATTCTAACTTGGAGGGATAATTTAAAAATGACTCTAGGGGCTGGGGATTTAGCTCAGTGGTTCCGCCGCCTGCCTCACAAGTGCAAGGTCCTGAGTTCGACCTCTGGAACCAAAAAATAAATAAATAATAAAGTGACTCCAGTAAATTAAAGATACAAGTTATAATCTCTAGCATGTCCAGCATGAGAACAGAACAGTGTGTGAGGAACAAGACAAGAGAGGGGGAAACTAAAAATGAAAAGCAGCCAAGGAAGACAATAACATTGTTAAAAGGGAGAATAAAAGAGATGGGCATGGAGCTGGGAGTGTAGCTCAGAGTTAGAGCACTCACCTAGCAGGTGCAAGGCTCTCAGCACAGATAAGAAAGTGGGTAAATAGATATTAAGGTAGTAGATTTTGCCTAAATATATCAGTAATTACATTAAGTGTAAATGAAACAAATACTCAAAAGACAAAGATAGACTGGATTTTAAAAACCTACCTTCTGTCTAAAAAAGATGTACCTTAAATCTAAAGACACATACACATTGAAATCAAAGAGTTAAAGAAACTTATGCCATGCAAATTTCAGTCAGAAGGAAGCTGATCTGGCAACTTAACAGTAGACAAGTTGATTTTTACAACAACAACAAAAAAGCTTCAAGATATTACTACAGATAGAGAGATATTTCAGACGAGATCGGGCACGTTCAGGGTGGTATGGCCATAGACAAAGAGAGATATTTCAAAGACAGACATTTCAACATGATTCATGGGTAAGTCTACCAGGAAAGCAGCAGAAGACAAGGAAAGTACGAAGATAAAACAACTCAAATTTTACCTACCTGATAATGCAACTTCAAAATATTTAAACAAAAATAAGCAAAATTTGAAAGAAGTAGACAAGTCAACAATCATAGCAGCAGAGTTCAACGTACCTTTCTCAATAACCTTTCAGAAAAGTCAGAAAATAAATCTAAGGTAGCAACATCTGGACAATATAATTTACATATTTGATTCTACCAACAAAATCGAACACTGCATCCAATAATAGAACAAACATTATTCTCATGGGACCCTGGGAAAACACGGCAAAATACACTATGCTGGACCATAAAGTAATTCAAAACATTACAAAGAAAAGAAAAAACTACAAAGAACTGAAATCAAAGTATGCTGTCTGATAACAGCAGACTGAAGCTCAAAAATAATCATGAAATATTTTAGAAAATTCCCAAATGCTTGTAAATGATGCAATGCATTCTTAAAAACACATAATTCAAAGAAGGAACTATAACAGAAATTAGAAAATATGTTGAACCACATAATAATGAAAATCTGACATCAAAACTATGAAGCACTATACAGTGCTTAGAAGAAAATTTACAGACTTAAATTCAGATTTTTAGAATAGGAAAAAAACTATAAAACAATGATCTCTGCATGTATATCAAAAAGCTTTTGAAGAAATAAATTCAAGGGCTGGGGATTTAGCTCAGTGGTGTCACATCTGCCTGGCCAGCACAAGGTCCTGATTTTGATCTCCCGTACGGGGCCGGGGGGAGATAGAAAGAAAAGCAACGTAAATAAGTAGAGAATGAAAATGAGAATTCCTCATATGAATAGGAATTAAAGTGTTTGAATACAAAATTCAATTCACACAAACTCAGCAAAACTAAAATCCACATCAGTGAAAAATTATCACTGCAGATCTTATGAACAATATAAAGACCATATAAATATAACAAAGGCGATACTACGAATATCTGTCAACTCATTTGAAAATTTATATAAAATGGACAGTTCTCAAAATACAATTTTCTAAAAAGGACACACAAAAACATAAAGCCTATGTCCACTAAATAAATTATAATTTAGAAATCCACATCAGTGAAAAATTATCACTGCAGATCTTATGAACAATATAAAGACCATATAAATATAACAAAGGCGATACTACGAATATCTGTCAACTCATTTGAAAATTTATATAAAATGGACAGTTCTCAAAATACAATTTTCTAAAAAGGACACACAAAAACATAAAGCCTATGTCCACTAAATAAATTATAATTTAGGGCCAGGGATTTAGCTCAGTGGTTCGGTGGCCTGCCTTGCAAGCGCAAGGACCAAAGTTCAATCCCCGATACCAAAAAAAAAAAAAAA
>NW_022900932.1:19356398-19372727 GCF_012274545.1 Fukomys damarensis
GAAACCAAAAAAAAAAAAAAAGAAAGAAATTATAATTTCTATTCTTCTCAACAAGAAATCTAAGTTCACATGAATTTTTTATTGACTTCTAAATATTTAAGGAAAAAAACACAAATCTTATCCAAACTCCTCCAGGAAAACAGGAAAAGAAGGAACAATTCCCAGTTTGTATTAGGAAGCAAGCAGAATTTAATAGTATAATCTGACAAGGATATTACAAGAAAACAAAATCACATGAGCACATATGGAAAAAATATCAAGCAGAATATTAACAAATCCCATAAGCCATGCAGAATACAGCCAAACAAAAGCTGTTGTATCTATTGCAATGGTGCCAAGGGGATTGTGAAAAGAACAACGCATCATGACATGGTTGGGTTTATTCTAAGAATGCAAGATGAGTTACCTTTTGAAAATGAGTCGATGTAATTCACCATATCACCAGAACAAGAAAAATTATATCTAAGATGCAACAATGTATATCACACACACACACACACACACACAATAAAAATTCTTAGCAAAACAGAATAGGAGAGACCATATACGGAAAAGCCTACAACTAGTAACATAATCAATAGGAAAAGACTAAAATAAAGGCTTTTCCCCAAAGACCAGAAACAAGGCAAGGATGCGGCTATTGCTACTTCCACTCAACATACTATCAGAAGTTCTAGCTACAGCAGTTACACAAGAAAGAGAGATAAAGAGCACCAAAATTGAAAATAAGTATAACTGCCAGGGATTTGGCTCAGTGGTTCCACCGCCTGCTTTGCAAGTGCCAAGTCCTGAGTTTGATCCGTGGTACCAAAAAAGAAAAACACACAACCAAAAAAGAAGTAAAATTATCTCTGTTTATAGAATAAAACCAAAGATCACACACACACACACACACATGCACACACACACATACACATACACAAAAAGCCTCTTATACCTAAAAAAGTGATTCTACAAAGTTGTAGGATAGAAATGCAATACATAAAAATCAGTTGTATTTCTTTTTTTTTCAGCTTTAATTGAGTTTATTGGTACATTTTAGGGATACAGTAATTCAGTTGTATTTCTATACACTAATTTAAAGTAGAAATGAGGGGATAATTCTTTTTACAATAGCATCAAAAAGAATAAAATACTTGGGAATCAATTTAATCAAGAAGACAAATGACTTCATATTGAAAACGCCAAAGTATTGCTAAAATTTTTTTAAAAGACATAAATAAGTAGAATGATATCCCGTGTTCATGGAAGACAATATTGTTAATATACTATTGTCCAGATACAATACTACCCAAACTATCAAGAGATTTATTGCAATCCACAGATTTAATGCAGTCCTTATCAACATCCCAATGGTGTTTTTCAGAGAAACAGAAAAATTGATCTTAGGATTTTTATATAAAAGCTCAGAGTACCCTCAAAGAGGCAAAATAATCTTGGGGGCTGGGGATGGTAAGAGATTTACTTCCTGATTTCAAAACTTACTATAAGGCTACAGTAATCAATAATGTCATAAGAAAAGACCCACAAACCAATGGAATAAAACACAAAGCCCAGAAATAGACCACCCCATATGTAGTCAATTGATTTTCAAAAAGGGTGTGGTAAAAGGACAATCTTCAACATACGATGCTGAGAAAGCTAGATATCCACATGTAAAATAATGAAGGTGAACTCTTACCTTACTTAATAAAAATTAACTCAAAATGGATCAAAGATCTAAACTTGAGAACTAAAACTATAAATTTCTTAGAAGAAAATATGGGAGGGAGAATCTTCATGATAATAGATATAGTAATGATTTCTTGGATATAACCCCAAAAGCATAGGCAGCAATAGCCAACAAAAAAGATACTTGAACTTCATTAAAATTAAAAATCTTTGAGCATCAAAAGACACTATCTACAGAGGGAAAATGATTCACACAAAATGGAAGGAATATCTGCAAATTATGTGATGAAGGATTAACACTCAGAAAATATAAAAAATTCCACCAACTCAACAACAAAAGAAATAACTCAATTTAAATTCAGGCAAAAGATTTGGATAGAGGTTCAGGGATGTAGCTCAGTGGTTCCACCACCTGCCTTGCAAGTGCAAGGACCCAAGTTCCATCCCCAGTACCAAAAGAAAAAAATAAAAGACTTGGATAAAAATCTCCATGGAAGATACACAAATCGCCAAGAGCACATGAAAATGTGCTTAACATCACAAGCCACTGGGCAGATGGCAAAGCAAGAACACAATGATACACTGCTTCACAAGTGTTGGCAAGGTGGTAGAGGAACTGTAATCCTTGTACACTGCTGGTGGCAATATAAAATGGTTTACTAGTAGTTGCCATGGAAAACAGAATGGCAGTTCATCAAAATAGCAGTTTCTCAAAAAGTTAAACACAGAATTATCCTATTACCCAGAATTTCCACTCCTAGGTGTATACTCAAAAGTGTTGCCAGCAGGAAATCAAACAAAGACCAACAATCACAGCAGCATTAACCACAACAGCTGAAAGATAGCAGCAACATGGATGTCCATCAACAGATGTTCCAGATAGATAAGTAACACATAGTATATGCATATAGTATATATTATTCCACCACAAAGAGGAATGAAATTCTTATATCTGGTACACTGATGAACTTTGAAAACGTTATGCTAAGTAAAAAGTCAGACACAAAAGGACAAGTACTGTATGATTCCACTTACACAAGATACACAGAATAGGCAAATTCAGAGTGACAAAAATAAAACACAGGTTATGAGGGGTGGTTGGAAACAAAATGAGTTATTTTTTTAATAGGTAGAGTTTTTATTAGGGATGATAAAAATGTTTTGGAGTCACATGGTGGTGATGATTATGAATACACATATTGTGGCAGAAATGTACATTTCAAAGGGGTTTAAATGGCAAATTGGTGTTTTAGTATTATTTTGGGGGAAATATTAGAAGAAAATTTTAATAATTTGATAAATGATGTCTATAAAAGACCCACAACAAATATCATACTTACTAGCAAAATATTGAAAGCTTTCTCTCTCTCTCTCTCTCTCTCTCTTTCTCTCTCTCTCTCTCTCTTTTTTTAATTGTTGTTTTTGTGATACAGGATCTCACTATGTAGTTGAGTCTGACCTGGAACTCACTGTGTAGCCCAGGCTGGTCTCAAACTCACAGTGATCCTCCTGCCTCAGCCTCCTCAGTACAGCTTTCTCTTTGATGCCAGAATCAAAATAAGGATGCCATCACTTCTTGGCTAAGATCAAGTGCAAAATAAGGATGCCATGATCACCACTTCAACTCAATAGTATGCGGGAAGTCCTTGCCATTGTAATAGGATAAGAAAAAATGTATCTTTTTAAAAAGGAAGATATAAAACTTATTATTTACAGAAAACATGATTGTGTATGTTTAAAACATAAATTCTTTAGATAAATTATCAAAACAACTACATTTAACAAAGTTTGTAGGATATGGATCAATATTCTACATAATCAATTGTATTTCTACATGGTAAATAATTAGAAATGAGAAAAATTAAATGTCACTTACAAATATATCAAAAACAAAATACAGGGGCTGGGGATTTAGCTCAGTGGTTCCATTGCCTGCCTTGTGAGCTCAAGGTCCCAAGTTCGATCCCCAGTACAAAAAAAAAAAAAAACCAAAAAACCAAAAAACCAAAGACCACAGGAGTAAATCTGATTGAAGAAGTATGAGACTGCTGCACAGACAACTAAAAAGCATTCCTGAAAGAAATTTATCAAGACCTAGATAAACAGAGGTGTATGTCTTGTTCATGGGTTGGAAAACTCAATATTGTAAAGATGTCATTTTCTTCCCATCGATGGACATACTTTTGATGCAGTCTCAATCAAAGTCTCAGCAGGATTTTTGTGGAATCTCAAAATGCACAGAGCCCAGAATAAACAGATACTTCACGAACACTAGAGGAGTTACCCTGCCAGCTATCGCAACAACATATTAAACGCTATCATATTGAAGCCATGACTCTTGTCCTCCGACCAGGACAGTGGAATCTCAAGGTAACTGCACCAAATGACATGCACATAGGCGAATGCTCACAACAGCCTCAAACTGGAAGCAACTCGCCCATCTATCAACAGTGGGATGGTAAATTGTAGCATGTTCACACTATAGAATACTAGGCAGAAATGAAAATGTACAAGTGTTAACTGCACACAAGGATGAATCTCATAAACAAGGTGAGTGGAAAAAAACCACAAAGGCAGCGCACTGCCTGATTTGATTTATATAAATTTAAAAACAAGACTGGGAATATAACTCAGTGATGGAGCACTTGCCTCGCAGGTACAGGCCCTGGGTTCAATCCTAGCACCATAAAAATAGATAGAGTTGGGCATGGTGGTGCAGGTCTGTAATCCCAGCACTAGGGAGGCTGAGGCAAGAGGATCGCCTCAAATCCAAGTCCAGCCTGGGCTACATAGTAAGAGCCTGTCCAAATTTAAAAAAAAAAACAAAACAAATGAGCAGACAGAGGCTGAGGTTGTACCTCAAAGGTAGAGCACTCGCCTAGGATGTACAAGGCTCTGGGTTTAATCCTTGGCACCACAAAGAATAATAATAACAATAATAAACAAATACATATATAAGCAAAGTGAATCTTTGGTATTAGAAGCCAGGATAGGAGCAACCTCTGAGGAATGATGACAGAAATGTTATTGAGTCCTAGCTCTCTTGGTCCAGGTGGCATTTACGTGGGAGTGTTCACTTGGTGATACCTCCAGCTATGCACCTGTGATCTGTGCACTTTTCTGCAAGTTATACTTCCATAAAAAGCTGACTGAAAAGCTGCAGTTGTCCTGGCACCAATATCACTGCTGCTGACCACTGCCGGCCCTGCCTCCCTCTTGCTCCTACCGAGTAAACCACAGGGCCAGTGGACAGAAAGGACCCCAGAAGGCCTTCCAGGACTGTCCCCCTTTCAGCCCATATGGTTTATCTCATAGGCGTGGTTACTCTGCCGCCCCCAGGCAGCCTGCAAGTCTGTGACCTCCCAGAATCCAGCCGCTGAGACTAACAGTAACATCATAATACAAACGGCACATATCAAACATTTACTATGTGGCAGGCACTTTTTTCTAAGCATTTTACAAAATGCGGTAGCTCATCTGATCCTCCCAGTAACTCTCTGAGTTGGGGACCGCTAGTTCCATTGTCCAGATCAGAAAACTGAAGAACAGAGGTTTCATCGAACTGTCTGAGGTCACACAGCTCTCTGGAGGGAGGGCTAGGTTGGGGGAGACCTGGGTGGTCTGGCTTCAGAGTGAGACATATTCCCAGGGACTACAGCCATGGCATCAGGCAGGGGAGCGTTCTGCCCAGTAGGCCACCATGCCTGTGAGCAGGGCCACACGCAGTGGGTCACCCCCTGCAGGCCTGTGGTCTGGCTTCAGAGTGAGACATATTCCCAGGGACTACAGCCATGGCATCAGGCAGGGGAGCATTCTGCCCAGTAGGCCACCATGCCTGTGAGCAGGGCCACACGCAGTGGGCACTCCCTAGGCTGGAGGGCAGCAGCAGGCTTGCCCTGGGGCAGGGCTGCAGTGTGTCTGCCCTATCCAATCCTGCGTCAGGGTCTCAGAGCTCCTCAGGGGTCAGGCCTCTGTTGACAACACTTTGGACAAGGGAGAAAGTGGATACCAGGCCCCTGTTCTCATTCCACCACCAGATCATTTCACCTATCCCCACCTGCAGTCTTGGGTCAGGAAACAACCCCCTGGAAGCGGGGGACTCAGCCCTCACTGACACACCAGGAACCAGTTCTTCCTCAGATCTGCCCAGGAGCCTTTCTGCTACAGTCCAATCTTACTTTCCCTGGCTCTTTTGTCTTGTTCTGTTCTGGTTTTTCTTGGGGGTGGGGTTGAGATGGGATCTCACTACGTAGCCTCCTGCCTCAGTCTCCAGAATGCTGAGATTGCCTGCTGGGATTACCAGCCTGTGTCACACCATGCCCAGCTACTTTGCCTTGCTCTTAATGAGTGTAAACTTACTGCCCTGTGGAGGCGACTGTCCAGCCCAGGGACTTTCCTGCCTGCCTGAGAGGTCCTGGACCCAAGTGGCTGTTCTGTATCAGATCTGGATGGGTGTTGCCAGGATTCCAGAGACACAGGAAATGATGGGCCCCATAGCATTAGAAGGGGAAGTCAGGGTGCTATTCCCCCATACAACAAATAGTACCCCTTTATCTGAAGCCAAAGCCTCTGGAGACAAACAGTCCTGCTCAGGAGCTTTCTTTATCCATGACATCCAGAAATAGCCTAGGGAAGGGACCACCTCATCAGAGGTAACACAGCACAGCTGTACAAGAGCTCTGCCCAAGCCCAGAGTTCAGCAAGCAGAGCTAGAAACCAGGACTTGGAGCAGGGCATGAGAGCAGGACTTTTTTCGGCCAATGCACACAGCCAGACAGACACACATATGTGGCAAGCACACATAGCCAGGCTTCCTGCCTCAGCGGCAGAGAGGACAGGGGGCTGTCAGGACTCTGAACTCCCACACTAGGCCACTGAAAGGAACGCAGAAAGGGAAACAGAGAGGCTGTATCTCAACCGGGCCTTTCCGATTCATCCCCTCTGCCCTAGCCCCTGACACCTGGGCCCACAGTGGCTCCTGAGAAGTTGTGACACTCGCAGGTGCAACGAGGTCACCTAGTTAACAGTCTCCCTCCCTGCTGTATTATTCATGGGCTCCCTTCTTCCGACCTGAGCTCCAGTTTCCAACAGCCCAAGGGCAAGCAGCAGCCCAGGCCTGGCAGGTCAGCTCCAGCATCCAGCCCACAGAAGCCCCTCACTTCACACCATGCCCTCTGCTCCCTAGGCTACGGCCACTCCCATGTTGACTCCACCCCGGCAGCACTTCAGGTGATGGAGAGGACCACTTTGGGACCAGTGAGGAAGCGCAAAAAAAGGAAGCCCTGGCTGAGTCAGGCACAGGATGCTGAAACTTCCAAAAGGAGCTACAGCACTCTCTCTTCCTCCCCTTCACACACACACACACACACACACTCACTTCTGACTGTCCCACATCGGTACTCTGCGTAAGTGCAGGAGCTCATGGAAGACAAAGGCCATGGCTGTATCGTGCACGATGTCCCACCAACAGTAGGTTCTTAATAGTTTTTGACTTGTACAACTTCCCCAAAGAATGGATGTCAAATTGACAGATGGGCATGCAGAGTGGCATCAAGCCATTCTAGAGAAATTGCTCCTCTAGGAGGCTGATGCAGGAGGCTCCAAGTTAAAGCAATGTAATGATTGAGTGAGGCCCTGTCTCAAAATTGGAAAAAAGAACTGAATGGGCAGGGGATATAGTTCAGTGCAAAGGCCCTGGGTTCAATCCCTAGCATTGCCCCCCACCAAGACACTGTTGTTTGAGTTTGAAAATTGCTGTTATTTAAACATCTACCAGTATATGCCTGTGAATCCCATGTAATCTGTCATTTATAGCATGAGAATTAATGAATACGATATATGTATTTGCCCCAATTTACATAAGTCACAAGTGATTTTGCCAAGTGCTTCCTTACTTCTCATGAGAGTTCCCAACTCCCAAACAAGCAGGTTGACCACATGAAGGGTTTGTTTGTTTTTTTTAATTTCCTATGTAATAGATGAGAAAAGCAGAGCTCTATGAAGTTGAGGCACTTGGCTCAAGGCAAAGCCTACAACCTAACGTCTCACACACGCTATTCCCACGTGTGTCACTGCCTCATGGCTACCGTGCACACCCAAGGAGAGGGCTCAGGCCAAGCCCCTGGGGGGCCCAGCCTGAGGCCAGTTGAGGGCCGATACTCTGCCAGCAACGTTACGGGCAGCTCATGAGCCAGCCCAGCCAACAGCGGGGACAAGTGGGGCTGGCATGAAATGACAGGAGCCACTGACCACAAGCCCCTTCGTGACAGGTGGGAAGGAGCTGGGGTCTATCTCGGGCTGAAGAGCCACGTGAGTGCATGGCCTTCCAGGGGTGACAGGTGAGCGGGGCTGACACTGCAGCACTGTCATTACCCTCCTGGGGACCTGAGGTGAATCTTTTGTCCTTCCTGAGCTGTTTCCTTGTGCGCAGCCAGGGACGTGGCTTGGACCTCCTCTAAGTGCAGAAGAGAGTCATGATTCAGGAGGCTGACTGCACTGGCTTACACCCACTGCGGGCTGCTAGCTGTGACTCCGGGAGAGGAGCTGAACCTCCCTGTGCCTCTGATTTCTCATCTGTAGAATATGGGTTGCAGCAGAACTTATGTCCTAGGGAAGTGGTGGCGAACCTACAGTATGCCTGCCACAGCAGGCTGCTTATATCACTGAAAGCTCTAACAGGTCCGCCATCACTGTCCGAGGGTCACTATGAGAAATGAATGAAGTATTTTAGTTAAAATGCTAACTGCAGAGCCTGGCACACATCAGGTGCTTAATAAAAGTTTCTCATCATCACTGTGTCAGCTCTGACCCTCTCTAAGTCTGATAATGGGGTCATCAACTGACCCTCTATGGCACATATGCACCGGAAGGTTTTCCCTATGAAACCTGCTCCTTGAGGGCAGAGGCCACCCAGGTACAGAGGGCTGGCACAGTGGCTGATCCAATAAATATTTGCTAAATTTGAACTAGTTGAGAGCATTTGAACTACAGAGATTTTGGGGGTGGGGGGACCGGGGATTGAACTCGGGTCCTTGCACTTGCAAAGCAGGTGGCAGAAACAGTGAGCCAAATCCCCAGACCAGGGGGAGATTTTTTTTTCTTTTTAAATCAGGCTTTCTGGATTCTTTTGAAGAATCAAAGTGTTCAGTCAGCCTGAAAGTTGCTTTACCACCACCCACCTAGCAACAGAGGCAAAGTGGTGGCAGCAGCGTCCCCTTCAGACAGGGTGAGCAAGTGCAGTTTGCCCAGGGCCCACCCAGCTGCCTGGACACTGGATACCCCAACCCCAGTGGAGCCCAGACAGCAAGAGGGGTTTGCACTTATGGCCCCAGGCATCTGCTTACAAGGACTTCTAGGCTGCAGTGGCCCCACCCACTACAGAGAAGACCAGATTCCAGGTCTACTAAATGCCCCCAGGGCTAACCCTTCAACACCTAGGCCCTTCTGCTGTGCACAGGCCAGGGCCTCTCCCCTAGGGGACAGGTCCCCAAATGCTCCAGGCTGCCCTAACCATCTCAGTCCTGGGCCACCTTACTCCCTACATGGAAAACTCCCAAGTGCAAAAACCAAGGGGAAGATCAACTTCACACTTATCCTTCTCATGGAAAGAGCACACAGAAGACCAGGAAGCAAACTAGCGCATACAGCAGAGATAAAGCTCTTTCCTGAAATATTGCAGACCTCTAAGGCCCCACCCCTCGTAGGCCCCGCAGTCTCCCATTGAGAGGACACCTGGTGTCTTGTGCACTGACCGCGTGGATAGGGACAGCTGGCATGCTGCAGGTGGGAGGTGCCTGGGCGCATGGCCTCCTTCCCTCCCTCTCTCTTTCCTGCCAGGGCTCGGGTCCATGGGACAGACTTCATCTTCCCACCTTCCCTGGCCACCCGGCTTCCTCCCAACACACTGACTACTCCTGTTTGCTCTGCAGTACCCGTGCCTTCTGTGATGGCCTCACGTGTGTAGCTACTGTCTGCCTTCTCCGATCCTATATGATGGCCACCAGTGCCCATGCACCGAGCATCTAAAGTGTGCTTGGAAGGTGCTGCACGGGTGGGTGGTCGTCAGGCCAACAGCGCATGCTGAGGCAAACTGAGATGTGCTGTCAAGGCAGATACACACCAGGTCCTAGAAACTTCATATAAAACCACAACATCAATAATTTGTCATCTTGGTTACATGTTGAAATGGTAGCAACAAATATAAAAAGTAATTCAATTTTTTCTTTTAATTTGTTTAATGTGGCTACTAGGAAATTTAAAACCATGCATAGGCTTGCATCATTTTCTGTCTGGCAGTAGGGCTGTCGGTGCACAGCGTGAGCCCCAGCCAGGAGCCCAGGGCTGGTACCTGCTCAGTTCTGGCTGGATGGATGAAGGGTGGCCCAACAGCGGGTGTGGGGCCCTGAAGCACAAAGGAGGGTGGGTGTGAAAGCCCCCAGCACTGCTGAGTGAGCACTGGCTTTCCAGAGGAAGCCCAGCCAAGCAGGCCCACTGAGGCCACACCTTAAACCCCGCAAGGGGCAGAGAGAAGCTGGAGGTCCTGAAATGATATCAGTGCAACGCTGGCCCAGGGAAGAAGGACAAGAACAGCTTTCTCCCCAAGCAGGGCAGCTCAAAGCAGAAGGGACTGGGGGCTGGAGGAGAAGGGAAGCCTGGGTGAGCCTGGGAAGGATGGCTGAAGTCTCTCTCCACAAGCAAAATACAGAAATGGGGTGATACCAAGGGTGCCCCTTGGAGGGACTCGGTACACCCAAGCCCTAACGCCTGGGAGGCCAGGAAAAGCTGACATCCTGGAGACAGGACTACACATCAACGGGTCCCCAGGTAGGGTCTCAGCTGCCTCTTTTGTTCTCTTTCTCTTTCCCCACTTGCTTCTTTCTCTACTTCCTTTTCCCCCTCACTTTCACTGGCTCCCAAATTACAGCCTTCTTTCAGAAACAATCAGGGTGGTGCGGGCCCTCATCACAAATGGCATCTCAGGTCCTCTCCAAATGGAAACTGTCTTTAAGGAGTAAAGTGGTGCTGCTAACAGTCAGTCTGGGGGAAGATGTATGCACAGAAAGAAACAGGCCAGTGAGCCTCCCTCCCTCTCAGGCCGACTCATGCACAGGAAGTCTTGGGCAACCAGGTACAGGGCCAGGGCTGGGTTGTGGGCGTGCAGCGGGAGGAGGAACAGGGCTCTGTCCTTTCCTGGACACCACCTGGGCCCAGATTCACCTGAGGCCCTAAATGACCTTGCTCCCAACTCTGAGCTTCAGCTCCCCCTTGGCTGGTAAAATGGCAGGGCCTAGCTCAGTGGTGGCAAACCGCTGGCACACATGCTGCAATGGGCTATTTAAAGCATTGAAAGCTCTAAAAGGTTCACCATCACCGGCCTAACTGGTCTCTACAACTCTTCAGTCCTTGATTCGCAAATACACATGGCCAAAGGGAAGAGGAGGAGTGCAAATAGCACAGCCAGGATAAACGAGAGGCGACAGGGGATGGTAGTGTCTGCAGACATCTGAGAGCAGCAGGCTCACATAAATCTGAAAGGGGCAGCGGGCAAAATACATGCATGATGGAGGCCAGCGCAAAGTGGGAGAGTGCATATTCCAGGCGCAGGTTGAGATGGCCCAGGAGGGGCAGGAGGGAGCCTGCGAGGAACTGAAGCATTCTGTGTCACCATCCAGGGTCACTGACACGCGTGCAAATGCAGAGGTCCACCACCCTGACTTAGGATTCTTCTCCTCAGCATATGCACAGGTCCCTCAGTTAAAGAATCTTTAAATAAAATACAAAAGGCAGCTGCAGATGGGTTCCAACCAACAACCACCACCTGGGACTATGGATTCAACGTCGCCAATTCTAATTAGATGCCCGAAGTCTAGACTTTAATGTGAAACTGCTGGATTTTCAAATGCTATTAGTAGGTGACTGCAAACAGGAAACCACAACACTGTACACACACACACACACACACACACACACACTTTTCAGGCAGAACTCAATTTATAAACTTATAGATTCAGTGGCTGGAAACCTTCGGCACGCGTGCTACAGCCTGCTGTTTGTTGTCATGGAGAGCTAGAAAAGGCTCACCATCACTGTTATACATCATCAAGCTCTGCAAACCAGGAGGGTTCATTTTTCTACTAGAATGTGCCTCACACATAACTAAGTCAAAGAGGACTATTAAAAAGCTACTGCATCTTGCACATGTACCACATGCTAGGCTTTAGAGTTTTCACTTGATGATCACAACAAGCTTACAAGGCAAATGAAAAGTATTCCCATGCTACAGATGAGAAAACTGAGACCTGAGCAAAGAGGTGTGCCAGACCTAAGGCCTCAGAGCTCAAGGGTGAGAACTGGTGCACAATGCCAGACTTCTGCCTCCACGTTGCCTTATAAAAATCACAAAAGGAATGAGTTATGATTATAGTAATAGCTGACACTGGGTAGGCTTTTAGAATACGTAAAAAATATGGCCAGATGTGGTGACGCACACCTGTAGTCTCAGATTCTCGAGAGGCTGAGGCAGGAGGATCACAAGTTCAAGGCCAGACTGAGCAACTTAGCAAGACTCTGTCTCAAAAATAAAAATTTAAAAAGGGGCTGGGGATGTAGCTCAGCACTCCCTGGGTTCAGTCTTCAATAATCGGGGGAAAAGGGTAAAAAATATAAATGCTGAAGCAGAGCTCTATGTCACCCTCAGCAGCACAGTCTGCAGGCCCCAGCTGAGGAGCACCAGTGAGGTCCCCACTCCTGTTGGCAACGCATTGAGCCAGGCGGCGTTTCTTTATCTTAGCTGGACAGAGCAGTAAAAGCACAGCCCCAAGGCCCACATCCGGGGATCTATCTACCCAGGAGTAGCAGCCCTGGCAGCTTCCCCACTCCCCATGGCAGGGCCTGATCACATTTCACAGTGAAAGACTAGAAAGTGATCTCCATGTGGCTACGTCTTAAATACACGGCCAGTTTCTCACTGACAATAAGGTTGGTAAGAATATGTATTTTCTGCCTTTCAGGGGCTCTATAAAACTATTTGCATATTGAATCCAAACATATAGGGCCCATAACTCTTCTAATATTTCCTGAATTGCCTCTTTTGCAAAAATGATCGTTCGCCATTGTAGACATCTAGATCAAGTTACAGAAATTTCCAGCACCCCAGAAGTACCCCTTGTACCCCAGTTCCAACACTCCGAGGGGAAACCCTTACTCTGACGTCTGTCTCACAGAAGGGTTTTGTCTACATCAGCTATGGGTCTGATGCTCTGCAGTCACAGTCCCACCTCTCCCTATTGTCTCACAGTGGGCCCCTCTTTACTCTTGTCTACATACCAAGTACCTGAGCTTGTGACTCCAACTCCAAGAGTGGGTGCCTGGGACCCAGAGTCCAGCAGGATGGGAAGAAGCCACCGCCTTGACAGTAACCGGCATGAACAGCTGAAACTACCACAGGCAGCACAATTAGAAGTCCAGCTGGCCAGGGCAGAATGACTGAGTACCAACTCCAAAATAGTGGTGGCTTGGGGAACAAGGAGGAAGGAAAGAGGAGCCCTGAAGGAAATTGCCTGTAGTAAGCAGCCAGAGCAATGTTGGGAAGTGAGGAACAGTAGGAAGGGACAGTGAGGAAGGGAGGCACCACTCACCCAGGAAGGTTACTTGGAGGCAGAGACACAGTGCCACATCACAATGACCATATTTCCTGCAGAAGGGTGCTTCTCAATCCAGTACCCACTTCCCTTCCACTGGAGACAAAGTACATACTACCATACTGAAATCACCCAACCATATATCCAACCGGGTCGCACCTGCTCACCTCTTCCTGGACAAACAGGATTGCCCCAGTGCCACAAGGAACTCAAGTCAAAGCTCAGAATAAAGGGTTGGAGATGTAGCTCTGTGGTAGCGTGCTTGCCTAGCATGCATAAGGACCAGGATTCAATCCCCAGCGCAAAGGGTGAGGAGTGTCCTCCAAATAAAACAAAACAAAAATGAAGGTTTAAGTTTACTAAATAAGAAACAAATTCAAAGGCAATTAAGTTAATTTTTAAAACCATCTTTACACAATAGAGCACAATTAAAAAAAAACTGAGGGTTTAAGAAAACTGTCAGACTTTATTAATTTCAGTATTTTTGAACCTCGGGTTTTCAAACCTATGAAAGAAGGCTTCCGCTTCAGCATTGTGCTTTGTAAGGCTTGCGGCCATGCCAATCCACGTGTCCTGGCGGAGCTGTCCTCCTCCCGCAGAGGCTACCTTAGGAAAGACACTGCATTTCTGGCGGGGCTGGGTACATAAGCCTGGTGGTGACCTTTCACCTGTGACCCCATCAGCCCACCATCAGGCCTCTGATCTGACTCTTAGGTGGCCTTGATGGCTCCAGAGTCACCATTATTTCTCCAGAGGACAAGGGAGTAGACTGCTATTGCTTGGCATCATCCTCACAGTTTGGAGCTAGGGGTCTCCTGGGACCTCAGGACAGAAGAGGGAATGTCCAGTCCAGGCTGGCTGGGGTGGAGCCACATTAGTGCCCCCATGGTCTGTCCCAAACTGGCAGCTAAGCAGCTCGCCTCTGCGTAATTCCCACAGGCACTGAGAGGTGTTCTCAAGCGACCATTCCACCCATCTGGAAGGGCAGAGAGGTGGAGGAGAGATGCTCAATTCCCTCCCATGGGGGACATCATCACCAGCCCCCCCAGGGGTCCTGGAGGCAGAGCCAGCACATCCAGATTCCAGAACTCCACCCCTCTGTCTACCTCCTCTGGCCCTGTGCATGCAATGCAATGTTCCAAGTGCACAGGAAGCTTAGCTGACCTCTGAATCTTCCTAAAGGGTCCCCAAAACTCAGACATCCTTGTAGCCTTAGCTACAGCTAAGGGTACAGCCCTGAGGGGCAGGTAATGGACAGCAAAAACAAGCCTAGCACAAATGTCCAGGGAAAGAAGTTTCATCAGTTCTCATCCCTGCATATGTATACTGTCCACCCTGGTCAACACTGCACCAAGAAGCTGTGTGCAAAGCTCGCCTTAGAGGGTGTTGTGCATCACAATCTGAACTTCACTGAGGGCGCCTGTTGGCTATAGACTCTAACTTGGGGTGGGGGTGAGGGTCGTCTAGATGGGGCTCAGGAATCCACATCCTAACAGGTGATCAGATGGTGATGCAGAAGCTGCAGGTCCACAGGCCTATGTCAGAGCAGCCAGGTTCCATTAGGACTTAGCCTCCCAGAAAAGAATCCATTCTAAAGCAGTACTTTGGAAAAGGCACCCTTTAAAATAGTGAGCTCAAAGAAATGAACCTTAAATGGTGAAATAACAGGTAAGGTGGCTTGTGGGGTGGGGAGACTTGAGGGATCCAACCAAGACCATGTGCCAACATAGCCCTTCAATTCAGCCCTTTACGAGGCAGAGACCAGGATGCTGGACCATTCCGCTCACACCAGTCACCTCTAGTGCCACCTTTCAACCCATGGCTACTCTGGCTCTCTGTCATGCCTTCTGACCCTCCCGGCCATGGGGAACCAGCACGAAGTATAGACACTCCCCAGCCAAGGGCCTCTTCCCAGACCCTTCTCCGTGCAGTGACACCTGGTGCCCCCACCCACTTAGGTGCTAACTGCAGTACGCTACCCTGCTCTGGAAACGAAGCATTAATTCAAGTCAGCTCTCCCCTGCCGCGGCGACTCATCCGCACCTTGCACCTAGCCCCAAGCAGGCTCTTTGAGCCCACCCCCATCTCACAGCCTAATTCTTCCCTAGCCAAGGGTCTGACTCCACCCAACACATACGTGTGTGCAACACACGAACGCCGCATGCACATAATCCTCGTGCGTCCCTCTGTTTTATCTCAAAATCCAGATTGGGGCAGGAGCACTTATTTAGGGGCTAGAAGGCTAGGGTTAGTGTCAGCTCTGGCACAGGGGAAAAACCATGCCCATGAGGCGTATCTGCTTCCTGTATTACTGGAGAGGTGGGGGCGTGTTACAACCCAGGAAAGGCAAATTTCTCCCAGGGGTCTTGATGGCGCTAGGGCTGGGGTCGCAGCGGGGTGGCGACGGCTGGGCTGGCAGTGAGGGCACCGATCTCTGCTCCCGCGCAGAGGCAAAGCCCCAGCCCTAGGCGCCTGCTCCAAAAAAAGGAGGCAGCGAGTGCTCGCAGGCTGGCCGCGCTGCTACCCTGCATCGCTAGGGCTCTGCACGCGTCCCGGACTGATCTGCCGGGGAAAGGGGCAGCACTCCCGGGACAGGCCTATGGGTACGGACCCACGCAGTGTTCAGCGCGCCACCCCTGGGCCGGGGAAGCGCAGCGTGAGCTGCACGAGGCGGCCAGCGCTGCGAAGGGCGCGCCTTCCAGTAGCCGGACAGGACTGGGGAGGTTGCCGGAGTCCCTTGGGGACTCCGTTGGCACAGGAAGGTGAAGAGGGACAAGGAGAGCTACGTGACTTTAGATTCCTCCAGCGCCGCTACCCACCCTTCGGCGGAGGTGCGCCACACCCCATCTCCACGGTCCAAATGGGGGGACCCGGGGCTCAATAGGGGACCCATTGGAGCCTAATGCCCTCTTTACCCCAGAGATCCCCACCATAGCCCAGACCCAAGCCCTCTCTCGTGTGCCGAGAGCAAAGCCCCCAAACGGTCTCGGTCCCGGTGCACGTCCTCCCAACGGCCACC
>NW_022900932.1:19373658-19388800 GCF_012274545.1 Fukomys damarensis
CCAGGGACCCCTGGCCGCCGCCCGGGCCCTCCAGAGCCCCAGCATCGGCACGGAGCCCAGCTGGGCGCCCGGGGCATGAATATTTCAGAGCTGGCGAAGCTGCCCTCTGCCGATGTCATGGCACCGGCTGCTGTGGCAACTCGACGAATCCCCCAAAGGGCCAGGAATGAAGCGGGTGGAAACGGCCCCAGGTGCGTGCCTGCGCGGTGCCCGTGGGGCCTTCATCCAGCAAAAACGTGCGCAGGGGGCTGGGGTCCCAGCCTGCTCCGTGTCTCCGGGGCAAGCATAGAAACAAACGCTCCAGGGAAGCCCAAGCAAGGGAGCGGGCACTGGGCCGAGGTGAGCCTGCGCCATCTGTTGGCTTTAAGCGCCCCCTCTCTGCTCCCAGAGTCGCTGAGCTGGCCTCCTGGTCCTAGGGGCTGCTTGGCCATCACGAGGCTCCAGCGAGCTGCCTTTGCTCCCACCTGCGCCCCTCCCTCCCTCAAGCTCAGAATGCCTCCAAATGCTTAAAAGTGGGAGGGTCTCGGTTGGAAGAGAGCCCTGGGGTCGTCTAGGTCACCCACACCAGCCCTTCTGCAGTGCCCCCGAAGAAGGGGTCTCCCAGCCGCTGTTTGCATACCCATGGGCCTGGATCTCTTGACATGGGAAACGTCACTGCCCTCCTCTTCACTTCCCCAGGCTAAACATTAGAAAACTCTTTCTTGTGTGACAGCATTTCTGGATTTGTCACTGTGTGGGCCAACCTACTGAGTGGCCTAGAGCCAGACTCCAGGCAGAGATTTTTCTGAGCCCCAAGTCACACTCTACCTCCTGCTCAGCATTTCCACCAGGTCTGAGTGAGAAGGCAGGGTCAGGGACTTGTCTCTGGGGCAGAGACAAGACCTCACCTTCCTTAGCAGGCACCCATTTGTTCATATGTGCTACTCACTGAAACAGGTTCTGCAGTGTGGCCTTGTGTCTCCTGCAGCTCCTCTAAAGGGCCAACATACTCAACAGGGAAACATACACAGGCAAAACGACAGCCAGAAGGGGGCTTCAGTGGCACTTAGGAAATCCTAGGAGACGGAGCTGAGATCTGAAGGATAGATGATGGAGACAGTGGGGGGTTTTGTTTGTTTTTTTGGTACCGGGGATCAAACTCGGGGCCTTGCACTTGGGAGGCAGCTGGCAGCACCACTGAGCTAAGTCCCCGGCCCTAGAGATAGTGGGATTTTAGGCAAGAAAAATGTTGTGTGCAAAGGCCCTGTGGTGGGAAGAAGTTGTCATATGGAAGGAAGGCCACGGAGACTGGAGGGCAGGGAGGGTGGGGTGCACACATAATGAGTGTAAAGCCAAAGTGGAAGCAGGGCCAGGCTGTTCAGGGTATGTGGGCCTTCACTAGGATTTGATCCTCAGCCTGGGAGTGAAAGCTTCTAAGCAGAAGGAGGGTGACAAAGAGTCATGAGCTCATTTGTAGTCAGAAAAATGGAGAATGGGTTGGGAGGTAATAGATGACAAGAGGAGGCAGCGTTCATCGAAAATGTTTACTTGTTAAATACCACATGCCAGGAAATTTCCTGGACCAGAGGTCAGTCAAATCTGTCCCATCATCTGTTTTTGTAAATAAAGTTTCCAGCCAAGGATGGAAGCACAAGCCTGTGATCCCAGCACTCAGGAGGTTGAGTCAGGAGGATCGTCACAAGTTTAAGGCCAGCCTGGGCTACACAGTGAGTTCAAGGCCAGCATGAACTATATAGTGAGACCCTGCCTAAAAAACAAATGAACAAACAAACAAAAAACAGGAAGAGGAAGAAGAAGGACAAGAGGAGGAGTAGTTCTCCAAAGTTTCTCCATCCCTTAAGTCTTTCTTTCATGTGGCTTCCCAGACTCAGACTGTCTGCAGCCATTTCCCATGTGAAGAAAACAGCACTGAGCTCAGGAAGACCATCACCTCCTCAGATGTGAGCATTGTGCTTCTGTTCATAGGGCCTCTGTGACAGCCATTTTTGTTCCCCAAGCATTTCTCAAGTGCCCACTCTGTGCCAAGCATTTTGCTAGGATCTTGGATATCAGTCAAGTTTTGACCAGCCCACAGAACCCCCCTGAATCTACAACAGGGAATTCAAAAGAAATCTGGCTCACGCAGAATGGAAATGCTGGGAATTCAAAGAGAAATCAAAGGGGATGGGGAGGTGGCCCAGAGCACAGCAACAGCAGCAAGAGGTGCTGCAGTACTGAGGCTGGAGGGTGAGGGAGGAAGCAGAGGATGGGGGTCCTTCTGTGGGAGATGAACCTGTGTGGATTTGTCTGGCAGAGTCACAGCAGATACCACTCCTGTCACAAGGGTGCAGCATGAAGAGGAGACACCCTGGCTTGTCCCCAGCACTCTCATCTCCCACCAGGCTGCTGCCACCAGGAGCCAGTAGACCAGGAAGCTTGAGAATCGTAGCCTGCAACATGCAGCGGCCCAGACAGGAATAGCATCCAGCCTGTCTTTGAGGTACCCCCCATCCCTGTGAGGCAGACACATAAATCCCTTTTAATCCAGCAAGGAAATGTGGCAGAGGAAGGAAAGAAGGATGACTCATTTTGGAAAAGCTGAGTCCAGAGAGGCAGCCTAGACAAGAGGTCATCAGAGCTGGTGTGCTGCTGTGCCCAGGAGTTGGCATGGGTGACAAGAGCAGAAGGGTGTTCCAGATGGTGGGAGCAGCATGGACAGACATGTGCCATGGCCTGGAGGTTCCATGTGGACCCCAGACTCCTGGGTGGGCACAGTGGGAGCTTTGGATCTTGGAGGTGTCCTGGAGGACAGTCTTGCTGTTCTGCACATTGGTGGCATTTCTGGGGGATTCAGAGCTGCAGAAAAGAGCTCAGCCTTTATCTTCTGAACCCATATCTCAGAATCTCTCTCCTTTTGTCTCTGGAAGATTCATCTCTGGAATTTTAACCTTTGTTCCATTCTTTAGAGCATTTCGGAATGGTGCCATCAACAGCTTCCAAAGTTCTCCAACTCCCACCACTCTTCCAAGCCCCTGGTTGTTGTAGGACGGTGGCCAGAGGAGAAAGAGGCACTTGCTTCCATCTTCTGTGGCTTTGGCCACATCGCAGAATGGTTGCCATGGTTTTCACGTCTATAATGGAACAGCCTTCTCCTGGTCAGAGTGTGAAGATGCTGTGACAGCCAGAGATCTACAGACTACTGCACAGGACCCAGCATTCCAGCCCTGTCCTGTGACTAGGATCAAAAATGACCCTGTTGGGCTGGGGATGTAGCTCAGTGGCACTGTGCCTGCCTAGCAAGTGCAAAGTCCTGAGTTCAGTCCCCGATACCACCAAAAAAGAAAAGAAAAGAAGCAATGTCCCCCAGAGCTCCTGTGTTCAAAGCTTGGGCCCTAGCAAAAGACATTGCTGGGAAGTGGTAGCCCTGTTTAGAGCAGACCTCCGTGGAGGAAGTGAGGGCCTTGGAAGAAACATTGGGACTCAAATGCCTTCCTCTTTCACTTTTGCTTCCCAGCTACCATGATGTTCTGCTTTGTCACAGACCAGAGCAATGGGGCCAAGTGAGTGTGGACTGTGAGCCCAAAGAAACTTTCTCTCCTCTTAACTTGTTTATTTCAGGTATTTTGTCACAGTGAGGGAAAGCTGACCAAACACACTGTGCTGCCTTAATTGCAAACCTAAGGCCACAGGGCATAAGTGCATGACCCAGGCTATCCCATCTGAAGCTCTGCTCTCAACTTTGACCTCTATGGGAGCCACAAAGTTTAGAAATAATGTAGAAAGGTCTAGCCCTGGCACTAGAGCTCCTGTGCCCTTATCTGGACATGTCTTGGCCACCAGCCTTCTTTGGTTCTTAGCCATTGTCTGGGCCTGTCCTCGAGGCTTTTGGCTGATTCTTCAACTTGTCCCCATCCCATCCAACCAGTAGATTAATTGTCTCAGTCAGCTTGAGGTTGTTTCTGTTGCGGGCAACCATGAGAACCCTGGCTGGTGTAGACCATGTGACAGTACTTCCAGTGACCGCAGGGAGTACAGGGTGACAACACTGCTGGAGTAATTCAACATGTCTTTCCAAAATTAAAAAGAAAAAGTGATAGGCTGGCTCCTTTCCTGTCCAGGACACCTATGCGACCATGCATTCAGGTCTCCTGCAGATGCATCTCAGCAATGACTTCATTAGTCCAGAGGCACATTTGGTGTTAAGATCCTCCAAGCCACAGACTGTGTCTGTGTTCATTCATCATTCATCTAAGACCCATTCCTGGAGGGTCCAAGGGTGCTGAGCTCTGGACTGGATACTGAGGACAGAGAGAAGCATGTGACATCAGTTTGGTGCTCAGAAGGGCCACAGTTGGAGAGACAGAAACAGAAGCAGGCAGCAGTAGGCTGAGGGACTCCTGAGGCCAGCAGTGACAGAAGGGACTCCAGCAAGGTGCAAGCCTCTTTCCAGGAGATTAGGGGCAACTTCACACAGAGCAGTTACCTAAATAGGGCCATGAAAGGTGGTGCTCCTGTGTACAAAAACCACCAAGGGCATCTGAGGCGGAGGGGAATTAGAGACTCCATGTTGGATGACAGCGGAGCTGGACCAAGGTGCACGTAGACCGAGCGGAGGCAAGAGATGAGCCTCCAGAGGTGAGCAAGGTCTGCCCAATGAAGGGCCTGATGGGCACACCAGAGGGCGGAGTTTTGTGCTAACAGATTGAGTGAGGGGGAGGGGTTTGGCCCAGTAACAGGGGAAGCATGGTGAGAGGGAGGAGCATGCAGTGTCCCAGGGCAGCCCTGGCTGCATTTTGGGGACAAGGGACATCTTCCTTCACTGGCTCCCCTCCCCGAGGATTAAGCCCAGGCCTCACTAGTGCTAAACACACGCCATGCGTACCACAGAGCCCACACCCAGGCCACACCATGTCTCTGCGTCGCCAGCCTTGTTTGGGCTCTCAGTGAATATGCAAGGAAAAGCAGTGGGGAGAGGAAGGGAGAGAGGGAAGGAGGGCACCCAAATCTATGGTTTTAGACATGGTGACCTGCTAACTGGGTGCCCTTGGCATCCCAGCTTCCTCCAGGTGCTTTCTGTCTCGCCGTCCTCCCTGGAACTGCAAGAGAGGCAAAGTAGCACCATGCAGAGCTCCCTGGACCAGGACGTAGGTGGCCTGGACCTCCCACAACTTTTCCAAACCTCAGTTTCCTCAACTGCCAAAGTGACATGTACCCGTGCCCCCTCTGGGCACCTCCAGAGACTGCTGTTCAGATTGAAAGAAAAAAACACCTCCTGAAGTGCCTTCTAAGCTGTAAAAACAGAACAACACCCGCAAGCACGTCTCTCCTCCCCACAAGGGCCCACTATTATTTTAATGCACATAAACACCTCTCCTCTGGGCGTCCTCTGTCACAGCTCCCTTTGCTGCCTCACCACAAAGCACTGCTTCCTGCACCCCTTTCTTCCCATCCCTCAGCTGGTGAAAAGCTGTTCGCATCTTCCTGTCACTGTCTCCAATCCTCTCGTCCTCTCCCGGGGCCGTGCTGCCACCATAAAGCCAACATGTGTGCTCTGAGTTTGGTTTGTGGGCCCATGGAGCCTGGCGCAGCTGTGGCAGCACACGGCTGGAGATGCAGCCAGGCTGGGAGGCGACAAGGTAAGCTGGGGCCACGCTTTTCCCAACTAGAGGGTCACTGGGAAACCCCAGGGGCACAGAGCTCCCAGGGGCCCGACCCTGGAAGCTCATGGGCCCTCCTCCTTGGCCTCCGGATCTGATCTCTATCCCTCACATGCCTACCCCACTCCCAGGTCCCTGCACCTATCATTTATTTATATGGTGTTCATAGCAAAATGAATGAGAAAAAGTTAGGAGCTAATTAAAGCTGGCACAGACTGGCACATGAGTGCATGAATTATGCATTGGTGCAGAATGGCACTCTGTGGCAAGGACTGGCACTGAGGGCCCTGAGCACTGGTGGGAAGTAGGACGGGGCCCACATGATGCCTCTCTCCCAAGGACAACTGGAGCCATGTCAGCCTCCACCCCTTGAGGGCAGTTCCTCTCCTGCGTGAGGCACGGGCACCGAAAGCACAGGCCAGGCTCATGGCTCGTGCATGGCCCCATGCTGCAAGCACATGCCTGGGGCCACCTCCAAGAACACAGACCAGGCCGGGCTTCGGTGGGTAGGGCAGAGGGAGAAGGCCCGCCAGCCAGCCAGCGACTGTAGCTGCTGCTCAGGACCACACAGCCCAAACCTCACAATGAGCTCCCAGATGGAGAACCTGAGGCCCAGAGCGGGCCGGCTCCTACACCGAGTCACACAGCAACTCCCACTGCTGCTACTGCTACTGCCACTACCGATCGTGCTAGGGTTCGGTGAAAGCTGATTTCGTGCCAGGCACAGTTCCAAGTGCTGTGCTTGGATGAGCTCCTCCGGTCCTCACTTGAAAATGACAGCAGAGCTAACCAGACTGACGGATGGGTACGCCGAGGAGCACAGGAGCAGGAAGTAGGGGCTCCTGGGAGACAGGAACATGGAGTCTGTCCCTACAGGTTCCAGGTGGCTCTCTGTGCAGAGGGAAACCTCTGAGGGTATGGAGTGGATTTTGACCCCAAATCCATAAATATGAGTTCTTGCTCTGCACTTATCACTCTGTGGCTATGAATGTATAGCGTAACTATTTTGGCCTTGGTCCTCCCATCTGTAAAATGGGCTTAATACTCATATGGCTCCGGAGTCCAACTGTTTGGGTTTGGCTTGAATCCTGGCTCTCCCTCTTGGGCAGGTCCCTAACTTTGCCTCAATCTCCTCATCTGCAAGTGGTGACCTTACTGGTGGAGATGTCATGAGGACTGATTGAATGAATCAATGAACATAAACTGTCCCTGGCATAGAGTAATTGAAAACGGAAGTCACGACCGTTTGCTTTCATGGTCCATGGGGCTGTGGCTAGGATCAAATGCATGACACAGAGAAGCCGTGGACACCGTGGTCACGACGAGACAGTGTATCAGAAGAGACTGGGTCTCCTGGTTGCCGTTGTGGGTCCCAGCTCTGTCTGTGCACCCACAGGAGGCCGGAACACATCACATCACACACAGTCTGCACCCCGTTGACCACCACCGTTCTTGGTTGGGTGCACTCCTTTCCAAGGAATGTTCTGCCCATATACGGGATTGTCTAGTTGTTGGCTCGGGGCAGGGATGGGAGAGACATCTATCACGGCACACTCCTGTACTTTTTTGACTTTTGAACCATACGAATGGCTCAAATATGAAAATAAATATGAAGGGTATGCTCCAGGCAGAAGGAAAGTGGTCCCAGATGGGAGCTTGGAAATTCAGGAAGGAAACAAGAGCAGTGGAAAGAGAAATATGGGTAAATACAAATGATCTCGGTTTTAGAAAAACTAATGTTTAAAATCCATGACATAATAGCACTTGAGTCAGGAAGGGGGCAAATGAGTTAGAGTTTAAGGCCCTTGTGTCGTCCAAGAGGTAAAAATGGGAGCATATGTGGTAAACGTAATAAATCAAGCCGGCTCCATCTCCAGGCTAACCCTAGAGGAATGGTAACTGGATATATCACTAACCAGCCAGTGGGGGGAAAGTGGAATAATGAAGTGTTTTATACATGTGCATATGCTAAAAATTTAAACACTTGGTGTTTATAAATAGAGTCATGTTGCACATATTGTTCTATAACTTGTTTTTTCTCTCTTAAGATGTGTCCTGTGGCTCTCTCCACACTGGCACACAGAAGATGTGCCTCCCTCTTTGTGCCTGCTGGTGCCTATTCTGGAGAAAGGCATAGTGTCAGCATTGAGCCCTTCCCAAAGTGGGGTCGTGTGTGACGGCAGAGCCGGCTGGGACTGCAGACCACAGCTGGGGAGCTGGCAGCCCCCACGGAAATGTGCACAGCCCGAAGAGGGGAACAGTGAGCAAGACCTGCCCCCTCTGTGCTCCAAGCCCCTGGCCCCACTGTCACATACCAAAACACCGAGAGTCCCTTAAGAAAGATTTGTGGTCATTCGGTCCCCTGTCTCTGGGTTCTACTGCAGTCAGACCACCCCAGAAAAGAGCTCACCCCCATTTCAATCACAGGTCTCAGAGCTGGGCTCCATCTTGTATGGTCCATAGTTTGCTTCCTGCTAGCTATACGCCTTCTGTAGGTCACCTCTTTGAATGACACAGTGAGAAAGTTATTCTGATTCTGTGTAGACACTCACAGGAGAAAGTCTCCACCTGTGCCAGTCTGTCTTTTATACCTGATGATCCCTCTTTCTTCTGCCGGGAAGTATCAGAGCTTCTGCTCAGTCTCTGGCAGGCAACTTGGACTGTATTTAATAACACTGTTCTAGTATTGTGTTTATTGTGGTAGCTGTTTTTCATTTGGCACTGTTTTTAATTTATGGTTGTGATTAAATGCTTTTAAATTTAAGAATTTTAAATTAAGGGATGAAAACTTAAGTTGCATTACAAACAGTATCGTTGGCACATGGACAGGCTCAGATCGATAAATGTGTGCTGAGAATGACTGAAATTTGGAGGTCTGGGGTTGAAAAGTGAGATGGAAGCATTTTTGTATCAATGCCCCCCACACTGTCCCTACCCCTGCAAATCAGGCTAAAGAACCTTTTCAGGCTTAGCCCAGTCTCTCCTCTCTCCTGAGCTGCCACTCACTGAGGCAGACACGAGGATGCTCAGTGTTCTTTATTAGGTGACAAAAAGGGAAGAGAACTGCATGCCCCTCTCTATAGGTGCTGGTTAGTCAGACCGCACTCTTACTATCAGTCCCGGGGTGCTTCGAACCACGCCCCCCACCAGCTTTGTCTTCTGCAGTCCTCTCCCCTGCCAGTGTCCACTGCCCACCCCTCCACGCTGCAGAACCCCATTTCCCACCACCCTCTGGAAGCCCTACTTGCCTACCTCCCAGACTCCAGGGCCTCGGCCTTCTCTGACCTTCAAACCTTCCCTATCTAGATGTGCAGCATGGAATCCCGAGCAATCTTTTCACAATATGTCAGCCTTGCTTCCAGTCAGATTGTAAAGTGCCAGAGGACAGGAATGGGGGTGCATCTGCAGGTGCCTGTATCGGGGACGGAAGACCAGCTCAGACCGGCCCTACCACACTCTGCCTGAAGGTGCCCGAGTGCGGTGTCCCCCACCCGCTGAGCCTCAGTGATGTCCTCCTAGGGTAAGGAGGGAGCTTGGGCTCCCCAGGGCCCTCCTGCTCGGAAGCTCCAAAAACCATCCCATTTTCTGCTTCTTCCCGTGGAGTAATAAAATACAATTTTTACAACTTTGGAGAGTTATTTCCATAATTTCATTTGATCTGAACAAATCGACGACAGTGTCGCTGTTATCACTGGCCCCATCTCACAGATGAGGTCAGTTGGGCCTGGGTAAGCTGTATCCTCTCTGGCGGGAAGGAGGAAAGGCTGGACTTCAAACCACAGCGAGGCTCAGCACCTCTACTCACTTCCCCAAGAAGTGCCAGGTACATAGGGGTGAATAACAGAGCTGGCTGGTGACCGAGACTGGCATCATGAGGGAAGAAAAGATGAAGAGACAGCAGCCAGACCAAGGAATATCAGCTCAAGCCACTGCTGTCCTGGGAATATTTCTAATGGCTCCTGTCTGCTGGTCACCTGCCAGGGCCCAGCAGTCTGTCAGATCCTCCCAATTTCCTGGAAAGAAGCCGCTTGTCCTCCATAGGGCGGGAAGCAGATCTTAAAGAGGTGAAGTAAGCTGGCCACGCGGGGTGACCCCAGGTCCTTCGGGAGGGTCTCACCAGGCCCGGCAGAAAGCACGGCCAGAGAGGGCCGAGTCGTGCTTTGTGCTTCCAGTCCCAGCCCTGTAAGCTGCCAAAGCCCAGCAACGGCCACCTTGGGAGAGAGGGAAGCGTGTCTAGGGGCACCCTGAAAGCTCGGTGGACACCCCAGCTGCAGCAGCCTTGACTGGGCCCGCTGTGGGAATACTCCCGCCGGTGTAGATTCCCCTGGAGTCCAGAGCTGCAGTGCGGGGCGCCATCTGGAGGCCGAGAGCTGCACAGCACCTCACCCTTAGGGACGTGGGGTGGGGCCGCTTTGGAGGGGCGGTTCAGAGGCAACTCCTATAGAAACCCGGACCAATAGTGCAGCGGACTGAGGTCTAACCGCACCTACCCTCCGTCATCTGCCCCACCCCATCTCCTGTTCCCCCCGCTCAGCCTTCCTGGCTTTCTCCCCAGTCCTGTTTCTACACAATTATTAAGGGAAAGGCCCGATTAAGTCAGGTGCCCTTATGGGGTCTGGGAGTCTGTGCTCTTTGGGTTCAATCTGCTCCCAGCCCCTAGCTGGCTGTGTGACTGAGCAAACCACTGGCCCTCTCTGGTCCTCCGCTGCTTCCCTTGGAAAGTGCAGGTTACAATTAGAGACAATGGAGCGAGGATGGGAGTCAGGCAGACTGAGTCTGAACCTCAACCGTGCTATTCCCTTGCTCTCTGACTTTTAGCAAGTTATTTAACCTCTGTGTGCCCCAGTTAACTTATCTTTAAAACAGGTTGATGAGGACTTTCGAGAGTTTTGTGATCAAGATTAAGTCCTTGCTTGTATGTAGTATACGGAACTCCAGATTTCTGTTCCTGTTTCTCAGTTTCCTTAAATTTTAAACAAGACTCAGTTCCCTGGAATTTCCTACCATCTTGCTAAGGGCTGGGTCAGCTTCCTCATCTCACACCTGCCCCCCTGCAACAGCTCAAGGAGTTGCCAGGAGCCCCAATTCCTGTTCCTAGTCTGGGGCCAACCAGTGCATGGAGAGGGCCTCCCGCCTCCCCCTAGAATCACCTCCACTTTCCTGGTAGGGACTGACCTCTTTGCTGATTTATCTCCATGGTGGTAAATGGCATCTATTCCCTGGAGTGGCACAGTGTACAACCACAGCAGCTGTTCATAGCTACCCTCATATGGAAACTCTCAGTAACTAAAAACAGGTACACTGGGATATAGGCCCACACCAGGCACAAAGAGAGAAAGGAGTGGAATTCCTGTAGCTTTAGAAGATCTAGAAAATTTGTAATTCCAGCTGAGACAGGTCCAACTCCCCCAGAAAGCAATGCTATACACATTCCTCCTGAGCACCTGAATTCAAGTGGGGACGGCTCCAGCATTTAACAGTTGCAGGCCTGTGCTAATCCCCCAGAGCCTCAGTTTCCTTGCCTGAAATGTGGGTATTATCCTTGGCCCATCTCCTGCCTTGGGCTATGAGATAGACAGCCTGACAGTCCTCTATCAACAGTGCCATTGTATCCAGGCCCTGGGACCTGTCCCTATGTCCACCTGAACCCCCCTGGACCCTAACCATACTTAGTCATTGTTCATGGCTGTGTGAGGTCTATATTTTATTTAATGCCCGTGTAACCCACGCCAACTTGGTTTATGTGTTTTATGTGTGAGGAAACTGAGTCTCTGAGAAGATACATGAAGCGCTGGTCCTTCCCCTACCATCCTAGTGGATGCCCCAGAAGCCAGATAGATTACAGTAATCAGCTAATGCCTGAGCATACCGGGAAGAGGAAAAGCCCTCATTGGAAGTGCTAAGCATGATGATTAAGTCAGAGGGTGGAATTAGCTGCACAGAGGGGGCGGCTGCAGCCATCAGGAGAGGATTAGTGACTTGCTGCTGCTTTCAGGGTTTAAGTGGATGCAGGTTGGGAGGGAAAGAAACTGGAAAGGTTTACAGATCCCTGGTGCTTCTCACACCTGCCAGGCCCAGGGACTCTGGGGGCCAGCAAGGCAGTAGTCACAGCTCACTATTGAAGGGACAGGCAAGTGCTATGGTTGGGGGAGGTTGCCGTGCTTCCCACCCCAGGTTCATTGTATTGAAGGTGCTCGTAGCTGAGTGGGCTTATTAGAAGGTGGGGCCTAATCAATGAAGCAGATCACTTGAGGGTATAGCTTTGGGGGGCATATTTTGACTGCAGGATCAGGGGAATCAGTTTCTGGCAGGGTGAGACACTGGGGCACCCTCAAGCCTAGTAATGGCCAGTGTAACCCTTTCTGTCCCTTCCCTCCTTGAAGGACAGGCTTCCAGTGTCCTGGGAGAGGGTCCTACCTTTTGGGTAACACTAGCAGCCTCTGGTAGAGCAGGGTCTGGTGCACTCATGAGCTGCAAGTGTCTGTGTGTGCCTGGCTTATCGGCAATGAGCTCTGCATTCTTAGGCCAACCTCAGGGAAGGGAGTAGGAGTCATACTTTACAGATGAGAAAAACAAGGCTCTGGGAGGCACAAAAGGACTCACCCAAATTCAGCAGCTGAGGCAAAGACTGAGACTATGATTTCATTAGTGTCCTCCGCAACATCCTCTCTTCCCTCATCTGTTAACACAGCTACCATTCCTGAATGGAAGCTAGAGGAGAACAGGAATTGTTAACTAGTCAGGCAGCTGGACTCTCCAGCCAGTTCCGTGTGCCAGAGAAGGCAGAGCCATTCCTGTTGAAGGCATAAACCGAGGGAACAAGGGAGAGGGCCATATTCATCCCATGCACGAGTATGTGTGCTTGTGATATTCGACTTAGTCTCCTTCTACTGTCCCTGGATATCCTTCCTGTCAGAGAAAGGCTGGAGTGACAAGAGAACAACGCATGGCCCCCTGCCCTCCCTGGGAAGAGCACACTCTGCACTCAGGCAGACCTCATTCAGACCTTTGTCCAAGCCACCAAAATCTTCCAGACTGTGGAAATCTTCCAGACTCACAGAAATGATACCCAGGGACAGTAGAAAGAGACTGGGCAAAATACTGCAAGCATACACACTCCTACAGAGGCAAAGATTTTTTTGTTTGGCTGAGCTGGGGCCTCAGATGGAGGGAGTCAGCAGTTGCGAGAGTTCTCAAGCTGTTGCTCCTAGAACAAAGAGCAGTAAGTCTTTCTTAATTTGGGAGAGTGGGCTAGAGGCTGATCATTTTCACTAGCCAAGGATGGTTCCAAAAGATGTTTCTTATAAGGGACTTGGACCACTGAGTGGTCATGGCCAACGTGGCCTAGAGGTTGTTGAATCTTTGTGTATCTGGTGCTATCATCTGGTACAAAATATCTCAGCCTAGTGGGTCTGGGCTCTATGATGAGGGCAAAGATCTTCAGCTGTATGGGCTTTAGAGGCTTCTAAAGAAGCACAAGGGTGAGGTATAAAAGAAGAAGGAGAAAGAAGAGAAAAGAAAACACAGACTGGTGTTTGGTCCAGTGGACAATAGGCCACGTTAACCCTGCATTATATATAGTCTTGGACATAACTAAAACGATCAACATGTCTAGGTACAGAGCTGGGTAGAATCTGATCCAAGGGTCCAGACAGCAAAGGGGACAGACACAATGTGAGACAGATGCCACACTTTGTATTCCATTTTAGTCACCCATCAGATCTCTAGGTTCAAGTGAGGGTCAGTGTTTTCAGCAAAAATGGCCTTCAGGTCCCTGCGAAGTAACCTAGACAACTGTTATCACAACCTCCATGTCACAGGTGCTATTTAGAGCAAAGCTAGTGGGAAGCTAATCTTGTATTGCCCAACTGTGTGTCCTCCAAAATTACTTTTATGTTAAGAGCAAGTGAGGCTAGAAGGCTTATTTGGGTTTTTCCCTGGTAACAATTTCTCATTTCATGCAAACAATCTTCTTTTATGGTTTTATCAGGTCTCCTGATGGGTCTGCTAAAACACGCAGTGCCTGCAAAGGGTAATAGTTTATTGAGCCAAGGGGTTTACTTTGTTGTCCCAGCCCCTGCCCCACTACAGCGATCCCTGTCTCAAGAAGTTATCTGCTCCCCACCAAAGGCACGATAAGGGCAAAGCAGACAACAAAAGCAAGGCATTTAGCGTTCTCTTCTCATCAATCAGCTTCCTCCTCCTCTGGGCAGCCACACCTCTCCTGCAGATCTCTCAGATGGTGTTCTCTGGAAGAAGACTTTGAGGCGAGGATTCAAATGCAAGTAGCTTTTTGGAGGAGATCCCAGGGAGGCCCAGCTGAACAGTGAAGATGTGAAACAAGGAAAGGAAGGAGACCCCAGAAAGGTATGTTATTGAGCAGTAGCCGCGGGGAACAGCTGGAGCTCACACTCCAGTGCTCACAATGCAGTGCAGGAAAACAGTGGTTCTCAAATTTGAACACGCCTCAGGCTCCCGAGGAGGTCTTGTTAAACACCGAGGGCTGGACCCTGCCTCTCAGCATTTCTAAATCAGTGGAGGCTGGATGGGCTGACAATTAGCATTTCTAACAAGTTCTCAAGCCCTGCGGATCACTGCCCTGCTAGAAATACAATAATTGTAATTTCCTTACAGAATCAGATGAGGATCAAATGAAATACTCCCTGTAAAATTTCCTCAACAAATAGTATCATTTTTTTATCACTGCTTGTTACCATGTTTTAAAAATTATTATTATTTGTTGCTCGATGATGTTCTCATTCGTTCAAGTCCAGGTAAGAGCGAGGGAACTAGGCTCAGGAAAAGAAGCGTTCTCTAGAATTGGCAAGTCGCCTAGTCCTCCTGTTGCCACCAACGGCTCCTGGGCCCTTCTAGCCCCCGCCCCTCACCTGGGCGTCCGCCACGTTACCCGGTAACCGCTAAGGGAACCGGCACAGGGATTGGCTGTACGGCTCCGCTCCCGGCATGCCCCGCGGCTCCCGGAAGTCGAGCTGGGCGGTGTGTGTTGAGTCCTGTGGCTGTCTGGCTGCCGGAGGAGATCCGGGTGGGGCGGAGCGCCAGCGCCTGGGCGGGATGGCCTTGCTTGGTGTGCCTTCGCCCGGTCGGAATTCTGGGAGACAGTCCTCGGAAGAAGTATGGGTGGTCTTCTGGGAGCACCCGCTGGAAACGTGTCCATACCCGCACCGCAGCTGCTGCAGTGCCACCCTGCCTCAGCTTTGTGACCTTCGGCACAATGCGGAAGCCTCTTTTTCTCTCCGTATTAATACTAATAGTGAATAAGTGAAATTTGTATTGGTCACTTACCTTGTTACCATTCTAATGTTGAAGTCTAAGAGGTAGGTATTATGCCCATTTTTATAGCTAGGATGAGGCTCAGGAAAAAAATTTGCCTTAACTCAGCCTCATAGGGCCAGATTTCCAACCCCAGATAGTGCATCTCCAGAGCCCGTGATTTTAATTTTTTTGGTTTTTGAGATTTTTTTTTTTTTTTTTTTTTTTTAAGACCG
>NW_022900932.1:19388985-19410437 GCF_012274545.1 Fukomys damarensis
GTTTTTTTTTTTTTTTTTTTTTTTTAAGACACGGCTTCCCGTGTAATACAGGCTGGCCTTGAACTCATTATATAGCTCAGGTTGGCCTCGAATGTGGGCAATCCATCACACCTGGCTAAATGCCACCTTGTAAGGATTGAGGAGAGAGACGTTTACTCAGGTAGGTTAGGGATAACATAATATAATAGGGACACATTGCCCCGTCCACTTAAACAGGAACAATTTGAGGTTTATTTCCACTACTCCCCAGTTTCAAGTCCTTATAAATGTTCAAGCTGCTCTGACTTTTGCCCTCAACTTCCTACTTATACTTTTCTCCGCTTCTGTTTTTACCCCTTCCTGTCCCTGCTACCATTTTTAGCTAGCTTTGTGGGTGAAGCCCTTTGCCTGTGAAAAAATGGCCAGGTTTCTTCCCTAAACTTGAACAATCAGTAACCCCAGAAGTTCTTACTTTTCTGGGCTATAATGAAAGTAGGGAAAACCAACCACAAAAAAGAGGACTCTTGTTAATGGTATCCTGATTTAAAAGGAGGAGCTTACCTATCCTGTGGCTCTGGTTTTGAGGGAAGGCAGCTAAATGTTCTAAATGGATGTTCTTTGTAAATGTCAGGCACACCACTCTAGCCCTTGGAAACTCCTACCTGGGTTTCATGATAAAACTTGAAAAATACCTACTATGTCTAAGAACCACTTGTGCTTTTAAAGTGAACTTTTTGTTGTTGTCTTGTTTAGTTGATTTTTGGTTTTAGTCTCACTATGTAATTGAGACTGACCTGGAACTCAGTATGTAGCCCCAGCTGATCTCGAACTCACTGCGATCTTCCTGCCTCAGCCTCCTGAGTGCTGGGATTACAGGCGTGCGCCACCATGCCTAGCTTAAAGTGAACATTTTAACTCAGTTGCTTTACTTAACATTTTTTTTTGAAGAACATGTATATCATTATTTTAATGGAAACAAGTATCATTTGTCATAAGTAGAAGATTTAAAAAAGAAAATCCTTTAGAAACACAAATAAACTGTTTTCAGCCGTGGTGGCATATGCCTGTGATCTCAGCACAAGGGAGGCTGAGGCAGGAGGATTGCCCAAATTCCAGACCAGGCTGAACTACCTAGCAGGACTGTCTCAAAAAAACAAAACAAAACAAAAACATTTTCAATTCTAGTGGGCAAGACCTGAACTAAGGCCTGATACTATGTTTTTAAAAAAGTGGGGGGAAACTATTGAGTTTTATTTAACAAACATCAATGAATTTAAGCACTAAGCTGGAAGTTTCTCTTGTAGGTCATCAGGACTGAAAGAACTGAAAAAAGAATGTTCACATGTTGAGTGTTAACTGCTGAGTAGCACCTGAAGTCACCCAGCACAGTCCCAGTAGTTCACCTTCCATACCTGGATAAAGTGGCCCACTCAGGTTGAATCTAGAGTCTCTGACTTCTGCTCAGTCCCACATCTAGAGGGGTCTCCCTTGCACACATGTGGATATCCCAACCCACATATTCCCCCGCTGCACCAGATACCGAGCGGGGGTATCTTGTCCAGAAGGGCAAGGGCTAGGAGGTCCAGGATATCATGTGTTGGCCTCATAGACTCCTGTCCGGGGTATGGGTGTGGAAGGACTCAAGGGCAGTGTAATCATCTCAAGAGCTAATATCTTGCATGCCCTTCACAGTTTATAGGACACTGGCACGACCAGGATGTTGAGGCACGCAAAGTTAACAGATCCAAGATCCTGCAGCTCAGAGAGGTCAATGACTTGCCTGGAGTTCTTGATTCTAAGCCCTGTGTTCTGGCTCTTTCCTTTTTCAAGAATTGACAAAATTGGTCCTTACCAACAGGGTATAGCCTGAGAATCTCGGGCAGCAAAAAGAAAAGATTTTCTGACAGCCTTCAAAGAGACCAGGGGCCAACCATTAAATACCAGTGGGATGGCACCAACAGGCTTGCACATTTTGGCACCTGACCTCCCCACTCCTCTTCTTGAGCTTTAGAGGCAGCAGGCCAAGTGCCAGACAGCTCTCTCCGGAAAGATAATGTTGATAAAGCAAGGCCTGACTTCTGCATTCTTAGCTCACAAAAGATTATTAGAAAATGCAGTTGATTCAGTTTCTGTTTCAGAAAATGTTGCTCTTTGGTAATGGCTCATTTCCCTTTTTGAGTCTCAGCAAAGACTCAGCAAAATGAAAAACTGAATAGCACCTCTGCAGCTAATGAGCTCCAGGGAACAGGTAGGTGTGACCCTGCCCTGCACCCCGCCAAGCACTCCCATTACAGGCCTGCCTGCCAGGGGTGAGACCACAGCTCCTTCCTACTCCACCTCTCAGGCTTGCACCTCCCTCACCTTTTCTCACCCACCCCTCTGCCTCTCCCTCCTGAATATTTATGGTGGTGGCCTCAGCTGGAGGGAGCAGGTGGGAAAAGTTGCACCTGAGGAGTAAAAGCCACAGGCATTGCCAACTGCAGGGGTTGGTGGAGAGGATGTGCTTGTCACTTGGGATGCAGAGGCTGCCTGAGTCTGTGACCACATTGAAGGGATCAGCTCCTTTAAGGACTTTGCAGGCTGAGCCCTCAGCTGGAACGGGAGCAGATGAAGCCCTCCCTGTCTCCCCCACCAGGTGTGAGCTCCTGACAGCCCCTCATCAGTCTTCGGAGCACAGTGGTTCCTGAGCCAGCAGTACCAGGAAACTTGTTGGGAATGAAAATATTAGGATCCCACCCTGTCCTGTGGAATGGGAAAGAAGCTCTGGAATTGGATTCAGCCCTCTACTAAGCACTCTTGGGGATTCTGAGGGCCCACTGTTTTAGGAAGGACAGGAGGCAGTCCTGGAGGCAGGCATACTGCATTGGGAGCTCAGCCCTGCCGTGTCCAGCTGTGTGCTGGCTCCTCTGTGGTGGGGATAACACTACTTGCTTGGAGTGTGATTGAATGCATTAAGATTCTGCTTCAACACGCTTGGTTCGTGCTGTTTAGTGGGCAGTAGCTCTATTTCTCCAGACATCCAAGTAGATAGGGCTGTAGGAAAGGGCACGGGCCAGTCTGCAGGCCAGCCTGTCAGGCCCTTCAATGCCCACCTTCTGATCATGCCCAAAGCTACCTTCTTCATCCAGTGGCCCATGACTCGTATGCATCACTTGACCAGGACTGAAACCATGGGCAGATGTGGTGGACTCTCCAGCTTCCCCAGAGGGCATCCCCTGCCTCTGAGAGCAGTGTCGACTTCTTGTCCTGATCTCACCTGACCCTCAGGCCGGCTAAACTGGCAGCAGAAGCTCTGGACTGAGTCATTGTCTCCATCACACTTCCTCATCAAGCAGGACAAATCCTGCCCTGCCCACCTCACAGGAAGATGGGGAGCACAAGATGCCCTCAAGTCTGGATAAAAAACCACATGAGGAAGCTAAAATTGTAGAGGCACAAGAACATACTAGGTGGCCACTGTCATTCACACTGGACCAGTTGATCCAGTCTCTGCCTTTCCCCTTCCCCACCCTCTCTACCTGGCATGTGCCCTGTGAGTCCTTAGATCTGCAAACTATTTAAACTCATGGAAAGGAAGTATTGCTCTGAGCCTTCTAAGGTAGGAGATGGAGAAGATGATGGGAGTTTGGAACCTTGGAGGCCTGGTCTGAATTCCAGCCCAGGCCCCTCCCTGACTTGGCCCTACGGAATGTGTTTCCCCATCTGTGAAATGGGGATGACAGGATTACTATAGGTAAGCACAGCCTGACCACAGCAGGTGCTCAAAGAGTGGCTCCTCCCTATATTGTGGCATGGACCACACCCTCCTTCTGCTCGGAGACCAGCAGTGACTTGCAGAACCTTAGAAGTGGAGACCTCAGCCCAGGTCAGACAGCTGGTCCATGCTAATGTCCTTATAGGCCAGTCACTCAGCCACACAATGAAGGGTTCTCCTTGTGTGCAATATTGGTAGGCTGAGAACTTGCCAGATCTTTAAGCTTTCTTCCTTTTGCTTGACAATTCCATCTTTACGTCATTTTCCTCACTCTTGAATTTCACTCTAAGTAGAAGCCAAGCCATATCAACGCATTGCTTAGAAATTTCTTCAGCCAAATACCCAGTTTCATCACTCTCAAGTTCTACCTTCCATAAACCACCAGAACACAAACACAGCTCAGCCAAATTCTTTGCCACTTTATAACAAGGATTGTCTTTTTTCTCTTGTCCAATAAGCCATTCCCATTTCTGCCTAAGATTTCCTCAGACTTTAATGTTAATCTTTCTAACAGTATTCTGTTCAAGATTCCATAGAAATTCTCTGAAACTCGGGCTTTCTTCATAGCCCTCCTTTTGTCTTTCTGAGCACTCACCAGCAAGGTGGGACCTTTGTACCAGGCACCATATGACTCTTGCAGCCTCTGCCCATTGCCGGGTGGCAAAGCTGCTTCCCCATCTCTAGTTGTTTGTTACAACCCCAGCCAGTATCCATTTCTGTCTTAGGGCTACTTCGTCTACTTTAACAAAGACCATGGACCGAGTGGCTTATAAATAGTAAAAATATACAACGGCACTGTATAAAACTCTACAGTGCAAATAATCTGGTATGCAAACAAGAGATTGGGAAAATGTTGGGTTTTGTTTGCAAACTATATTGGGTGACAAACACAGGGTAGGTGAGGACGTGTGAGTTTTGAAAGACCTCAGCTCAATTCCTGTCTAAGCTAGTAACTGAGTAACCTTGGGAATGTTATCTAAGCTCTCTGAGCCTTGCTGTGTCTATCCATGGAGGAGAGAACAGTGCAAGTGAAACGCCCAGCCCAGTGCAGTGCTGGCCAGGAATTTGGGCGAAACAGCTGTCCTGGAGCCTGAGTCTGTTGGCTTCATGCTAGTCCCACCTTCCACCTGCTGGTGGGACTGAAATTTCTTCTGGGATCCTCCCATGGTCAAAGCCGGACTGAGGCCTGGGCTGGTCTCAGCCAGTGGGTGAGGGGCAACAGGACTTAGGTCTTGGGCTTTGGATACAGCTGACACTGTCCATGCTGTTAGCAGGCAAAATAGCTGCTTGAGACTTCTGCTCTGCAGGCCCACAGAGTGGGATAAGCATCAGGGCTCAACTTGAATTAAATGTCAGCAGGGGTTGTCCCTGTTCCATTTCTACTCTGAGCTCTCTAGGATGGTGTCCATGTGGTCCTGAAGCTGGGCTCCACCGTGTTCTCTCCCAGGCAGCAGACCCCTTCCTCTCCCTGGAGCACTGGGTGACAAGCTGGGAGACAAAGGGCCTTTGGACACCTACACCAGACTCCAAGCCCCTCCTGTCCCCGTGCACATGGAACAAGCATTTTTGCAGAAGGATCTGGCTTTCTCTGTTGAATAAAGGGAGAAGAGAAAGGTGTCCACTCTGGGAACACACAGGCCCTTACCTAGTAACCACTGCTTGGATGAAATCACAGAATGACTAGACAAGGGGAACTTCTCAGGGCAGCCTCTTCCTCCCACACGGCAAAGTCCCCTTCCCTTCAGCAAGTTTTGCCACTACTCAAGCTGGTTTCACAGACTCAGTGGTCACATGAGACTCCAGAGCAGAGCAGCCAAACCCCACGAGCTGCTCACAGTAAAGGATGCCGAAGAGCCTGTACCCCGCAGCCACCCCTCTGCCTGGACATGCACTGTGTTCCTTCCTCCCTCCCTGGAAGGGAAAGCTTTGTCATATGCCCAACTAAGGTGAGTAACACAGCAGCCAGCCCCTGCCAGCCAAGTCCGACTTTTCCCCACCAGTGAGCGGATGCGGCATCCTTTCTAGGCTGCCACCCTCTTCCCACTTTGCTCCATGCTGACTTCACGTCACTTCTCTAACGAGGATGCCTCCTCCAGCCTGGCTTCCTGCCCCGACAGCATGTGAGACGCCCACTGCTCAGGATGGTCTCCTCTGGGCAGCTCACACAGTGCTGGTTTTGTTTGTTTTTGTTTTTTTTGGTACTGGGGATCAAACTCAGGACGGTGCACTTGTGAGGCAGGCTCAGCCACTGAGCTAAATTCCTGGTGCCCGTGCACACACAAACACACACACTGCTGTTTTACTTTAACAGACTCGTGCCAGATGAGTCACCAGCCAGACCCACACCCCAAATTAGCCACAGCATGGGGGAGTGGGGACAACGGTGTGGGCTCCTGCCAGGGGAGGACAAAGGGTTTCTTTTTTCTTTTGGTAGGTTTCAAGCTGAGAAAACCTCTCAAGGGTGTCTGCTTCAATTCTGTAGCCACGTAGAAGGAGAGTGAACCAGACTGCGACAGTGGGGGACATAAGCCACTGCCACTGGGTGGATTACCATTGCTTTCCAGTCTAATCAGCCATCCACAGGACACCATGAAGCAGCCTCCCCAGAGGACAGGGCTCCTTCACGGTCTTAGGGCCGTCACTGTGCTGCCTGGCAGTCTTGAAGATCTCCTGGACTGATCTGGTTCCATCTCTCTGGTCCCAAAGGCCCCTCTTTCCCCGCGGAACACCCTTCTGGAAGCCTTCAAGGGACCTAAGAATATACATTCCTGTTTGTCAGTTATCATAAATGGGAAGGACTGCAGTCTCTCCGTGGAACTTGGCCAGCTTTGGAAGCCATACTTTAACATTCACAGCTGCCAGAACTGAACCAGAACAGGGCTGAGTTCTGCCAAGCAAAGCTTCAGAGCTCTGCTGATACCTGTAAACTGGGAACCTGTGAAAGCCTAGGTGCCAGCTGGACTGTGATGCCTGAGCCTGCAGGCTCCCTGGCCACTCCCAACCTTTGCCACCTGCTCCTGACTGTGGCTCAGTCTACAGGGACATGGAGGGGACAGCAGGAGGCAGGGCAGGAAGGTATCCTCAGCTCCCTCCTGCAGGTGCAGTAGGCCGACATGACCCTCCTCACCCCCATGAAAGACCACAAAGGTCACTTGTTTCCCTCTACCTTCGGGCCTGGGGCAGGAGTCTCACTGTTATTAGTTCTTGAACAGTGTGTACCACCCCTTGGGGCTCCCACACCTGCTATTATAATGTCCTCAAGAAATAGATCTTTTCCTGAGGATTTAGCTTAGTGGTGCTGCTGCCTGCCTCGCATATGCAAGGTTCCAAGTTCGATCCCCAGTACCAGAAAAAACAAAACAAAACAAAAACAAAAAAATGACAAAAAGATCTTTTACAGGGCCAGGGATTTAGCTCAGAGGCACTGCACCTACCTTGCAAGTGCAAGGTTGTGAGTTCTATTCCTGGTACCCAAAAAAAAAGGAAATCTTTTACAAAAGGGAAGGGGGCCAAGAGATGGAGGGAAGGGGAGGAGAGGGGAAGAAAAAAGAATTAAGATGTGTTACATACATGTACCAAGATGTACTGATAGAAATAAAACTTTTAAAAGTTCCCAAATCACCCAATCTTAGTATGTTGCTTCCTGCCAAGACCCTGACCAATACAGATACAGTTAGGCTACATTGAATACTCCAGAATTTATTGGGCCCTTGAAACAATGGCCTTGACAGGTTGTAAACATAAATGCTAAAAGACCACCCCCCAACTGTAGCCCACTGGGCCACAATGAACCTGGCCCGAGGAGCTCAGACCCGGGCCCAGGGAGGCCTCCAGAGCCTGCGGAGGGCAGCAAGGACTCAGCGAGGCCCATCTCACTGAGCTTTCAAGTCTGGCTGGTGGGTACCCACTCACCTACAGAATGCAGGTCTGTGCAGGCTTGGACTTGGGCTTAAGGACTGGCCACCCCAGGGGGACCTCCACTCCAGGGGACCCTCATCAGAGAAGGGAAGGCTGAGAACCTCTCCTGTCCTTCTGGGAGAGTACAGAGCATCATCACTGGGTTCTGGCCTGGTGACAACTCAGAGTCGAACATAGGAGGGGGACCTATCAGCTAGGAAGGGTTAACCCTCTTCGTACCTGTCTCCCTCATATGTCCCTAAAGCATCCTGTTAGTGTCTGGAGTGTTTCTCCTTGCACAGAATGGGCAAGGATATGGCTTACTGGCATCTTGGGAGGGCAGAAGCCCAAATATGCTCTGCTGTCTGCCCCTAGAAAAATGCCAGGCTTTTCCTCCACTGTGAGCCCTGTGTGAGCCCCTGGCCTCACTCCCCAGCTCCCAGGGCCCAAAGCCTCATGCAGCACTGACGTTCTTGCCTCCCCTCCTAGATGAGGTGCTCCAGCAGGGCAGAGCATGCTGAGCCCAGCACCAAGCCCACGTAAATGTAAAAGGACATCACCACCCCAGTAGCCTCGGCCAGCTCCCTAGGCACAATCTTGGGCCCATAGAGGAGAACCAGAGTACTGAGGTAGCCGCTGCTTAGCCCCAGCAGGCAAGTAAAGGCCACAGGGTAGATGTCAGACTGGAAGAGCACTGTGGTCAGGTGGACTCGGGGCTGGTAGTTACACAGCACGAACAGAGGGACGAGGCAGGTGCGCAGCAGTGCCAGCCCGGGGAGCACCTTGCTGTTGGGGCCCGGCACCTGGATCCACGCTGTGATCTGCCGGCCGCACAGGTCAGCAAAGTTAAGCAGGAGGAAGGTGGTGAGGGGCACAAAGAATTTGGTGGTCCATGGTGAGCCGGAGCCCTTGTGGAGGGACTCAATGTTGGCAGAGATGGCGGGGAAGATGAGGGCGGTGATGAAGAACAGGTAGACGATGCAGAAGCCCAGGCCAGCGGTCCTCTTCAGGATGGGTCTCAGAGGTGGTGTGTGGGACTCAAGGGATCTGGGGGCCACCAAAGGGCAATGGGGGGAGACCTGTGATGGCTCCTCTTCACCAGAAAACGCACGGACTGGAGCAACAGGCCTCATGTAGTACCTGCAGGGGGACAGGGTATGGTCAGAGGCCATCATGGCTGGGGATTTCCAGGGACAAAGAAGGTCCTGCAAGGCCTCAGTGGGTGCCCAAAACAGCACCCTTAGGCTCAGCACACAAAGCCTAGGCCATGAGCATCCAGTAGCCCAAATTCCCTGAGATGAATCCTGCTGGTCTGTGTGGCCAGAGGAAAACCCGCGCTGGTCCCAGCCTGCCTTCCAGGCTGGATTCCAGTCCTTCAATCAGCAGTGACGGCTGTGCCACAAGCAGGGTCAGGAGCAGCCCTGACCACCACACAGTGAGCTGAGGCGCCTGTCCTGGTTCATCTGCATGAGATTTAGAGGGGAGGTAGAAATCAAATAACATTTAAATATGAAATTTTAAAATCATGAAAGCAATACACTTGATGCAATAAACTGAAATAAGCTGGGTGTGGTGGCGCATGCCTGTAATCCCAGTCCTCTGGAGGCTGAGGCAGGAGGATTTCTGTGAGTTTGAGGACAGCCTGGGCTACACAGTGAGTTCCAGGTCAGTCTCAACTACATAGTGAGACCCTGTCATAAAAACAAATAAACTGAAATAATAGAGCAATTATACAGTAGAAAGAGAACATGTATCCCAGTATTTTGGTAGGGGAGATTCTAGAAGTGGAGATTTCTGGGTTAAAAGGTTTATACCTTTACCATCATGATAGATATTTATAAACAGGGCTGGGGATTTAGCTCAGTGGTGCCGCTGCCTGCCTCACAAATGCAGGGTCCTGAGCTCGATCCCGGGTACCAAAATAACAAAAAGATATTTATAAACTGCTGTCTACATAAGAAGTACCAATTTATCTCTTCTCTGAACTACTCTTGCCCACCCTAGTAACCTGCTCTACTCATCTCCAGGAGGGCACTTGTATTTCTTTCAAATAGTTGACCACAATCTGTAACTGTTATATTAGTTTACTGGCTTGCCAGCGGTTTCCTTCAATAGAAGATGACGGGTCGTTTGGTTGTTTCTAGCTAAATCTCTAGGCAAAGCAGCTCTTGAAACCTACTTGAAAGAAGCCGGGCGTGGTGGTGCACACCTGTAATCCCAGCCCTCATGAGGCTAAGGCAGGAGGATCGCTGTGAGTTCGAGACCAGCCTGGGCTCCATAGTGAGTTCCAGGTCAATCTCAACTACATAGTGAGCCTGTCTCAAAAAACAAAGAAACAAAAAACCAAAACAAAACCTACTTGAAAGAATGGCCAAGCACCTTCTAAAAGTGCCTTGCCCCTGCCCAAATCCTTAGTATTTTTTGTTTTTTGTTTGGTGCCAGGGATCGAACTCTGGTCCTTGAACTTGCAAGACAGGCAGCAGAACCACTGAGCTAAATCCCCAGCCCCAAATCCTCAGTGTTCAATGTCATCAATCCTATCAACTTCGGCTTGGTCTCTTTGCCTCGCTGTGTGAACTTGTCAGAGTGACCTCTCTGGGCCCCAGGTACCTGAAAGCCAGGAGACACAAGCTGTGGCTCCCAAAGTCCTTCTGTGTGATGCTCAGCAGGGGGCTCTGACCTTGAGGCAGTTGTTTCACCATCCATATTTTGGGAAAGAGACATTCCTACTGCCCTCTCTGCTGGGCCCCATGTCCCAGGCTGCTCTGGCTCTGTGGAAGCAGCCCACCAAGTTCTTCTGGCCCAAGCCCCTCCTGATAAGTCCCTCCAGTCTACAGCCTTGCCTTATCCTCCCCAGTGAGCACCGGTGCCTCCTCTCAAGTCAGATTCGCCTGCACAGCCCCAGGAGCTCAGCTCGCTCTGTGAGCACCACTGTCATCTTCGGCAGATTTCTGCAAAGCAGGACCCCTCAGCCTAGATTTTAATCAGCAGAGAAACAGAAGCTGTGCAGAGCAGTGGGCCCAGGAGGCTTCTGTCTCATGTTCAGCTACAAAGCTTGGCCTGCCCAAATGCAGCGGAAACAAGGGTGACCAGTTGTCTTGCTTCACTTAAAAGTCAGATGAACAGGGCAAGCTGGCTATGCTGCTGGCAACAGATGCACCCAGAGCACCCTGAAAACAAATGCAGGGAAGGGCAGGAGTAGGGAACTCTTTGCCCCTTCATTTATTCAGGGACTCAAAAATATTTTCATGCAAGGTGTGGTGACACACACCCGTAATCCCAGTACTCAAGAGGCTGAGGCAGGAGGATTGCAAGTGTGAGGTCAGCTTTGGCTACATAGCAAGACCCTGTCTCAAAATTAAAAAGAGGGCCAGGGATTTAGCTCAGTGGCATTGCACCTTTCTGGCAAGAACAAGGTACCCGAGTACTGGCTTAAAAAAAGACAGGTCAAAATTAAAAAGAAAAGTCACAAGCATGGAACAATGCCAGGCTGTCTAGGGGTACCAGTGAGCCACCAGGACCCCAGGAATCACAGGGATGCTGTCATGGAACCACAGCAGGGCATTTTTGGCTAATGGGTCTTCCATGCCTGGGAGACTATGAAATGCCAGTTTCCAGTAGTTAAGTCCCCTTCCTCCTAAAGCCACCAAGGCCAACTGGTGAAATTTACAACCCTATACTTGGGGAAAACAACCCACCCTGTAGGGTGGAACTGAGGCATGGTGGAGGGAGGGTGTTCTAGGGATCAACGAGAGGTGCCTCTCACAAGGACAGGAGCGATGAAGCAGGAGGACCCTAAGGTCACAAGGAATGCTGCACAGCACAGCTCCAGAAATGACCCTGAGGCCAGATCCCTTCCTGCCACCCTCCAGGGAGCCCCCTGGAGTAGGCCTGGTAATTCCTGAGCCTCGGTTTCCTCATCTATAAAGTAGCAGAACACTACAATGATGACACAAATTGTCCTAAGTGATTAAAAAAAATATGTGTGTAAATTGCTGAGCTCAGAGCTGCTGCAAAAAATAGGTCCCTGCAGAAAAGGGCAGTCAGGACAAACCTCCCAACCCTGCTCCTCATGCCAAGGGAGCTCAGGCAGACCACCTGGCCAAGTCCTGAGTTCAGTGTCCTCACCTGTAAAATGGGGACAACTCCTGCCTTCCATGAGACAATGGCTAAGAAAGTGCTTTGAAGAGAACGAAACATGAGAGAAAGCCAAAAATTTCTTTTTCTAAAGTGCAGCAGGATGCAAGAAAGAAAAAGGAAGAACTAGAGACAGGAAGCAAAAGAGAGACTCAGGGCATGAAAAGGGATCTGGAGGGTGGAAAGAAGCCCCACGGGGCAGTGGTTGGTTAAAAGGACAGGTCTGGAGTTGGCTTCAAATCCCAGCTCTGCTACCTATTGCTGTGGGACTCAGGCAAGTAACTCGACTGCTCTGATCCTTGGTTTCCTAATTTGTGCAGTGGAATAGTAATGAGTATCCATATGATGAGGAACAAGTGTGAGGGTTAAGTGGTGAGATGTGACACTCAGCGAGGCTGAGCTTGTGCTGGAGCAGGGAGCATGCAGCAAATGAGAATTCTCTCTCTCTCTCTCTCTCTGCATTACTGGGGATTGAACTTAGGGCCTTCACACTGACCTTCATCACCAGCCACCCCCGCTTCTGGTATCAGGGATGGAACTCAGGACTTTGCACTTGCAAGGTAGGTGCAGCGCCAGTGAGCTAAATCCCCAGCCCCAGCCCTTTCTATTTTTTTATTTTGAGACAGAATTTCCAGAAATTGCTGAGCTGCCCAGGCTGGGCTCGAACTTGCAATCCTCCTGACTCAACCTCCTGGAGTGCTGGGATTGTAGGTGTGCGCCACTGTGCCTGTTTACTGTTATCATTATTGCTCCATCCTCACTTCCACTGCCTGCTTTCGCTGTCCTCAAACTTGTAGACTTCAACTGCTAGGGGATCCGGCCCAGATCCAGAGGCTTACATCAGCCAGTGCTGCGAGCCAGGAACAGCTAGAGGCCCTGGGACACAGAAGAGAACAAGGCTCACAGGAGATTCCACCCTCATGGAGCGCACACTGCTCCTGCAGGGACTGGCAATAAATAAGCGGACATCAATGCAATGAGGTGACTGCAGCAGAGTGGGGCAGCCGGCAGGTCCTCACCTGGCGTACTCCAGCCTCGGCAGCAGCAGGTAGAGACCCATGCAGAGCCCCAGGAAGATGACCGCAGTCAGGAAGAAGGCCAGAGCGCTGTCCCTCACGTCACTGGATGCGGCCAGGTCCACCAGCGAGGCCACAGCACTGATGGTCCCACCCATGGCTCCTCCTGCAGGGAGCAGAGGACACCACAGAGGTCAGAGGTATGTGTGGGGAGGTGCAGCAGTGGGCCCCTCCTCTCAAACCAAAATAAAAACTGTCCCCCTCCCAGTTCTCATTATTCTGAGGCCACAGCAGACAGGACGGGCCCTGGCCAGGCCCAAGAGCTCAGGTTTTGGAGGTGAGGCTGCTCCCTAGCCCCAGCCTGGTCCCTCTCCCTCTGCTTCCTGCTCTCCCCGGGAGGGCTCCTCAGGGATAGTCCTAGCTCAGCTCTGCCTGCAGCTCCATGGCTATCCTACCGGGGAAGCTCTTTCCTGCCCACACCCTGCTGCTCACTCCCACAGCACACAGCCCCCGCCAAGGGCTTCCACACACATGACGCGTGTGACCAGGCGGCCACCACACTTTTCACAGCTACCGAACACCTTTCAAATGCTGGTGGCGTGATCCAGCAGCAGGATGGTTTGTCCAGGAGCCCACTGGATGTATGCGTGACCTTTACTCTACCTCACGCGAGCTGCGACCCTGGTGCTCCTGTGACTTCTCCAGGCCACAGTTTGCTCATCTGTGAAACGGGGACACTACCTGCCACGCGCAGCTACCTTGAAGATGGACTGAGATGACCCTGGGAAAGGACCTGGGATGCAGCAGACTGGCATCCAGGGCTGGTTCCCTTCCTGGGCACAGTCACACAGTTCCTTCCGGGAGCATGGCTGGCTAGTCTCGGAAGAGAAGGCGGACTGCCCCAGCAGGGAGCAAGCGGGTGTCTGTGGTACCGCTCTCTGCCCACTGCTGTGTGGGCGGTGTGGGACAGATGCGGCCCTGCCCACCATCAGTGCCTCACCCACACTCTGCTCCACATTCCCCATGAGTCCTCGCGAGCAGCCCTCGCCCCTGACGTATGATCATTGCCCCTAACTTCCTCAGGATGAATCCTGTTAGTCTGGATGGGGCCAGAGACTAGGACTTGAAGGAAGTTGAGATGCACACATTAGCAAAGTGATTAAGAGCACAGATTCAAGTTTCCCATCCCAATCCAATCCCAGCTGTACTACTTCTGGCTGTGTGACCTTCAGCAAGTACCTTAACCTCTCTGTTTCTATTTCCTCGTCTATAAAATGGGGACGACGATGGTACCTACCTCTGAGGGCTGTTAGGAAGATTAAGAGGATTATTACATGTAAAGTACTCAGAACAGCGCCTGACACAGAGAACTGCCAAACACCAAATAAATCCTCTCTGATTCCCAATTATTGGGCTATTTCTGTCCTTCCTACATCAAAGCGGCAACAACAGGGTAAACCCTTTGCTGAGGCGGTGCCCACTTCTGAGAAGCTGTAATCCCCACCTGGGCGTCCTGTGAGTGGGGTGACATGCAGCACAACGCGAGGTGGCCGCCCGAGGAAGTGATCTTAACATCCTGCCTATTGATTTGCCCCCTCCTTTCCCACTTGCAGAGAATTTACAATATTATCGTCAACAGCCAACCAGGCCTCCGGGAGCTCATCCTTCATGACTCCCTACTTTTATCTCATCATTTATGGAAATACATGCAAATGAGGGATTTAAAAAAAATACCAGCACAAAATAAATGAATTGTTTCTCAAATGCCAACATGTGCAGAATTCACAGATGGGCTCCTCTGGATGGAAAAAACAAGGGGGGCTGGGATCTCTGGGAGCTCGGGACACCTCTCCCCCGATGTCCTGGGGTGCCACGTGCCCGTGAGAGGCCTAGCACGGGTACAATGGTGGGGAACCCAGGTAACTGATGCTGAGAGGTCTAAGTACTAAACTTCTCCACCTGTATCTATTTATTTAAATTTGAGAAAGGGTCTTGTTAAGTCGCTAAGTTACACAGGCTGGACTTGAATACACAATCCTCCTGCCTCAGTCTCGTAGAGTGCTGAGATCACAGGCGTGCACCACCATGCCCAGCTACCACTTCTCGGAAGGAGATGCAGCGTAAGAGCTCTTTTTGAGGCCAGGGGTGATGGAAGGGATTAACACATGAGAGCCATTTCCCTCAGCCCAGACATACCTTTCTCGTAGCATGCTAAGGGCACGTTGATTATACTCAGCAAACTTGGCAAAGAGTTAACTTTTATCTTATTTTGGGCCCAAGCGTTTCCCAGGATAGAGCCAGAAGCCTAATCCTATATAAAAAATGGCAAACAGACCACAGCTTGCATCTAGACTCTCATCCGTGGAGAGTAATTGCCTCAAGTGCTGTGTGGAGAAGGATTCGAGGCACAGAGGGAAAGATAGAGATCTATTAGTGATGTCTGAGGCTGGTGTGGTATGGGGAGGGGACTTCCACTTGTCAAGGTCTTAGCCTGGACCTCCTAACTACTGGGCTTGGTGCGGATTCCTTGCGCAATCCTCCCCGCAACAGGGTAATGGTCAAAGCACTCCTCTGCCTTGCTTTGGAGGACCATGGTCTCCTGGGAAATCATAGAGGCTGATAGACTCCACCCTATTTATTTTGTGCGGTTGTGTGGAAGAGAGACAAACAGCCAAGGTGCCCATAACAGGCTTAGTGTTCTCATCAAAACTCCAGCTGGGGGATCAGCCCACACTGGGTGTGAGTGAGCTCCTGGGATGTCAGTCCAAGGGACCGAGGAGGAGACTGCTCCCTCAGCTGTCAGCTCTGTGAGGATTGCACAGTCCCTCAGCCTTACGTACCTGGGACAGGGCAACTCCTCTATAAATGAGAAAAGAAAAGGCAGGAGAGGGCAAGGGAAGAAAAACAAACTGATGAGGGATAGGAGAAGGGAAGATTCAGGGAGGAGGAGACAAGGAAAGAGAGGAAAGCTGGTCTCAGAACTGGCACTTTGAGGGCAGACTGGATTTTCCATAAATGGAGGCAGTTCTAGCTCCCTCCCTGCCTGTTCCTCCAGCCTGATTTCCTCAGCCTCCCAGAGTTGTCTTGAGTCTAGCGGAACTCATGGCTGTGGTGGAGGCAGCCCTACATGTCTACAGGAAAATAAAGCTCTGCCTAGACCTCTGGGGACACTGGTTTTGTGACCCACACTGTATGCCAGAGGAAGCCCACACAGCCATGGCAAGGCCCACATGGAAAGGAGTCAAAAAGAGCTGTCCCGCCAGGCTTGGTGGCACACACCTGTAATCCCAGCACTCAGGAAGGCTGAGGCAGGAGGATCGCTGTGAGTTCGAGACCATCCTGGGCTACACAGTGAGTTCCAGGTCAGTCTCAACTACATAGTGAGACCCTGTCTCAAAAAACAAAAACAAAAACAACAAAAAAAGATAGCTGTCCCTGCCCAAATCACAGTTTGTCACCCAAATAAATGTCTCTAAGCCACTGAGTCTGGGGTGATTCGTCTTACAACTGTAAGAAGCCAAAAGGCACGTAGCTTCGTTTTCTGGAAAGACCACAGGTATTCCCTTTGCTCCCCCTCAGGCCCCAGGGAAGAACCTGGTAGCTGTGTGTCCAGGTGTCACCTGATATCAGTGCCTGCGCATTCCTCATGGGGAAGGAGCCCGTCAGGCCGTAGACGCTGCTGTTGAAGATGGTGGCAGAGCCACTGACGATGGCCATGCAGATGATGGTGACAGTAAAGAAGCCTCGGGTCCAGGAGGAAGTGTCCACCTTCACCAGCACGATCATCACCACAAAAATGGACAATGTGACGATCAGCGAGGCCAGGACACGGACACGGACCGGAACCCTGGGGTAAGGATGCCACAAGCGATTAGACACCCCCATGTGGCCTAGGAAATCGACACAGGTACCCTGGTTTCAGCCTCTGCACCTGAAGCACAGGGCAGAGTCGAGCTGCCTCTTGAGGGGAGTTGGCTGGGGAGGTGACATGCAGTGGATAGGGCTGCTTTTCAGCTGTGAGGGCTGTGAGGTTCAAGGGCAGGGCGCCAGGCGAGCCCCGGTCCTCCTTCCTTTGTGCTGCGCTCTTGCTGGCTTTGCCCAGTGCTCAGACAGGCAACGCCCCAGGCTTCCTTCTCCCACAACTGGGCCATGGGGTGTGGGGGAGGGGAAGTCGTCGGCATTCTCCCCCTCCCCCTCCTCCCTTTTTTTTCCTCCTCCTCCTCGCCTTGGTCATCATGGCCCTCAGGCAGTCTAGCCTGTGCCCTGCGGTGGCCAGCACTCTCCTAAGTGCTTTCTCATTCCCTCCCATGCACCTGTCAGACAGGAGTTCTCCCATAGCCTCTTAACATGGAAAGGTACTCAGAGAGGATAAGGAACTCACCCAAGGTCACTCAGCCATGACCCCAGGGCCCCAGTTCCTGTCTGTGCTCTTGGAATAACGCTCTACTGCCTCCCCTGGGATAAAGGATTCCGTGTGGCACAAGCTAGTGTTACCCAGGGCCCCCTAATGCCACCCCACATCCCATCCATCCACTCCTCCCAGCCAGGGAGGAAGGCAGGAAGGAGGCTCTCAGAAAGGGCACATCTTTATCCTAGGAGGGACAGCACCATCTCCAAAGCTGTCTCAATCATCAGATCAGACTAATCTGGATGCCACATCGGGTGTTTAATGGTAGAAAATACAGAGGTCTATGTGCATAATCAGGTGTGAAACTAAGAACACGAAGATACGGACACTTAAAAAGTGCTTTTGTGGAGGGTCCTCGGATCCTCAGTGGGAGGGAGTGGTTTTGTGGTGGGGGCAGAGGGGAGCTGGGAGGGGAATCGAGGACTCTGGTGATGGGGTGGTCATTCTGCAAACATACACCCAGCAACTACCGAATGTCAAAGACTGCTGGGGTGGGTAGGACACAGGATGGAGGCTTTGCTGTCCACAGGGCTAGATGCTCCAGAGAGAGGCCACCCTGGAGGGGCACAGACCTCACCCCAGGAGCCAGGGAGGCTACCTGAAGGTGGTGCCTGAGCTGGACCAGAAGGATTCGAGAGCAGATGTGAGCACACACATCTTGGGAGAGCATGTGTGTCCAGGGAACTGACGAAGGACTCCAGCTGCAGATGATATGGGGTGTAGGACGGAGAGACATGCACAGCCTCACCCTGGAGGGACTCAGCCACCCTGAGCAGCCCAGAAATTGATACCCAGAAGGGCACCGAGCAGGTGCGAGATCTTTATCTGTCAGCATCACTTGCTGCCCCAGGAGTCTCCTCCATGCCAACTCGTCCTGGAGAAGTGTCAGCCATGTCCCCCACACCAGCCCATCCTCAGACAGTCACAGTGCCAATGCTTCTGGCCACCGATGGCTCAGAGATGAGCACGGGACCCACTCAGGGCTACTCGGTCTTGCCCAGGACTGTTCCACGGAAGCTGGTGGGCAGCAGCTCTCCTGAGTGTGGCGAGGCTGCTCACAGTCCCCTGGCCACCTGTGTGGGGTGAGGCTGCATATGGGTTAGGGTGATGCGGAGACACAGGTCCCAGGGACAGTGCAGGAGGATGTTCCTTAGATCCAATGATGCCTGAAGGCCAATCTGACCTCAACTTCCAATTACAGAATGAGTAAGTCTTTTGTGTCCTGCCCATTTGTTACCAAGCTCACCCACGGACCCAAGGAGATATATCAGGGCCTCGCACTGGAGTGCAGCACCACCAGATACTCCAGGGATGCTGCTGGTCTCCTGCCACATGCCCTTCCTTTGCACTTCTGGACACACTGGTCCGGGAAGCAGGCTGGAGGTGACATGTAACAGCTTCTAAGAGCAGCCTTCAACCAGTGATGGGAAAGCTGGTAGACCAGCACCCCAGCTTCCTCCCTCCTGGGAAGATGCCCCAGCCAGCTCCCCTAGATCCCATAGGATTAGCACTGGCTTCCCTCAGTGGGCTGGGAGGATAAGGCACCCTCTCCTGGGTGCATCCCTTCCTGTCTTCCTTCTGTACTCTCTCACCTTCCCCTCCCACATTTGTAGCTTTAGTTCCAGAGTTTGTTTCTGGGAGGCCTCACACTAAGATGCCCATTAGGACCCCACACGAAGACCCATCTTCCCAGAGTCTGCAGGGGGCTTGGCCAGCACAGGGCTAGTGGACGGCTGGGAGGAGCAGCTGGACCCTGGGGTCTCAGAGTGGCTACTGTAAGGTGTCATTCACGCCTGGCATTTACTCCTTAGCCCTGATATTCCAGGTGACCCTATATACTCAACACTGTCACATAGGCTCCCACGCTCAAGACACCCTGCCCACCAGCTTGCTGGGTGACCTCAGGCAAATAGTGAACCTCTCTGGGCCTCTATTTCCATATGGCTAGAATGAAAGAGACCAGACTAGGTAATATCAAGGTCCCCAGTAACTGAGGGTTCTGAATCTGAAAATATTCAAGTGAAGACAGAGGTTGGAAGACAAGCCCTAAAAAGTTTTAACCAGTTCCTTGGGTACCTGGTAAATATTTGCTGGACACATAAACTGACAAGCAACAAAGATCAGCAGTGTGGGGCCATTTCTCATAGCGGCCTGGACATCCTGGGTGCTACCTGCTTCCCACTGCGCACCATGAGGCCATTAGTTGCTTGAATGGGAAGGTGGCTTTGCAGAAACTAGGGGACATCTGACTCAGACCCCAGCATGGGGGAGTAGGGATCAAGGAGTCAAACACCCAATGCTTCACAAAGCAATGCAGTTTGGACGGCTGCCTCTGCCCCTACCCCCGTTCCCACTTCTGCACAAGTCTCCTTCGTGCCTGCCCATTACTGCTGCCTAAGCCACCAGGACCACCTTCCATGGGCTCCTGGCGCTAGGGGACGTGCCTAGCGCTCTTTCCAGTAATCATAGCACTTTCTGGAATGTTCCACACGCAGGCTGCCCCACGGTACCCTCAGGGCACTTGGCCGTCCTCTCTGCAAGATGGAGATACTTTGGGGACTTCTGGGGAATACCTTGTGCTGGCGGTGTTCTACTTGGGGACAGGGCGTGGCCGAGGTGAGAGCTCTGGGCTGCGACCCTAGGGCAGGCCATGCCACCCTGAAGATCCTGGGAGAGGGCTGCTGGCTGTATCCAGGCTGTTGTCCCCACTCCCTTGCCAGTGAGGGCTCCGGGCCCCAGGGCACTGATTTCTTCGTAAGTCTCCAGAATGTGAATTTTCCTCATGAGTATTTATGATGCCATGGATTTAACATAATAAAACACTTGGCGATTATGGATGAGCCAGTCAGGGAGAGCCAGGGTGCTCCGGGAGAGAGAGGAGGAGACACTTCAATCTCCCACATTAAATAAAAAATAGCTTAGCCCCAAACTGTCCTCCTGCAGCCTGGAAACAGACGGAGGCCTGGGAGCGGATTTCACACATTGCCCCGGCCCTGTTCCGGTTCAGGCAAGGGCAAAGGCAGGCCTGGGCGGCTGGATCCTCGAGAGAAGGTACTGGATGTGCTGAGCCATGTCCCCCTGCAGCATCTGCCTTCCTTCCCAGCAGCCTGAGGTCTGGGGCAGGGCGTGGGCCAAGGAGGGGGCTGCAAGCTTGGACTTCAGGCGGCCCAGAGGCTCCAAGCACAGACTAGGGGAGAGGGGAATCGCAGGTCAAGCAAATCCTGGCTCCACCCTTAATTGCTGTGTCACCCGGGGTCAGCACCTCTGCAGGCCTGTCTTCCTGTTGCCAAGCAGTCACAACTTCCTCCTGGCATGCCGCGTGAGGGCAGAAATGAACTTGCACAGGACAGGACTGCTCAGAAGTGCATGCTACTGTTGTCACTGGTGATCTTCCTCCTGGTCCCTAAAGTGGCACCTCGGACCCCCAGCCCTGGGCGGCTTCCTACCATGGAAGAGACAGCACCAGGGGAGACACAAACGTAGGCCACGTAGCCCTGACCCCATGGACTCCCTGGGCCCTGACCTCCCCTGAGAAAAACAGGGTGCCTCAGCCTCCCCGCTGGTTTGCCAGGCAGAGAGAGGGGATAACAAAAGCATGGCATCCTGGTCGTCACTCAGATGGCAACTCCCAGCTGGAAGGAGACAGGAGCTCTCACCCAAGTGAGCCTGGGCTATCCTAGTAGGACAAACCTCCTCTGTGGTCCCTGGGCCAAAGGCCAGGGGACGGAGAGGATCATGAGTGGGGACAAAGGGTGCAGTGTGCGGGCATGGCTTCCCCACCACCGAGCTGCCCTCTCCTCCCTCCTGCTGGGTGCTGCCTGGGACCTTCCTCTGCCTCCGGGGCTGGTGGCTCTGCTCCTAGCACCATTCTTCCTCCTCCAAGGGTGGGGTCTGCAGGCTGTGCCCTGAAGGACACTGACGGTAGCCAGGGAGCTGGGGAGCCGGGCAGGTCAAGGCCCTCAGCCCATCAGACACTCGCCTCTCTTTCAGGTTGCACCATGGTTCTCAGAGGGGCACATTCTTGGACACAACTTCATGGGAGGCGGCTGTGTTCCCTTGGAACTGAGTGGGCTTTGTGACAGCCTTGACCAGCCGAGTGCAGCAAGTGACACTATGTGACTTGGGAGATGAGGCTGTAAAACCACAAAGCTTCTCCCTGGCAGTCTTGGGTACTCACTGTCCAGCCACAGTTTGAGCAATCCTGTTACCCTGAGGCCTGTGGGAGAGAGATGAGAGAGAGAGAGAGAGAGAGAGAGAGAGG
>NW_022900932.1:19410549-19429641 GCF_012274545.1 Fukomys damarensis
GGAGGGGGAGGGGGGGAGATATGCATGGTTTCTGAACCCAGCTCCTGATGGCGGCAACTGCTCAAGGGACACAAGCCAGAGCTACCAGCTAAACCAGCTATTGCTATTGTTTCAAGCCACTTTGCTTGGAGCCACATTACACAATAGATGGAACAGCTCCACAGCATGAAATGCTCTGTTCTGGCTTAGCATGCACAGGCTGTGGTACCACCACCGCTTTCCCCCATACTCAGAGCAGGCATCACTAATCAATTCTATCACATTCCCTGAGGCCAGACTTGCCTTGCAATCCTGTTCAGCCAGAGGTCCTGGAAGTTTATAAAGTGAGTAGAGCTGAGTAGAACTGATCAGTGAACTGAGGTCTCAGTGGGCCAGAACCAAGAGAAACCCAGGTTTCTGTACTACAATGAAGTCTGTTATCACCCAGTGGCAACTCCTGGGAAATTCAGGCAAAGTAGTTAACCCTACGGCCCTGCAAACTCAGACTGACAAAGGGCAGCAAGAGTCACACATGAGGTCTGTGGGCTATGCTGACTGCCAGATAATACCTTCTTCCATGGTGCACCCAGTGGGGCTTCCCCTACCCTTACCAACAAAATATCTGAAATCCCTACTGTGAGGGGTGGATATATCCACTGAACCCTGGGCAGTGAGGTGACCCATGGCAGCAGCGAGACCAGAATGGCAGGACGTTCCAGCTTCCAGCTGCTATCAGGGTGCTCAGAAGACCAGCTCCCATGGGCCCAGCCCCTCAGTGCCATCCACATGGTGTCCCCAGACAGGCCCCTTGAAAGGAGGAAAGAGGAAAGCCCCTGCGTGCCCCACTCTTCCAGCTGACTGCTGACTGGGTCCCACATGTGCCTGGAAGCTAGAATCCAGGTCCAAACTGGACCTCTGCGGGGAATGACCTGACTCGTGTAGACAGGTCTGACGTGCTATCCCCACCTGGTGGCCAAGGAAGCAGAAACACAGTGGTGGCAGCAGGCAGGGGGAGCTGGGCCTGGGGCCAGGGAGGCCTACCTGTTGACCAGCAGGAAGTTGGCCACGAGGCACAGCAGGGAGGGCACGGTGGAGGCGATGGCAAGGTAGCTCTCAAAGTAGTTCTGGAAACACAGAAGTGGGGAGGCTGCTGTGGTCACTTGGGGACAGAGGTAAGGCCCCACTGCTGGGGCATCTCCCACTGTCCCCAGCTACCCAGGAGGTGGCTAAATCCAACCAAGTCCAACTGATCTCACCCCCACCTCCAACCTAAGACACTCACTTGGTCTCTCAACCAACAGCCACTGATGTCAGCTGTGTAACACTTAGTTGGGCTGAGTGCTGGGGTCATAAGGAAAAACGAGACACTGTCTGTGTCCCCAGAGATGCCCACACTCCCACTTAGTCCACCTGTCCCATCCAAGAGCCAGGACAACAGGGCGGACCTTACATATGCCTGAAAGGAAAAGCTCTGTCCTAGCTGCCTTCTTGACCTATTGCCAAAATGCAGCATAACCCACCCCGCGTTTGTCGGGACTCAGCCACATTCTTACATTCTTGGCACCAAATGAGAGAGTGTAGAAATACATAGGCCCAGTTCTGGACTCACTCCCCTGGCACTGCTGCTACAGAAAGCCAAAGCCATTTGAGGAAGTGGCTCTAAGATAGACCAGGATGAAAGGAAAACGCATTTTCCTGGCAGCGGCTCCAGGACGTGATAAAGGCTGTGGGGGCCACAGAAGGGAGGGCACCTTTCTGATCACAGCAGAGCTCACTCAGAGCTGAAGAGGTTGCATGCAAACTGGATGTGTTTATCAGGACTCAGAGAACTGCCCATCCATAAGCATGGGCTGCACTGTGCATGCATTATTCCTTACTACACCTGTCTTGAAGAGATCTGCACTGTGCATGCATTATTCCTTACTACACCTGTCTTGAAGAGATCCTGGAGGGACTGGGGGCATGGCTCAGTGGTACAGCAATTGCCTAGCATGTATGAGCTTCAGGGTTCAAATCCCAGCACTGCAAAATGAAACAAGACAACCCATTGGAAAGGGCTGATATCTTGGCTTTGGTCACTGTAGGTCAAACCATGAACTCCAGGTGGGTAATGAATTCTAAGCTGCAAGAAGAGCCGCTGTGTCTTAAGCATGCAAAGGATTTATAACAAAGGCAGGGGTTTAAATACCATTTAACTGTAAACAAAAGCTGGGTGAGTTTTCCACTCTGGGAAGCTTAAGAAATTTAACTTAATGGAGGAAACACTGGGATGCCAAGTACAAGCAACAACATTCAGAAAGCACCTTGCCAACTGCAGGACCACTGATGAATGTAAGACCTGCCTCTCACTCAGTTAAGTGAGGCATGTCCCAATGGGGGTGTAAGACAGAGTGTGAGGGTGTCTAACAGCTCAGATGTCACAAGAAGAGATGTCAGAATCCCTTGCTAGGGTTTTTGTTTTGTTTTGTTTCCCCAGATCAGAGGGACTGGTGAGTTCCAGGGGGTTCCAGGTAGGAGGGTGAGCCAGGGGAGCCACAGCGATGCCTTTAAGATGTTGGGAACGGGTAGGGGTTTGAGCACAGGTCTCTGAGAAAGTAGGCCTGTCATTGGATCTTGAAACAGAGGGTCAGAGTCTCCATTCTGGGCAGGGCTGATTGCAACCTGGAGGCTAAGAAAGAAAGATATCATAATGGGCCTCTCGGAGTCAGAAGCAGACCTTTCCAGGCCTCTTTTAAGCATGCAGAGGGTTTTGTGGCCTTTGAAATCTGCACCCTGAATATAAGGTTTCGCTGGCCTTGCAATTAAAATGATAATCGCAGCTTGTGTGGTGGTCCATCAACCATGAACCTCAGAAATAGTGTTCCGCCTTTGGTGCCCCATTGTGTTCGTCCTGACGGGCTCAAGAGAGCCTGGGCTAGGCTGGGGCAGTCAGTCGATTCCACCCTGACATAGTGGCTGCGCCGTGGGAGGCGAGGTGGGTACGGGGCCGGAGTAGTGGAGGGGTTAGAATGAGGGGCCACAGAGTGGGGACCCTCACGGGCCCCTCCATTCGGCGGTTGCTCTATCAATGGCCCATGAATGACAGTCACGTGGGCTGGAGAATCTCTTCCTGCCAAGAGGCTCAGATTCCCTGAATGTTTTAGGAAATGGGGATTTTCCAGGTAACTGAATGTTCTAGTTCATTAATAGTTAAGCAGAAGACCGTGTCTTTTAATGTTGCGAAGGTTTTAAATATTGACAGCTGAGTAAGTCCCCAAATCCCTTTCCACTGTCAGAGTCTATTTCCCCACTTTGGACCTGCGGCAGGGCCGTCATTCCCACCAGTACAGATGGGAGGTGCAGGCAGCATAGCACAGCCCATCGGCCTTTTTGTTTGCCTTAAACTTTACCCTGATGGAGCGACTGGAGGTTCCATCTGACCCAGCCATCCCTCTGCTGTGTATCTTTCCAAAAGAACTAAAAGAATCATACCACAGTGATGTATGCGCACCCATGTTTATAGCGGCACAGTCTGTGATAGCTAAAATTTGGAAACAGCCCATTTGCCCATCAGTTGGACACTGGATAAAGAAGATGTGGTTTTTCTATAAAATGGAGTACTACTCAGGCATAAAGAATGAGAAATTAGAGTCATTCATAGGAAAATGGATACATATTGATATATTCCTAAGTGAAATAAATAAGTCACACGTGTAAATACTGAATAGTTTCTCTGGTGTGAATAAACTATAATAGTACATAAGATCCTAATGAGATAACTGACCATGTGAAATAGGAAGAAAAGGGCTAAAGGTGTGGGGAAAGTGGGAAGGGTAGGGGAAAGGTGATAAGGGAAAAGAAAAAAAAATGAGAAAATGAAAAAATGGAAATAAAGTGATTGTAAATGGGGAGGGGAGGAGGGGTGAAGGGAAGGCAGGGACAAGGGGAAAAATGAGAACCAAGACCTGTCAGGTAAAGGTACAAGATCCCAACAATGAATGTAACTGTACTGTATACCTAAAATGTACCAATAAACTCAATTAAAAGAAAAACAAACTTTATCCTGATGGAAAGATGTGGTGCTTCTATCTGCAGGTAAAGCTCCCGCAGAATGAGGTTTGGTGGGTGGACTCTGGTGGTGGCTCCCCGACTCCTGTCTCCTGTGCAGCGTGCAATTTCCTCGCAGAGTGTGGGCTTCCCACCAAGAAAATAAAGTGAAGGTGACAGGTGTCCTTCTGGGAGGAAAGTGGCCATGTCACAGATGACCCCCCCATGGGGGTCAAGACACTGGAGATGGCCCCCCAAATTTCTGAGAGTGGTCTCTTCCAAAGAACTGAAGCTCTCAGTTCTACAACCACAAGTCCCTGAATTCTGCCAATCACCCGAGTGAGCTTGGAGGTGACCCTTCCCCAGTGCACCTTGGCTATGGTGGACACCCGGCTTGCAGCCTCCTGAGAATTAAAGCAGAAGACCCAGGCAAGCCCTGCCTAGATTCCCGGCCCATGGCCCGCAGGATAATAATGCATTGTTTAAGCCATTTTTGTCACACAGGGTTTCAGATAGCTGGACTCCTACATCAGGGACTTTTGGAACACAGCAGCCATCCTGTCCTTCTCCCTGAGGACAAGGACAGCTCATCGTGGTCCTCAGCTTGACTTCCTGCCAGACATGGAGGACCTATGCACTTGTCCTTGGGGAGAATGAAGGCCACGCTTGCTAAGCACCCCAGGCCCTTCAGCCTGTCTTCCACAAACCCTCTGTGGAAACTGGATATTTGCAAGTGGCATGCACAGAGGTAAAGAAACAGACTTGATTTATGTGCCACTGTGCTGTCTGCCCAATCCATGCATGGCTGGAGGACCGGCAGGGAAAGGCTGCGGAATTCCAGGCAGCCTCCACCTCCCCAGGGTGCTAAAGAGAAAGGAGCTCATAGTCAGCATTCTGAACACTCAAAGGCAGCCTGAGGCGAGGCCCAGCCCTGAGGAACTTAGAGGAAAGTGTGTTCCTTGAGTGTCTGATCTGCCTCCTTGCTATCTACTGTCTTACCAGGTTGTTTGCACCCTGCAATTACCTGGGGCTCAGGAGGGGCTCAATACTCAGCCTCTGATAGCTGTGAAGCCAAATATCACCCTCACCACTGGGTGACCCAAGTGGGGACATGGAACCCTGCAGGACATCTGCCACAGCAGCTCACACGTGGCCGGCATGGACCCCAGCCTGTTTGCTCTTCTCAGTGGATAAGTACGAGGCAGAGCTGGACTGGCCCTGACCATTCCTATGAGAAGCCTGAGGGCAACAGGGCTGCACTCCCTGTAGCATCTCACTGCGCTCTAGCCGAGGCTGCCCATCCCTGGGCAATGTCCACAGGCCTGTGGATCTGAGCAGTTAACAAGACAAAGAAAAGATGAAGAGAAAAGCTGCCAACTCTGCCACCACTAGGAACAGATGCACTTGGTCAGTGGTAAGCAGAGACCACGTACAACAGGATAGTAAGGGTTGGGACACAATTTAGTGATAGAGTGTTTGCCTAGCATTTGTGAGGCCATAGGTTTGATCTCCCAGCACGACAAAAAGTAAAAAGTAAACACAAGATGCTGGGTAGCACAAGGCAGGCATCTAGTTTCTCTCCTCACGAAGTCCCTAGGGATTGGGGTGGGTACTCAAAGCTCAGCCCAGAGGTGCCAGTAACTCCCAGATGGCAGGTGAGTATGACCATGCCCCTTGTGGCCAGGGGATGGAGACACTTGATTTACTTGTGATGGTGATAAGGAAACTCATTTTCATCTGCTACATTCTGGCCCAGTGTGGGATCACCGGGAAAGGGGAAAGATGCTCTCCAAATGCAATTTTAAAACCAAGCTGAGCCTGCCGGCCAGATGTGCAGCCCATTTTCCGACGGGGAGCATTTCCTCCTCCCCACCACGCTGAGGCTCCGTGCTAAGTGGCTCTTCTGGAAGAATCTGATTCTGGGCTCAGAGTCCAGGTAAAGATGTTTCTCCGGGCAGGGAGGTCCCGAAAGGAGCCCGTTTAATCTCTGGCAGGTCCTAGTTAAGCTTCCTCTCCCCCAAACGCCATTTGGGCTCTTTGAAATAAGTGCAGCAAATTAGTCACGAGCCACAGCAGCCTCGGAGCCTGCAATGCCACCAAGTAGCTCCGCCAGACAGCTTCGTGCGGCCCCCACTTCCAGAACGCACGGGCAGAGGCAGCTGGGTTCCTGCGGGGCGAGAAAAAGCGATTCCAGCCTGGGGGTGGCAGCTCAAGGCAGCAGAGCGTTACCTGGATCACAGGGGCATGAAATTAGCAGCAGCGAGCAGGCTGGAGCCAGGAATAGTTTGCCGATGCAAACTTGCTGCCTTTTGAGAGTGGAGTTCTGGGCCTGGATGTTGAGGGCTGGCGCCCTCATCCTGGTTGCGGGCACACATCATTCCTGGGCAGGCAGGAGGAGAGGTGAGCAGGGGACAGGGGTCCCTATGTGGGCAGGCTGGTGTCCCTTCTGTGGGTCCCAAGGCCCTAAGGACGAGAGTATGGCCGAGGGCATGAAGGAGCTGGGGCTGCCTAGGTGCAGAGGGAGGGCTGGCGTGAGAGGAGCCCTGGCCCAGAGAGGGTGGCCGAGGTACCAAGCACAGCACGAAGCTGGGGTCAGAGCCAGACAGACACTCCTGGAAAGCTCCAGCCAGACAGAGCCACTGCCACCCCGAGGACGTGAGGCCCAGTCAGATCTCTGCAGCATGAGTCCTCTTGACAATGGCCTCTCGGGCTCACTAAGCGCTGGGGGCCTCCCCAACCCCACCCTTCTCCACGCCTCCTTTGGAATCCCTGTGAGAGGGTCAGGAAAGTACCCAGGCCTCTTGGTGGAAGCTTCCCCATGGTCCCTACTGGAGGGAAGCATTGAGGCAACTTCTCTCCTCTCCATAAGATGGGTTTATCCAGGTGCAGTGACACACACCTACAGTCCCAGCACTTGAGAGGCTGAGGCAGGAAGATTGCTGGGAGTTGGAGGCCAGTCTGGGCTCCACAGTGAGTTCAAGGCCAGCCCGAACTGCGTAGTGAGGCCCTGGCTCAAAAACAAAATTAAAAAATTTAAAAGAGGCTGGGGATTTAGCTCAGTGGTGCCACTGCCTGCCTTGCAAGCACAAAGTCCCAAGTTTGATCCCTGGTACCCCCAAAAAATTAAATACGATTAAAAAATTAAAAGTTGGGGTTGTTCACCAGCCTAAACTGACTTCCAGGAGGTTGTACCATTACAGTACCTACCTGTACTTTCTCTCTTCTGCACTGCTGACTGCCAACAGGCACTCCGTGGTCACCCGCTGGCTAAAATGAAATTTCACTCTGACTCTGCCACAGCCAGCCACCATGCCCCTCTTCCCTTCCCTCTCCACCTACTAACACTTCACCTTTCTCTGGCTGCCCCAGGGATACTCTCTGAGGGGGTCCCCCAGGCCTGGTCTCATTCCTGCTCTTGCAGAAACCCCACACTACATCTTCCTTCCATAGTGGGTGGAAGAACCACCCCCAGTCTACCTAGAAACTCAGAATGTGATCCCACATGGAAATAGGGTTTTTGCAGATATGGTTAAGATGAGGTCACAGTAGGGTAGGGCAGGCCCTTAACCCAATGCTTGAGCTGAGTGAGGCAGGAGGGGTGCAAGTTCAAGCCCAGTGTGGGCAACCTAGACTTAATAAAAACTATAAAAAGGCCTGGGGACATAGCTCAGTGTGAAGACCCTGGGTTCAAACCCCCGTGCCTGTGCCTTCAAGAAGGGTCAGGAGGGCTGGGGATTTAGCTCAGTGGTTCCGCGCCTGCCTTGCAAGCTCAAGGACCTGAGTTTGATCCCTGGTACCAAAAAAAAAAAAAGGGTCAGGAAGGAGTACAAAAGGACATAGGGAGAGGCCACATGGAGATAGGGCAGAGGCTGAGGAGTACCAGAGAGGCTCGCAGAAACCAGGAACTCTTCCTGAAGCCTCATTCCCAGGCTTCTGGTTTGCCATCCTCATTTTGGCACTCAAGAGAAAGGGACGCACCACCCCTCCAGCACTTCGCCCCTGCATCTTGCACAAGCCTACCTGCTTCGCCAGCCTGGTGGCAGCCTCACCTCCAACTGTGCCCTCTCCTTTGCCCATTTTCAAGGCACTTTGGCACTGCCCATGCAGTGGGAGCATACCGGGCAACGTGTTATTCCAAAGCCCCAGAGTGCACACCGATGCATGCTACAGCGCTCTTTTTCCTGCCCCCTCTACCCCTTTTGGTTCAGCACCAACACGTACGATGGTCTCTCCACAACACTACAGCCATTTCATCCTTCTACAAATGCAAATATACCAGGCTCATGGATGCTCTGGGCCCTCGGGATTTGGCCTTAGTCACTGCCTTTGTGGAACTGTCACCTAGTCAAGGGGACAGTCAGCCGATGCACAAGCAGACAGTACGAGGGGGAGTGATACGTGTTACAAAGAAAAATCAGCAGGGTGGTTCTTCCGTGATCGCTTAAGGATCACCACCGTGGGAAAGAACCACAAGCAGGTATTTGTTTCAAGGATGAGCAAAAGACAATCTCCAGGCCAAAGCTGGCTGCCACCCTTTTGTAAATCCCACCTACACGTTCCTGTGCTGCGGTAGCCTTCACCCTTGGCAAGCAGAGCTGTGTAGCTGCAGCGGAGACCGTGTGGCCTGTGGAGCCTAGAATATTCACTCTCTGGCCCCACAGATAAGTTTTCAGGACTGTCTAGTTTAATGTTAATCTTAAAGAAGAAAACAGAGTCCTGAGTCACCCAGCAAGTGTGAAGCACAGCCAGAAGCAGATGCCAATCCTCCTGAATCCCAGGGTCTGTCCACCATGTGGGCGAGAAGGGAAGCCGTCTCTGCCAGGCCCCCATATGGCGCAAGCAGCTACATGCTCTCAGGCCAGAATTTCAGGGCAGAGGAATAGCTCAGAAACAGAGAAGGGTCAGGGAAACAGGGGAGCCCACACACGGGTACCTCAGTCATTGCAGATGCCTAGGCCATGCTATCCTTCCTCTCCTGTGGCCTGGTCTCTACCAGGTGACTGGGGAAAGGAGGAAGGCCATTCTAGAACCTCCCTACCCACTCTTGTCTGACCAGGTCAGCACATCCAACCCCCAGAGGCCCCCGCAAAACACTGTCACAGGCTGACAGCCAGTGGCAATGGTCATGGTGATCAGGAGGTGATCTGAGGTGCTCCAACCAGGAGAACCATAGGAGGGTGCCCTTCACTAGCCACCAGGCACTGCCTTGCCCCATGCACTGGTCTGCGATCAGGAGGCAGTTTCTCTCTGCAGGTGAAGTGGCAACTACAGGCAGCTGCAGACCTCAGGTGCACATGCCCACACACATACACACAACCACAGGAGTCCAGCAGAGCCCGAGGTCCCCCACTGTCACCAGACCCTTCTAGCCAGCCACCTCTGGTAATGAAGGCACTCTGCTTATTGTGCACAGACTTCCTAATCTGGGTTCTGCTCTAGACCTGCATGATGACCAATCATGTTAAAAAGACACTGGAGTACTGCAGGCCCAGGCCATCCTCTAATTTGTCGAGGAAATCACCTCTCAACTCTAAGGACGTGAGCAGGAAGAAATAAAATCGAAGGCAGAGAGCCAGTGACCAATACCCCAGGAGGGCCAGGGAACATGGCATAAGTGGGAAGGGAGTTCTGAGCACTCAGGGAGAAAACAGGAAGAGAATTAGAGCAGACAGGGCCACTGAAGGAAGGTGGGACTGACAGCATTTTAGGTTGGGCTTTTTCTCTTTTTTTTCCCAGGCTGGGCTTTTTCTTTTCCTTTGTAGGACATGGCAAGAGCTAAAAACAGCAGAAAAAGCCATCACAGGTGTATTTATTAGGAATGGCACGCTGGCTGGACCTGCAGTTAGAATCAGAGGGTGGACAAGGGAATAAAGAAAATTGACTTACTTTGGGTTTTAATTTTTAAAAATAGCAGTCACCCATGCTGGGCCAAGTGACAGGTGGCTGGCAGGGAGGGAGGTGACTGTCCTCTGTGCCAGGCGGGCAGCCACCCACCCGTGCCCTGTAGCAGGAAGCCAGCAGCCTCCTCCATCCTACCTGATCCAAACCCTTCTTGGGAACTCCGCTCTGAGAAAGTGCACTGCTCGCATCTGCTCCATTTGGAGGGTCTGTGTTGCACTCACACGACCCCTGGGGGCACCACCCCCCTTCTGAGTCTGGGATGCTCCCTGCTCCCTATGGAATCTTCCTATGGAGATGCACGCGCAGGACTGAGGGTCTGGACAGTCACCAGTGTCCTCCCGAGGGCCCAGGAAGCCTCATGCAGATTGGGACGCTCCAGGGGTTGCAGCCCCTGCTCTTGACATGAGCAAGTCACTTATGGTCCTCACTTTCCTCCTATGCAGAACAAGATGGCTATGAGGCTAGCAGCAGAGAGTAGTGATTTCAGGATGTAGCCCACGAAAGGGCAGAAAACCCATTTGATGCGTCACGGCGAGAATCACTCCTTCTTTCTTCTTACTAAAGATGAGATGTCTGCGTCCTTTCCCGGATCCCCCTCCTCTGAGGAGGGCACTTGAGCCCTCTGGCCTCCTCCTAGACCCCATTCACCCAGGTTCCCTCCCCTTCCTCCTCTCTCCTGCTTTCCTTTGCATCATCCTGCAAACTTTCTCTATTGCTCTCATACTCACAGTAACAGAACAGGAAATTCACAGCCTTCCTCACGGTTCCCTGCATCCTGGCCTCATGGCCCTGCCCCTGTTTAAAGCAAACTCCCTAAAATAGGTCTCTAGGGTTACCATCTCCACTGCTCCCCCCAGCCTCTCTCACAGCCACTGGTCCAGCTGCTGCTGTGCCCTTCGTGGCGCTGCTCCACAAGGTCTTCAAGTGCCTGTACAAGGTAAAAACCTCCATCCTTGTCTCATGTGGCTTATAGCAGCAATGGCACTCGCTCCTCCTCAACAACTACAACCAGAAAGAGGGTTTGTTTTTGGATGTAGATACCGCTTCCTAAAACAGTGGCTTTCATTACAGACATGGAGGTCTCTTGCCAGGTGCAAAGTGCCTCGTGGCTAGGAAACATTTGAAAATGCAGATGCAGACCTCAGAGGTTGAAAGGGTGAACAACACAGGCTCAGAGAGCGAAGGTCTGGGTCCAGAGGTCATTTACTTTGTAACTGGGAACAAATAACTTACCCTTGTCTGGCCTTGGTTCTGTGCTCTGTAAAATGGGCATAAGAAAGCAATGACTTAGGGCTGCAGCAAGGACCTCAAAGCAAAGCCTCGAGCATCCAGTGCAGCTGGATAAGCTCAGCTTAGTCAGTGAGGAATCGGCACCCAGTGCAGCGGCCGCCCACTATGAGGGCTGTGGATATGGCTGGGACCCTGCACAGTCCTTGCCAGCAGCAATTGGGCAATGTGGGTGTTCTGGGGATTTTTTCCCTTGTGACACTGTCAGGCTGTGTCCATGTCACAGGCATGGAAGGCCTGGGACCACAGAGTTCCCGCAAGCCACCTGGCAGGTAGGGGCACTGCCAGGATTGGATTCCTTTTTTGCTGAATCTGGGTTCTTCCCTGGGACCCTGGGGTCCTAGGAGACAGGCAGACATGGGACAGGCAGACAGGCAGACAGAGCTTTCATGAAATAAATGACCCTAAGGGCTGAGGATTTAGCTAAGTGGCGCTGTGCCTGCCTCACAAATGCAAGGTCTTGAGTTTGAGCCTCTGCACTGGAAAATAAATAAATTAATGGCCCCAAACTCTTAAAACTCCTGGGCAGGTGACCTCCACTCCCTGGTAGCACACTGAGAGGTTCCTGGGCTGGTCAAGGGCCTCCCAGCAGCTCAGCGGTATGGTGGGGTGGAGGCCAGGGTGGTCTCTCTCGTGCCCATGGCTTCACGTGCTCTGATTGGGCCTAAGAAGAGGGGGCTACAGAATGTCCTCTGTCCCCCAGTCACACTCATGTGGCTCCCTCAGCCTCACTCAAGGGAGCGTCTACCAAAGGAGGGCAAAGGACCCCAGGCCATCACCCAGGAGGCGGGCTTGGGGACAGCACAGCCTTGCCGAGGGGGTTCATCAAGCCACACATCAAACCATCCCCCTGGGTCACTTACATTCCAAGAGCACCCTGCTCTGCTGAGACGAGCCCATTTCCTGGCAGGGTGGCCCCTCCGATTCCCCCAGGCAGAAGCTTGCCTCCAATGCTAGGTTGAACAACGGACCTGTACCACAGGAAACTCTTCAGAAGGCTCGCCGGTCTCTTATGATGTAGCCAAAGCGCCCGCCCCCCCCACCGCAGATGGGGTGACCGGCCCAGGGGCTCCCCAGTGGCTGTGTGAGGCTGCGTGGGAGCCTCACAGACAGAGCTTGGACACTCCTGCACCCAGCCCCTTCTCAGCCTGACCATGTGAGAATTGGCTGGGAGGGCGGGTAGCTTGTTTAAAAAGCTCCCCAGGTGACACCAGTGTGTGTGCAGCCAGGGCTGAGGACACCAGGGCGGAGGGACAGGGTGGAGGGACAGACTGGAGCATGTCGGTTACCAGCACGGGCTCTGCCAACTCAGCTTGGGCCAAATGTCTCTGTGCCATGTGCTAGCAAAGGACTTGGGGTGTGCTTCAGTTTCCCCATCTGGAAATTGGGAAAGCGATTCATCAGACCACCAAGAGGTGGGTGGATACTGGCTGCGTGTAGCAGGGACTTGGGAACGTCAGCAGATCACTGACGAGCCCTCTGATGACCCCTCTTTCACTTCCTCTCCGCCACACTAGTTCATTCTGGTTACTGTTAGCGCTTCTTCTCTGGATTGCAACGCCTACCATTTGTCACACAGACGGCCGCACTAGCTGCCTCTTCCAGGGGCAGAGGGATGGAGCCAGACCACGGGCTGTAAACACAGGGAAGAGCAGCTCTCAGTCTCCCCACCTGCTGGGTCAGGCCGACCTGACCTCCTTCCTATGGCAGGAGCCCCACTTTATGTCTATGCCAGTCCGCCTAAAAGAGCAGAACTTCTTTGGCGGTGGTCACTGTGACCCCAGGTCTCCTCCAGCTCCGTACAGAGCCGTGCTATCCTTATCTCAGACTGGAGTAATATGAGGCTTCCTCCACAGCCTGTGATAACCAGTGCCACACACATTTGTGATGTGCTGCTATGTGCTGGGCACCATGCCCGGTGTGCCAGGGGCACAGGGCTGTTCAGTAAGAGCTGTACTCTGTCTCCTGAGAGCTAGCAGTTTATGGGGGAGGCGTCCTCTGTGTCATCTGGGATCTGAAGTTGGCGCCTTACTGAGGGCTGCAAGGCCTGGTGTGCTACAGCAGGCCAAGTATAGGGAGCAATGGCTGCCCTGCCGGTGCACAACACCCATGGCCATGAGCTGAGGACTTGGTGGACACACAGGGCTCTGGGGACCCAGCAAGGAGCTCCCAATGCACAGAGAGGAATGTGGGAGCCCTGGGAGGCACTATCACCCTCCTGCCCAGCTCCCTGTGCTGTCTTGGCGGAAGGGAGCAGGGATAGCCTACAGGAGGCACTGAGGCATGCATGGCAGGGGCCATGCAGGAGGAGGCAGGGGTAGGGGTGGGGCTCAGGCACAGGCACAGGGAGGGACAAGAGACACTGTCAGTTTGCTGCCCAGCGGCCAAGATCAGGCATGTGGGGTTGCAGGATAGAAGATCAGGCCAGACCAAGGACATGCTCTCCACAGAGGAAACACTGGTGGAGTCAGGATGTAGGGTGCTCCCTGTCCCCAGGACAGTCCCCTACACACTGCTTTCTGAGCATGATCACCTCTGTCACCATCTATGTGCTTACATCCTCCATGAAATTCTCTGCAGCCCTTCCTAGCCGTGTGATCTTGGGCAGGTTACTTAACCTCTCTGAGCCTCTGGCTTTTTGTCTCCAAGAAAAGGATTCTTGCCTTTCAGGACTAATGAAAGGTATCATACCTCTGCCTTCACACTGGCCCAGGAAATGGCAGCTGCCTGCACTATCCGTTGATGTCACGTCTTCCTCTTTTATGCTCTAATTTTTTGGATCTGGGCCAACAGCCTGTGGTGGGTTTATTTGAGGCTCTCATTCCAGAAAACAGAGATGAGAAAGCCCAGCAAGAGGGTGCTTTCTAAACCATCCCTGAATCTGTTCTAGGCAGAAGGAAACCAAGCGGGGTGGGAGGTGACCCTGGAAGTGACATCATTTGGAATGTGGGGGAGGTTCTGTTCAAACTTCCTGCTGGGCCAGAATCTCCAACAGTGGTTTCCAGCCCAGCAAAATATCAAAAGGAAAGTGGGGAAACAAACCAGTGGCTGCTTGGCTAATGGAGCTGCAGGTGGCCGCAGGAGACAGTCCCATTTGACTCTCCTGCTCCTCCCTCCACAGGGGTCCTCAGGATGCAGGGCCGAGCCGCACCACGTGGGGGGAAATCTGGAAGAGGGGGAAGCACCGGGTGGGGGCGGCGGTGGCAGGCGTGAGGAATGAGGCAAAGAAAAATGGCCTGCAAAATGCACAACGCCCAGCATGCTTGCTTCCCGGAGCCGGCCCATGAATCGAGGGGTGACAGGTCTCTCATCTCTGATGCCAAGAGCCAGGAGCTCCGGGCAGCCGCAGGTACTACATCCGCACCTGCCAGCACTTGGGAAGAGGCAATAAAGCATCGTGGCAGGGCCGGGAATGCCAAGTGCCTGCAGCTGGGAGGATGGCCCTGCGAGTTCCCTGGCAACGAGGGCAGCACCGGGACCACGTCGGCCATGCCGGCTGGCTCATCCTCCTGCAAAGCCTCTGCCCAGGGACGGGGTGACCGCTGGAAGCCGGCCAGGACAGGTGCACACACAAGCTACCCCAGGCTGGCTCGCTGGACAGGCGGTGACTTTCTGCAGGAAGCCCGCTGGGCGGCCCAAAGCTGGGACGCCTGAGTCCCCAGTAATTAAAAGAGTAGTAAAGCAGCCCAGCGAAGCAGGTGCCTCTGGAAATCCGCATGGGCAGTGAGTGGTGGAGACTGTGGGCGGGGCCCTGGAGGATCATGGCCATAATGTTGGCACACACCTGTAATTCCAGCCCCAGGAAGGTGACACAGAAGGACTGTCATGAGTTTGACGCCAACGTGTTCAAGGCCAGCCTAAACTACATGGTGAGACTCGGACTCAAAACCCCTCCCCCAAATGACGGTGACGTCTATACAGCAGCCTGTGACACATGGGACTGGATGCCATTGTCACAACAACCCTGATCAGAAGGTGGCAGCAGTGCTGTCCTCTTAGAACTAGGAAAGCGAGGCAGCACAGAGCCACTGAGCCCAGGGCTGAGCCAGGCAGGATGCAGACCCAGGGGCTCCCCCAGGCTGTGCTTCTCAAAGTCCATCGAGCCCATCGGTCCCGGGAGCACAGGAGCCCAGACAGGCTGGGTGGCACTGGGCTGGCGTCACCAACGAGCTCCCGGTGCTCCTGGCCCGCGGACCACACCAGAGTAGCAGGGCTCTAACCACTGGACTCCCCTCCTAGGGATGTCTTTGCCACACAAATGAGACTCTGGGGCATCTGTGAATTCCCAGAATGGCAGAGGAGGCCAGGAAGGGTGTCAGAACTGTGGGATCCGGGGTGGAATGTGGGGAGCAGAAGTTTTAGAAATACCCATTTTAATCTGAATGTGGTGGCGCATGACTGTAATCCCAGAATTCTGGGAGGCTGAGGTAGGAGCATCACAAGCTTGAGCCTTCGCTGGGTAACTTAGTGAGACTCTCTCTTGAAAAATAAAAAAGGCTGGGAAGAGAGCTCAGTGCAAAGGCCCTGGATTCATTCTACAACACCCACAAAAAGAAAGAGTGAGAGAGAGAGGATCAATTTTCTACCCTCTGAACCCTGCCTTGCTCCCGGGCTGAACATCCCCCACCGGCCTTTGCAGAGCTGAGCTCCTTCTCACCCCTACTGCAACCATCTTAAAGTTCCCCTTGTAGTTCTAACAAGTGACTGAATTAACTTTTTCCTTACCTCACCCTGCCCCCCTGGAAAAAGTCACTGGCAAAGTCGGCAGCTGTGGGGGAGGCTCTGTGCCACACCACCAAACACAATCCAGATGCCTCTGCTGGATGTGCGAGGTCCAGGTGACAGTCCTGAGGGTGTCCCTGTGACCACCTTAACCGCCAGTACACAGGGCACCCACAGCCTGCTCTGCCGCTGGTCCCGTGCGCTCGAAGTTCTCCCTGCTATTTGCATCCAGCCAGTGCGAGTCAGAGAGACCTCTCCTTTGGCACCAGACTATTTGTCTCCAAGACTACATTTTTCCCCTGGGCTAGGTTTGGAGTGTCCCCAAGGCTTCCTGTGTTGAAACGTAATCCCCGCCTTGAGGGATCAAGATGAGAAGCGTAATCCGACTGTGGCATTCAGAGCGGGGACCTTGCGGGTGACTAGGACCAGACAGTGCCATGAGGGCAGAGCCCCAGGATTGAGTCCCAGTGACTTCCTAAGACCAGACTCATATACACACATTCTCCCTGTCTGGCCATGTGGTGCCCTCTGCCATCTGGGGACTGCAGCAAGGCCGTCACCAGATGTAGCCTGTCACTTGGCACCCCCAGCACCATGAACCAAAATAAGTCTCCTCTCGTTGTAGGTCACCCAGTATTATCACAGGTCACTGTGGGATTGTGTTAGTGGCCACAGAAAATGGACGTGGGCATTCTTGTCTCTAATGACAGAACCTCTGCTTAAGTGGGCACGTGGAATAAAATCACACTTAAAGATTATACTTCTCAGCCTCCAATGCATTGCAGAGTTCTGAGCAATGCAGTGTAAACAGTAGCAACGTGTTATTTCTAGGAAGTGTTCTTAAAAACAACTGGCATTTCCTTCTTCCTACTGATGTAATGGCTGGAGCTCCTACAGCCAACTTAGTCTATGAGGTGACCCTGGACAGGAGAGTTACACACAGTGAAGCAACTATGTTTCTGACCCTGTAGAGCATCATAGCAACTGTAGGCCAGCCACTTCAGTCTTGAGAAAGAAAAATGACCTTCTGTCTAGTGTTAGCCACAGCTCTTTCAGAGTTTTCAGAGTTTTCTGAAACACGTCCAGTGCTCAGCCCTTACCAGGATGTCAGAGTCCTCAGGGTCCCTCCTCGAGGCTGGGCCGGAGCAGTTGTGGAGCTTGAAGGCCCAGTACTCCTTGGCGGTGACGAAGAAGTTAAATGGCAGCAGGCCGCCGATGCCCAGGCTGAAGAAGATGGCGTAGGTGGCGTTGCAGCGGTTGGGTGGCGGGCGGTCCAGCTGCTTCCTGAGCAGCGCCTCCTGGTCGGCCCTCAGCAGGCTGCCAGTGGCTCTGTAGGTGGAGTTGGAGCTGTGATTTGCATCGTCCTCTGAGGCAGTGGCCACTGTTGGGAGAGACCCGGACAGGAGGTGAGCTGGGCACAGCTGGGGACTCACCTGTCCTACAGTGAAACTACCCGCTGCTGGGTCACTGGGTGGGGGGCTGCAGGAAGACAAAAATCAGACTTGGAGGAAGATAGTTTCTCAGGAGTGTAAGTGACTTTCTGGGTCACCCCAGCCATGCAAAGGCAGGACAGGTAGCCCACAAGTGTGGGATAGAATGGTGTAAGACACTGCAGCCCAGTCTTGGAGGGCAAACCTGGCCTAAGACGTTCACCTTCTACTCTACACAGCCATGGGAAGACGAAGGAGGATCCCTGATGGGCCAAGAACAATCTCTATACTCTTTCTGACTTTATGCCAAAAAAAGTGGAGGACACAGCATAGAATACAATAATCATGCAAGTGTGCTGGGAAGAGAAAAACACACACATACACACACACCTCTGATCTGCACAAGTACAGACTGTCTCAGGAAGGACACCGAAGACATTTCTTTCTTTTCTTTTCTTTTCTTTTCTTTTCTTTTTTTTTTTTTCTTTTTTGAGACAGGGTCTTGTTAAGTAGCCCAGGCAGGCCTTGAGCTCATGGGAATCCTCCCACCACAGCCTCCCAAGTGCTATTACAGGTCTGCGCTTGAGCCTGACAACAGCCAAACGCATTGTTAGTTATAACTCTAAGACCCCTTCCTCAGATGAGGCGGTCTGAGGCTCAGCATGGCTGTGACTCACCCAAGGCCACTCAGCTACCGGACGGCAACACACTGAGTGGTCTGGAGCCCACACCGGCCTGCCCAGCCTCCCTGGAAGGGCACGCTGTGAGCTTGACCTTGTGCCAAGTGCCTTCCTTGAGGCCTCACAGCCAGGGAGCTGAGACCAGAGAAGGGAGCAGGCAGACACTCTCATCACCTTTTACTGATGTCTGGGCTCTGAATCGGATGGTGCCCTACCGGGCAGCGTGCACCCTGAGGCCCGCCTGCAAGGCGGAGGGATGCTCAGGCCCAGAGCGCCAGTCAGCAAGTCTATTTTAAACTCCTTTCGCCAAGCAGAGCCCCTCCAGAGCCTCGATCGACCAGCATCAAACCTAACCAGACAGGTGTGCACACCCTTGCTCAGGATTAGGGTCAGAAAAGGCAAAATGGAATCAGGACCCGTGGCGAACAACAGAACTGCAAGAGATGCAAATGTTCCAGCTGGGAGGGGTGCAAGGTCCAAGAGCAGCCCCCACCCGGCCAGGGCACCTTCTCAGCTCCCGTGTCTATTTGTCCAGGACCGGTCAGCCTTGACCAAGCTTTGAAGGAGACAGGAATTTTCTCTATCCCGGGTCATGGGCTGGGGCACTGAAGTGAGCAAAGCCTTATTACTCTTTAAAAAGCTATCTGCTGGCTTTTGGATTAAAAAAAAAAAGAAAGACAAAGAAAGGTAAGGAAATGCCCAAGCTCCCCAGGGTGGCCAAGCCTGCCTGGCCTTGCTCCTTCCTTTGGGACTTGGGGCTGCAGACCCTCATTTGGGCTGGGAAGCCTGGGTGCAGGTCCCAGCGAGGTTCCCAACTCTGGCTGAGCCAATCTGCCCTGTGCCAGAGGGGAAACTAAACCACGGGACAGCAGAGGCCCCGGCAGAATCGGCTCCCCAGTTGGGGCCCACGGAGCCAGCCGTCTCAGGGATCTTCGGGGCTGCCTGGTCCACACTCGGGCCCTGGGTCGGGACGCTGAGGTCCAATCTCAAGAAGGAGCAAGGGCGAGAGGGACAGGGGCGAGCTGCAGATCCGGGGCGGGGGCGCCGCACAGGAGGCCGGGATGGGC
>NW_022900932.1:19429841-19440410 GCF_012274545.1 Fukomys damarensis
GGCCCCTCCCGCGCTCCCGGGCGCCCCCTCCTGGCGCGGGCTGGGTCTGGCGTGCGCCCGCTCTGGTGTGAACAGCGAGGCTCTGCGCCCCTGATCCCTGCCCAGGGTAACTTCATTGCAATCGCCAGGCCCCATCTCCCTGCTCTGGAGTTGGACCTCAGGCCCCCAGGGTGAGCGTGGTCTCCTGGGCTAGGCCGAAGTTTCCGGGAAACCCGGAGCTGGAAGCGCAGGTGGTGGCTGTGAGCAAGTCCAGCTTCACACCTGACCTTGGCCTCCGTAGGCCGCCGCAGCTGTGTGTGTGCGGAGTGTCAGTCCACACCCGGTGCTATAGGCGTATGATACAGGAATGGTGTATGGACCTCCAGGCAGTGCAAGGGAAATACAACTCCCAACCTGCCAGATGGCCAGCATGCCAAGTTCCTGCCCTCTAAAATCAGAGAAGAAGTCGAAGAGGAGAGGAAGAAGAATTTATTGAAAGACAGATTCTAAGAGAGACAGAAGCAGGCCGGGAAAGTGGGTGGCCCCTCACCCTGCTTCTCAAGGGAGTTTTATGGAGCAAAGCCACAAAGTGAGGTGGGTATAAGGTGGGACAAAACTATAGTTAACTAAGAAGATTACGAGTATGGTCGCTTAGATAATATTGATTAAATGGGGATCAGATGGGGAAGCAAGTCTCCTAGCAAGCACGCCTGGGACGAACAAGGACTTTCTGGGAAGGAACGGGTTAGGGACCTCTTTTGGAAGGGATGGCCCCACCTAGGTGATTGATGCCTATTAGAATATTAGTCACTGCGGTTCACCCTTTAGGGAAGTATGTAGTTGTAGTCAATTTTCTTGGTCTTGAAGCCTGGCTTCCAGTGACTGTGCCTCCAGCCACAGTTACTTTCTTCGGCACTGACTCTTTTGAGGGCCCAACCCTGTCTGACTGCCTATAATATTTCTAACTAACTTAGCTGTCTACAGTACTAGGAACTGCAGTTAGGAAAGGGGGCTTCATTGGGCTCTTAGGAATTGCATGGGGCGTGGTGGTGCACATCTTTAATCTCAGCACTCAGGAGGCTGAGGCAAGAGGCTCAAAGCCAGCCCTCGCTACCTAATGAGTTCAAGGACAGCCTGAGCTATACAGGGAGACCCTGTCTCAAAACACAAAAAAACAAAAGGAAACAAACAAAAACCTCCACAGCTCCAGATAAGTCCAGAAAAGGCAGGGAAGGCGGAGCTTCTGTGAGCAAAGTTGTCCTTTTATTGCACAGCGGTAGAGATTCTTCTGTGGCTATGCAAGGAGCAGAAGGTTACACCCTGCAAACAGCCATCAGAGGAAAGTTCCTCACCTTGGCTTTGCACTTTGGGCCTCTGGGGACAGAGCACCTGTCTGCTTGTCCGACGTGCCTGCAGGTATGGTGGACAAAGTTCACATCCAGACGGCAGCCAGCACAGAGTCACATGAAACTCCTGCTCCCTCGGGATCTTCTGGCACCACTGTGAAAAGCTTTGTCCTTTTTTTTTTTTTTTCTAGCCAGTTCTGGGGCTCAAACCTAGGTCCTCATGTATACTAGGCAAGTGCTCTACCTCAGAGCTACAGCCTCAGCCCTCATTTATCAGGATTTTCCCTTTTATTTTCACAGGTGTGTACATGGGAAAGAAGCCAGAACCTTCCCAGGTCAACTTCTGGCCCTGTTTATTGACCAGTCCAAAACCGGGATCTAGAGGACTTGGCGGGGCCCGATGTTGGGGCCCTCCACAGCCCATCCTCACAGAGGTGCCACCGCGTTCTCAAGCTGAGCTCTTGCTGGTGCAGCTTCTTAGAGCCTTACCGCTCCTGGCCTGAGCTCTCCTTGTATCACCAGCATCCCCCAAACACTGGATGATCCTAGAAGTCTCTGGGCCTGCACCCCACTTCTTGGGTCCTTCCTAGAGTTTCAGCCCTCCCTTCCTTTCTCTGCCTTGTTTTGCCAGCCAGCACAGCACAGAATAAATGTTGAGTAAATGATGAATGAATGCCATCGGTCCGGCCGGGGACTTAGCTCAGTGGTTCCACTGCCTGCCTTGAAAGAGCAAGGGCCTGAGTTCAATCTCCAGTACCAAAAACAAAAAAAAAAAAACAAAAAACAAAACTAGGGGCCTGGGATTTAGAGCTCAGTGGTGCCACCGCTTGCCTCAAAAGTGCAAGGACCCAAGTTCTATTGGAGTTCCATCCCCGGTACCAAGACAAAACCAAACAAAACTAGGCTCATGCCTGTAATATAGGACAGTACCTTTCTTGGGGAAAGGCACTTTCACCCCCTCAAGAGAAGCACAAATCCAAGAAAACCTCTCTCACTCTCTCTGTCTTGAACTTATTTCTTTCAGGATGTAGTTGCACGCGCACACACACAAAGCTTCCTTTTTTCTCCTCCTGTTTAAAAACCTAAGTCCTGGTAGCTCTTTCTCTAACAGTAGTCAGCAAACTTGTAACCTTATTCTGAGTAGGGCGGGTTAGGCTCCTTACCTCACTCTGGGAGTCTCCTCAGACCCCGGCAGTTTGAGGTAAGAGATGGGGGATGGGGGTCACTGGCTGGAGAAGTGGGCCTTAACCTGCTGGTCACGGAACTCCAGCACATGCCCCGCCCTGCTTGTGGAACCAATCAGAGAGTGCTTTCTTTAACTCTTCTTGCAGAACTGGAGCAAGTGTTGATAGGATGGCCTAGACCTGACATCAGCCTGAGGAGTGGGAGATGCAAAAAATAGCCACCAGTGAGCTCTTGGCCCTGTGCTGTCTTTCACAGTGGCCGGCTCTCACCCTGAACAGTGTGCTGTTTCCTACTTTTAGTTGGCCCGAATTCACTGTGCGGAGTGTGTTTCTTTTCCTACCTTTATGTAAAACCTCTTCAACTTTTGTGCTTCTCTTGACCAATTCTTTGTTCAGGACAGAAAGAACCCAGAAACTACCTCTAGGAGACTCCAGCACCCAAAACCTGGTAACATCGTAATGCAAGATCCTCCCAGGGAGGAATCCCACTACTCTGAGTCCGGGACCCCGCGATGCACCATAAACACCCCGGAGAGACGATTCTTGATGCAAAACACAAGAGGTCTTTATTCCAGCACGCTGGGGCTCAGCTCAAAACCCTCGCAGGGGCAGAGGAGTTGAGCCCCGAAGCAGGGTAGAGACACAGTTTTTAAAGGAAAAAACCACAAGCTATAGGTTAGGGGCAATTCCGAGAAAGGAGTCAATTACGGGAACATTCAGTTACAAAGGATGAGGACTTCAGGGAAGTGGGACCATGGATTGTTCAAAGGGGTAGGGTCTGTTCCACACCAGACGTTTATCTTGGTTCCTGCCTCTCAGGAATGTTTAAAGCGACCTTTTGACCTGTCATGGTTAGCTGACTCTGCTAGGGGTTGGGCTCTTAGAGCTTCTTAATACTTTTCCTAACAGTAACACAAGGAAAAGTCCTCTCACCCTGAGATGTGGTAGGGAGTGGGGGAGAAGTGTCCTCCTGTCACCATTTTAGCCTTGTTTAAACATGAATCCTTTTGATGAACTTTTTCTCATTTGGGCCCCACAACTTGGTGACTGTTACGGGAAATAATACCAGAGATGAAATATAAAATATTCTATCTCCCAACCTGTTAACTGTATGATACACTGATTTCTTGTTCTCTAGAAATCAAACAAGTCCTGGGAACAATGGCGGTTATGAGGAGGAAGATAATTATTGATAGGAAGGCTCCTGAGGGCCTGGAGTGGTCCTAAGTGGGTAGCTGGGGACCCCACTTTGCAGGAGTTTTATAAGGTGGAGCCCACGTGGGTACCACATAGACCACAGCTGTGAGCACCCAATAAGGTTACAAATGTAGTCACTTAGACCCTGGTGGTCCAATTGGGAAACACGTCACGTAACAAGCGTGATGGAAAGGGCAAAGATTCTCCTAGGAAGTGGTGAGTCCAGAGGTCTCTGGTCACCACCGGGTGGTTAATGACTATGTAGACTTTATTAGGCTCAGTGTTTATTCTTTGAAGAAGTATGCAGGTCTGGTCATCTCGTCTTTATCTTGAAGCCTGGTTTCAGCTGACACGTCTCGGGTGCAGCTGTGGTGCATTTCACCTTTGTTCTGAACCTCTTGAGGACTTAGCCCTATCTGACTGCCTATATTTCTACCTAGCTCATCTGTCTATGACAGGACTATCACCCCTATTTTTTTTTTATTTTTTGGTATGGGCGATCAAACTCAGGACCTTGTGCTTGCCAGGCAGGCTCTGGGCTGCTGAGCTACATCCCAGCCTCACTCCCATCTTACAAATGAGGACATTAAGGATTAAAGGAGGTCAGTAGCGCTTATCTTGATTACTTCTTTGTTCAGGACAGAAGGAACCTAGGAACTGCCTCTAGGAGACTCCAGTACCCCACAACTCAATAACAAAAGCGTTCAAAGAATATTTTTAGGTAAAAAGTCTTAGATCACCCATATAAAACAAAACAAAACAAAACAGACAAGACAGTGCACACCTGTTATACCATCACTCCAGGACACGAAGCAAGGGGAATTAAAAGTACAAATCCAGCCTGGGTAATTTAGTGACTCATTGAGACTTTGTCTCAAAAAAAAAAAAAAAACAAAAAAACAAAAAAAACAAAACAACAGCAACAACAAAAGCCCAAAACAAAACAACTATGAGGGCTGGGAATGTAGTTCAATGTGAAGGCCCTGGGTTCAGTCTCTGGTGTCACAAACAAAAAAACTAACAAACACCCCTCCCCAAACAAAGACAATAGATTGGGCTTTTGCCTTTCTCCGTGTCGTGCCCGTGCCCGTGAATGGGTAAACTGAGTTTAGGAATGCTTTGTGTAGATTCACAAATTCCACAGACCCCACCCCCACCGCGGCATATTCCCTGCTGCAGACCGTAAAGCTTCTGCCTGTCTTGAGGGCCCACACTCTACCCTCAGGAGTGTGTATTTCACTCTGCCTAATGAAGCCTTTCTGTGCCTCTCAGGGACACACCCTGAAAATTCTTTTCTGTGACAGAGTCAAGAACCTACAGGTGGGCTGAATTGGGGGAACTCTTCTGGCTTTGTTTGGGTGACGAGACCAGGTGATAAAAACATCTACCCTGACAGATTAGCAGAAAAGAGAGCCAAGCTGGCCGTGGGTGGCCGGTGGTGCAAACCTGTAATAATTCCGGCTCTTAGGAACTTGAGGCAGGGGAATCACTGGGAGTTTGAGACCAGTGGGGGCTACATAATGAGTTCAAGGCCAGCCTGAGCTACACCCTGAGATCCTATCTCAAAAAAAAAATAAATAAATAAAAAGGAGAGAAAAAAATGGAGAGAAAGGGAGAGGGGAGGGGGAAGGAGAAGGAAGAGGGGGGAAAAGGGTAAAGGGGGGAGGTGGGGGAAAAGAGAAGCAGAGGGGAGGAGATGTTCTCTACAGGGATACATTTCCCTCACAAAAGGCAACTCCTCCTGTTTCCAAGCTTTTCTTTTGTCTGCATTTCTCACAGTGATGTCTCCAAACGATCCTTCTGCCGGAAAGGCGCAGATTAGTCCTAGTTTGGGGTAGCCAGTTCTGACTCCTCGGTGTCTAGAGTGGAGGGGCCGCACTTCCAGGCCAAAGGTTCCTGACTGGCCTCTGGAGTGGGGCTGGAAGGCAGTAGGGCTCAGCAGGGCCACCTGTAAGCATGGTTAGACTATCAGGGAAGGGAAGGATTTGTAGATGGTAAAGTGTGGTGCACCCGGAAGACATCTTCAGGGTTTTTTCCCTTTATTTTGGGGTGCTAGGGATGGAACCAGAGCCTTACACGCTCTGGGCAAATGTTCTATCGCTGAGCAATATCTGCAGCCCAAGCATCTTTAGTCTTAAATACACATGAAAAAGGAGGGCCGGGGATTTAGCTCAGTGGTTCCACCACCTGCCTCGTAAGGGCAAGGTCTCTGGTATGATCCCTAGTACAAAAAAAGAAAGAAAGAGGAGGAGAAATTGAGGAAGGGGAAGAGAAAGGAGAAGGAAGCTGGGAGGAAAGGGGAGAGAGGGAGTCCCCATACAGCCCAAGCCCTTTCTACGAGGTTCGTGGTTTATACCTGCAGCCCCGGAACAGGCCTGCCATCCCTCCTGAGGTCGGGATGCCCTGAAAGCACTGTGTGCTGACAGAGTCCTCTTGCTGTCCCAGAAGGGCTGTTCCTGGACCCTGGGAGCCAGCAGGGACGATGCCAAGCTGGCCATGGGAACCCAGAGGAGGTCCTCTGGCCTGGGGGACAGGACTGGACTCTGGAATCCAACAGCCCTAGTCTTGGGCACTGGTTAGCCCAAGGAAGGAAGGCCCTGGTTTCCTGATTTGCAGAGGGGCAGTGCTGACTCTGTCTCGAGAGCACATAGCAGGTCCCACAAAGCCAGAAGTGGTTCTGTTAAGCAAGGTGACCTGAGACCTGTAGGGATGGGGGAATGAGATACCCCTCCTCCACATCAAAAGGTCACACTGACCCGCCTGTAACAAAGGCAGGCAGGCGAACAAGGAGAGAGCGTAACAGGTCTGGTTAATCCGTTTTATGTGACACAAAGCCTTCTGAAATGAAGACACAACTTGAACTATTCATTTTTACGCTTAGGTTCAACCAAGCACAGACAGCCATGTCGCACTGAGATTGGACGGAAAGCTATGATCCAAAGCCAACAGGCCTGGCTTGTGTGTTCAGGGTGTCGGGCCTCTGGGTGGCACCTCTCCTCTGGGCATGGGGCACAGGAATTGGGCCTTTCAGAAAGGCAGGGGGTGACCTCTTGGCTTATGCTGGCTTTGGGGGAAGGTGTTCTAATTCCTAGGGCCCAGGGAGGAGATAGGAGGGAACAGAGGGCAGAGAGAGGCTTTGCTTCTGAGGGCCCATCACCTTTAGATCAACCTGGGGAAGGGTGTTCTAAGACCCGACAATACTGAGCTCCAGAGGACCACCATGTTGAAGCCCACTGCCCAGTCCCAGGAGGTAGGTACCATACCATAGTTAGTCCCCTTTTGCTTATGAGAAACTGGGGACAGAGAGGTTCACACCTGTCTCACAGTCTGGCCCTACAAGCTCTCCTCCCCTCCCCTGAGGTGAAGGCAGGCGATCAGACAAAACTCAGAGCAGCTGGGCCCAGCTCCGACCTGGTGAGCAACGCGACCGCCTTGCACAGGGTTTGCTGGCCGATGCTGCCACCTCGTGGTGCTTTCCAGTCACTGCATATGCTCACAGGCCAGGCTCTCTCCGGATGGGGCCCTTCCAGGCCGGTTAGGGGTGACCTCACTGCTGGGCACCAGCTCTACCTCCAAGACCGAGGACCCTTCCCTTTCTCATGCTTCCAGCCTCACACCCTCTACTTCATTCTGTCCCCGCTTCTTTTGTTTTATCGCCTCACATCTGTTTTGTGGAAGTATAACCTACATGTCAGGACTAGCGTGCAAGCCCTAAGTGTGGAGTCGACGAACGATCACAGGACAAGACACGTTCACAGCATCAGCACCTGGATCAAGAACGGAACAACCCTGACGCTCCAGAGCTCCTCTGCTCGGGTCCACTGCAGCTCGAATACACAGCCGTCCCTCCACGCGGTGGCACAGAACCTTTATCGTGCCGCAGACTCTGTGTGAGGAATGCGAACGGGCACCTGGTCTGCGGCCCGCGGTGTCTGCAGCCCACGGGGAGGACGCCCAGACGGGCCCGGGCCTGCCTGGCCGCCTCGCTCACACCGTCTGCAGGAGATGCTGGCCTTGCGTGGGGCCCCGCGGGATCGCCGTCCACAGCGTGAGTGATTTCTGTCACACACACACACACACACACACACACACACACACACACACACACTCTCTCTCTCTCTCTCACACACACACCGTGTTTTAGGATCTAATCTAGGAAGTCACCTAAGGTCTCCTGTGCTGCTCTCGTGGGTCAGAGTCACAGACATCCACCAGGTTCCAGGGACTGGATGTCACCTCTCCACGAGGGAGCCAAAGTCACATCAGACCCGTCGCAAGGGCTGCTTGATCTTTTTTCTTTGTTCTGTTCATGTGATAAGTTTATATGTTTTGACCTAGTGTATATTTTAAATGTTGATTTATTTACACTAGCTTTATTTTCCATGATGCAACTTTTTACATCCTTCTATTTAAAAAAAGTTAAACTTTAATATTTATATATTTTTTCTCATTAAGTTTATTGAAACTTTAATATTTATAGAGCACTAATGCATTCTTCCTCTTCCGCTTCCTCTTCCTCTTCCTCTTCCTCCTCCTCCTCTTCTTCTCTTCTTTTGGTACTGGGGATCAAACTCGACCTTGTGCTTGGGAAGCAGGCAGCGGCACCACTGAGCTAAATCCCCAGCCCCTGCATCCTTCTAATTTTACCAGCTGTCCTTATATTGAAGATAGGTAAGTTAATTAGACATCTTGTAGGCAGTTAGACAGGGCCGCCCTCAAGAAGCCAACACAGCAAGGAGCTAATATGGAGGACAATCAGGACACATTCCCTGGAGGCCAGAATTGTAAAAGGAGAGCAACTGCTATACCTTCGTGCTTCCCCTGGGGATAAATCGCAGTGACTGATACTATAAATAGGGTTCAATCACAAGGGTGGGGGGACAAGGTATTAATCCAGCCTCTCCAGGAAATATCCCTGACCCCAACCTTACTGAAAATCCTTGTAATACTCTCCCATTTAATCAGTATAACCTGGGTGACTGTACTTGTAATCTTATTGGTTGGTCATGGTTTTGCCCCACCTCATGTCCACCTTGTAATTTTCCACTGAGTGTTATAGTTTTGGCTCTGTACCCGCCTCACCACATGGCTTTGCTGTATAAAACATCTTTGAAAATTAGGGTGAGCATGCAACCCACTTTCCGGTCCCCCTTCTGTCTCTCTTAGAAGCTTTCTCTCAATAAATTTTTCCTACTCTTAACCTCCATTGTTTCTAGAATTCATTCTTTGATTTTAGAGAATACAAACTCGTGTTTCGGTTACCTATCAGGTTTGGGTTATATATTTTAAAAATCCATTCTATTTTTACCTTTTACTGGGGGTCTTGTCCATTTATATTTTATGTAATTACTGGTATATAGATATATTTGAGTTTAACTCTACAACTTTAGCCCTGTTAGCACAACTAGTCTATGTTCATTTTTTCCTTTCTTATTTTTTCTGAGGGAGTGATGAATTTATAAATTTATTTTTCAACTTTATTATTTTAAAAATCCATTCTATTTTTACCTTTTACTGGGGGTCTTGTCCATTTATATTTTATGTAATTACTGGTATATAGATATATTTGAGTTTAACTCTACAACTTTAGCCCTGTTAGCACAACTAGTCTATGTTCATTTTTTCCTTTCTTATTTTTTCTGAGGGAGTGATGAATTTATAAATTTATTTTTCAACTTTATATGTTTAATACTCTTTAGATATTATATTTACTCACATACAATCTTTTAGAGTCTAATATTAATTAGCAAATTCTCCACTCTCCCAGACAATGCAGGTGCCTAAAAACATGTTAATTCCATTTACCCTGCCTGAACTTTTGTGTTACTTTTCACATGTAATTTAATTATACATTATTTTAAAATTCACAAGATATCACCTCTTCTTCACAGCCCATAGTAATTTCTATTCACTCACTCATTTGCTCCCTGCTTGTTCGATTTTCCTTCCTGCATTTGCTTCCTCCTACATCCATTTCTGTCAGTCTGAAGCACTCCCTTTGGTAACTCTTTCAAGGTCAGTCTGTTAGCCATGGACTCCACCTGTTGGTGTGGGGATGTTTTTTGAAGTATATTTGTAGTGGGTCTAGAATTCTAGGTTGGTGATTGTTTTCTAGAGATGTCATTTTGTTATGGTTTGCATTTTGAGCCACCAGAAGCCCAAGGGAGCGTGAGGGGGAAGGGGCACTGGGCCAAGCCACGTGAGGGACTAGACGAGTTCAGCAGTAGGAAGGGTGGTTCCGGTGGCCCGTGGAATCCGTGTGCACACATTTGCAAGGTTGGTATGAGGTATAAGGCTTAGACTTGCCTTTTCGACACCCGAGTCAAACCAGGCCTTGCAGTGACTGTGCGTTAGCCTTCCGTTGCTGTGGCAAAATAGCAGACAATTTAAAAAGCAGGAAAGGTTTATTTTGGCTCATGATTTTTGAGGTTTCAGTCCATGGTTGCTTGGTCCTTTTGCTCTGAGCCTGTGGGGAGGACGAACATCAGCTCTGTAGTGGAGCAGAGCTGCTTACAGTGTGGCAGCTGGGAGGGGGCTGAGAGAAGGAGCTGGGGTCCCAGTGAACTCTTGAAGGGCACAACCCCAGTAACCTGACTTCCTCCCACTAGGCCCTGCTGCTTAAAGGACAGGAGGTTCATGAGTTCTAGCCCAGCCTAGGCAATTTAGCAAGACTCTTTCAAAATAAAAAATGAAAGGGCATGGTGGCACATAATATCTGTAATCCCAGCACTTAGGAGGCTGAGGCAGGAGAATCTCCATGAGTTTGAGGCTAGCCTGGGCTACACAGTGAGTTTGAGGGCAGTTTGAACTACATAGCGAGACTGTCCCAAAAACAGAACAAAATACAAAAAAAAAAAAAAAAA
>NW_022900932.1:19440499-19521521 GCF_012274545.1 Fukomys damarensis
AAAAAAAAAAAAAAAAAAAAAAAAGCCAGCTGTTATTGTTATTACCAGAAGCGGTGAGTCCCCTACCTAAGCCATGGTGGAAAAAACTCTGGCATCAGCTGAGGATGGGTTAGATGGCAGCTCTGCCCCAAGGACCCTCCCTGGGTGGCCAGGGTCATCACAGTGTGGTGCTGGGCCTCTGCCCTGGGCACTGGCAGCTGGAAAATTGTGACCAAGGACCCCGTGTCCGCCAGGCGGGACAGGCTGCAGAGAGAGCACCAGCCCGGGTCACCATCCCAGTGAGTGGCCAGGAGGGGGCAGCTGGGGTGGGCACCCGGGAAAGCAGCCCCTGGGGGTGTGCTGAAGACCCCTGGACCACAGCAGCTCCCAGCCTGACCCACCCTGCCTCAGGCCTTTCCACAGCTGCCATGGCCCAGCAGGTCATTAACCAGGGGCTCTAGTTTTAAAGCAGTTGGTGGCAACTGTGATTCATAGGATGTTTTCACCTACAAATCCTAGTCCTGGTTTCCGGTTCCTAAAGGCAGCAGGATGGTGTGTTGCTTGGCACCGTGGGGGGAGGGCCTCCCCTCCAGTGGGCGCAATGGGCCGGTTCCAGTTAGCCGCAGTCCCCACCACTCCCTATAGCCACCACGCCACTGTGGCCAAGTGTGGCAGAGGACGTTTGTCCTTCAGTCTTCCCTCAGGGGTGCACGCTGCTAAGAAAAGCAGGAACTCATGGCACAGAGACAGCCTCCTGTCTCTATAAACTGCGGAGTGGGCATATTCTTAGAGAAGTATTGTCACACGGCTTCTGCGGCTCACGTGACTGACCGGCTGCTGGGTCAGGGGACACTGTGGCCTTGGTCTATGAAGACAGCTCCAAGGCCCGGTGTCTGTGGGTCAACCTCACTGTTGGGGACACGGATAGGTGGCCTAGAGTGCGTGGCAGGTCGGGAGCCATGCCCCAGGGTCAGTTGGGGGGCTTGATCCTTTGCCCTCCCGGGTCTCCTGCCCCATCCTGTACTTCCTCCCTCCTGAACTCTGTACCTGTGACTGCTCTGTTCCCTTCCCCCGACCCTCCCCCGCCTCTGCCTTTCAAGGAAGGCGGCTGGAAGGACTCTTCTCCCCCTTCCTGCTCCATGAGCCCCAACAGTACTGCCCTCAGTCCTGGTGAGCCAATCGGTGGACCTCACTTATTTATTGTATTTTTTTCTTTCTGAGACACAGTCTTGCTATGTAGTGCAGCTGGCCTTGAACTCACAGCAATTCTGCCAAAGCCTCTAAGTGCTGGGGTCACAGGCCTGTGCCCCTGCACTGGGCTGCACCTCGCTTTTTACTCCTCTGTGAGCTGCTGGGCCCAAATGCAGTCAATCAGATTCACCCCTCTCACCCCTGGGTGCTGTGCCCATCCGTGGGTTAGGCCCAGGAGTCCCCTGGGTTTCCAGGACCTGCAGGCCCTCCTCTTGGGGAGACGTGCTGGGCAGAGGGACTGGGGTGCAGATACAAGCTCTCACAGCCGCGTGACTGGCCAGCCTCACATGGCTGCTGGAATAGCTGGGGCTCACGGTGTCCCCTCCCCACGCTGAGCCTAGGTCCCTGGGGAGGGTCATGGAAAGGACACCAGCTTGCGCTCACACCCCTGGCTGTTGTCTGATAGTGGACATCAGCATCTTCTCTCAGGAAGAAGCTTCATAAAAGAACGTGTGAACTTACAAGTGTCTCCTACACGGGGTGCAGCTGGACAGATACCATCTCTAGTGGACCCGAGCCCGCCCAAAGCTCCTGCAGCTGTGGCCCATTTGTCTTCCCCGCTCCAGACTGTGGGTCCTGCGGGTGCTGTGTGACCCCCATGCCTGTAATCCCAGCACTCTGCGAGGCTGAATCAGGAGGATCAGGAATTCAAGTGCAGCAACCTAGTGATTTAGCAAGGACCTATCTCAAAATAAAAAAGGGCCGGGCATGTAGCTCAGTGCCAAGTCCCCAGGTTCGACCCAGTACTGGGGAGAAAAACTGTTGAACAGCAAGGAAGCCTGGGAAATGTGGACCCTTGCCCACTCGCTTCCCCGTCTGGGGGCTCCTGACCTGAGGTTTTTTCGGTCCCTGGTGCTGCCACGCAGGGCAGGGTTCGGGTAGAAACAGCATCCCGCTGGGACGTTCACTCAGGAAGGACAGCTTCTTGTGTGATGCCCGTGGGAGAGGTGCGGTCCCGAGAGCAGCTTCCCTGCTGCAGGGTAAAGAGGAAGAGGAGGAAGGGGGCCAGTGCCGGGTAGGAGGAGCAGAGCGGTGTGGAAAGCAGTGCCTGCCCCAAGGAGCTGCACCGGGGGCCTGGAGATGCTGGGAGGCCCGGGACTGCGTTAACACTGGTCAGGCAGGAGCCTGAGGGACTCCGGAGGTGTCCCCCATTACCAAGCCGTGCTACGCAGGAAGTCTCACTAGATGGGGAAACTGGGCTCTGATAGAGACAGTGACTCCCACAGTGTCAGGACTGGAGCCCAGGTCCCTTACTTTCCAGACCACAACTCCTTGGAGCCCACCTATTTCCAGGTGAGCTTCCACGGGACAGGTGGCAGGAGAGGGCTGGCCTAGGTTGGTGGCAGGTAAGGATGAAGGTGTCCTGGGGAACCTCAGTCTGCCTGCCTGTGCGTGAGATACTTGCCCCAGGCCCAACTGACTGCTCTTCCCTGGGCCATGGCGCCCACCTGCTGCCCCCACGTGCACGGAGCTGTCCTCTCTTCCTTTATAAATCTTTACCCTGATCTCCTCTGCTGGGGAGGCCTCACTGAGCAGCTGCTCGGAGGCCCCGGGTGCCCAGTGGGTGGGCAGTCTGAGCAGTGGCCTTGCGTGCTGGCTGTGCCGTGCCTGCCTCACCCCACGCCCGGCCATACACTCCCGCGGGACAGACAGGGCTGTCCGTGTCTCCGCAATTCCCATCTCTGACCCTACCCTCGTGGTGGGAGATGCCAACCGTGGCATCCTGGTTGAGTCCTGGCTCAGACCCCGGGCCACGGCTCCCAGGAAGTCAGAGCTGCAGGGCTGTAGGTGCCCCACACTTCGAACCTGAACAGGTTGGGAAGCCCATGACCAGACACACTAGGGACACCGTGTTTAGAGACCAGTCTGCTCATACCTTCTCAGAGCCTCTGACAGATGATGGGCACTGTGACTCCCGGGATGGGCCACAGGGCGCTTGTACTCCACACACGGGAGAACACAGGGACTATTTAGAACAGGCAGCGCATGCTGGGAAATTTGGGTCCAGACTCATTCCCCCAGGGAGTCTGAGGTCCACAGGGCAGAAGAGGCCACTGCAAATTAGAAAAAGGATCTCCCTCACCACCTGGGGGAAATGAACACCAACAGACTGATTTTATCAGAACAGGATCATTTACTGTCCACTGCTGGCAACTCAAACACACATATTATGACCTAGTGCTGTAGGCGGGAATGGCGCCACGCTCCAGATGAGGCGGGTGGATGGGGTACTGTTATCCAGCGTGCGACCTGCCCGACCACGCATGGCAGCCCCGGCCTCAAAGTCACACAGTCTCAATTTGGGTGTCCCTCATTCCTTTTCTGCCCCAGGGGAGGGTACTGAATTGACCGCCTCAGCCCCGGTGGGACGGACTCTTCTGAACTGGAAGGCAGACGGGGATCTGGAGCGTGTGTCGCTCCTCCGGCCCTTGCCTAGCCACGGCAGACTGGAACACCTGCCTCTGGGACAGAGTCCACCAGTCTCACATACGAGGAACAGACTAGAGTGGGATCAGATCCAGACCTGGCAGGGGCCCTAATTCACTGTGGCTTAGGGAGGGTGCCGAGCTGGATCACCTGCAAGGGGTGCCACAGCCCTGAACTGACAGTGGCCTCCCTGTCCCTGGCCCCACGGAGTTCACAGAACAGGACAGTCACTCTCAGTCTCCAGCAACCGACAGCCAAGAAGACGGCAGACTACAACCTGGGATTTTTTTTTTATTAGACTAGGAAATATAATTTATTTCATAAAAATTAATTTTGTTACAATAGGAATGCTAAACGTTATTTACAGGTTGTAGTTTACAGAATGGACAGAGGTGGGATTGGGGCCATCCCTGGAGTGCTGCAGCCCTGGGACATAAAACCATGTCGTAGCCCATGTAGGGTCCAGCCCTTAGTCCCCAGAGCTGTCTGCCCCCTGCACCCAGGCTCCCGGTCACCTCCTCTCAGAGGACCTGTGAAGGGACTCGGCTCAGCTGCCTGGGGACAGGGGGCCCTGGACCGTCCAGGAGATGAGGAGGGTCCCAGGAAGAAGGCTGGGCCTGCGAGGAGGCAGAGAGGCACGTAGGAGATACACGGACCCTGTGGGCGCAGGGCAGGCGAAGCAGGCACGGGGCCTCCAGGGGCGCAGGAGGCCACGTCCCACACAAGGCAGGGCAGGTGCGCATGTCCCTGGGGGGGCACCCTGGTGTGCTCGAGGATAAAAGCACGTGCACACACGCACGCACGCACGCATGCATGCCAGAGGTGAGAGACAGACCCTGCAGGCAAGGTTCCTGGTGGCACTGAGCTGCTGCTGCCCTGTGGCAACACCTCAGCAGTTTGGTAGAGTTGGCAACTGCTTGACAGTGTGACCCTAACAGGAGGTTCTGGCTGGTCGTCCTGGCTCTGGGCTCTTGGAAAGGGCTGGCTGGACCTCAACCACCAGGAGCTCCTCCTGAGATGGCAGGAGGGACGTGGCCACCTCAACTTCTGCCCTCTAGGGTTCCCTTGAGAAGGCCAGAAAATGGTGTGTCAGATTCCAAAGGGACTCAGACAGCATCTGCGGGGCCTCTTGGGCATAAAAAGGACGCAGGTGCCCAGAGAAGGCAGTGGTATGCCTGAGGTCACACGGTGCCTTCATAGCAGCTGGACCTCCACTCCTGCCTCCCTCTGCAGCGCTCACAGTGAGATCCAGGCAGGGGACACTGACTGGAACAGGACAGCAGACTTTCAAAGGCCAGGGTGTGCCCAGGTGGTCCCAGCAGAGGCTGCTGTGGTAAGCCCTGGGGCTAGGGCTCAGAGTTTGATGCATCTGGCACCTGCCCGGCCTCGGGTGCCAAGAAGTGGCCTTTAATGAGGCCTCGTGCCCACTGTGAGATCCTGGTCCGGTCAGTGCCAGCTGGCTCAGAGGATGGGGACTTGATCCTCCCCACTCGTGTCCCCGGAACATGCTGGGGTGGGCAGTGTGAGCTCCTCTACCTCAGCCACCCTGCCCATTCAGAAAGGCCACTTCCCAATTTCCAAGCACAGAGAGAGGAAGGTGCAGATCAGAGTTGGGAAAATGAGTTCCACCCTCCACTGCCCTCCTGGGTGCTGTCTCCAGTTGGCCTGGGTGCCTACACTTCCCACCCCTGCCCTTTCCATCTGCACTGCACCCCCCAGGAGTACAGAGGATCCTGGGTGTCTGCCTGTGGCTTGGGAGGGAAGGGCCCCCTCCCGTCCTCAAGGCCCTTGGCTTTATGAATTCAGCAGACCTTGTCTCATCTGCTCCTGCACAGTTGGGGAAACTGAGGTCTTGTCAGAATTCAGTCCAAAACCGGATTCATTAGCAGCAAAGAATGCCTTGTTCAGTCTCTCCCCCCAACACCCACCCATACCCACACCCACACCCACACCCACACACACTCAAGGCCAGAACCTGAGCACGCCAACTCTCACCCACTCAGGAAAAAAGTTTTCGTTTTCTTTTTTTTTTTTCATTTTCTTTCTTCCTTCCTTTTTTTTTTTTTTTTTCTTAAAAAGGACTTATCCAAATATCTGGATAATAAATCATTTGCGTTTCCTAAGAAACTGGGTTTTTCTTTTCCCTTGTGGTTTTGGTGTTGTTCTCTGAGCCTCATTAATGTGTGAAGCTTTTTCTTTCCTTCCTTTTCCTTTTCACTGTGGACAGGAGAAAGCAGTTCTGTGGAACTGTACTCGACTCTTTGCGAGGGAAAGGGAGTGAAAGCTTTTGGGGATCTGGCGGGGAGGAACCAGCAGCTAGGGGAGAAGGTGAGAACAGAGCTTGAACTAGGGGACCCAGAAGTCACAGGGCGAGGGGGAGAAGGGCTGGAGGGAGGGCAACCTTCTGTCCCTAACTGCTGCTGTCACACAGGGTGCGAACGAGGAGACGCAGCGCGAGGTGAGGGGCTCTGGGTCTCCCGGCAACCGAGCACATGGATTCTCTAAGGCTGGCTGTGGTCTGGTCTTGGTCTAGGGCTCTGGTGGGGAGCAGGAGGAGGAGAAGCAACTTCAGCTGTAAGTGCTGGGTCTCCCTGCCCCGCCTCCTGCCTGTCCCTGCCAGTCCGCAGCTCTGGGCACTCAGCAGTCCCCATCAGTGGCCATGGCCACCAGCATCTCACTCTTGCCCATCTCCTCCAAGGCACTCGCCAGGCTGTTGAGGTCTCCATCGTCCTGTTGCAGAGCTTCCCAGAGGTCCAGGATCACACCCGTGGGGCTCGCTTTGGTGGCAAAGTAATTCAGGTAGCTGGCCGAGGGAAGCAGGGGGCATTAGAGTGTGCTGAGCACCTCCCAGCAGCCTGTGGGTGGAAAGGCTGTGGGCTTGGGGGTCCTGCAGTCCTGGGTCTGAATCCTAGCAACTCTGCTTGCAGGCGGGTGGCCCTCGCTGAGCCTCGGCCGTCTCTAACACGGGATTGGAGTGACTTACCTCCCAACACCGCAGGACCAGATCCAACCTGAGCAGAGCAGACACTGGCACCAGGAGGGACTGTCCAAGCCCAGCTACCATGCTCTGCTCTTCCATCCACTTCTGTTCCCTTCTGATCCTGCCCCACGAACTCCCCTGATAGCAGGAACATTAGCCCAGCCAGCTGTGCAAGTCCCACTCTTTTCTAGGAAGACGTCTCACTCATAGCATCTGCTCAAGGCAGGTTGATGACACATTTTTTCAATAAGTACGCTGTCATCACTGCCATCCTAAGTGTTGAGCATCTGCAGTTCTGCAAAAGCTGCTACACTAAGGTTCACCCACTCAGCGAGTGTCTCGGATGCACCTGCTTAGTCTGGCCACTGTGGGGCTGATGGTGGCCACCTCGCCAGTGTCAGGGCTGCAGCTGATTTGCAGCCTGTCCCAGGAGTTGGGCAGTGGGCACTTCCCTATGCCACGGGAGAAAGCGTGGAAGACACAGCCTGGCTTCTCAAGGGAGGTGGCGAGGCTGACGGTCGGGACACTCACCGGTCCATGGACAGCTTCTGTGCCAAGAGCCGCCAGTCATTGCCCCGCGAGTTGGGGGCATCGAGGCTGTTGCATATCTTCTGGCGGATGGACACTGGGATCTTGAAGGCATAGGGGCCCAGCTGTGTGGTGATGGCACTGCCAGGGGCAGAGCAGAGGGCATCCAAGGAGCTGGCAGGTGTCTGGAAGGGCGGGAGAAGAGCGAGAGGGCCATGTGACCAGTGTCAGTCCCTCCATCCTCCCTGCTGGGACTGCAGGCACACTGGGGCTTGAGTCATCGTGCCCACCTCCACTGGGCATCGCTAGCTGCCCAAGCAAGGGCTTCCTCTCTCTCTCTTTTTTTTTTTTTGGTTTTTAGAGACAGGGTCTTACTATGTAGTTGAGATTGACCTGGAACTCACTGTGTAGCCCAGGCTGGTCTAGAACTAGCAGTGATCCTCCTGCCTCAGCCTCCTGAGTTCTGGGATTACAGGCGTGCACCATCATGCCCGGCAAGCGCCACCATGCCCGGCAAAGGCTTCCTCTCTGACGGTAAGGGCTGAACTGTGCAGCCCCACGGTCAGGAGGCCCCAGGAGCCTTGGCCAAGGTCTACAAAGTCCATGCTGGCCCACTGTTATTCACAGAGAAAATGCAGTCTAGAAAGAGGAAGTGACTTGCCTAGGATCACATGGCAAGGGAGTAGCAGAGCAGGGTCCAGACCTAGGCTCAGTCCTTCTTTTTTGTTTTTGAGACAGGGTCTAAGCAGTGCAGGCTGGGCCTGAACTCACAGCGATCTTCCTGCCTCAGCCTCATGAATTCTGGGATTACAAATATGTGCACCATGCCTGGCTTCAGTGCTTTTTATACTGCACCAAGAGAGAGTCTGGCATGGTCACCTTGGGTGATCTAGGTTTTTAGAGCTCTGTCTGGATTTACAGGGCCTTACACACCACTCAGGAAATGACAGCTGCTGGCCCAAATTGACCAAGTCCCCCCGCCCCCGGCTGGAACAATGTCGTTAAGGGAACAGAATTTCTGCCCAGATGAAGGGGGACACAGGGTCTACATGCTGCAGCCCCAGCCCCACGGTGTCACGGGCCTCACCTCAGCCAGTGTGGTGTGCAGCTGGAATATCTGGCCTTCCCCCTCCACCTGCCGCACGCAGATCTTGCAGGTGAGCTCGGTGGAGGCCAGGCTGTGCCGCTCCAGGGAGAAGGTGCAGTGCAGGGCCTTCTGGCTGCCGCTCCAAATGTGACAGAAAGGGATTTCCTGCGGGAGGGTGGTCAGGGCTGCAGGCGAGGCTGGCTCTGGGGTGAGCAGGGGCCTTGGGGGTGGGTCAGGCCCTGGTTCCGGGAGGGCACTGAGGAGGGCGGGGGAGGGGAGCATGTGTAGGCTGTGTGTGTCTGTGCTGGGGTTGCCTCAGGGACTCGGTGTCACGCACCGCAGGGCAGAGCAGAGGGATGTGGCCAGCAGAGATGAGTGTAGCCAGTCGGCCAGGCATGCACACCCAGATGGAGAGGCCTTTCGAGGGCCATGGGCTCAGGAGACATGGAGTGTGGCAGGGGCAGAAGTGAGTGTGGCTGTGGATGGAACGGAGCTAGGGAATGTGTCTGAGGATGGCCAGCAGAGGGAGACAGCGATGGCAACAGAGGCAGCAGAGAGGGACCTGGCTTGGTGGGGGCAGCGGCCCCTCCGCTTCCAGCTCAGCCCTCACCTGGTACTTGGCCAGCAGCTTGCTCCGCCAGTGAGCGTGGGGGATGTCATGCAGGGACAGGCGCAGGTTGTGGTAGCTGTCCTTGAACAGCAGGGGCTTGGGCTCCTCCACCAGGTAGCCGCCCAGAGTCCGCTCCAGCTCCAGCACCTCCTGTGGACCGGTGGTGGGAAGGGGAGTCTGTCACACTTCGCAGGGCGCCCTTTTCTGCTGCAAGTCGGGGCGGGGGCGGGGGCTGTCTGAACACGGAGCACAGGGTCCACCTGACCCCTTCAGCAGGTGCTTTAGACGAGCGGATGTGTGGACAGATGAGTGGGTGAACAGGAAAGTGGATGCAGGAATGCAGACAGGAGGATACGTGGGTGGACTTAGGGATCACCGTTTGGGCAGAAGGACGGATGGGGTGTGTGAATGGCTAGATGAACGGATGCTGGATAGAAAGAAACACAGAAACACGGATATAGAAACAGATATGAACAGAAGCACATATGAAAGGAACGGTAAATGAATCGGGAGATGATAGACAGCTAAGTGTACAGATAGATGAACAGAAAGAGGGAGGGATGGAAGTGAGGCAGAAAAAACAAAGGATACCCAAATGTGGCCACTTCCCTCTTTAGCTCCGTGCCATTCTCTGACCAAAAGTGGACAGCAGCTGACACTGGACCCCCAGTGCGAGAAGATCCAGGCCACAAGAGTATTTCCCAGCAGCCTCCACCCCACTGCGGGCCTCCTTGAAATCAGGCCAAGCGACCCCAGCAGGAGGCGCTCCTTCTCCTCCAGGACCCTTCCACCCATGTTGCATCAGCACACACCGTGGAGTCTGGGAGAATTGCGTGGGCCTGGGAGGTAAGGATCCGGGAGGGACCGAGCCCAGGGTGGGAGGGGCGGGAGCCTGGGAGAGGACTGCAAGGCTTCTTGGAGGGTGGAGGGTTGCGTTGCAGCTGGTGGGTGGTACTTGTGTTGTGGCTGGTGGTCGCACGTCGGTGAACACCAGTTTCCCCCTTCCCTCCTTTTCTGCCCCAATGACTCCTTGCCTGCCACGGCCTCTCCCTCACTTAGGGGCACCACCGCCCACGCCCCCTTCTGCATCTAGCATAGCCTGGCTGCCAGCCCTGAACATTCCCCTACCTATCCCACAGCCTCAACCTGTCATTACACCCACGAATCACAGTCTGGTCCCCTCTCCCGGTGCAGTCACTGCCCGCTGCCCGGGCCCCAGTCCAGCCTCCCAGCCAGCTGTTTCTTGTCCATACCCCACAGCGTAGCCACAGAGGCTCTCTAAAAAGCACCTGTCTACTGGCATCTTCCGGGTCTACCTCTTGCTGCTGGACAGGTTCCAAGGCTCCCAGGCTGCCTCTGCTGGCCTCATATGCTGTCCCATGTCCCCTGGGACTTGACACTCACCTAGCAGCACACCCGCCTTGGCAGCGGCTGCTCTAATGCCCTTCCCTCTCTAATTCTCTTCCCGAGTTCCTGCTTGTCCGCTGGGGCTCAGGTCTACGGTCAGCCTTCTCAGACCCCTCCTCTGGTGCTTCCTAAGCCCTCTGCAGACCTGTCTCCAACCTGAGGCCTGGAGCCTGGTGTGGCAGGAACCCTAGCCTCATCTCTACTCTGAGGGTCCCATGCCATTTGCTCGTGGAGGGATGGAGAGAGCCTGTAAGGTCCATGCACCTGGGCAGTGAGGGAAGCCCGAAGGGATCCTGCACTGCCCGGCTGCGGGTAGTGCAACTGCAGTGTGCCGGGTGTGGGCACCCACCTTCAAGGCCACAGGCGTGTCCTCCAGGCAATAGACCTTGAGGCTGTACTCCAGCGAGGTGCAGAGCGCGGGTGCAAAGATGGCCAGCTGGAGCCGCTTGATGGCTGCGCGGGAGTAGGACTCGCCCGCAAACACGTAGGTGCCCAGCTGGTCCAGCAGAACATGGCAGGACCTGGCCTCCAGCTGGCAGTAGCAGGGGGTGTTCAGGGTCTCCTCGTCCAGCGTCACCACCTCCTGCAGGATGGGAGACACAGTCAGCCTCCCTGGCTGCGGAAGGAGGACAAGGGGCTGGCTCTCACCTCCCTGGCCCTGCTCCTCACCTCCCAATGGCCCTGGTGAGCCTGGGTCTTGAGCTGGAAGATCCAGTCACCGGCACTGACTTCAGCGCAGTGGGGCACGGTGAGGATGACGGGGCGGCACAGCAGGAGGCCCGTGGGCCCGCAGGTCACTGAGGGGCTCAGTGCTGTCTGGGTCCCTTCGGAAAGTGGGCTGGGGCAGAGCACAGGGTGGGAGGGAGGCAGTGAGGGGTAACCCAAAGAACTCAGCAAGGGCAGATTCCAGCCAGCCCCACCTCTGCCTTGGCCTGTGTGAGGGCAGAGCTCCTGGGGATGCATGAAGCGGGTAGAAGAAGATGAATAAACCTCGAAGTTGTTCCCAGAGTTTTGCTTTGATGCCATTGCTTTCTCATGGCCACATCTTTGGGTGCTGTTCCAAGGTCCTGCACTCTTGGATCAGTCTTGCCAGACACCGCTAAACTGCCCTCAGGAGAGCTGGTGCCAATCTACACTCCCAGCACGCCAGAGAGGGCTGAGTTCCCCAGGTTTTTGGCAGCAAGAGGGAATCATCATTTAAAGAAATAATCCTCACAACTCCTTCATCAAATGAAACAACAGAAAAACCTCCCAAGATCTTGTGGCTGTTTTCTTTGACTACAAATTAGGTGGGTTGTCTCCTCAGAAACTTCTGGTCCCTGTGTCTGTGTGTCTGTGTGTCTGTCTGTCTGTGTAAGAGAAACAGTGTGTGAATCCCTTGTTCACATCTTGTGTCTATGTTTGTACTGAGGACCTCAATTTTTCTTAGTTTACAGAAGCTTTTCACACAGCAGGGTTATTAGCACTTCACTTGTAGCCAGTTTGTCAGCTGCTGTTCAGTTGTGTGGCTTAGGGTGTTGGTTTTGCACATTTTAAATGTGGACATGATAAGACCAAGGCCTTCCCCAGGGGAGCCCTAACCCAGGGACCAGCAGGGAGCGGGTAGTGGAGAGCAGCTGGCCAGGGCAGGGGTCTCTACTCACAGGCTGTTTTCGGCCTTGTTGATAAGCAGGTACATCTCATAGAACTTGCCCTGGGGAATAGCTCCATTGGGCACCAGCAGGCTGACCCCTGGGGGGAGAGGGAAGTCTGTGCTTAGGGGAATGGGGATGGGAGGCTGGCACGGCTGGGGGCAGGGACAGATGACATCTGAGCTCTGGGTGGGCTCCAGCCAGGAGCAGGGAGAGACAGTGTCCCAGGGCCAGCACTATGCCCAGCTCAGGGCCAGACTCCAGGACACTGCCAACCACTGGGCTCACAAGCCAAGATGGGTGGCCTTGCCCTCCCTGCCCCTAGAACCTAGAACAGTGCTCTGTAAGACTGCAGGACCATGTGGGGCCACTCCCTCCCAACAGACAGACAGAGATCCCGAGGCTTGCAGAGTGGCTGGCCCATAGTCCCCTGCTCCAGAAGGCACAGGCAGGCCTCTCCATCTTATATCCCTTCTGGCCCTCCAACCTTCATCTCTGAATCTGAGCAAAGGGATGGGAGGCCCTGCCTTATGCTGGGTGGGTGCTGAGGCTGCCAAGAGAGGATGCGCTGAGCCAGGGTGACAGGCGAGTGGCTCACCTGTGCCAGGGATGCTCAGCCTCCCACCCAGGCAGCCGAAGGTGCCACTGACACTGCTGCCAGGCTCTCGGGGCAGGCCCAGGAGCTGCTGGGACCCAAGGCTGGCGCTGCGCAGGTGCAGGAAGTGGCTGTCCCGGGAGAGATCGCCAGGGTAAGGCCCAGGTGGCAGGACGCCCAGCAGGTCGGTCCCATCGGGCAAGCCAGGCCTGGGGTCAGTGGTGCCGGAGTTGTAGACCTTGATCTTGAGGCCGGGCAGGGGATCCAGCAGGGGAGAGTTGGTCATAGGGATCTTGTCAGCTGAGTCCTGCAGGGCGTACACAGGCCCTCGGTACACGCCAGCGCTGGCCGTCAGGTCAGGAGGCATGGCTGGGTGCAGCAGCTGTGGGTTGCCTGCAGAGGTGGAGTGATGGTCACGCCCTGGCCAGTCCCCCTTTGCTTCTGTGGGGCCCCCCTGTCCCACTCAAACGTCCAGCTGTGAAGTTTCCATTGCAAGCTGGGGGCAAACTCTGGTGAAACCCTGGAGAGTCAGGAGCTCCAGCTGTACCCTCGCAGGGCCCCCGACCAATCCACCACCCCAGGGCATCCTCGGGTCCTTACTGGGCCTCGTGGTCTTGAAGTTGACTGGGTGGAAACCCCCAGTGAGGGCGGCGGATGAGTCGGTGATGTCAGTGTCAAAGTCGCGGCAGTTGCGGCGATACACCACCACCCCCACCGCCATGAGGACCGCCACTACCACGAAGACGGCCACCACGAGGCCTGCGTACAGCGCCACGTCACCCGAAGCCTCCAGGACTGCAGGGACAGGAAGACACATGAGGCACAGGGCCAAGGCTGCCAGCGAAGGCTGGGATCCCGGGGAGGGGCAGGGCTCGGGACAGGCTGGCACTGGACAAGGATCTGACTCCTGGCACAACACGCTGGTGACCTCGGGCCAGCCCAGGACCTCTCTGAGCCAGTCTCCTCATTAGCACAATGGTCTCAAACCCCTGCTCTGCTGCCCACCCACCCTCCCAGGGTGGCAATGATGCAAAAGAACATGGCCACACCATGAATGAACTCACGGCTCCCTGTTCAGAGGCCTGTGGCCATGCAATTTGTGCTACTGCGGCTGAGATTTAAACTATAGGATCTCATACCCAGCCCGCAGCCATTTTCATAGGACCATAGGTCCTGGCTCCCCAGAATCTTTATGAGTAACCATTCTGAGTTTTTCCCAATCCTGTGCTTTAAGAGAAAGAGGTGGAGATGCAGGGAGGGGTGGGATGAGATGCAGGCAATAGGTGGGCAGGCAGCGAGGGTGGGGTTAGCAACCCCAAGGCTATGTTTCCCTCCCCACAGTGGGCTGCAGCTGGTCAAGCAGGCGATCGCCAAGCAGGAAGGTAGCAAGATCAAAGAGGCAAGGTCAACAGAACTTTCTATGATGGCCAAACTATTCTATGTCTGTGTAGTCCCATATGTAGCCTTTAAACACAAGTGGCTGGTGCAGTTGAAGAGCTAAAGTTTTAATTGATTTAGTTTAAATTACATTAAATATGAATTTAAGTAGCCACACGTGGCTGAGGGCTACTGTACTGGGAGGCTCAGGCAGAGCCAAGATGGCGGCTGCCAAGATGGCTGCTCCAGGAAGCACCCAAGCATACTTTTCAGCCGGACAGGCTCTCGAAGAGGTAGGCTTGCTTTCCCTGCCTGGTGTCCTCCAAGCCTTTGGGTCCGTCTGAGCCCTCCAGCACATAGGCATGGCTCTCTCCTCTGAAGGTCTGTGTATTTCCTGCACCTGCCTGTTTCCCTCATTTTTGGGCTCCCCTCAGAGGAACCCCCTCAGGACTGGGCTCTCACCTCTTTGAAGGCTCCTGGCCCAGCAGGGAGTTGGCTCTCTCAGCTTTGCTCTGCATCTTAATGTCCTTACTCACACTGGGGGCCGCTTGCCTGGTGATTTATGCTCTCTAATCAGCCGCCAGCCTGGTCCCCCAGTGAGCTGGGCTGAGGGCCTTACTGCTGATTTTATGATTTCAGAATTATTTGGAAATTGTGGTTTAATTACCATGGGCCAATCCGCCAAAAAGGCTTTATTGCTCTGATATTACTGCAACGCAGCAGCCCCATGGGGCTGAGGACAAGACCCCTCTTGGGAGCTGACGCAGGGTAGAGGCCTGCAGATGGCTCAGGAGGCAGGGCCCAGCTGCTAGAATATGATGTGGGGGTGGGAGGATATGGTGCTGCCCCGTCCCTGTCCCAGAGGAAGGTCGAGGGCATAGGGCTAAAAGCACCAGCCTTGGCCACAAAAATATTTGGGTCCAAATCCTGCCTCTGTTACTTCCTGGTTGGGTCCTTGGGTGAGTTTTTCCTGACTCAATTTCCCAAACTGTAACAGGACGGTCATGAGGGAGTCCTAGGCCCTCTCTGTCAGCCAAAGGCCTGTCTGTTCGTGATGGAGGACAGAGACCCATGGAGTGTCGAGTGCGTGGGTCGGCAGAAGGGACACCGTCAATTCTCCTGCCCTGTACCCCACAACCAGGAAAAGCAAGCCAAGGAGAACCAGGGGACCCAGAGGGGAGACAGTCATGAAAGGGGACTTACGGTGACTTTTGGGGTCGCTTAGAGTTCTCTTATCTGTCGGGGAAATAAAGGGAAAGACAATGACACAGGTGACAGAGAAAGGATGGCAGAGGAGGAGACACGAGATGAGATGACGCATGTGGGGTGGCAGAGCCCCGAGGGCGGCCCCGCAGCAGGCCGGGCTCTGAGGTCTAGGGCTGAGTGGGGGTGGGGCCCTCACCTGGCTCCAGATGCCCCCTACCCAGGGCCCTGTGCTCCTGGGGACTCACTCTGCACGCACAGCCCGTCAGTACAGTTCCTGGAGTCGAGCAGCGGCCCGGTGCAGTCTTGGCCTCCATTCTGGGGCGGGGGTGCCATGCACTCGCGGCTGCGCCACTGGACACACTCGGTGCTGCAGGCTGACCACTTGCTCCACTCCGTCCACTCCCCGTCCACTGTGGGCAGTTACAGAACAACGCGCTGACATGCGCGCACCTACAATGCACACGCACACACCCTGGGTGGGGAGAGGAAGCTGAGACACACGCGTTCACCCTGGGAAACCATGCTGCGCACACACAGCCCTGTGCCAGTGAGCAGTCAGATGTGCCCAGTGGACAAAGAGACGCACGGGTCCCCGGCACAGACAAGGCCCAGTGCATAGTTGTAAGTACAAAGATACAAGCCCAGGGTGAAGAGCACCACATCATCACATAACACGTCCAAAAGGAGGCAGCACAGTCAGATGTGCGTGGAGATGGAGACTCAGAGGAAGAGGAAGACGGGAGGGGAGAGAGCTGTTAGGAGGATAAGGACCCGTGGCCAAGAGTTACGTACAGGACACTAGACCCTGGGCCAGAAAAACCCATGTTGGTCGAGCAGGGGGAGGAGCCCACCCAGGACCACAGCTCAGAGCCTCTGCCTTCATTTCCCCAGCAGCCAGGGCAGGCACAGCAAAGGCTCAGAGGCAAAAGCGCCTAGGCAGCTTGGGCTGCCAGCTGTGGGCCGCGGGGGAGCTCCTGCCTGGCCCATGCTGGGAGGGCGCTGTGCTGTCTCAGCACCGTCAGAGCACGGGATGGTGGCGGAGGGGCTGGGTGTGCAGGCTGCCGCCTGGTGGGCTCCACACCTGGACACACGGTGGTGCACGCAGTCTTCTGGAAGGCCTGGCCCTCGCAGAAGGCGCCTCCATTGAGTGGGGTGGGGTTGGTGCAGGTCCGTGTGCGCTTCTGCCAGCCACGCCCACAGCGGTTGGAGCAGGGTGACCAATCTGTCCAGCTGGACCAGCCGCCATTCACTGTAGGGACAGCAGCCATCGACGGGTTGGCCTGGCCCAGGGACCCCCAGCCCCCCAGCCCACACCCCTCTGCTGAGACCTGGCTGAAGCCCCTCCTGGCTGTAGGCATTGGACTCCAGCGTGCAGCCGTGAGCTGTCACCATCAGCCCAGAAAGGACACGAAGGTCACTGTCTTGTCCCGGACCCACCCATAGTGACAAGGTTCCAGAGACCCAGTACTTATCCAGACTCAGGCCGGGGCCGTTTTTTTTGGTACTAGGGATGGAGCTCAGGACCTTGCCCTTGCGAGGCAGGTGACCGAACCCCTGAGCTAAATCCGCAGCCCAAGCTGGGGCCCTTTTTTATAACGTCCCATAGTCCCTGCATCTGTGGCTCTGCCCTTCTCACCCCTGGACCAGGGGAACAGCAGAGGACGGTGCTCAGGACTGGACAGCAGCCGCTGCTCCCCTATATGATGGGGATCTGACCTCAGGAGGGTTGGTTCTTCTCCTTTAGAGACGCCAAGAAGTGGGTAGTGCTCCTAGCTGGGGACCCAGGAGTGACTCCCTTGGCCACTTTTTTCTGCGTGACCTCAGTCCCTTCACTTCTCACCTGTTGGGGTCCTGCTGACCCGCAGGGTGGGGTGGAGGAGATGTGCAGCCCCAGCCCTTCCCCGCACTCCATCTCCAGCACCTCACCGTAGACGATGACAGTGGCCGTGGTGCTCCGACGCTTGGCCACGATGTTCTTGGCCACACAGGTGTAGTTGGCCGTGTCTGACAGGCGGGCCTGGCGGATGATGAGGTTGTGATCGATGGTGAGCAGGAAGTTGGTGTCCTGGGTGGGGTCGATGACATCCTCATTCTTGAGCCACTCCACCTGTGGGAGTGGGTAGGGGTGCTGAGGACCCAGGCCCTCTGCCCCTGTGGCCGGGGATGAGCACACTGCAGAGGAGAGGACAGCTGAGTGCGGACAGCACGGTGGCTTGCCACATCACGGCGACGACACCCCAGGCAGGACCTCCACAGGGCCGCACTGTGGCTGAGTGGGGGGTGCTCGCCACACAGGGCCCCCACGTGCCAGCTGGGTGATGGGGACCAGACAGCATCTGCCCCCCAGGGCTTCAGGGAGGACACGGCTGGCTCAGGGAAGCACTGAGCATGCAGTAGTTGGCAGTCCCTGTCCTCACTATCAAACCCAGGCTGCGGAGTAGGGAACGGCTCCTGGGGTCAAGTCCCAGCTCCCCAGTCACTAGCTGCTCTGCCTGGGCGGGCACCCCGCCGCACCCAGCGTCGGTTCCCAGCTGCTCAGGAATGACACCATCCGTGCTGCCAGGTTGCCGTGAAGACAGCTGTGCCCCGGCCCATCCTACACGTCACACTATTTCCAGAGGAGGCCCGAGCCGAGGGAAGGCTAAGCCACTGGGGCGAGGTTTGGGGGTTAGACAAGGCTGATCCCCTGTGGGAAGCCAGTCCTCCCAGCCCTGGACCCCAAGGACAAACTGACACGGCCCCTGTCCCCAGCTCTAATTCCTGGACCACGGAGCAGGGGTATGAGTGGGAGGGGGCATTTGCTGGCTACTCGAGGAAGGACGGTGAGAGGGGACAGGCAGAGGGCACTGCTGAGGGATCCAAAGGCCAAGGGAAGGAGTCACCAGCCTACAGAGTGGTGGGCACTCAGATGTCCACGAGACCCTTGGGTGACCCGATGCTGGGCCTTGGGCTCTAGGCGGGGACAGGGGTGTTGGGGGCAGGACCTGGGGCCTTGCTGGGATCTGGCCTGTGCTGAGCCCGTAGAGGTGGCTGATCCTTCTCATCCCAAGCCTCACTCCCTGTCTGTGACTTGGGGAGGCTCTGGGAGGCTGTGGTGGTATCAGGCCTGCTGGTCTCCACCTTTCCTGGTGTCCCCTGCATCCTGCTCACCTCAGCCACTGGCACGCCCTCCGGTGGGCGGCACTGCAAGAGGAGCTCATGGTCCAGGGGCACTTCCTTGCCCAGGGGCTCCTGGTCAAAGTTCTTGCGCAGGTCTGGGAGAAAGAAGCAGAGGGTCAGGAGGAACAATCAGGTAGGGGCAGAATGAAGACATGCAGTACCAAATGTGGCCACTAGGTGGGAGTACACACCAAGGAGCTGTGCCAGGACACCTGGCCTTCACCTGGGGAGGTTTGGTTCTATAGCTAGGGGAATGCCGTTTCCTCCCTCACTCAAATCTTTTGCCCACAGTGGCCCAGTATGCAAGGTGGCCACAAGCTCCTTGTATAGATGAAAACAGCCTTTGGAAATCTGATACAGGGACTCATCTAAGCTGCACCAGTGTGCCCAGGGTCTGAGGTGGCTGAGGCCAGGCAAGAGGGAGGCTCTGCAGGTGTCAATTCCCTCTCAGGTATCCACGGAGAAGGCTGGGCTGTCAGGGAGACATACAGGCGATGCGGACATAGGCCCGGCGACTCTTGGTGGTGCCCGCAGAGCTCCAGGCCACACACTGGCACCAGTAGTCCTCCAGCCCGAAGAGCTCCTCCACCTGCTGCCGGGACACCTGGATCTGCACATCTCGCACCCGCAGGCCTTGGGGAGGAGAGCAGTGTCGGGGAGGGGGCTGGGGCGCACAGCACACCTGACCCTCCCCCGTCACCGTGCAGGTCAGAGCCAAGGTCTTCAGGCCCCGCCACTCCACCCCACAGACCCCTGCAGCCCCGGGGCATCTTCCAGCCCGGCCCTCGGTGCAGCTGATTCGGTCACAGGACCCTGCCTGGACTCCCTCCCCCTGCGCCCGCTGTATTCTCAGTCACCCTCAGTGTCTGGCTCGGCCTCACTTCCGGAAGGGAGCTGCCCTGTGCCTCTCCCTCTAGCTCTCAGGACGTGGCCAGCACTGCCACTGCATGGCGACCATGCCCGTGACAGCCCCCAGGGCCACTGTTTGTGTTTCCTTTTCTTTTTTTTTCCGAGACAGGGTCTCACTATGTAGTCGAGACTGACCTGGAACTCACTGTGTAGCCCAGGTTGGTCTTGAACTCAGAGCGATCCTCCTGCCTCAGCCTCTCCAGTGCTGGAATTACAGGAGTGCACCACCATGCCTAGCTCTTTTGTTGTTTTTTGAGGCAGGGTCTCACTACAGTTTAGGCTGGCCTTGAACCTGTGGCAATCCTCCTGTCTCAGCCTCCATATCCTGGGATTATAGGCATGTGATCTGGATGTGCTCAGTGCTGACTGCCCTGCCCAGGATGTGGCCTGGGGCCTAGTGCAGAAAGGGCCTGCATACGGTATAGCTCCCTGCTGGACCACTGGGTTCCCCAGCTCAGGCAGGGGTCACTGTTCTGGCTTGGAAAAGGGGTGGACTCATGTGGAGCTCCTCCCCGAAGCCTGGAGGAAGGCCAGGCCTCCTCCTCCTCCAGGGAGCCTCCCTAGCTGCCCTTTCTCACAATTCTGGCACATCCTGTCTCATCCTCTTATTGCACATGGGTTGTCCAGCCCCTTGAGAGCAGGACCGTGCACACTGTGGTACGATGACATGGCCCAGGTTAGAGGATTGGCCGCTTTCCGTCCTGGCCTCACTCTCGCTCTCCAGCTGTGTCCTTCAGTAAGTCACTCAGCCCCTCTGAGCCTCAGTTCCCTCACTGCAGGGAAACAGGGTAAACGCTAGGTCACTCATGGTGAGTACTGTGCCACAGCACCCAGCCCAGGCTGGATACAAGTTGCCTCCAGCAAGCAGTTTGGCTCTCTTGTAGCCTTTCCTTTTGTTTAGAGAACTGAGGCTAGAGAGGGCAGGTGGCAGGCCCAGAGTCCCCCAGCAAGCTGCCAGCACAGTGGGGACCGGTTCACCGGAGTCTTGCCCAGCTTAGACCTCTGTCCTCGCAGCCAAGGGTCTCCAGGGGAACTACTAGGTGTCCCACAGAGACGTGTGCACTGGCTTTAGTGTTCGGAGGTGGTGGGATCACAGGTTGCTAAGCCCTCCGTGGATTAATTCATGAGTTCTTACTGAGTGGGTGAAGCCAGTAGAAGGAAGCAGCTATTGACTTTGAAAGTGGACTTGAGCTGACATGGCACAGGACCGTGACCCCAGCACCCTGGGAGGCAGAGGCAGAAGGAGTGCAAGTTTGAGTCCAGTCTGGGCTACTCAGCCATTCAGTGAGACCCTGTCTCAAAATAAAATCGGGCTGAAGATGTAGCTTAGTGTGAAGGCCCTGGGTTCCATCCCAAGTCTGGAGGGGTGGGTGTGCCGGGAGGGTCCCTCTCTCCTGTCCCTCTGGGCAGGAGCAGCAGCATTCATGTGGGACAGAGGGATGCCACTGGTCCAAGAGCTGGACGTCTTGCCCACAGCCACCTGCCAGAGGCAGAGGATGAGAACAGGGCTCTGGGGCCTTCCAAGCATGGTGGCAGGGGCTGAGTGGCTGTTCCTCTTGTCCTGACACCGCTGTTAACACTCCTCTGCTTTCAGGGCTGAGCACCAGAGCAGGGGAGCCTATGGCTACAGAGCCTGGTGTGCAGGCCACTGTCCATCATAGGCAGCTGTGGGGACAGCAGTGCTCCATCCTCCTCCTGGAAGGCCCAGGGCACCTATGGCAGGGAGCGGGGACCACACTGTCACTGATGACCACGAAACGTCTGTTTAAAAAATTACTTGTGGTAATGTGTACACAACTCGCCATTTTTACCATTTTTAAGTACCCAGTTCAGTGGCTTTAAGTACATTCTGGGGTGTGGTTTTGTCTGCATGGATCCCAAATTTGGGCGTTTTGTGGCAAGGGAAATTGAAAGAGGGAGAAAGAAGGAGAGAAAGTGAGATACAGGAAGAGACAGAGAGAGGGAGGAGAGAGAAAAAGAACAAAAGTGGGGAGGGAGGGAGGGAGGGAGACAGACAGAGACACAAAGATTTGTGTCGTTGGGCCAGGGATTTAGCTCAGTGGTTCCACCACCTGCCTCACAAGCACAAGGACCCGAGTTTGAACCCTCGTACCCACACACCAAAAAAGATCTGTATTGTTGTTTGAGACAGGGACTCACTTTGTAGCCCAGGCTGGCCTTGAACTTGAGGCAATCTTCCTGCTTCCATTAGATGTGTGCCACAATGCCCAATTTAAGACAAATATAAAGAGAGAGACACAGAGGCCCCTGGGATCAGAAGGGGAGGCAAGCAAAAGGGAGGGAAATAAGAGAGCTGAAGAGGAGGAGACAGGGCCGTGCATCTCCTTCTGTGCCCAGGGTGCCCACTGCAGGGCCTGGCTACACCCCAGCACTGCTTGCACGAAGACCTGGGGTCAAACATCCCAAAACCAAAATCAGAAACACTCCGAAAGTTTTGGAGCCTTCTGAATTTGGGATTTTTGGATCAGGGATACAAAACCAGGAAAGTCTATGCAAACCCTAAATCCAGAAAACTCTGAGATCTGAAAGGCTACTGGTCCCAAGCACATGAGTAAGTGATATCTAAACTGTATTAACCCTTTTTGGGGGATACGTAAAATACTCCCTTATCCCTCCTTTCTTTTCTTCCCTCTGCAGTGCAGGAATCAAAACCAGGGCCTTTGCACTGAGCTACATCCTCAGCCCTTTTTGTTTTATACTTTGAGATGGGGTCTCATTAAATCACTAAGTTGCCCAGGCCAGGCTCAAACTCATGATCCTCCTGTCCCAGCTTCCCGAAGTTCTGCAGTTAGAGGCAGACGCCATCACACTTAGCTAACGATTTCTCTCTAGAGGAACAGTATCGCGGCTGTGAATGGGAAACAGCAACACTCTCCGCAGAGACTAGTAATAGTAAGGATGGTAATGAACTCCACTTTGGAGGCATGGGTGTGGGGCAGAGGCCTGCTTCTCTTCGTTGAGGTGGGGGTTTGCAGCCACTGGAGGGCTAGAGAATCCGAGTTCCCCACTGGAACTTGCTCCCTGCTCCAATCAGAAGGACAGAAAGAAAATGGCAAAGGGAGCAAGCACTCGGCAAGGGACTTGGTGCTGTGGAAGGCAGCGGCCATGGTGACCAAAAGCCTTGCTGAGCCTGCAGACGCCCCGGGGTGCCCAGCGCGGAGCACTCACCCGTGGCCTCATCCCGGCCTTCCTGTGTGATGTGGTCGCTCTGGCCTACCCATTCGCCATTGCACTTGAAATAGATCTGCGTGGCGGGGGAGGCCCGGCAGCGCAGCTCCACGGGCCGGTTCTTCACAATGTAGGCGTCCTGCGGCTCCTGCAGGAAGTGGGGCAGTGGCTCTGCGGGCGCCGAGGGGAAGGAGTCGGGGAGCACCTCGCCGGCTGCGTCAGCACCTGGGGAGACACAGCACCCGTGAAGCGAGGTGGCGAGGCCTCAGGCAGCCCTGACCTCCCTGGTGCCTGCTTTGGGGATGGACCTGCTGAGGCCCTGCTCTGGGGCTACCAGCAGGCAAGGTCTGCACTCTAGAGGCCTCAGTTCCCCCATCCTGTTCTGCCTTTAGGAGACTGGGCTTTAGAGCCTGTCCCAGCACTGTGATGCTGTGGGTTTTTTGTTTGTTTTGTTTTGAGACAGGATCTCACTATATCATCCAGTTTGGCCTTGAATTCATTCTGCAACCCAGCTGGTCTTGAACTCCCAGGGAACCCCCGCCTCAGCCTCCTGAGTTCTGGGATTTCAAACATGCACTCCCATGCCTGGTGATGCTGTGAGATTCTACCCTCTTGCAGCAGGAGAAGCCAGGGAGGCCAGATCTCAGGACGAGGACACTCCCTGGCTTTCCCCAGGGTCCCCTGCTCCTGCAAGGCCCCGCCTTACTCCCATTTCCCATGGAGGTGCCACAGTATGTGACAGGCTGGAAAAAGGGCCGAGGCTGGCACTCAAACCAGGCCAGCTCTGCCCCGAAGCCACTGCTGCCCTGTGCAGCCCAACCAGTCAGGCTGATGACTCCAAGAGACAGCCAGGGTCCTGGGGCACGGAGTGGCCGGGGGTAGCGGCACCAGGCCTGGCCTCCTTGGCATTCGATCCCCTGCAGGCCTGCCCCGTGAGGAAGCCAGAGCACCCATGGAGACAGGACTGAGGGTCCCCACCCAGAGCTGGGCTCTCGGTCTGACCGACCCGCTCAGCCCACGGCCTCTTCCCAGCACGGCCATCTCCTCCCTCAGAGGGGCACATGGGGATGCTTGTGTCCCTGGACAGAGCAGCACCTCGGGAGGTGAGGCAAACAGGAAGGGAGGGGGCAGCGCCTGCTGGCACTGAGTGGGAGGAAACCAGGCCAGGCCGGCCATCGGCTCACGAAGGCTCACGACTGACTTCGGAAAATTGGTTTTCAGTGCCAGATGCAGACAATGAGGTGCCGGGGTCAAGCTGTGGGGGCTCATCTTTCTCCACCCACTGCTCTGGAGGAAACAGAGAACTGAGGGGTGGGGTGGGCACGTCTCCTGGTCCCTGCTAGTCAGGTGCTGCCTCAGCAGGGGCCCTAGGACACCGACGTGGGGACCACGTGTGGCTCTAGTGAGCCCCCTCCAGGCCGAGGGGCCATGGACACCTGGGTTTCCAAGACCAGAAAAGCACAACGTGGCTGGCTGTAGTTTCTCCGTGGACCACGAGACCCCACCAAGACTGGGTGGTCTCGGGGGTGATGCACGATCGTCACTGGCTACAGGTCCCAGGCAGTGTGTGTGAGACACAGACGGACAGATGACAGACAGGCGCAACAACAGAGGGAGGGAAGGGAAAGCCATTGGGTGAGGAGAGAAGCAGCTCGTCTGCGTGTTCTGTGAGCACCGCATGAATGCCTGGAAAGGGACCTGGGACACAGCAGGTACACGGTACTGCAAGAAAGAATGAGTCTTAGTGAGCGTCCAGTGCTGCGGCCTTGTCCTTGAGCTGTTTAATTTTCCCAACAACTCTGTAAGGTATGTTCTGCTAGTCTCCACTTTATAGGTGGGAAAACTGAGGTTCAGAGAGGCTAAGCTACTTGCTCAAGCTCACACAGCTAGCTAGAGACAGACCACGCCAAAGTTTGAACCCAAGAAACAGACATCAATATTTGGAAGGTGGCCCAAGACTCCTCACCCAACTGCTGTAACATCGTGTTCCTAAAGCAGAGAAACCTAATAGCATCCTGACGCTGGCTGGGACTCTACAGTTTACGGCCTCTCATCCAAGGGCTAGCAAGACAGGGACTGTCGTTTTCATTTCAAAGCTGAGGACACTGAAGACCACACAAGTGGGGCCAGTGACTTGCCCGAGGCCACCTGGTGACTGGTCACCACACCCACCCTGGGATGGCCACAGAGGCCTCCCCGACAGGTGGGCAGCAGGGCACCAGCCAGGCCCTACCCACCTCCCACCTGTGTAGTACCCTAAGCGGGGACAGCAGGGCTGAGGCTGCAGATTCTGACAGCCTGGCCTCACCAGCCCCTCACTCTTTCGCTCGGCAGCCCATTCAGGAAACTCAGGAAACGGGGACCCACCTCCGTTCGGGGAATGTCACACAGGCTGTCTCCTACCTTCTCTCCACCCCACCCTGCTTCACTGCAGGCTGCATTTACAACTTTGTTTTATAACCCTAATGTGGCTCATTTATAAAGTGCCCAGTCTGGGAGGATGCAGGAGCACGGACATTAGACATCCATTAGCGTGGTGGTCCCGCCCACCCTGCCCCACCCCACTGACTGGAGCCTGCCTGCGTCTGGGACATGGGCCAGTGTCCCCTTCAGGGCCTCCGTATGGTGGCCCAGGTGGCTCGCTATGTGTCGGTTGCTCCTGTGCCCACATCCCCACTCCGGCATCCAGGGCAGACACTGCCCAGAGGCTGGGAAAAGGAATCAAAGGCCACCTCCACTGGTTGGCACACAGTAGGTGTGCAGTGAGGCTGCAAGTTAAATAAAATGGCAGCACAGAGAGAAGGGTGTAGCCAGTGCAGAGCTGAGCGCAGCCTGCCTTCACTTCTGGTCCTGGCGTGGCCTGGGTGGCTGAGGGGCCTCAGAGGGTCCCCTGGGGGATGACACAAGCCGCGCCCTGCTGTCTCAACCTGGACCGGGATGAAGAAGTCTTCTAGACATCTCTGCCAGGCCTGATTAGAGGACGTGTTCTAGTCCCTCCGATTATCTGCACAGGTGGCCAGAGGTTTTTTTAGTATCTCAATACCTGTTTTTAATGGTATGTCAAGACCGCAAAAATAGTCCCAACAGGTAGGAAATCATTATTAAGGAGTTGGATCCAAATGGCCCATAAGTATTTATAGCCCAGGAACTTAGCAGCCATTTGGAAAAATACTTAGCATATATTGAAACAAAAAAATTGTTCTTAATCCATTCCTAAATAGCCACGGTGACTTACTAATGAGGGTATGTGCACCTGTCGGCCACTGCACAACTTCCAAATTGTAAATATGGAGTGGATGCTGCCACCCTTGTTATTGTCCCCAATTACCCGCAAGTGCCCAGCATTGCTAAGATGTGGCCCCAAGCAAGGGAAGCGGAACGATGTGATATCGAGACTGAGTGGTCTCGAGCTGCTACCCGGGGCAGCGCAGCTTCCAAGACAAACGCAGTTGAACGTGAAAACATCCCGCAGTACCCCGAGGCGACCTGGCAGTGGAGTTTGGGAATCACAGCTCTGTGAGTTAGTATTATATGATCTGCTCCAACCTACAGACGGGGACACTGGTACATACGCACACCCTGTGCACTTAAAACTTCACCTCCTCACACCCACCAAGGTATGGAAACCATCCCGTCCCTCGAGCACAAGGGTACCAAGGGACACGAACAGTTGTCACCAGGCCAGCAGGAGGCAGCCAAGCCTGGAGTCACATCTGTTGCTTCCCTGCTTCCCTGGTGTTGTTATACCTTTCTCCAAGATTCCATCTTTACAGTGGAGAACAAAATCCCTGAGAAGGGCTTCCCTGGGGGGGACCAGGCCTCTGCCAGACTGGATCTAGACTTCCTGCTGGCAGGGAAATTTCCCACAGTGTTATTTTTCCCCTACCAGTAGAATTCCTCTGGGCCTAAGTGGCAAAGACATAACTTTAAAGCCGTATACATGGATGGTCTGGATATGTGAAAGGACCCCTCCCTGCAGACACAGCTACAAGAGGGTGAATCACAGCAAAGGCAGCCTCTGAAGGCAGGAGCCCTGGGTTTGCATTCCGGGGGATGGACATTGGGGGTGGCCTTCCCCTCTGGCCCAAGGCCACATCTACACAAGGAAGAGACTGGCCAAGCCACTCTCCCAAGTCCTACTCTGGTCCTGTCGCTTTGACATTCCCCTATGGGGCATCTGTCCGTGTGTGAAAGTGTCCTGATGTGTCCATTTCTTCTTCATGGAGCCAACCTGCCTAAGGAAGGGTCATCTTTTCTCGCCACGGCTAGTCTTGGCTCAGAATCCTGGCACACTCTGTGGCCCCAAGGCAGGGAATCAATGAGAAAGGAGGAAGAGGAACAAGAAGCATTTACTGTTGGGTTCTGCCAATCCTGCTCCTGCCATCCATTCCAGGCCCCAGGTCAGAATGACCAGCAGCCCAGCCCCCTGGGTGGGACTTCCTGTGGGACCAAGGCAAACCACCCCTTCTAACTTACCCACATCTACTTGGATGAGGTCTCCACGGAGGTGAAAGGACCAGCTCTTCCCAAGTACTCTGTCACCTTCTTATCCAATTTTAACTCACATACCTCCAGGGATGGGGCACTCAACACTGCCTCTCTTATTTAGCTTCTCCTTGGGACAGATCCAATAATTAGAAAGTCTTTCCTTACTTGCAGCCGCAGGGTGCTAGCTGAGGCCCCAGCCATCAGCATAATCCTCACCTTTGAGGTCATTCCAAAAGAGCACTTCCTCTTCCCTGTGACAGATTCTCAGTCTTGGAAGCAGTAGCCTGCCTGCCCTGGCCTTCTGGCCTTCCTTTTATATACCATCTATGAGACAGAGTTCTGTAGCCCTTATCCCCATCCTGGCTTCCTTGGGGACAAATCCCATGTTGCTCACAGTTGCTTGACATGCAGGGAGGTCAGGCAACCAAGGTGGGTCTGGCCAGCAGCATTTTCTGCCTCTGGAAAGAACCTCTGAATCAGCCGCAGGGGCAGGCCACTCCCTTCCTGTCTCCATGGTGTCCAGGTCAGGGTACCTGCCTGGGAGGAGGCTGGTCTGGCAGGACAACAGGACTGTGCTAGTTTACAGGCTTCTTCCCAGGGCTGGGTAGGAGGTGTGCCCGCTGAGAGGTGCCAGACACAGCCAGGCCACTAGAACACTCAGGTGGCAAAAGAACAGCTGTGGGATGAATACAATAAAGCTGTATGTACTTCCCAGAGCATCCAAGAGGAGGAAGCAGCCCAAACATGTTTGAAGGGGAGACTATCATCATTTCTGAGGAAGCCAGAGGAGTTCTGCTCCTCTCTTGGTGAGTTTGACACTGGGGCCGAAGCTGGCTGTGCGTGCACTAAGCAGGCTAGCCAGGGAGCACAGAGCTGGTTTAAATCCCCGCTCTGCACCAGGAGGCCTTGGGTAGGTTGTTTACTGCCTGGGGCCTCAGTTTCCCCATCTATACAGCAAAGGGTAGCAATTCCTACCCTGCCAACTTCCAGGCATTGTAAAGGTCAAGTGAAAAAGCAGATGTAAATGTGCTTTCCTGACTGGGTGGTCTGTGTGCCAGACAGAGAGGGTGGGTAGAGGGAGGGAGCAAGGGAGAGACAGAGAGAAAGAGGTGGGGGTGGAAGAGAGACTGCCCTCTAGCTGGGCTCTGAGTGGGGAGCCCAGGAACCTCTCGCTGGCAAGTTCCTTTACTTACTGTCCCCTGATCCCCTATGGGCCAGAAGCATAGAAAGCGGATGCTGACAGGAGGAGGCCTGGAACCCTGCATTCTCTAAGCTCAGAGAAGGGAAGTGATGACTGTAACAGCATGCAGCAAATTAACAGCCCAGTCAGACCAGAGCCCAGTTTCTGGTTCAGGCTTATGGGTAAATGCTCTATGCTCTTATTTCCCATGCCTGGGATGGAAATTCAGCAACAGACAGCCCAGCTGGGCCCACCTCTGGTCAAGCTGCCCACGGAAGGGACCTCAGTGCCAGGCTACAGTGGTTTGGCAGGGAGGCCCTGACACTCCCACTACTGGCCTTTGCCCCAGGCCTGGGACAATCCCCCCATCTATAGCTGAGCAGTGCCATGTGGCTCCAGGGCTGGCTGGTTCAGGACTGCCAGGGAGAGGGGGATCGAGGGGAGGTGGGTACAGAGACACCCCACGCTGGGCACATTTATCATCAGCAATCACAGTTTTTCTCTAGCCCCTGGACACTGGCTAATTCTCCCCATACTTGACCTCCCACTGCATGGAAAATCTCTTCCATTCACTATACGGCTGCTGGGCTCGGTGGAGAGCTGGAGAGCTGGGGCAGAGGAGCTAATTTTTTATTATGTTTTAAGAACACACAGTTCCACGCCAATGGACCTCTCCCTATTCACAAAACCCTTCCTCCATCTGGCCACGGCTCTGTGCGGCTGTGGGTAGCAGGCTGGGACCCCCCTCGGAGGTGGTTACAATGGCCGTTACTGATGACAAATGAGGGCTGGTGAACTGCGGGGGACACCGAATAATTCCCGACAAAGGAGGCCCCTAGCACAGTTCTTTCCCACACCCTCCACAGACCATCCGTGCTGTGACATCACTTCCTGTGCTGGCCACAGGAAGCAGCTGAGCCAAGGTGGCCAGATGGGGCAGAAGTGTGCATCCTGAAGGAGGGTCCAAGAGCTCCTGTGAAGTTTCTCCTCTCTGAAGACGAGGAACACATGAAGGCATAGCTGGGAGGCTGGGGACGGGGCCCCAGTGATGAGCTGGAGCAGTCCACACTGCTTACTGTAAGGAGGGACACAGCAGTCACTGGGTCATAGCGGCACGAAGGGAGGCTGTGCTCCATCACCTGCCCCGCTCCTGGCCCAGGCCCTCCCTCCATACCCTTTCTCTGGCTGCTGAGCTCCCTCAGCCTGGGCCTCGGGCCCCCTAGGACTGACAGGGTCACTGTACTAGGAGCCCTGGTCACTGAGGATGGCCTCTGCTGCTTTCTCCTCATCAAGGAGCTTGAAGGCCTTTCATCTATCTCATTCTACACAATGACCACATCCTCTGCATGCACTAAGGACCCGAGTGCCTTCCTGGGATGACATGTTATCCACGCAACAGGCCTCGGTACCTCTCCCATTTTATTTACCTGGAAACTGAGGCTCAGTGAAGTCAAAAGATGTGTGCAGGCTCACAGCTATCAAGAAACCCACAGCTCTTGCCATTAGGCCACAAGGGCACTGAGGGAATAGCAGGGGCAGCTGTCCCTCTGTCATCCAGCCCTAGCCCTGTCTCTTGGGCCTCATCCCTCAAGTCCAGACTTGTTTGGGGTGCCCTAGCCGAAGAGATGCATGCCAGCCCAGGACTGAGCCCTACGCAGACACACACATACTCATGCTAGCAGGACCCCTGCTACACCCAAGTCAGATCCACAACAGTTTCCCCTGGACAACCCGAAAGCCCAGCCAGGGGGGTCGGGGGTGTTGGAGGTGCAACTTCAGACACTACCAGGCACTCAGTTTGGGGAGTCCAATCTGGGGAGGTCCTCTGTGCCCCCTTCCTTCACCCCACAGCCAGGCCAGCACCTGCGCACTGCTGGTTAGAATCCATGCACGTTTCAGGCCTCAGGATACCCACCATGGTCCCCCTGAGGTCTCCAGGCCCATAGCTTCTGCCTTTCTCTTGATGTTTCCTTTTGCCCCCTAAACTCTCCTCTCCTCCTGGGAATTGGGGTGATCTTGTAAGATCTAAACCATTGCCTCTGGGTGGCTGACACCCTCCAGTGGCTTTCCTCTGCACTTAGAAGACAGTCCCAGTCCCCACCAAAGCCTAAACCTCAACGCCCACTCGGCATTCCTGTGCCCTGAGCCGCCCAGGCCTGCTTCCATCCCTGGGATATGTCTTGCTTATCCCCGCCTCACTGGTCTCCCCTGGAATGTTCTCCACCCCCACACTTTCATGGCTGACTGTCCCTGTGACCTCAAATGCCATGTCCCTGTGGCCTTCCTTGGCCTTTCTAAGCCAACTCCAAACTGTCCTGTTCTTATTTCCTTGCAGTGCCCACCTCCCCGGGACTACACTCTTCCTGTTGTGTCCCTGGCAGGCAAATCCCTGAGGGTCTGGGAACTTCTCCACTTGTGCTGCCCAGAAACCCCTGGGGTGGCAGACGCAGCCAGAGGTGGCTAACTTGGGCCATGGGAGCCCTTTGGAAACCCTATCCTACAGGACGCTGCCAACTGGCCAAGCCTCAGAGATCACCCGATCGGAGTCCTCTGGGATGGAGACTGGCAAGGGCACTTTTATTTTTAAAATCCTTCTTTTGCTTCTAGTGAAAACACTATTTTTGGTCTTTCCTGATTACAAAGCTAATACTATCAAAATATAGAAATTTATTAAAAGATAAAGATGAAATAAAATCACCCCATCCCAGCACAGCTGACCTGCCCCTGGGAGTTGATGCTGCCTGACTGTTTAGGTGTACACCTCTCTTTAGGTACAGAAGTTTTGAGGTGTGACTATATGCAGCTCTGTAGCCTATTTTCCTTTCAAGCCTGTTCACTGAGGCCTTTCAGACAGAAAGCACAATATACCTGGAATCTCTCCTTCAGCTTTTGCTCTTGCTCTGGTGCTCCTGACTCTGGAGCCTGCATTCTCTCAATAACTCATGCGCGTGCACAGACGTACACAGGCAGTTGCACACATCAGGTGGGAATAGGCCAGCAGGGCCAATGACTGCTCCTGGCATGGCGCTTGGTTCACTGGAGGAGCTGCAGGATGCAAAGTTGCCACAGCCAGCCAGCTTGGCAATGACATCGCCTTGGCTCTGCAGGTTTGGGAGTTGGCAGAAAGATGCCCAGTGTCCTGTTCCTTTCTCTAGTAGGTTCCTGGGGATAAGTTACACAGGACAGTGGTTCTATCTGTACAGTGCCCCAGGAAGTCCAGGGTCAGGCCTGCTCTTCAGCACCTGGGGCATGAATTTCACCTGCTTTGCTCAGCACTGGGCTCTATGACTGTTGCAAAGGGAGGTAATTTCCAAACACATCACCAAATAGAAAAACTGCCGTGATCCCCTGCCTGTTGCTGTCAGCACTGTCACCAAACCCTGGGCTGCAGGGTCCTCAGACCTGAGTCTGCTGATCCCTTGGCTTCCAGATGGGGACTCTGAGGCCAGATGGGCACAGTGACCCATCCAAGGGCAAATCGCCCATCTGTGTTTGCAAGGCCCTAGCTGTCCGAGCTTTGAGTGAGGATACAGAGTCACATCGGGAAAGGAAAAGGTGTCCTGTGCCCTGGCTTTGCCAATATGAGAAACAGGGCAGTGAGGAAGAGGAGTGGGGTGAGATGCAGGAGGGGGAGTTGGAGTCATGGGGGAGAGGGAGAAAGAAAGAGCCCCGAGAGTGCCTGGCAGTGGTGCATGAGTGGAAGAACCTGTGGCTATGGAGGGGTCTCGCCTTGGACTTTTCTGACTTAGAATCCATATGGATTCAGGCTGCAGCGGCAAGTGAGCAGGGCTGGCCTCCATCTCTGGTCTGTTTCATGGCCAGGACTAGAGCTAAGGTTCTGGGGGCCCCAGGGAGGGCAGGCTTTGTAGATCCAGGTTCCCAGGACCCCTGAGACCAGAGGGGAGAAGTAACTTGCCTTAGGTCACAGGAGGTTGGAGGCAAAGCTAGGACTGGGATGTGGGCATCGTGGCACCTTGTTTAGTGTGCTTGCCCTCAGCCCTCTCCCATCCCAATGGCGCTGAGCAGGGATGATCAGCTAAGTTGCTGGCCAATGAAGATGCAGAGACAGGTGGTACTGGCCAAGGGAGAGCCCTGTGTGGCTGCTCATGCGCATCAGGAGGTGAGATGGCGGGCAGGGACCCCCCTCATTCATTCATTTATCAGACATTTCGATCCATAGCAATGACCACACTTCAGTCAGTTCCTTTCCGATGGAAAGGAAGATTCTGGATTAAGAGTCCTGACTCTCAGACCAGTGCTCAGTCTTCCTCCAGCCTAGCCCCACAGCCAGGCTATGGCCCCTTTGCCCACTCCATCGCTGTAGAAATGCACCATAAGCTTTGTCCTAATGAGTGCCCTCCTCCTCTACGAAGCAGGTGTCCAGCGCTGTAGGGATTCCTCATTTCCCAACTTCTACCATCCCATGCACTTCTCAGCCTGAAACTCATCGGCGCTGTCAACTGACTCGGGATACAACCTTGGGGAAGCAAGCCGCTCACTCTGGGCTTCAGTGTCCCCTTCTGAAATGGGACCACTTTTACTCACTTTGCCTCTCAGGCTGTTGGGCACGTCAAGGTCAGAAGCACGAAGACACCTTGGCAGCGCAGCCCTGTGCATGCACTGCTTTTCATTTGTGCTTCTCACGGTGAGAAACGGTGGGCCTGACCCAGCTGCGGGGTGCTGGGTGACACCTTGGCCAGCAGCCCCCTCTCACGCCCTCCACCTCCCAGCACTGCCCAGCCCACTCCGTGATGACACGGAGCTGTAAAAGGCTGATGCAAGCTGGAAGGAGGGAATGAAACAGACTCGCGTGGGGCGCATGCTGCTCCAGCGCCGCCCCGAGGGACGCCCATGCCTGCTCCCGCCTGCTTGTTTGCACCTGCTGATGTAATCGGCTGGCCTGCTTGGCTCAGGGCTGGGTCTGCTCACTTGTCCTCTAAGTGAGCAGCCAGCGGGAGGGTGCAGGGGGGGGACCTGCCACAGCCACCTACACTGAAGGGGGGTTGCCAGACCCAGAAGGCAGGGCAGGGGCAGAGGGGCAAAGAGCAGAAGGTGCTGCATGAGGTTACCCAAAGGGAATGTGCTGGGGGGGGCACGCCCCCGCCTCCGAGCCTGGCTCCCCTCCCACCTGCAGGGCTCTCATAGGATGAGCCTGACACATACAGGCGCCCGATTTGTCAGTTCCCTTCCAGGGACCTCTTTGGAGGAAAAAGGAAATCAGAGAGCGGGGGAAAAGGAAGGATGGAAGAGTGGAGCTGTGGAAGGGAAACACTGCAACATTCCTGGGTCGACCGGCTCACGGGGGCGACTCTGGGCCTGCTGCCTTATCTCTTGGGGCCTTAGTTTACTTATCTGTAGAATGGCCATGATGTCACTGTGCCCACCTCAGGCATGGGGGGACAGAGGTGGGAAAGCGTGACATGCTGCTAAGGCATGCAGATAGCTGGGAGAAGGAGTTGGGGTGCTCACCTGATGCACCCGGGAGCACCCAAAGCCTGGGTAGACCCTTTCTAAGCAATGTTGGACAAGGGATGTGGAGCCAAGAGCTGTGCTTTCCACCCACCTGGCCCCAAGAGCCTCCCCTGGGGAGGAAGTCATGGAAGAGGAGTGCATGGAATCCTTGGAGGTCTCCATGGAGCCATCAAAAACATCCAGGAGGGGCTGGGATGCAGCTCAGAGTGCTCCCTAGCATGCTTGAGGCCCTCAAAAATCAATCCATCCATCATCGATGAATCAATCACACAGACGGACAGGAAGAGAGCAATGAGCGGTCCTGGGGAATTGCAAGGCCACCTGCATGTAGCTGAGGACCCTGACCTCTGAGCTCAGGGTCTGGGGACGACTGCACCTCCAGACCACATTTCCCATAGTCGGCTTCCCTGGGGCCAACTTTGTGCCCCGCCCCGAGAATGCGCAGGAGTAGATGACCGGGTTCACATATCTCCCACTTGCTTTTAGGCTCCTGCTGGGCAGCACCAGGTCAGGGAGGAGATGTCCGCCTCAGCCGTCCCCTCCTCGTAGCCTGGGAGAGGATCACCTCTGCTAACTGCCCTCCAGCTCTGTCAGGCTGTCCCGAAGGGCAAGCTTCACTCTGACTGGGATTACTGGGCTTCTCATTCCCAGGTCACAGAGTTCCCCTCCCGGCCTCCTTAGTCCTGGCAAGGGGGTACAGATAACCAGTACTGGCCACTGTTCATGGCACTAACCAGTCCCCAGGTCCCGCAGTCCTTGGCAGTCACTATCAGTCAGTCTTCCCATAACCACTGCAGGTAGGTACTGTTATTATACCCAGTCCGCAGGTAAGGAAACTGAGGCACAGGGAGGTGAAGTGACTTGCCCAGGGTCACAAGGAGGGTTGTCAGCATTTGAGTCTGGGTCTCTCTGACTCCGAGCCAGGGCGCTTTTACTCCATGTGACAGTCCTTGAAAGGCAGCCCGGAGAGATGGCTAAGAGACTGGCGCCTACCCAGGTGCCAATGCAGTGGCATGGGTGGGGCTCATGAAAGTGCACTTCTGACTCGTTCCTAGCCTGTCTATGGCGCCACTCTCTTGCCTGTCCAGAGAAATCTCCAATGCTTGGCTCACACCACAGCATTCAATACACATCGGCTCCTTTCCCTCAGCGCTCATGTGAGTCAGCAGCAGACTCTGCCACAGGAAAGACAGGGATGGCACGGCGGCACGGCACTGGACCGCGACACAGTGGGTGTCACACAGTCCGTGGCTATTTCTGGTGAGGACGAAATACACATGAAACACTCACAGCAGCAATTGGCAGGTCAAAGGACTCTGTGCATAATTATTATCACCATTGTTATCAACATCATCTAGAGCATCTCACTGAATTGTTTCCACAACTTTCTGAGGCGGTATCAATAGCCACCTTGACTGTTTTCTTAAAGTCACCCAAAGTCACTCGGTGACTAGGTAGGTATGGGACTCCAGTGACAGGAAGTGCCATTAGCAATGAGTGATGCCCACTCTGGTTGCTCCTTCCACAAAGGATGGAGAGTTATTTTCTTACTTATATTTCCTGCAATTCCTTCTAGCTCACGTCCCTCCTCAGCCTCACGCTGATAGCTCAGAGTGCACTCAGTGTCACTGGTAAAGGAAGAATGTCTTGCACGAGGCAATCGGAGGCTGTGTCAGCTACCAACACTCAGTGACCTTGGGCAGTCAGACTCTGCCCTCCTTGTCTGTCCCCCTGTCCTCTGGCCTCTTCCTGGGCACCCTGGAAGCTCAAGAGCAGCTCAGCTTCGGGTGACCAGCTCCTGGGAGAAGGGCCGGTCATTTGCTTCTCCCGAGAGCCCCTGCCCCTAAGTCCCCAGGGATCCTAAGTTCAAAACAATACAGGCTTCAGGTTGCCCTTGATGTAAAAGGTCTAGTGGGTGGCTAATTTTAGCTGAGAAACACTCGGCGTTTTCCCAGCTGCTGTCACTGTGCTGCACTCTGCACTGGACAAATGGCCTTGGTTTTCCTCCCTGATTGTTCTCTGCCGGGAGCTGGGGGCTGACTCCAGCTCAGGACAATTCCCTTTGTGTCTGTTTCCGGGTGACTCTTAACAACTCAGAGAAAAGGACCCTACAGGCTGGAATTCTCAGTCCCAGCTCTCCAGCACCCCACTGCTGCCCTAGCTTTATACAGTCAGGGGGAGTCCCCAAAAGTGGCACTTGCTGTCACAGGACTTGCTGGTTTCCTCCAATCCTCAGGCTTGGGGCAGAGAGGGAGGGCTGTGGCCGGAAGGCACCTTCCTTTGGACGGACATGGAAGCCGAGGCCCAGCCAGAGGAGTATGATCGGACTTAAAGCCTGCAGATTCTCAGCCCAGGACCCTATGCACGATGCTGTTTCCATCCAAGTGCAACACCTCAGAGTGTAACCTTCCCAGATGCAGGCACCTGGATGGCTACCATCCCACTCCACCTGCCTTTACTTGGTGAAACCCTGCTTTTCTGCATCATGTCGTACCTTAAAGGTCACTACCTCTGAGAGCCCTGCCCTAACTGGAGCCTCCCACCTACACCAGGACCTGGTTCGCCCCTGGCATTTCTTCCTTATTGCCCTCATTACCTTTTCATCACATGTATACCTATGTATTTCCTTGTGTAATGTCTTGGTCCCCACCAGGCTCTGGGGTCCCAGAGGAAGGTGCTCAGAGACAATCACACCACCCTAACCACCTGTCTGGGCACTGCACGATCTAACTAGGTACCTGCTGAGCCAACTGAGGCCCAGGGAGGGACTAGAGCAGCAGGGGACACTCAAAGATGGGGACAGTGACCATCTGTCATCCAATGTGGACTTCTTCAGATCTCCACTGACAAGAGGGCACTACTGTGCCTTCTACCTGCACACCAACACTGGCTGGAGGATCTTCCAGTGCTGTACTCAGCACCAGCCTGGCACCCTGGGAACCCTGAGTGCTTAACAAATGCTTCCTGCATAAGCAGATGACCCTCCTGGGCTCTGCAGCTCCCTGAGGCATTCCATCTATGCCCCTCCCTTCCCACAGAAGCAAGAGGAATGAGCACCTTGGGGAAGGCGCCTGGGGCTCAGGGCAGCACCCCCCCACCCCCATTCACCCAGCCAGTTCAGGGTCCCCCCTGACCTCCATAGGCCTACTCTGTGGCCAGCCCTGCAACCGCTTGAGCTGGGACCCAGCATGCTATAATTAGAGTCCTCCTTCCAGGCTCTGGTAATGAGGGGTGTCGGGTGCCAGTCGTAATTACAGCCTGGTTAAAACGAACAGGAGCCGCCTCCAAGCCAAATTACAAAGTCTGCAGCCGGACTCCCTCCTGCCCGCTCCCTTTTTATGGGGCTGGTTAAAGGGAGGCACCAGGAGTTGATGGGGAAGCCAGCCCAGGCCGGGGCTGCGGTCTCGGGAGAGCTGAGTGGAGAGTCTGGGCCTGTGCTGCTTTGAAACTATCTTCCCACCTCACTCCGCCCCACCCTCCTCAAAATTCCCATCAAAGGGAGGTCAGAATGGGCAAAGGCGCCAACTGAGGCTTCCCATCAGAGCCCCTGGAGAGGGGCTGAGCGCTCTATGGCAGGCCCGGGTCATAGGCTTCACATAGTTGTATTTAAGGGGCACAGCGACCCTATGAGAAGACATTGCTCCTATTTATTAACCAAGGTTCCACGCTTAAATAATGTGTCCTGGATCACACAACTACCGAGAGGCAGATCCAGGGTTCTGGCCAGGCCCACACTGGGGAGGATTCTAGGGCAGAAGCACACATGACCTAGTGCCTTTCACTGCATGGACAGGGCAGGACACAGGCTCAGTTAATCCTGAGAGTGATGTGGTTTGCAAGTCGATGCTGGTGAGGCCTGGTGGAGTCCTTTTCTCTCTTTTAGAGATGAAGAACTTGGCCTGGGGTACAGAGTTCAGTGTTACAATCACCCAGAATATGCTAGGCCCTGGGTTTAATCCTTAGTACTGGGAAGCGGGGGAAGGAGAGGGAAAGGGAGGAGAAGGGAAGCGAGGGGAGGAGAAGAGGAGTTGAGGCTTGAATTTTTACTGGAATTTCAGGGTCCATGGAAACAAAACTGCCAGCCATATATGAAAGCCTTTTCCACCCTAGCCGGGGCCTTGCTGGCCTACGAATCTCAGAATGATAAAATGTGGAAGGTTTTACAGAGGAAATCTAGTCTAGGGGCAGAGGCGTGGCTGCCTGCCCATCTCCAGGCTGTGGCAGGCATCACTAATCAATGGTGGCACATCTGGAAGGGCCTCAGATTCCTCAGCACAGAACTATATTCGGCCACAACCAGTTAAGTGATGAGGAAGAGATTCTGCCATCCCTGATCTGATTGGTCCCTATTCACGCTACCCAAAGGGGAAAACAGGGGTCAGAGAGCTGAGTACTCTTATTCCTTAGTGACTGGCCTCTTAAGTTCTGCCCAGCTGCCTCCCTCAACCCATTCAATCAGGAATTCCTAAGTGGGAGAAACCTGGAGACTGAGCACAGGCCCTGGTACTGGCTCAGTGGCTGCTCTGACCAGGACTAGGAAGCAGCTTTCACAAAGGCTGCAGGGGACCAGGCTCTCTCACCAGTGGAGGTGCCCAGTGCAGCAGCCGGCACCCTGCATGGTGCCCCATTGTTGCCCACCTGCCTTTCCTTGGGCCTCTTGGCTGGGCTTCCTCCCAGCCTGAAAACCTGGCCCCAGCTGCCTACTGCCCACTCGCCACAACTGGCCTGTGGTGACTCAATCCCAGTGATACCTCCTTCTCCTCCCACCTTCTGCCCCGGGCTCTCATGAACCTCTTCAATAGCACCTTTGATCCTGGCTCTCAGGGCCCTTTAACAAGCGTGGCCCATTCACTGCCTTCAACAGGGGTGTGGGAGACAGCTGCTCCTGGAGGGCAGGGATGAGGACAGGGTGGACACTGCCTGATGTCCCCAGACTCACCTGCATGGCTAAAGGACCTGAGCCCAGAGGCCCTGCAGGGAAGGCAGAAGATCCCTGAGACTTTGGGAGGTGCCTGCCTTAGCCACAGTGCTGGGCCAGGACCCAATGGCATTTCAGAAGGGTACTTTAATTAGGAAACAGGGCAGTCAGCCAGTAGGACTATGGGCCACGCCTGGTGCCATCAGAGGCCTCTTTACTCCCAGGCCCAGGCCCTCTCACCTCCACCCACTGCCACCTCTTCCCTGGGGCTTGGGCAGGGGCCCTCAGCACCTCTCCTGCCTCACCCAGCAGAAGGCCCTGGCAAGGAGCAAGGAGCAAGGAGCAAGGAGCAAGGAGCAAGGAACACTCAAGTGTGAGTTCTCCAGCTGGGCTCTAGGTCACAGGTGTGGAAATAGGGCGTTGGACATGGCAGGCAGGAGCTATGAAGCCACCCTCAGGGTAGGGCGGGGTGGGGAGCACTAGCCAGCCCTGTGTTGGGCTACAGAAAGGAATGGGCACCAGCGTGCCCTAATGCTGAATGTCCCTACCTCCCTCCACAAGAAGGGATAGTGACAAAAATCCTGCCTGGAACTTGGGTTGTTTGTGTCCTAGAGGATCCAGCTCAACCCAAACAGAGCTGTTCCAGGTATTGCCCCCAGAAGACAATGTGCTCCCATTCTGCTGCCTCCATATGTCAGGAGTGAGCCAGGCCCTGAGCTGGCTGAGGCCCTGTGAGCCACCCTCCTCACTGTATGTCCCTGTTCAGTCACAGACTCTGTCCTCATCTTCTCCTGTGTATAACGAGGTGATCCACATGACCCTTCCAGGCATGTTAGTAAGGAAGAGTCACAGTGTGACAGTAATCAGCAGAGTCTGACAGCATGCTCGTGCTGAAGCTGGGTTAGGTTCAAGTCCCTCCATACACTACCACCCAGCTGTGTGCCCCTTGGCCAGCCACATCACCTCTGAGTTTGTTTCCCAACCTTCGCACGGTGGAACAGAATACTCTTGCAAGCTGTAAAGTGCTGTCCAGGTCTAAGATCAGTCATTGCCATTTTCCTAGTGAACTAATGCATCTCACCTCCTTCCACCCTGCCCATTTCTGCCCCAGCTCATGCTGTGGGACTTGGTGACAGTGGGCTCATACGGCCCCACACTGAATGCCCACTCTGAGGCTCAGCTTCCTCCTGGACAGGGACGTGTCTGGGCCTCCTTGATGGAAGAGAGGAAAGGATTTGCTTGCTTTGTGTTTTGCTAGGCTGGGAAGCAGCCCCAAGAGAAAAGGCCATATTGGGATGGGGACTATGGTGATTGCGGTTGGGGGAGAGCTGGCTGGGCAAAGCCACGCTTGGTTCCTTTTCCTCTTCTCTGAAAGAGCTCCAGAAGGGTGACCAGCTGTGTGACTCTGAACAAGGTCTTTCCCCTCTGGGGACCTCCTTCCTGAGGAAGGTATGTCCTGCTGTCCTATGGCAACTAGCCCCACACATATCTCCTGACGAGGCCAGGCTGGCGGAGGGGCTGCAGGCCTGGGCTTGGTGGGGCCATGGTGGCCTCTGCACCCTCATTAGCAAGAATAGGTGAGGCCACCAGGCCTTGACCCCAGGCTCCCCAATCTGCAAGTCTCCTCCTCCTGCCCTGGCTTGGTGAGCAGTAGGACAGGGACAAGCATGAGGCAATACACAGATTCCTGCAGCCTTGGCCGAGAGGAGGGAGCCTTGCCTCTACCTGGGGATGAAAACACTCATGTCCCATCCAGAGCAGGATCTCAGCATCAAGAGCTGAGGGATTTTAGGCAGGTGATTTTGCCTCAGCTTCTTTACCTGTAAAATGGGACTAAGTCCCCAGCCTAGAGAACAACAGGGAAGGATCCATGCAATCTTGTGTGGGAATCCTTAGGCCAGCCGCAAAAGGAAAACCCTCAAAAACAGTTCCCAGGAAAGCACCGTTTTCCTTGAATAAACAGCCCAAATGTCAGCCTCTGTCTTCTCATATAGAAAGTGGGCATCAAAGCATTGCCCACCTGTGAGACCACAGACCTGTCACCTAGGCACAACAGGCCCTCTAATGTTTATGGGTACCACTGAGGCCAGGTCACCTGGCAGAGTTCCCCACACACCTGGCCATGGCCTGTCCTGTTTCAGGGAGGGGACACAGCCTCCTCCCTGCCTTGCAACAGGCTCGGTTGTTTCCTGGCTCCTGGTTGTTAGCCCCAGATGGTTACTGGGCCCCCAGCCAGGAGCAACACCTTCCAAACCCACACTGCTCCTCTGAGGAGCACCTGTGTGAGGAGGAGGAAGCTCACTGCCCAGCTGGGGATGCCTTCCCGCCAGGGGCTAGGAAGGGAGCTGGGGAGGTGGCCCTGCTTCTGCCCATTTTCCAGTGGGGCTCCCAACAGAGGTGCTAGCTGCTTATGTGCCTGGTCTGGGGCCTGCAGGGTGGGGAATGAAAGGGGAGCCAGGTCAATCAGATGGGCACAATTGTCCCATTGAACAGATGGGGAAACTGAGGCTTGGGAGAGGAACATGGTGCTGAGCTGTAGAGGAGCTGGGGTGGGATCCAGGCTGCCCCTCTTCCCACCAGGAGGTCAGCATACTGGTTGGAGGATGCCGGTGGGAGGAAAAGAGGTGAGATCTGGGTGCTGGTGATGCCTCTCAGTGCCTGGTGTGGCCTCATGAAAGACCTGCTGTGAACAGGCCGCCGTCAGCTGTGGTGCCAGGGCCCTGCCATGGTAGGATGCCATGGGGCTGTCCACGTTCTCCTCCTCGGTAACCCCTGGATCCCAACGGCATCCCCACTCCATGTTCCCTGCTTGGTTTCCTTTCTCTTCTTTGCCCTCTCCAAATTCTTCTTCTCTGTCCCACTCCATGTCACACGGGCCGGAGGGTTCCCATGACACCCCTGGGAAGCAAGGATGTGAACTCTTGTCTCAGCTCAGAACTGACATACTGTGCAACCTTGGACAAGTTCCTGACCCTCTCTGGGACCCTGCTTTCCCATCTGTCCTTGAGGGGTTAGGTAAGAAACTTGGATGTTCTATAAATAACAAAACCCCCACACCAAAAATACAGGCTGAGCTGCTGCTGGGCATCTGGGACTCTGAACTCCTGGATCACCTCTCGGCTCCCTACTGGGGTCCTGAAGAAGCTGGACCAGGATCAGGCTGCTAGGCAGTGCCACCTTCCACAGCCCCGAATCCTGTCTGGGCTCCATCTGTTTTCTCAGAGTCTCTGTGCTGTGTCTCTGGCCTCTGCCCAAGTTCCTTCTGCTCCCCATCCCATCCTTGCCGGGAGGCAACGGTGGCCACCTATCACCAGGCAGCTCCAGGCAGTTACCTCCCTCCATGGGAGCATCCATTAGCAGTAAGTACATGGGGCCAGGCAGGAGCTGGGGCCATACATCGCACAGTTTATCCCCAGCCCACTGCTGCTAGCCGGAGAGCAGGGCCCTCTCTGGAGAAGCGGGCTGGGCTCTAAGTGTCAGCATAAGGGGAGGTGTGCTAAGGTGTGGCAGGCACATGACCTCTGTCCTGGACACCTGAGTATGACACGGTGACCACGGCATCCCAGTTCATCTGGCCATCCAGAAGAAGTGGTTGTGATCGGGGCCTTGGCAAGTCATTGAGACTCAGAGCCTCAGTGTCCTTATCTATAAAATGGGACAATCTTACCAAGCCCACAGGATTCATAGGAGGATCGCCTGATGACTCCACATTTGCCCACAAAAACAAACAAACAAACAAATGCCCAGAGAGCAGGCCCCAGGCAATCACGGTTGCCTTCCCCCAAGGGGCTCTTAGCAGGCAGGGCAGTCTGGTCACCTGTGTTTAAAGCCACATATTTTACCCATACTTTCCCTGCATAGTGGGATAGCAATAATGCTTTTGTTTGGGGGTCCAAGCCAGCAGGGGCAAAAGAAATCTCAGCAGAGCTTCTGGAAATGAGACCCACTGTTTGAGGAGAGCCAGAATTCAGCCCAGGCTGGTGGAGCACAGGAGCTTTTGGCTTCCTCTGTGAACAAAGTTTGGTTGAGAAAATTAAATGAGATCACAGGGGTGATATTAAAAGAGCAAATTACTTTAAAGGGCTTCCGCTCACTCCAGATCTGGCTGCAGATGGATGGCGCTAATTATGAACAAGGAGTGGCCGGCTCGGGAGGCAGGTCCCCGAGGGCCCTAATGTTTCTACGTTAGCGACTGTGGAAGTCAGAACCCTGAGTTCCTCTTGCGTCCCATTCACGTTCCCCTCCTGCATAACGAGTGGGACCCAGGCAAGCACAGAAGCCTGTGTCGTCTGGGAAATGCTTTTTACTACTACCCAGGCCTGTGCACACCGACTGGGACTTCTGAGATGGACAGTTTGGGCAGACCGTTGCACCGTCTCCACAGAGCAATGTGACAACAGCATCTTTTTAACCTAGACTTCCTTTTCTGGCAAGCTCTAGAGAGCTCACTCATGCCCTAAGCATGAGGATGTTCACTGCAGTGTTGTTTACCTGGCTGAAATGTCCAAAAATGGCCAAACCTGGTTGAGCAAAGTCTACCCACAATGTGGATTATTCTCAGGCACTAATGGTACCAATTATGAAGTCTGTAGAAGAAAGGGGCACGGACCAATGTTACATGGAGACCAGAGCATGAAATGAAATGTAAGTTTATGATGGTACCAGAAAACGAAGCAAGGCATGCACTGGACGGGAAACACACCAAGATGCAAGGAGTGGTTGGGCCTGGTGGGATGATGGTTGATTATTTTTCAGGCCTTCATTTCCCATCATTTGGGGAAATATGGCAATATTATCTGGGCTGTATAAACAAATAAACAAACTAACTAACCAACCATTTCTTGGACCCAGAGCTACCCGGGAAAGGCAAGACCAGGTGCTGTTTCAAGAGCCCCAGGGATTCTGGCAAGTGACCCGCAGACTGCTGTCCTGGAACACAGCAGAATCCAGCTTACTGAGTGTGCTGGCGCTCAGGCTGGAGCTTGTGGGGCCAAGGGGTCGTCCAGTCTGCTCTGTGCACCTGTCACCACAGGAAGGCCCCTTTGGGGACGCCTCATTGTTCTCTGGCCAGGAGGAAGGTGGGGGGCAGGGAGGATGGCTAGCTCCAAAGCCAGGAAATAAATCTTCCTCCCCAACCCAGTGTTTCCATTCAGGTCAGCTTATTGATGGGGACCAGGGGGCCTGGGGACAGTGAGCTGCCTTCCCAAGACTCGTGAGAAAACCTCCCCGCGCCAGGCCCACGTCGACTTGGAGACTCTGGGGGCCCATCCCAGAGGCTTCCTCTGGCTGTTTCCTGGCATTGTTGGCCTCATACTGCCCCAGCAGCAGGACACTAGGCGCCCATGGTCCCAGAGCCACCTCCTTATAGTTCTCCCCGAGTGGTACGATTGGTTGGGGCCCAGGCCTTGCTGCTGGGCATGGATAAGATGATCGTCATGGGCCTTTTGGGAGCTAATAGTCTGTGAAGGGAGGAGACCTCCCTGGTCAGCTTCACTAAGACACACGGTTCCCCTCATGCCAGGTGTAGGAAGCTATGGACATCTGCATGTAATTTACATAAATTGGCTTAACCACCTGCTATAATGAAAAGAGCACCAAACCAGGAGTCAGATCTGGGAGTCTCCTCCCAACAATACTACTAGGCTGAATGACCCTGAATAAATTTCTGTCTTCTGCAGGCAACGGGTTCCCTGTCTGCTGATCTGGGTGGGAAATGGATGGAGCTGAAGAGACAGCAAAGTGGGAGCAAAAGATACTCTTAGAGCTGAGAGGGTCCCTGAGACTTCCTTCCCTCCGCTCAGTGAGCCCCACCATGGGCAACCTGAATGTGTGCTTCCTGGAGACATCCATGGACCCATAAGCCAGCCTTTCTGGCCTCCTGTCCCCTGTCCACTGGTGGGGTGCCCTCCTCTAGTCCCCAGGCTATGGGGTCCCCAGGGGGGAGATGCTCACGCCCCTGCCGATCTTTCCTGTCCCTCCATTCCTTGGCAGCCCTATGGAAGCCAGTAGCTGACACACTGGAAGTGCTTTCAGCCGGGTGCCAGGGAGCCCGGCAAAACCTCAGGGAGCAGGAAGCAAGACTCCGGGTTGTCCTGGGAGTGAGTGGACTCAGGGACCAGCATGCACCACCCCCCCATCATCACAGTCACCTGGACCAACAGTGATTGATAGAGAACAGTGACAGCAGACTGCCACACTGACACCTGCCACCTGCAAAGCTGCCCACCTGCTACAGGTATTTCCCAGGCAATGGATGAGGAGGAGATGGAAAGAAAACCTCATCCCAGGGAATTCTGCTCTTGCTGCTGCTTGCGTCAGGGTCTCTTGGGCATGGTGCCAGGGGAAGGGCAGGATACCAAAACTCTGGGTGTCACTGAAGAAGGTGGCAGAGGTATGGCATTCTGATATCAGGCTGGGGTGCCCTTTGTGGTACCCTGGAGTTGAGGTCTGCAGTGAGCAAGTGTGAGCAGCAAAGAGCACAGGCCTAGGGCCCCCAGTTGGTGAGGGTAGGTGAGCGGAAGGGCTCGGGGGTCTCAGCTGCATGGAAGCAAAGAGCTAAATAAAACCTCAGGGTTCCAGGATCTGGGTGCTGCCTTCTTTCCTGCCCCTGTGTTCCCCAGGGAGCCCTCTCCTGTCCCTTGGCCTCCCTGTCCTGTCCTCCCTGGAAGAGAACAGACTGTAGGCTGGGCATCAGGCCCTGGCTGTCTCTGCACCCTCCTCCCCAGTCACTTGCTTCCACCTCTGGAACGTGCTTTCTGGCCACCAGTGGCTGAAGCTCGCCATAGCCCATGGTGCCAGTTGTGTGATGGTGTCTGGCTGTGGACATAGCACTGCACCTCTCCAGACCTGCTTCTTTCATACCATGATGGGAGAAATGGTGCCTAACCCAAAGGGTGGGCTGAGATTAAATGAGGCAATAGGTCCCACAAGCCTAGCACAGTGCCTGGCCTGTAATAAAAGCTAAGAAACCACTAGTGCTGGTCATTATTGGCCACCCCTCTGAAACTCAGTTTCCTCTTTCGTGCCATGCATTATTGGCCTCAACTCCATAGTGCAGTTGCGAGAAAGAGCTGAGTAATCTGGAGCCCTGCGTAACAGAAGTGGGCAGTGGGATCAAGGGCATGGGGCTGATGCTGGGCCACTCTGTCAGCCTGGTACAGAGCTACAGAAAGGAGCCACACTCCATGGCCTGCTTCTCTGTCATAGTGTCTGCTGCCAGGCCCAAAGGGTCCCATTTGACAGATGACCATACAAGGTCCAGAGAGGGCAACAGAACAGCCCAGAGTCACACAGGGAGCGAGCAACTCAGAAAGGGCTAGATGTGGAAAGCTAAAACTCAAGATTCAGATACCACTGAAGAGTGTGTTAACTGCTCCCCACCCCATTTTAAAGCACAGACATTTGGACAAATACTGTAATAAAACAAAAACAAAAACAAAACACTTTCTTTAACATGGATTTAGAGTCATTTTTCTGTTGGGGAGGTGGGTGAAGGGAGGTACTACATAGCACATTTACTTCACAAAATTGTCAACCTGGCCTACTTAAAAGGTGCACTGTCATGGAGAAGTATGGTCCATTTGGGAGGCAATGAAATAGAGGCTGGAAATATATACCCCAGTCTGTGGATTGCAATGACAAAAAATCCTGATGGAAAATAAATGTCATGCCCAATTCTTCTTGCCTGGGCTGTGTGGGCTGCTGTGTGGCTCTCTCAGGACAGGAGTTATTTCTCGGTTCATTCTTCCACCTACCCAACTCTGGCCATGTGTCTGGGTTCGGGCAGGGACAGAGCTCAAGATCTTTGTAGGGACTGTATATATTCTACAGTTTTAATCACTGTGCCTGCAGGTGTGTGGGAAACTTCTTGAGATGTTTAAAGTGCTTGCCGTGTTTAAAAGCAAGCTTGTTATCATAGAGGCCACCTTCCGGACGCAATGGTTCTCATTTCCCATTGTGGAGCAAATGGAAAACTGCTCTTGTACATGGGGAGGTAGATGGCTCCATGGCCCGTAAGTCTCAAGTCCAGAGGACTGGCCAGGAGAAAATCCAGTTTTGCCTTTAAATGCCATATACAGAGTGTTTCTATTGTACCAACCACCTCCCATATGAAAGGATAAAACGCAAAAGTTTAAAACCCACACAAAGACTTATGAATACTATAGCTGTAAGGACAGGAACCAGACAGATGCATCAACTGTCTGCCTGGCTGGGCTTTCTTGGTCCCACAGACTGGCCAAGGAGGATGAGGTTGTCAGAGGAGAAGGCCAAGTTGTGTGTGTATGTGTGTGTGTGTGTGTGTGTGTGTGTGTGTACATATATTTATATAAGGGCTTTATATGTTTCAGTGACAGTATGAGTACAATAGACCCCTTATCCATGATTTTGTTTTTCATGCTTTCAGTTGTCCATGTTGACTACAGTCCAAAGATATTAAACAGAAAATACCAGAACTAAATAATGCACAAGTTTTTAATTGCCTGCCCTTTCAAGCAGTGTGATAAACACTTGCACCATCCTGTCTGAAATATGAATCATTCCATTTCCAGTGTATCCACATTGTATATGCTACCCCATTGCTGGCCACTTAGTATCTGTTTCAGTTACCATATAAATTGCCATGGCATCACAGTGCTGTCTGTGTTCAAGTAACTCTTAGCCTATGTAGCAATGGCCCTGAAATGCAGGAGTGGGGAGAACCACAATTGGATATGTTAAAGAGAAGTTGATAAGTGCATCCTTTAAGTGAAAAGGTGGAAGTTCTCAATAAGGAAAGAAACAAAAATCATACGCTAAGATGATCAAAATCTCAGTCATTGTTGTTAATGTCTTACTGTGCTTAATTTATAAATTAAACTTTATCGAGGCATGTGTGTTACAGGAAAAAAACCGAAATTATACAGGCTTCAGTACTGTTCACAGTTTGGGGCACCCACTGGGGGTGTGGGATGAGAACTTCCAGTGTAAGAGGAGGTTACTGTATACAGTATGAACATATGCAGTGAATGTATGCAGGAGAAACCTCTGCCTTCTTGCTTTGATCCCCCTGTAGAGGGATCCTCTGGCAGGAGCTAGGATTCTGTAAGCATTAAAGCAAGCAGTGGGGTAACTTCTGACAGATTACCCCTTTTCTGTGTCCTACTTGCTGTAAGAACAATAGCCCAGTACAACTTCTTCCATGGCTGAGCCCATGACAGACATCATTAATGGACTGGAACACTCTGAGAGCCTCATGGAAGTCTCGATCAGCACGGCTCCTGGAAGGCATTACTGTTTGTTCAGAGTTGTGGGGAAGAAGAAACTTATTTGCCATCCCTCAGTGATCTCTTTAAAATTTTCCCACCTCTTGCATAAATATCCCCCTGGTCTCTGTGTCTCTGGACCCATGTTAGATTCTGGGAGCTAGGGAAGAATGTTTCCAATATGCTTGGGAAGTTACAATCTGCTTTGGGGTGCTGGGACCTAGGAGGCGGACAACCCTTTGGGAAACCACTGTAAAGCAGTAACAAGCCTCTGTAATTTGGCCTTGGATCTGTGAGGGCAAATACCTGAAATGAATGCCACCATGTCCCCACCCCATTCCACAGCAGGCATTGCTAATTGATGTTGACCTTTGCAAATGAGTCCAGATGTGGCCCTGGAATTTGTCTTAACATGACACATCACACGGCCACCCTCAGGCTTTCCAAACAGCCACCTGAGATGCACTTTTCTGTGACTGCAGCTCCAGGTTTGGAGGTACAGGCTACACAGGCTGGGGAGGCTGAGTTATCAGAGTCAAGAAGGAGGCTGGGACTCAAGGAAGCACTCGGAAGCACTCAAACTGTCATCCAGCTGGCCTGCTGGATGAGGAAGAGGGAGAGACCAAGACTGCAGGCTGGGAATGGCAGGGGGCCTCGGGAGGGGCCAGAGCATGGAACCCTTAGGGGAGCATGCTGTTTGGATTCAGCAGAATGGCTGGTGGTTCGGGATCACCCTTGGGGTCCTAGGAAAGGGGTGTTGATGTTTGCTCCACTACAACTACCCTCATTAAAAGCATTTAGGGGACCAGGCTGGGGTCCCCTGTGGAAGAGGCCTCAGGCAGGTAGGTGGCTCAGCCCTGCTCAGAGCTGCTCAGGAGTAGCAGAAGTCTGGTGCTGCATCAGTCCCTCGAGGGGACAGGGATGTGGGCAAGGTCACCTGGCTCCCACAGGCTGTTTTCCCGAGCCTGGGACAAGCTGCCTCCACTCCATCCAGGCAGCTGGACCACACCCTGAGCACCAGAGTGAGAAGAGGGAAATGTGGGCTCCAAAAGACCCCATGGGCACTGGGATCCACGACCAGTATCCTGGAATGGACCTTTCCAGAAGATGCTAGGCATTCTGCTATATGAACTGACCTCCTGTAGCCTTAGTTTCCCGTTTGACGAGTCCCCCGCCAATGGATGCCTGCATTACCTACTGTGCTGCCTGCCTCACCCTCTTTGTTCTCTGTGGGCTGGGAGGGAGAGATGGGGAGAGGAGGGGGAGCTGGGGACCACCCCAGGGGCTCTCTGTACTAAGGAATGACAGCTGGGAAGCACTTCCCAGGGACAGCTCCAGATTGCCTGGACAGCATGGAACAGGGTTGCTGGCCTTCAGCACTGGGGCCAATCTCAGCTGAACAATCTCAGAAACACATACGCAGGGATATCACTCTCTGTCACTATTGTCCCCACCACCTGGGAAGCTCTCAGCCCTTGCAAGCTGGTGCTGGAGTAGCTGGGCCAGGATCTGGGGAGCAGCCGGGAGTTGGCAATTCCAGATGGGCTCCCTTTGACAGTGGGACTGTGTCAGGGCAAGAGCTTAGACCATGCCAAGTTCTGGTGCCAAGCTGCTAGGCTCTGGTGCCAAGGCCCAGGTGGGCAGCACACCTCAGAAGCCCAGGTGGAGTTTGCAGGTGGTGCCAGCCGGTGGCAGGTGAGCAGGCTGGGCACATGGCCAGTCATGTGTGCATGGACCGTTAGACCCTGGGGTCAGGTTCCTGAATGGCTTCAGGAGGTGGGACAGAGAATTAGGACACAGAATGGCCTATCTGAATGCCATGCTGGGGCCACCAGCCTCTTTGCCAGAAGGAGCTATGCTTGGGACCATGAGGACAGCTGAGACAAATGCAAGAACATGGGTACACAGGGGCCTGTTTGACTCAGGAGTGTGGCACAGGTGGGGGTGGAGAGGGTGGTAGGGCCAGGTGTGCACTTCACATCTGTGCATGTGCCAGCGTCCCCATGGGTTCAGACATCCTCTCCTGTGCACACGTGAGCATGTGACAGTTCTGTGTGACACACGTATACCGAGGCCACTTCTACAACAAAGAAGATGATGAGCTGCTTAGGCGCAGGGAACACAGCAGATCTCAGTGGCCTACTGGGGGCTGTTATGCTAACTGCGTGTCCATTCTGCCTAATACATAAATTACTAATGTAAATTAAAGGATAATTGAAGCCCTTTAGGCCCAAATATTTAAATTATTTAACAGGCAGTCAGCAATAGGAGAAAAAGGGAAGAGCTGAGTTTAACACCCAGAGAAAGAAGTGCTAACTCAGGCCGGGAAGGCAGCCCTCTCCTCCCCACCTCCTGTGCTTTCTGCTCCTGGATGGGGGTCCTCTTCCTGCCTTCTCTCCCTGCTCTGTATGAACTGCCTCTCTCCCAGCTAGCTTCTCAGCCTCCCAGGAGGGCTTTCCTGCTTGGTAAGCACTGCTGGGGCCAGGGGCAAGGCTGCCCGCCCGAGGCTTGGACGGGGTGCCTCACTCAGCTTCTGCTCCTTGGAGGCAGGACCCAGGAAGACCCTAAGATACTGTGACCCAAGGAGCCCCCAAATGCTGCAACCAGGACCTGAGAGCTGATGACGGGCGCCTGGGTGCTTGGATGGCTCCAGGGAGATATAAACATCCCCTTCCCGAAGATCTCCTAAGCCCAGCAAGGAAGTGCTAGTAAAGGGGGTAGTGGTAGGGGGTGTCATTGAGGCCACCCTCTGTGACACAGGGGGCAAAGAAAGGCCACTAGGAGGAGGAGAAGGAGCAGCAAGTCATATAGGGACTTCTCCATCCTTTCTTCCTTTCTCTGAGGTCTTAAGATGGATCTCCTGGGTCCTGGGGTGTCACCAGGACACAAGCAAAACTCTCATTACCAGACAGCCTTACGTTGTTTGGCCTCCATCCTGGGGTAAAACTAGATAAGGAAGCAAGCCTCTACTCAGCCCTCAGTTTGATCGCTACAGAAGCTGCTGCCTGCTTTCTCCTAGTTCTATGGCACAGAACTCCAACCACGAAAAGGTTCTGTTTGGTCACTGCTCGTGTTCTGGTCACGTTCTAGGGGCACACAGGGAAGAAAGGACAGAATCAGGTCTCCGAAACAGCCCAGCCTGGCTGGGGAGTGGTGCCAGGTTAGAGTGCAGAGGGTCAGGTCTGGGGAGCCCAGAGGGCCAGGCCTCTAGCTGATGTGTGTGCAACATCTGGGGGCCTATCCAACAGCGGGGTCCACAGTGGGCCAGAAGGAAAAGCCGGGCCTGCTGATCCCTCTCCTCTCCTGCATGTCTGCTTGTGTGCGCAAGCGTGTGTGTGTGGGGGGGGTGGCCAGGTAGAACAATGCCATCTCCATGGGCCCCAACCCCCTCTTTACACACCTGATCCAGGACGCTTTCCCCGATGTTCTGGGGACATTCACTCTGCTGCCTGAGTGGTTGCCACCTGTGTGTAACCTTTGCCCTCAGATAGGAGTGGTGCCTTTGGAGCAGGGATAGGATGGACCTTTACTACCCTCACTGTCTCAAAGAGCCTCTGCCAAACAGCTGGTGTTCAATTACTGTCTGGTGGCGAGCTTCCTGGACAACTAGCTGGGCCCAGACACGTCCCTGGTGGACAATCAGGACCATCGACTGTCTCACTGGGTCTGTGCAGGAATCTGGGCAAAGAATCAGGGCTGAGACACTTCTGGAGCCCATGCTTTTGAGCAGCAGGGGCAGGGTCCCAAGGAGGTCTAGGGCAGCCGGTAGGGTGGGTCCCCAGTCACAGGGAGTGGCTAAAGGAGTGCAGACTACAGGCAGGGAGATCAGTGTTAGGGACTTGCCCTGAGGGAGGCTGCCCCTGGATCTGGAGTTTAGCCTTATCCTGTCTCCCTCCAGGGCAAGGGTGGGGTCAGCGGATGCTGGTGTGACAAGTTGTGCCAGTGCTGGGATAATTCTACTCACTCTTTCAACCTCTCATTTCTCCTTCCTTCCGTCCATTTATTTACCAGCCCATCCAGATGTCCGTCTGTCCTTCCCTTCTGTCCCCTCTCTCCCCGCTTCCTTCCTCCCCTAGCCAGTCACTGGCTTAATCAGCCCTCCACTGGTCCCTGATGCCTAACTGAGGGTGTACTCTGCTGACAAGTGGCCTGGGCCACTTTCTGTAGAGGAGGAGCTCAGAGCACCTGCAGGCAGCCCCACCTCCCTGGGGGGCCCCCACCACCTTAAGCCCGATCCCACTGGATCTCATCTATTACTGGCTAGAGAGCCAGAGCCACCCCTCAGAAGGAAGCTCACCGTCCTCTCTCTGCAAGGCAGGGGACCCCTTCGTGTCCCTTCTTTCCCTTCAGAGTTACCCTTCTCTGGGGCTGCAGTACACCCTCTTCTCACCCCCACCCTGTCCACGAGGCCCTGCCAGCTCTACCCCTGTCGGGGGAAGCACACACTGGTGCCTCTAATCTTCCCCAGGTGGGAGCCTTGTTTCCCACTTGAGTCACCATCTGGTTAGTGCCCACGCCAGGCCTCCGTCTACTGCCTTCCCTGCAGGCCATCCTCACTTCCTTGCTGAGACTGGAGAAGGGAGACCTAAGCCCCAGGCACAGGGCATTGGATGGTTTACGCAACCGTCATATAGTCCGGGGATGCACCCGTCCCTCATGAGGTAAGCAGCACCAACACTATTAGCTTTTTTTTGGTAGTTGTGGGGGTACTGGAGATTGAACCCAGAGTTTTCACACAAAACTATATCCCGCCCTTAAAAATATTTTTTTGAGGTACTGTCTTGCTAAGTTGCCCAGAATGGGTTCAGACTTGCAGTCCTCCGTGCCTCAGCCTCTCCAGCAGCTGAGATTACAGAAGAGTGCCATCACACCCGGTTCATTTGCTAGAGGCCAGGTCACACAGAGACAGAACCAAGCTCCATGGCAGCCCTGCAGGGCAGAGGACTCCAGGCACCAAGAATATCCGCAGACAGAGAGAGCCAGCCATCTTCGGGGGCAGATGGGGATGGGCAGGGACTGGAGGAACCCAAGAAGCAGGTGGGGCCCAAATCACTTTACCCTGCTGCACACCAGGCTGGTGTGGCTCCTGGCCTGCGCCCTACTGCCTGCCAGTGTTGGGAAGGGGGAAGGAGTGAAGCGTATCCTCTGGGTGAATCCATCTCCTTGCCTCACCTCACTGGAGGCTACTGGGCTGCCTCTTCCCCCAGCCGACGGAGAAGAGTTTAAACCCAGCCCCCACCCAAGGCTCAGGGCCTCTCAGTCTGTACCCCCAGGCCTCTCTATCTACCAGCACCAGCAACAAGGCAGAGCTGCAGGCAGGAAGGAATCCCCTGGGATCTGTACACTGACACCTCTAGCTTAGGTCTGGGATCCCAAGTCCTAGCAAGCTTCCAGGTAAGGCTCTAGCAAAGCTCTTTGGGGCCAGCATCTCTGAGCTCCAGCGTGCCAAAGAGCCAGCATCACAGACACAACACATACCACATAGGAGAGAGAGAAATCTTTCCAAAAGTGGTCCCTGAGGGTGGGGGGTGGAGGTCAGAGAGGAGAGAGCCCAGGGACAATAGTGAATAGACTTGGGATTATTTCCTGAACTCTGACTCCTCGTGGGAACGAGGTTATGAAAAGCTCCTCTTAAGATGGTTATTATTTACTGGGCTGTCCAAAATAAACACACACACGCACTGCACGGAGCCAGGCAGGAAGTGAGAAACATCTGGGAGACATCTGGCTGCTGGAGAACAGAAAAGGGGGAAGCGGGTTGGCGGGGCTGTAGGGAGCTGGAGACAGCCTGCATGCTGTGGTCACACAGTTACACAGTGCCACGCTAGCACACGGCACAGCTCACGACAGGCACTCACAGACACACGGGCAGTCCCGGGGACCCGGCAGGACTCGGCTGTCTGTGAACACACATCTGGGAAGCGGACACCCTCGCCGTCAGCATCCTTCCCTCCTCCCATTCCTCCTGGATGCTGCTGTATTTATGACTTACAACCCTCAGTGTGAAGGCTGAGTATTTTCCTTCCACCTGCTCCCTGGTGGTCCTGGATCAGCAGCTGAGGGAAATGCGGACAGCCTGGCTGCTCAGGAGCGCAGGGCCAATCTGCTCTGCCGTGGGTCTCCATGTCCTCCAGCCTTGGTTTCCTCCTCTGTAAAGTGGGGTGTGACTGTCCTGCCTGGTCCCCAGGAGGGAGCACTAGACACTATCTGCTCAGCTGATACACACCCAAAGCCTTCTATGGTGTGAGGTGATGTGCAGGGTCCTGGGCGTCGTTTTAGGGGACCATGATCAAACCTCAGCGTCCATGTTCTGGATGTGGTCATACAACCTGAGTGTTCTTGGTGTGGGAGCCACCTTCTCCCATAGGCACTGGCCAAGCTACAAGAACACACCGGCCAACTCCCCCACGGAGACCAGTGCACAGGGATTCTTCTTGGTTGTACACTGGGGCACATGTCACCATGTCCGTATGGGGGAGTGGTGTGTGGGCGTGGGGATCCTTCAAGGAGACCCTCTGTTATGCATTTCTGGTCTCCAAATTTTCTCACCCAGTATCAAACCTAGAAGAACAGGTGGTGAAAAAATAACCCAGGTGTAAACCCTGGTGCTGCTACATTCTAGCTCTGTGACCTTGGGCAAGCTGCTTCTCTCTTCTGGCCCTCAGTGTGCTCAACCATAAAATGAAAACAATGCTTAGCCTCAGGAGCTAAGTAGCATGACAGGTAAGGTCCTTCACACTGTGCCTGGTGCTTGGTTAGCACTCAACAAATGTTATTATGAGGTACAGGTTTAAAAAGTAGTCCCTGCTCTATGAGCCAGGTTGTAGGTTATTACTTTCTTCCCTCCTAGGTGCAGAAGGCCTGTCTCCAACCTTGAACATACCCCCAGGGATTGGGAAAGGGAACCAATCCTGGCTGAGTGTCTACTGTGTGCTGGGCACTTGATGGATGGCACCTTCCCAGAAGCCTTCAGTGCTATGTGGTCCAACATGGTGGTCACTAACTGTGTGTCACTGTATAATTGAAAAGAGAAGTTCTGTTTCTTTCCTGCACTAGCCATATTTCCAGTGGTTTTGAGGAGCTGCCATATTGGACAGTGCAGAGAACATTTCTATCACCACAGGGATGCTCTTGAGGAAGGGGGATAAACGGGAAAACTAAGCACAAAGCCCAGCTTCTTTCTGCTTGGCACCAAAGTAGCTCCCAGAGAGCCCAGTGGATGAGGGGCTGGGGTCCTTTATCTGGTGTTCCATGGTCCTACATGCTGGAGGACAGAGGCACACTTGGTGTTCTGCGGTTGGACTAAGGCACAAAGGGTAGCACATGTGGCCCATTCTCCCTTTACCTAGGCTTTATTAAGGTGCCTCCTATACATATGTGTGAGATTCTTGGGGCCACTAACCATGAGACCCAGGGGTCCACGGAAACAGATGTGACAGAGATAACCAAGGCCATGTAGGGGACAGTAGCCATATAAAGGCCTGAACTTAGCCGGGCGTGGTGGAGCACACCTGTAATCCCAGTACTCGGGAGGCTGAGGCAGGAGGATTGCTGTGAGTTCTAGACCAGCCTGGGCTACATAATGAGTTCCAGGTAGTCTCAACTATGTAGTGACACCCTGTCTCAAAAAAAAGAAAAAGGCCTGAATTTCAGGGTTGCTGCATTCCAGCTGCAAATAGATTTCCCCCGAGGAGCTCGTATCCATGTACTGTATCAGTCCCTCTCAGGGGCAAGAGGCAATCAGTACTCCATAGCACCCTCCCTGCCTCTAAGGGAAAAGAGGGCATCCTGGTCTGATGGCCCAAAGCACAGATAAAGAAGGAGCTGCCTGATTGGCTGCTCTACCTCTCCTCTCTCAGTGGGCGCCTCTCTTTTGATGGGACTTGCTCTGGGATCTCAAAGCACATCATGATGGATTTCACTACTTTTTGACCATGTTGTTTTGGGCAACCTGAGCTTTGGTTTCAACTATACAGGAGTTCATCTCAGCTGCTGGTGAGGTGGGGCGCACTCATGTGAAGCAGCAAGTCCAGGGCCTGGCATCTGGGCAGTGGGCATCCCCTAGGAAGGGGGACAGAGGAGGCTGAGAAACTGGCCTACTGAACATGACTCCCCACCCACTCCATGCCTGGGAAGGCCTTGGGCTTCTGCAAAGCATATGGGCAGGCCGGCTGCTCTGCAGGTTCTCTGGGCACTGGGCAGCACACGAGCATTTCACTGCCAGCCAGTGATTCTCACCTCCTCACTCTGGGACGCTAGGCCAGTGAAAGCCTCTCCCAGATATGAGCGTATCTACTGTGATATGCAGAATGCCACTTGGGCTGTTATTTCCAAATTGTTAGGAGTTATGACTACTATGAACCTAGCTTTCACCCACCTAGTGATGGCCCAGGGACACCCCTGTGATCTTGTCTTTGGAGGCACTGAGTGGTTTTGGGCATTGCCTTGGGCATGGTAATGGGAGGCTGTCTAGCCCTGACAGCCTGTGATTTAGAGACGGAAGCAAGTGAGGTGTCAAATGCTTTTATAGGAGTCTAGATGGGGGGCACTGCGGCAGCCACTCAGTTACTATCCTTCGAGGGGGCTCCTTTGACATGGGCCTAGGCAGCCTTCCCTCTAGCTCATGTGAGTCACAAGCAACTGGGGCTTAGGAGATCTGGGTCCAGGATGGAAATCCCCACCAGGTAACGGACTTCTCTGAGGCTCAGATTCCGCATCTGAAAAAGGCGGGTACAGTTCCTCCCTACAACAGAGTCAACACAGGCAGCGTGCACAGAACAGCTCCAAATCCATACCAACCAAACAAATGCCAGAATCCTGACTCTGTTAAATTAAGAGAGGCTTAGAAGGCCAGTCCAATACTTGCCCTCTAGGCAGGAGCCCCCACCAAAAGCCTTCTTGGCTCCTGGGGACTGGTACCCAGGAGACTGCCTCATCTCTTCTATGGGCTGCTAAGGAGCCTTGTTCCGGCTTCTCAGCCACAGCCATTCTGTCTGGCTAGACAGACAGATGGCCAGAAATCTCAAACACGCCTCTGCTTTTCCCCTGTCCCATCCTCCCCTGGGTCTCTCAGAAATGAGACTGAGTAGCGGAGAGGCAGTCAGGGTGTGGGAGGACAGGAGGCAGGGTCTGCTGGGCCCGGCGGAAATCACTGCTGCTGGCCTTTGCTCACCCATGACCCTGGAAGGAAGCCATTGTATGGGCCCCTCGGGAGGCTGGAATCTGAGCAAACACAAAGCCAGGCAGGAGTTGGGGATGAGACCTTCCCTGCCACCCATGCCCACCTGCTGGCCTCATGCCCACGGCTTAAGCCTGCTGGAGACAGGCCATGAGCACCAACAAGCACAGGTGGGCTTCCAGTTCTCAGGAGCACTAATCCTCCTTCCCAGATAGCCTTCCTGAGGGTCCTAGGTCTGTCATATAGACGCAGCATCTGTAATGCCTGCACCTCACACCCAGCCCAGTCTGTCCCGCCCCGCATGACCGCACAGGGCATCTGCTCAGGCCACAAATTCAAGGCCAGTCCCCTCGAGATCAGCAGCTCCCCGTGGGCAGGCCTGGCAATTTATGTGCCCAGAGTCAACATGGCCCTGCCCAGTCCAGGTCTGTGCATGCTCACACAGAACTCAGGAGACAGACATCTGGGACACTGGCCTGAGGAATCTGGGCTTTGGGACAATGGGAACCCTGTGACACTGGCCACCACCTGGGCCCTACTCACTCAGCAGGGGCTTGCTGCCCACTGCCCAGGGCACCACGATCTTACAAGAGGCATGGGCTACTCCAGCCAGGCTTTGTCCTGCCATGCACCAAATCCTAAAGTCAGCATAGGGAAGAGCACGGCGGGCACTCTGTTTCCCACAGACCCTCATAGCCCTCTAGGAGGTACAACTGCTAGGGGTGGGGAACATGAGACAGAGACCTGCCAGGGGTTGGTGCAAGGAGCTGCTAACTGATAGAACCACAGCCTGCTGCCCTTCCCTTCTCCTCTGCCTCATTCATTCCCTGCGTATGGCCTCTGGCTCAGCAGGGACCCCCTTCCCCACAGCCAGGTTTTTGTGGGAGCATTTTCATCTCATAATCCCCAAACACCCCTGCTGACCACTAGAAGAGAAGCTCTGGGTACCCAGTTAATGGAGGGAAGCAGTTGGCTGCCCTTGGGTCACAAGCTCCCTAGAGACAGAGGGTGAGCTTAGGGTGACAGGAGCACAGACCACTCAAACCTGACCTCACCATCCCCACCACCAGACCAGGGCAGCCCCAGAGAGGGGAGCAAGCACAGAGTTAGCAGGCCTCAATTTGCAGGTCTGAGCACAAGGAGCTCCAGACTCTTCCCTCCAAAGCCTGGGTGGACATGGGAGACACATGGGAGAGACTGGAGACACCAAAAGACAGCATGGAGGGGGTGCCTGTCTGCCACTAGGTCTATGGGCAAGGCTGAACATTGCGAATGGGGTGATGGCAGCCAGGAAGTTCCCTGCTGCAAAGGCACAGCAGCCTTGGGGAATGACCCACGCACAGTTCTGCTTCTTTGGCCCTGACCAAACTCTGGAAGGGTCTACCTGAGTTCTGCCTGCAGCTCCATCTCACAGGGAGGCAGGCTGGGGTCCAACAGGAAGCAGGCTGTCCACCTGGGCAGGGACCACTACATTCTCAGCTATAATGATCAACTCCCACTTACTCAGTTTCTGAATGGCCCAGATTTCTGCCTGAGGGAGTCACAGGGGGTCAGGCTATTTGTGGTGAAGTTAATGAGGCAAGGTTGGAAGACAGAGGAGACTCCCAGTTCCCAACTACCTGGGCCACAATAGCCTCTCCCCACCTCCCCAGTTCAGTGTTACCACCCCTTCTCCCCCAGCCCCACCCAGCTGGATGTTTCCAAAGACAGAAAAAAGGACTTAGGAAGTCCCAGTAAGGAGCATCCCTACTCCCTACAGAGCTGCTCCTTCCATTATGGAGGCCATAGCTGAGGCAGGAGGCTTCCAACACAGACTTTACCGCATACCTACTTTGCCCTGAACACAGTAAGCGGCACGCAGGATGTGCCAGACTTTGTCCTAGGGCTTTCATGTATGGATTCACTGAATACTCTCTGCTCTTACCTCCACTTTACAGGGAGAAAACAGATCTCAAGAGGTGGGCGATCAGGAAGGGCCAGTGATTAGGACCAGCAGACATAAGCTTCTAATCCAGGCTACTGCTGCCAGAGATCTCTAAGCAAGGAGGGAGACTGCTCCTTTTGTAGAGTCTCATTGAAATTTCATGACCATGTCACTGGGCAGATTGCTATTAATTCCTTTGTGGTTGAAGAAAATTGACTAACTCAGATGGGCTAAATAATTTGTCAGGGAAACCTGGCCAATTAGTGAGGTGGGTTGGACCTGAAGCTGGTCTGTTGCCAGAGCTTGTCCATGAGTATTGATGACCAAGAAAAAAGGGTCCTTGGGGAATGTGGACCTGGTCTCCAGAGGGCCTCTGCTTACGGGCTGCTGGGCTCTCACAGCCAAAGGGATCAAGTATCCCTCTTTGGCTTCTGTGCTCCACAACCACCCTGGGCCCCAGGCCTTCCTCCATGCCGGGCAGGCCCTTTTGGCCACCTGCCTCCACTTCTGCCTTTTTCTGGTGTCCCACTCACATCTCAGCACCCCACCCACACTCCTTAGGAAAGCCTTTAGCCTCTCAGCCACAGAGATCTCTCCGCTGAAGGAGAGGTGTGAACTCTGTTTACAAGGGCATCCATCTTCTCATTCCTAAGCAGAATGAGTTCCTTGTGAGCTCCTGGGGGGGGGCAGTTTTGGGTTCCCTTGGATCTAGGCACAGAGAAGGAGACTATGCATGGGCAGGGGGCCCATTGTTCCCAGGAGCAGGGCACCCTTGGCTTCTTGAGGCCACCAGAGCTTCAGGGGCTTCTGAGCCTGGGCCTCCCCATCCATTACCCCAAGGAGAAGAACAACAGACTTCCTTTGCACAGAGGAGAAACCACAGCACAGCTCACAGTGAGGTTGGGGAGGAAGCCAGAGGGGCTTGGGCTCCAGTGGGAGCTTAGGTAGGGAGGTCATGGTGCGGGGAAGCCCTGGACCCAGCTCTCAGAAGCACTCTAAGACAAAGTGGGCGCTGTGCTGACAGCTTAACGGCCAGCTCCTCCCAGCCCCGGGCTGCATATTTACGAGCTGAAAGGCTCCAAGGGGGAGGCCCAGGAATCTAGTCTGCACCACCTGATCCTCAGCCTCTGGCTCTGGGGCCAGGAAGCCATAAAAAATGATCTTGCATCATCGCTTCCCTTCCCCCAAATGGATTTTTAGGGTGTGGGGGGTTGGGGGCAGGGAAAGTGTGGGGTCCTTTTTAAAGTCTGCAGTGTCTGAACAGCCATGGAGGGAGCCAGGGTCCCTGGCTAGGGCTGGGCTCCTATTTACATGGCATCTACTACAAGCCAATATCTCATGAACATTCCCAACAACCCCAGGACATTTGAAAAGCCTGGGAAATCACCCTTTTGTGGGCTTATCACTCCACTGTTCCCTCCTGCTCCCATGCTGTCCCCTCAGGTTCTCAGCCTATATGTTTCAGGCCTAGAGAGGGACAGGAACTTGTGCGAAGTCACACAGCATGTTAGGTAGAACATGGGCCTGAATGTAGGGCTCCCAAAGTGCAGTGCTGAAGGGCCACAGTGCAGACTCCAAGATACAAAGAACAGATTGTGCCATGCAAGTGGGAGAGGTAAGGGTGTTCCCTTCCGTTCTAAACTGGTCCCCCCGTCTGCATGACGCTTAAATGAGATGCTGGTCTCAGCACAGCTAGTGAAGAGCAGCTTCTCCTTTTCGCTGAGGTCAGGGGCTACAGCAGCCCTGGCCATCCTCAGGATCAGTCCCCAGAGCTGCAGGCTGGGCTGAGAGTCCCCAGAACCCCATTTCCATCCCTAATTGTCCTCCATCCCCATCTGGCCTGGGAAGGGCCAGTGTCTCCCACAGGATGTGGCCTGTCTGTCTGGCTCAGCCTCCACCACATCCCCTCTGGGCACAGTCCAGGCCCAGGGCTGAGGAACGCTGACCACGGAAGTGACCCCACCCTCTGTCCCCATCCCGGCCCACTCTGGCACGGCCCCCAGGCCACATATCCACTTGAAGTGGATCGGTCCGACCCAGGGAAAGCAGTCCTCAGCTCTTCACTGAGCTGGGGGCTTGGCTCAGGCTTAGCAAATGGCGCTGGGTGGAGGCCTGGCCAGTGGGGGCGGTCGGCTGCTGGGCCTCTCTTGGTCACACCCCTCCTGTCTCTCTGAGGTCTGGGCCCCCTCCCTGGTGGCCCCCTGGTGAGGGGCTGTCTGCAGATAATCAGAGAACAGATTCAGAAAGAAGGAGGGAAAAAAAGCACTCAGGCGCCAGACAGGATCCTTATCTTCTAGGGCGGAATGTCAGAGGCAGCAGCAGTGGGGCAGGGAGTCCTGCTAGAGGGCCAGCATCTGCAGCCTGGGAGGGTGGAGGGGACCCCCTGGGCCCAGGGGAGGTGGGGGAGGGGTGGCTGGTTCTGGACCAGACAGGAAGGACTCTGGCCTTCCAGGAGGAGGCCTGGGTGCCCCTCTGGTCAGCTCTCAGAGCAGATCTCCCTGATATGTTCACACTGGGCTGGGGCCCCTACAAACAGAAGAGGGGAGGGGGCCAAGGTCCTCCCCACCCCCGGAGGAGGAACCTGAACTGGCTGTGCTCCCTGGGATCCCTGAGACTCTGGCCAGGTTTTTTGACCAGCTCCAGCTCGGAGCCTTTACCTTCAGGGAGCAACAGGCATCAGACAGCAGGTATCATACAGATAACATCTAGAAAATACCATGAGGGAAGGGCATGTTCTGCCCGGGGCATGACAGGGGCCCTTTTCAGAGTGGAAAGCAGATTTTCTGATGGGGGCCTCAACGCGGTCCATAAACCACAGCACCTCACAGTATGGATTCCCTGGCCTGGACTGTGGATGAAGCCTTGTCTATGTGGGACCTAGCAAAAGCCCCAAAGCAGTGTCAAGTGGGGGGTCAAGGACACAGGCCCTAGATCTGGGTTCAAATCCAGGTTCTGTTACTTTCTGGCTGTGTGATCCTGGGCAAGTGTGCTCAATTCCCCATCACCCCTGGCCTTAGCCTCCTCGCCTATAAAACAGGGGCAATGTCTTCGGCTCTAATATTCTGTGACTTACACTTGACCTAACAGTTGGGGCTCCGCCCCTGAGAAGGCAGAACTGTAATGCGAGGAGAGCCGGGAAACACGTATACTCACAAAACATCAGTCAAAGAAACTCAAAAGTGTGCCCATGCATCATGGGACATCCATGGGCCAGCAGTGTGGGTGCTGATCCTAATTTCCTGATGGCCTCAGCCAAGAGCAGTGACCATTTTATCTATGGCGGGACAGAGGAGGAAATGCCAGCAAGGGTTCTGACAGAGAAGGGCAGACTTCTGGCTGGCTGGGCTGGGCTTTAAAAGCATGCTCCCCAGTGTCCCAACCCCAGCCCCAGGAGGGCCTGGCTGGCCTGTCCCCCAGCTGTCATCTGCAGGGGCTGGTCCTTATTAGCTGCTATGGCAGCTGGAGGGTGGGTGGGTAGGAGGAATTCTGTAGGCTGTGGAGCCATAAACTAAAGCTGGGCAGGGACAACAGCCACCTCTGGAGTTGGAGAGATAGACCAGGTTCTGGGGGAGGGAAGGGAGTAAGATGCGGTAGGTGAACAGGCCTGGCCAGAGGGAGGGGCAGAGGTGAGGGCTGGCTGGAGCCTCCAGCTTTTCCGGGCTGTTATTCTGGGCAACTTTTTATTTATTCATAGGTTGGGGATGCGGCTTAGCATCTGTCAGCTCAGTATTTATTACAAGCACATCAGCCTTGTTCCACAGACCCTGTGATGGGGCTGGTGCAGGACCCCCTTCCCCCACCTCCTCATAGCCAGGATGCACTAGAAAACCTGCAAGGGAAAGCTGGAGGCCCCGCCTTCCCGAACAAAGCCAAAGCCAACTCTTGTTTTATCTTCTGGGAAACAGAGGCCCGAGGCAGAAGCAGTCTAGCTCAAGGTCACAGGGCAAATGGTCCTTGATCCTTGATTTGTCAGCTTTCAGGCCATCAGAAGAGATACACGGGAGCAAAAATACCCTAGACCACATTTAGAGATGTGACACTGACCTGCCTGCCAGTCCCAGCCAGGTGCAGGCAGAGTTGAGTGTATGGGGTGGGCCAGGAAACACAGAGGCAGGATGGGGACGGATGTCTGCCTGTGATCACCAAATCCCTTTCTTGTCACAGCTTCCAAGGAAGCCAGAAGGAAACTAATACATCAGCAGCAAGAGCCCCCTGTTAACAGGCCGACGATATGTAAATGACCCAGCATAACGCTGGGGGTGCCAACTGGCAGAACTGGTGGTGATGTCACAACGCCATCAGGCTCCAAGCCTTCCCGTGGCCTGAGGTCAGCTCGCAGAGCAGTGATTCCTCCCCCAACATACACGTGCTGAGCCAAGAGGAGCCTGGCACTGCCAGGGCTGGGGCAGGGCCACCAGCTCTGATTCTGCAAGTTCTTCCTCCCTTGTGCTCCCGCCCTCCAGCCACCCCCCCACTCAGAACAGCATTCCCCCATGAGCACAAGATTGCTACTTCTCATATAACACAGAAGCTGTGGTGTGAACTTCTGGTAAATGAAGATCTTATTTAAAACCGTGCGCTATCAGGGGAAGAGGAGACAGGTTCCTACACAGCTCAGCTGTCTTGCCAGGAAAAGGAGGTGCCTAGAGCCACCAGCCCAGGAAGTCATCAGAGAGGAGCCACAGACTCCCCACTCATCTACAAGGGTTTCACTTTCCCAGTAGGCTTTGGTGAGATGAACATCCCAATGGAATCCAGTTTGCCATGTGGAACACGTACTGGCTTAACTCTGTCGGGCTGTCCAGGAATGGCAGAATCTGGGATCAGAGAGGCCTTAGACATCACCTGATTCCGGGGTCTTGTACCTTAGCTGTGCAATAGAAAACTGAAAGATCCCAATGCCCACATCTGGCCTTACAACCCACTGAGTCAGACCCTCCAAGTGCACCTAGATCTATTGTTCAGTTAAAGTTGAGAAACACGGAAACCTAGAATTACCTGGGGTGGTTTGTCCAAGCTCATGCGTCCAAGCCTGGCCCAGATCTCCAAAACCTGACTCTTCTGTACAATGTTGGTCGTTCACCGAGGGCACACTCTGCACTGGATGCAGCTCTGGGCAGCAGAGGTACACTATGGAATACATGGTGAGGTCCTGCCCTCCTGGCATGGGGGCCCAGGTTCTAAGCCAGCAAACATGTATGTTTGGTACACACAATAATCCTGAGAATAGTAGAGAAGTAAAAGAGGCATAGGGCCAGGGAGGTGCTCTTTCAGGACGGGATGTCTGAGCTGAGACCTGGAGGATAAGGAGGAGCCTGCCATGCCAAGTTCAGGGGACAGCACTCCAAGAAGGGGCACACTCACTGAGGTGGGAAACACAGCTCTTCCCTGAGAGCGCAGAACCCACACTCTTGCTGACCTGACACCCCACTATGTTTAGGGCGCCTGGATGGCCTGGAAATGCTTGGGACAGGCCAGTGGTTATCACAGCCGCCCCCTCGGTCCCTCAGGAAATTCCACAGGCTGTTGGGCTCAGGGGACTTTAGACAACATACAGCTGAAGGCTGTAAGGAATGTGAGCTCACACTAGTCCACCCACCTGATTTAACAGATGGGGAAACTGAGGCAGCAATCTGCTTTAATGTGGCATCTCAGCTCTGAAAGGGTTAAACAGGACAAGGACTTCCCTGTGGAGCTTACTGGCTACTGTGAAGTCCACTGTCCTTCCACCTCCAAATGCCAGTTGCCTGTTGTTCTCCCTGTAAATAACTCATGTGTTCCAGCTAGGGTTCAAGCCTGGGACACACCCAGGGAGCAGGCTAGGGGAAGCCTTTCCTCTCACTGGGGAGCCCATCAAAGGCCAGACAGAATGGTGCCAGATAAGGCCATGGAATTTGGAATTTGGTGGGATCTGGAATTTCCCTCCTAGGGAAGGCTGGCCCCAGCTGTCCCCCACCGGAACATCCAGAGCGGGAGTATGACACTCGGAATGGAGCGGTGGCCCAGGTATCCAGGGCCAGAGACCTGATAGGCACAGAGGGCAGAGTGGGCAGAGAGAAGGTTGCCTGGTGTCTTTAGAATGTGCCTGCCAGGGAGAGGCAAGCCGGGTCACCAGGTCACTAGGCAGAGCAGAGCGACTACTGAAATCGATTTCTAACTTGGCCACCGGCCTGCCCTGGCTCAGCCCTGATTTCCACCTTTGTGGTACAGTGCAGCTCACTTGGTTTCAGCTTTGCTCAATGTTTGGGATCAGCAGCTTCCCTCTCAGCCACAGAATGAAGGTGAGCTCTCGTCTGAGGGACAGGTACACCTCCCTACTCTCTCTGCACAGTCAGAACTAGTCACTGCTTCTAGTGCCCTGCTGAGAGGAAACAGGGTACCCTCTCAGGATGAATGCTTCTCTTCTTAATCTTTCTCAGTCACCAACTCACAGCAAGAGTGGAAAAGTGTTGGTGTGTGTGAAAAATCAGAGAGCAAAGTCACCACTTCTAGGAGGTAACTCAGGCTGGTCCCTCTCTCCCCACATCTGCCTCAGCTCCTCCAGCTGTAAAAGAGGAGCAGAAGAAACACTCACCCTGGAGACACCACGGGGCCATGAGCATAGGTATCACCCTGACATGAGGAGATGGCAGGAAAGCCAGAGATGCCTTGAGGCTGATTCTCATGCCAGCTGTCACCCAAACCAAAGGAACACTGTACCCTCATTTGCCCCACTAAAGGGTTTATCAGTCACCTTTCGGTTGTTGCTGGGACTAAATACCTGACATGTGAGGTTTAAAGGAGGAGAGCTTTATTTTGGCTTATAGTTTTAGTTTGTGATTGGCTGCTCCAAGACAGAAACAGCATGGCGGAAGGGCAAGGCAGAGCAAAGTTGTCTGGCTCATGAGATCCAGGAAGTAGAGGGCAGCAGAAGAGCCCAAGAGAAAGGAGGCAGAAGCCAGATATAGTCCCCAAGGTCAAGCCCCCAGGACCCACTCACTCTGCGGCTTAATCTCCAAGGCATCTCTCAAGCCAATCTAGTTAATGATAAAGATTGACCATCACTGGGAGTCTATCAGGCTGCAGTGCCTGAAAAGTGCTGAGGATGGCGCCTCCTGCCCCATGAGCTCTAGAATTCCCTAGAAGCCTTGGAAAAGAAGTCCATGGGAGTGAGGTGAAGACCCCCAAGTGGGAACTTCCGTTCTGCTGCCCTTTCCAGCATCCAGCACCTTATGGAATGTGAGGGAGGCACAGGGGGTGAAGACTGGCCCCTGCCCTGGAGAGTGGGTACGGGGTGGGCTCATGGAAGGAGCACTGACCACACAGACTGGGCTCTGGCACTAAAGGTTGGGAGATCTGGGCAGGTCACTTCGCTCATCCAAGCCCCACACTTTGCACTCTTGTGCCAAGATCTTCCTTCTTCCCAGGGTCACAAGGACCAAAGCAGACAGCACATGCAAAATGACCAACATGGGCGCAGAGCAAGGCTGGCAGTGTTCCCTATGCACTCAGTGGGATGAAGGCCCATGTCTCAGAGGGCCTGCGGTACCCGTGGTATATGGGGGGGGCAGCTGGATGGACTCTTACTGCCAAGGTGACAGTAAGCGAAGCAGTCCTCTCAGCATCTGACACAGCTCTGCAGTGAATGGAGGGGTGCGCGCGCGCACGTGTGTGTGTGTGTGTGTGTGTGTGTGTGACAAGGGACTAGAAAAGCAGGACTCATGGAAGGCCCAAAGAGCAACTTGCAGATCTTATATGTAAATGGCAAATAAAATTTTATCGCACAGCAAGCAAAGCCCTTTATGCGTACATGAACTAATTGTCACACGTCCTCCCCGCCTCCCATCTGTGAAACAAGTGATGTGGGATTCATAATCCCAGTCTCAAAGAAGAGGATGTCAAGTCCAGAAGGCTGAAGGGATGAGCTCAGGGCCAACAGCGGCAGAAGCCACCATTCCGACTGGGGCAGCACAGGGTACCTGGCCCTGCTTAGATCCATGAGCAGAGTGGAGAGGAGCCTCTGAGAGGAAGCAGGGTGTATTCAAGAGGCCAGGACCAGGACTGGAGCTCAGTGGCAGAGCACTTTCCTAGCAGGTGCAAGGCCCTGGGTTGCATCTCTGGTGCACACATGAATGTGCACGTGTGTGTACACACACACACACACACACACACATATACACTTTAATAGACAACAAGGGGTATCTTTCGTGTCTTTCCTACAAAAGGCAGCATGTGTGCCTTGTTTCTTTCATCTGTAAGTCCTAGAAGTCTCTTTATCAGTTCACTGAGAGCTTTAGCATTCCTTTTCACAGCTGTGTAGTACCCCTATTGGAGGGTGTTACCATCATTTATTCACCTATTTCCTTGAGTCAGTCAGGTTATTTTCAGTGCTGCAATGAGTAACCCTGTATACTTATATTTTTGTATAAAAGAAAAGTATACTTTCAGAGAAGATTGCTAAAAGTGGGACTGCAGAATTGAAAGGTAAGTGTGCACAGTAGAATCTCGGTTCACGAATGCATTCATTTGTGAATGATTGGGTTCTGTGAAATTTTGGTTTGTGAAAATTTGTTTGTTTGCACACTTTACAACAGGTGACAAACACAACTGTGATCATCTTTCTTGAACAAACATAAATATGGCCATCTTTTCCAAAATTGTGGAACAAATTAAATTCGTGAACCAAGCAAGGCACCACTCTATGTAGTTTTTTTGCTAGGTATCACCACATGTCCAGTCCAAAAGCTAGACCAATTTTCCACCAGAAGTGTCTGAATGTCCTATCCTCCTCCTGGTGTTTAACATCTTCCAGTCTGACAAGTGAGAAATAGTATCACATGTTTTAATTATTTATTTGTGGTATTGGGAGCTGAAGCCAGGGCTTTGCACTGAGCTATATCCCTAGCTCTTTTATTATTTTTAAATTCTGAGACAGAATCTCACTATGTAACCCAGGTTAGGCTTGAACTTGCAATCTTCCTGCCTCAGCCTCCTGAGCCACAGGGATTACAGGTATGCACCATCATGCTGGGCTCACAGTTTTGTTTTAAATACTTTACTATCAATGAGTTTGAGAGTCACCATTGTATCTTATTTTGTGAGTTGTTAGCATCTGTATTCCTACCTTTCTATCAGGTTTATTTTTTGGAGGTACTGGGGATCGAACTCAGGACCTTGAGCTTGTCAGGCAGGCATGGTGCCACTGAGCTATATCCCTGGCCTCTATCAGGTTTTGATCTCTTGATATTTGAGAGTCCTTTCTACACCAGGACTTTATACAACTTTCTGCCCTTTGTGTATTGCTTTTATGTTATAAGATATTTTCTCTCAGTTTGCCAAGTACATAGTTTATTGACTGTTTTGGGTGCTGGAGATTGAAGCTAGGACCTTGTGCATGTCACTATTGAGCCATATATCCCGCCCAGTCTGTTGTCTGTAAGGTATTTTGTGATTCATTTTTCAAAAAATGTCTAAAAATTGTATGTACTAAAAATGATCAATCTTTTATTTTATTGCCTTTGGATCCTGAGTCATTGTTAAAAAGACTTTCCTGACCCTGAGATTCAGGAAGAAATAACCTATTTTTCATTTTTGGGTTTTTTTTTTTTTTTTTTTTTTGTAAGGGATCAAACTCAGGTCCTTGTTCTTAAGAGGCAGACTTATGAGGCAGGCAGTGGCACCACTGAGCTAAATCCAAGATTTTAAATATGAAGGATTTGTATGCATTACTGTTAGCTACATTGGATATTTATCTTTAAACAAACTATGTCAAAGAAAACATGGAAGCAATTGTCCCTTTGGTACCAGGGATCAAACTCAGGTCCTTGTGCTTGTGAGGCAGGCAGCGGCACCACTGAGCTAAATCCCCGGCCCCCTGTGTTTTCTTTCAGTAGTTGGATCTTCATTTGCAGTTTGGCCTTAATCCACATGCAGTTTACTTCTCCGTTCAATGTGAGACACACACTGAAGTTTAACTTTTTCTGAATGGCCATTCAGTTGTCCCAGCACCATTTATTAAAGTCTGCCTTTACCTCAATGACCTGAGAAACTTCCTTCATGTACTACATGTCCATACACATTTGGGTCTAATTCTGGACTTTCTGTTATCTATTTGCCAGTTCAGGAAGTATGCCACACAGTTTAAATTACAGAGGCGTCATCATGTATTTTCCTCCTTGGTAGGGACAGTTTTACTTGTTTTTTAACCTCTTCTTATGCTTCTAATTGATTTCTCCTGCATAGCTGCATTGGTTAATGCCTCTAGCAGAGTTGATGGGGGTCTGTCTATCACTGATCTCAATAGAAATGACACTTGTGTTCTCTAAACAAGACTCTAACTAGAGGACTAAGGATCTATCCATCTGTCTATGTATCTATCTATCTATCTCATCATGCTAAGATGTATCCCTTAATTCCTACTATTTTCTTGAGTGCTTATCCCATGAATAGGTGTAGGATTTCGTCCAAAGTGTTTTCAGCCTCCATGGAAATAATCATCACTTCGTTTTCCATCATTAATAATGATGTTTGACATTAATTTGGCCTATGCTATCAATGTTAACGGGCTAATCATGAAGGGGTACATGGGACTGAACCCAGGGCCCTTGCATGCCCAGCCTTCCCTGCTTTCTTTTGAGACAGGACTCACTGAATCATGCATGCTGGGCTTGAACCTGCAATCCTTTTGCCTCCCTCCCAGAATGCTAGAATTACAGGTCTGCACCACCTGGCCTAGATCCTTAATGGGTTAATTTTGAACCAAAGTTGCATGCCTGGAATAAATCAGATTTAATGAGAATGCGTTACTGTAAAATGAAAGAGGGAATAAAAATGGATACCAATGAACACAGTCACCATTACAGAACTTTTTATCTATCTTCCACATGAATATGATTCAGTCCTTAGATGGCTATATGAACAGGCTTCATTATTCCCATTTCTCAGATGAAGAAACTGAGACCACAATGGTGACATCACCTAGTCACCAGCACACCGGAGATAGGATTAGATCCTGGGTGTCAAGGATTCCAAAGACTAATGATGAGTGGGCGGTGTTGCTCAGAAGTGGGAAGGGGAAGACAGGTGGGAAGTAGAGGGGTAGGAAAGGGGTCCTTCCTTTGCTTCCCAGAAGGGTACATGGTCCTCCTTAACCCAGCCCAGCATCAGCAGAGAAATGGTGTGAAGCTGCAAGGGGCCTCCAGCAGTCATCATCGGTGGGACATCTTGGAGTCTGGTGGCAAGGAAGGAAGCAGTCACTGAGGCCACCCTGTCCCTTCCTCACCTCAGCCTTTCCCTCTCGCGCCCTGGACATCACACGCAATGTGGAGAATGAAGTCTGTGCCAGGGTGAGGTGGGCTGGGAGGAGATGGGAGCAGAGAGAACGCTGAACCTGCCTCTCCCACCTGCCCCAATTTCTAAGAATGTTCTACTGGCCAGGCTTACAGAATCTCCAGCGGGCGTGGCAGATGGCAAGCTGGCCCAGCCTGCGTTGGAGCAGGCACTGACATTAACTGTCCCTGACGTGGCACCCGGGTGTCTCTGCTCTGGAGTACTGGGCATGCGACAGGACACGGAGAGGGATGGGAAGTGACCCAAACTTTTTGTCATTTGGCTCTACAGCCATGGCTGACCAGGCACAGGGAGAGGCCAGGCCTTACCCACCAGTGGGCAGTGGGCTGATTCCAGCCTGGAAAGGGAACATGGGTCCCTCCTTGCTGTTCCTCGGTCACCATACTTAGGAGGCACCACACAGTCCCTGAGGTCACAGATCGCAGCCTGGGGGACAAAGGTGCCAAAGCAGCTCTTTGTTGTTTTCTCACTTGGCCCTGACTGGCATTCTGCTTTGTTTGCTCCTTTTCTGTAAACTGAGGCAAGTGAGTGATTTTCCTATTACACAGGGGCAAGCTTGGCCTTAGAGACGAAGCTTCCAGTCTATGAGTCCTCACTGAAAACCTCCAGATAATCATCAAGTCACTTCATGGGCTGTCCTAAGTCACCGCCAGGTCTCACGTGGATTTGGGTAGCTGGGAAGCATCTCAGGACCCCCTCCGATGCCCTGTCCTGTCTTATGTCCAGTACTTCCCATGACAAGTGCAAGGAAGCGAGGAAAAAAGGGGGAAAGGGAGGGAAGGTGACCCACGATTTGTGGGCAGATTCCCTTCCAGGGTAGGCAACTGACTTTTACTGACTTCGCCCAGCTCATTTAATCTCCCCAGAAGCCACTCAGGGACCTCCCTGCAGTAAGATGCAGACTCAGGGATTTGTAGTTAGCAATGGAGCCAGAGCCTGAACTCAGGCTTTCTGATTCCAGGGTGTATCTTGTTTATTTGAACAAAAGCACAAGAGAGAGCAAAGGACTGGTCCAATTATGAGTTACATAGCTGTGACTAGAGAGACTCTGTCCATACAGAAGAGGGATGGACCAGCTGGAAAATGTGGGACCAGATCATATTTGTATAGGGGTCACCGTACCCAGCTCTGGCTGTCCTGGGCTGCCAGGCAGGAATTCCAGATCAGCCTGTGGCAGGGACTCCTGGAGGGGCCAGTGGGTGCCCAGCTGTGAAGGCGGAAGTTGGACCAGACTTAGCACTGCCTCAGCCAAGGGCCTGGGGGTGTTTAATCTCCCAGGGATGCTTCGTGAATGTTAGTGCTGGATGTGGTGCCAGGGAGCACTTGTGCAGCCAGGCACTGAGGCCAGATCCACTCTCCTGCACCAAGCCCGACCAAGAAGCTGGTGGCCACTGCTACGGTGGGTGGGGGCCTGGAGTCAGCCCCTGGACACGGGCCTGCAGATGTACCTTCTTGGCCCACAGCTGCTGGCAGGCTACATGCCCATGTCCATGCAAGGGGCATTCTCTGGGGCCACTAGGAGTGATCAGTGGGCTTAGGCATGTGAGCAGGAAACAAACAATTAAAGGGGCCTGGACCATGTGCCTTGTGCAGGCCACCATGCAGGTAAGTGCAAAGCGAACCAGCACATGTCACACTCTGCTTTCCTCACACCGGGGGCACTGGAGTGCAAAACTGGATTAATTCCTGTGGCTCCACTGACTTCGGGAAGGGGCTCTGACCACTGAAGACTTAGCTCTGACTTCCGCTGTGCTTGGCAATAATAAGTGCTGAGAGAAAGGCAGCAGGAGCAAGGGCAGCCAGTGAGAGGACCAGGAAAGCAGGAGGGGACACAGCAAAGGAGCAGGACTCTCTCTATCATTCAGTTACTCATCCCCAGCAGCGAGTCCACACACAACAGGGACAAATCACAGCTCGCTCGTGGGTAAGCGAGGCCTGAGCCTGGGTTCTCCATTCACATATCCTGCATGCGCTGAGCACTGTGTTGGTGACAAGGACACACAAGTGAGTAGTACATCAGACCCAGCCGCCCTAGTTACTTAGTGTCCCTGCTCCTCTCCATCTCTTCCCACTGCTGACCCTGTCTGGGGGGTGGGAGTGGGACTCCGGCATGTGACAAGGACAAGGGGAGCAATGCTAGGGTGCTCCCCATGAGGGCTCTGCTCCCTTGGTCTCCAACCTCATCTGCCCTACTGTGACCCAGAATGACCAAAGGCAGGGTGGGGGCAGGGCCTGGAACGACTTTCCTGGAATTTGACTCCACTTCTTGTAAGCTCCGCATCTCTATGGGTGCCCAGGCCCCAGGCTGGCTGGCTGGGCGCCTCTGATCGCATTACAGGGCCGCCTTCCTTCAGCGCTGTCTCCTGAGCCAGTAATGCCTACAGACGCCACGTGGGGCCTCTAGGGGCTTCAGGCTCTCAGGGACGGCAGCAGCAGAAGCTCCACCCACTAGGGAGCTGGGCTGGCGTGGGCACCGAGAGCACAGCAGCCTCTTTTTTCTTCCTGGCTCTTTCCCTGGCTCTCTGACCAACCTGGACGTTGCCACCAGGAACTCTGTCCCCTTGTTCTCCTGTTCAGACACTAAAGGCCCAGCCCCCACCAGGGGTCAGCCAGGCGGGTGGGTGGTAGCAGGAAGAGGAGGAAGGCAATGGAAATTGGTGGAGTCCCCACACCTATGTTGGCGCAGGTCACATCGCCCCTTCTCCAGGGAGGGAAGCTGGGATGCAGAGAAGCTGGGCCACCTGACTCAGGCCTGGGAAGATTCAAGTCCTATTCATTCTAAAGCTTTGGGCTCTTTCGGGTACTGAGGAGAGACCCCTGCCTGGCCCCAGAAGTCTTGTTTCCAAGGAGGGCCTGTCCACTCCTGTCCCAACTCTGCTTATCTTTCAAGGGCCACTCAAGCTCCATCCTTCCCTCCTCTAGGAATTCTTCCTTGATCACCCAGGCCTGCAAAAGCAACACCATAGGCATTTCCTGTTGTACCACCAATACTGGGCATCGATGACAGTGGTGAATGTTATCAAGTACTCTGGAATGTGCAAAGCACTTTTATGCATTATCATATTCATCCCTACAACAAGCTGGTAAGATTCGTGATATTAACTACTTCACAATTCCACACATGAAGAAATGAAAGATGAGAGACGGTAAGCAACTTGCTCCAGAACACAGAGCCAGATGGCAGGTACTTGGATTTGAACCCAAACAGCCTGTCTACACAGTGTGTACTCTAAACATGACTTGGACTCCTCCCAGGACACACATCTTAGGTTGTTTTTGAACAGGTTCCTCTCTGTTGCACCACCACACCCTGGCCTCGCACCCCAGCATCACAGCGCTGGCACGTGGCTCATACTTTTAAAAATGATACAAAGCCCATCAACTCCTCCAAGGTTAAGATCAAAATTCTGCCCATCTCTGACTCCCGAGCTGGCACACGCTCAGTGAATAAATGTGCAGGGCTGGGCTGGTGTTCCTCGGCTCCACCCCAAGAAATCAGAGTGATCCAGGCAGTCTGTCCCCAAGATATCCTTTCCCAAGGCCCGTAAGCTGTGGTGGGGTACAGAGGTGAGGGCTGAGTGCCCAGGCTGCCTTGCCACTGGGTGGGGTCCTTTTCTGCTTCCTGGGGCTCAGACTTTGAAGCAAGAGGAGCTTATGGAACAGGAAAAGGGGACTGAGGTCCACAAGGGTGATTTACGGCTTGAGACACACACACACACACACACACACACACGCACACGCACACACACACGCACACGCACAGAGTCAGGGCTGCATAATGCGCACAAGGGCATTCCAGTCAATATATTGACTTTTTGGAGGGGCCTCTGTAAACACAAGTGCTTCTGGGCCTCAGCTACCTATTTCTTGCTAGTTGCTGGGGCCTCTTTGAATAGAAGACAGAAAACCCTATAGCCATTAAGGATCAGCCTTCCACCTCTCCTAGATTCCAAATCTCCAGATAGGGAGAGAGACCAACCAACCCTGATTCAGAGAGGGAAAGGCACTGGTCTAAGTTCACACAGCAGAGGAAGGGCAAGAACTTGTCTTAACTCTTAGTTCAGGAGCTGCCGGTCTCTAGGCCCTTAGTCTCACTGCTTGTTCCTCCTTCCTCTGCAGGCCCTTGGAGGAAGGTAACTCTGACTCTGCCTGGCAAGGCTCTCCTGAGCCAACTATACACCAGCAGTCCCAATGGCCACCGTGTGCTGTGCTAAGGGCTTTACTGTACATCAGCTCATCTGAGCCACAAAGGACCCTATGAGGATGTCATGACTATTCTGTCTGGAGATGAGTAAACTGAGGCATAGCACACTTAGGTGAGTCACCCAAGGGTCCAAATTAGTACGTGGCAACCTTGGGAGTCTACGTTAACCTCCTCACAATTCCAGCTGGCCTGGCCCTGCCCCCTCCTGTGAGGGGCTCTGTGAAGAGCGGTGTGTCTAGGACCTGGCGCTTGAGGGTGATGGCCACCCTGCCCAGGGGGAGTGACTGGCAGGGAGTCCTTCCTCACCTTCTTTCCCATCTGTTCTTGGGGAGCGGGAGCGAGGCAGAGGTAAGAAGTACCTCCCCATGTGGTCCCCTCCCAATGTTTCACAGGTGTTTGCTGGGCTCCTTCATCCCCAGTCCCTGCCAGGGTCCTAGTTCTGCAGTCCCAGGGAGCTAGAAGGCTGGGCCCCAGGGCCACCCACCCATTCAGTGGATCCAGTATGCTGGGAGTAGAAATGGGGCCAGAGTCGGCAGCCAGCTGGGATGCTGGAGGAGCCATGCTCCTTGAGAGTGATAAGAGTTGGGGGAGACACCCTGCCCATATGTCCCAGCCAGCCCACACCCCCTCCTCTCCCGGCAACATTCTGGAAAGACAGAAAGGAGAGTGCCCATGCCTGGCTCTCGCCAGAGCCACCACAAAGCCCAAGGCTCAAGAGCTTCCCTCTCAACTATGCTCTGCTCATCCCCACACCATTGCTGCCTGAGAGTTGCTGAGACTCTTGGGATATCATTTAACATTTTTGGAGTGCCCATCAGAGCACCCCATAGTGATGGACCTAAGGGCTGGGCCCAGAGCAGTCCTACCTCTCCAGCTTCCCAGGTAGGCATCCACTTCACCAAGGGACCCTCGTGGATCCCCCCCACAAAAAGACTCTATAGGCTGTAGAACAGCACATGCATCAGTGGGGCTGTGAGTTCTTACCGATCTCCCTGCCAACACATTTTACTTTGGAACTGGTCCTTGGTGTGGGCAGAGCTAGGAAGGCCAGGAAACCCTTCTGCGATGCCAGAAGCAGAGTCCAGCCTGTGAGCATGTGCCTGTGTGTCTCCTTTCAATTGCTTCCACCCAGAGCCCCAGGCTCCTGCCCTGCCTGCTTCTACTGCCCCACCTGCCTGGGATGCTGACTTTCATCAGGTAGCCCCTCGCTCAGGCTCTGCAGCAAATTCCAGAGAACATCTCACCCATCCCTGCTCCCTTCCTGAGGGAGATGATCAGGAGCACGAGGACCCAGGTCACAGAGCAGACCTCCAAATTGCAGCCCTCCCCATAGCCCTGGGTAAGATGAAAGCAGACTGTGGGGGCCCAGGATGGGACCCCCTAACCTGGGAGCAGCAGCACAAGTACCTGAGGTGGCTTCAGGTCCATCTAGGGCCATCAGCCTTGTCCTGGGACCCACTTCAGGCTGACCTGTCCCAAGGCCCTCAGTAGGGGAAAGTGCTTCTGTCCTCCCAACAGCAGAACTGGTTTCTGGCCACACCTGGCTCACAGGCAGCCCAGGCAGGCACATGCAGGTCTAATCCAGCTCTCCTTAGTGCAAAGGCAAAAGGCCAAGGTCCCAGTGAAGAAGACTCTCCAGCAGATTTCAAAGCAGGCATTTCCCAGGCCTGGGAGTGAGACACTGTCCCTCATACATACCCCTGTTTATACACAAACACCACCACCTGGACCATATGATCCTGCACACACCCACACATACCATACACATATTCATCCTCGTACAACAGCCACAAACCTCAACACAAACCATCCTTCTGCACACCCCCTGCACACTTAAAATACCCCCATGCCTTCTCTCCCACCTCCTAAAACACATCCCCCTACACATACTCCTTAGTGCTCTCACACTCACAAGACTGCTTTCCCCAGAAGTGAGCGCTCCGCACTGGGGACACGGAAGTTGCGAGTCTCCCGCCCGCCGCCGCACGGGGCCGCCTGCTCTAGGAGGTGAGAAGCAGGGGGGGTCGGCGAGGCGAGCTGTACTTCGAGCTCGCAAACAAGCGGGAGGCGTAGCGTTAGAGCTCCTGGGGCTCCTGCAGACCGATTTAGATTGGCTGGGGAGGAAGGTGGCGAGGAAGAAGAGAGGGAAGAGAGGGAAGAGGGGGACGAGGGGGGCGGGGAGCCGGACCACCTTGCACGCAGACTGCCGACTCCAGGTGACTCAGGCACAGCTAGCTCGAGTGAGGCAGAGCGAAATCCAGCCCGCAAGCTGCGGAGACGCTCGTCGGGCAGCTTTGTTGGGAATGGTACATCCAGCTTCTAGCAACCCAGCGATTTTAGGGGAAGAGGAAAAAAAGGGGGCCACAGGGGGCTGCTGATTTATGCCTGTACTTTAACGAGCGTTTTTGTTGTTGCTGTTTTGCTGCCATTAGCATCGCCAAACACCAGGAGCCTGAGCGGAGAGAAAGGGGCACCATGGGGACCGGTGACTTTGTGAGCTGCCTGGGCTTGTCTGCCCATGCTGAGGAGAGTTGGCTGGGGCTGCTCTGGGCCAGAGTTGCGATCTAGCGTGTCACCCACCAACTCAGCGAAGGGCCACAGTCAGTTCAGGTTACCAGTCTTTTCCCCAAAAGCCCCAGAGAGTGTGGGCTGGCCAAAATACCTCTGGCCAGGTGTGTGTGGGGGGAGCACCATTCCTCCTTCCCCGACCCACTAGAGATGGCCCTCTCCCTGAATTATTCTAATTATGGTATTTTTAATTTATTTTTTAAATAGAAAAGCACAGAACACACTTGTTTGGTTTCATTTTGCCTTCACAGCTTTAATGACTCCATTTGTGGAAGCTGTTTAGGAAACTGGTGAGGAGGAGGAAGAGAAGGAGGCCAACCAAAGTGCCAGATCAGGCCTAAGTGGCAACCGCCCCACCCCACCTGACGGGCCATCTTCCGGGGCCACCAATCCAGCCTAGGACCCAGACCCTTTGTCCTTTCCTGCAGATCTCAGTGGGCTACAAGACAAGACATCTTTCCACCCAACCCAGCTCTGAGGTTCAAAGACTATATCGTAGCCAGCAGGCCCAGAAAGCCTCCACTACTGTTCTTTCAGAATCACTAACTTTGTTTTCCAAGAACCTGGGATAGAAGGGATCCAGTTTGCCTCATGCCCATCTCCTAAGGCCTGGGCAGCCTACGACCCATAGAAGCAGTCTCTGGCTCAAGGAAGGGGAGGTGGGAGGCCAAACTTATCTCAAGCAACAGCCGAGAATGGAGTCACTGCCCAGTCAGAAGGCACAGGATCCCACACAGCAAAAATATATTCTGTCCCCAGCTATACAAACGGGTGCATAGCTCTAAAATGCTGACATTTAGCACCTGCAGTCCAAGGGAGCTTGGTTTGCAACCTGTCTTCCCCTTTTCCAGGTCAGGGAAGTTGCTAAGATCACAATTGGAGGACGGGGTCAGGTTGGAACCATCCTTGGGAACAAGCCAGGTTTCTGGCACCATCTCTCCTGGTTTGCATTTTGACCCACTTTCCCCATCTTGCTACAAGTCCCATTCTATCCTGACTACCAAAGTAACCATCAACCAGTCTTTAGCTGCCTGCCTGAGGTGCTGCCTCCATTTGAAGATGCCCCACCCCATCCCCCAAAAAACACCAGACCAGGGCTTATGAGGACAGAGTTCAAGTCTCCACTCTTACCTGAGTCCCAGTGACCTTGGGAAAGTGGGAAAGCCTATCCCAAAGTCTCAGCAGTTAAATAAATAGATTGGAAATGGGGGAATTGTTTTTTCCCACAGAATTCCCTGTTTGGGAGCAGGGAGGACACAGATCTAGAGGAGAGAGATTACAGAGAAATTCCTCCCCTGCAGTGGTAGCTTCATGTTAATGAGGAAACCCATTAAGATACTTGATTTTCCATTTGTTTAAGTGAGATGGGTACTTGCTATAGTGTAGAGGGAGATGAGGACAAGTCACCACATCACAAAGACACACATGCATACACACACTAAGAGATACTAGGAAAATGCTGATTTTAATTGCACCTCAAAAAGAAAAAGAAATATTACCATGACACCTCAGTTCTTTCTCCACCATCCCAGCCAGAGACCAAGGAAGGGCTCATTAAAAGCTCCAGGAAGGGCTGAGTGGGGAAGGTGGGGGGTGATTTCCAGGGCCAGCCAGAGCCTTTGAAGTGGCCTCTCCTGGCCAGGCACTTGCTGACATCTTCTAAAGGGTCTGGGGTTTTGTGGTTCTGGTTCTGATTTCTTCACCATCAAACTTTGTGGCTTAAAAAAAATTCTCGGTGCTGTAAAGGAAGCTCACTGCCATACTCTGGGGATGGGATGGGGGGAAGAGGAGAGAGGTGTCTACACTTCACAGGAGTCTGGACACCCTGGGAAAGCTCTCAGTAGGGACAACCTCCCCACTTCAGCTTGACAGGAAACTCAGGCAGGGATTGAAGGAAGGGTCCAGGGTGGCTTGAAACACATGGCTACTGGACAGGAGCCCTGCACATCAGTCTGAATTGATGATAGATGAAGGCACGATTTGGGCAAAGCCAATACTTTGGTGTTGGTTTTCCTCTTAAGTCAAATGGGACTCATGACTGATCCATTGGAAAAACCCAAAAAACATTCTGAAAGAAAGATACTCTGTGCCCATGGCATTGGAGAAGAAAGGTTGTGTGGGAGGAAGGGGCATGTTCTCCTCCCCAGGGCAGATTTCTAAGGGCAGCACATTTGGGCAGAGGGAAGGCTCAGGCGGACCCCAACAGTTGGCTCCTCTCCAGGCTGGTGGGCAGGCAGCCCCTGCCGTGCTAAGTAATGAGCACAATTCCAACACCGCTCCTGCTTGCTAGTGAGAAATCAAAGCCCAGTATTAGAGGCCATTTCTGGCTGGGCACCGTTCGTGCCCAAATCCATCAAAGCCCTGGGCCTAGGGTTTCTTCTGGGGAAGGTGGGGGTTGGATGCTTTGTTAAGCAGCCAAAGCAGGCCACCCTCAGCCTTTCTGGCCCAGCCCACCCACCCAGAGAACTGCAGGCCCAGTGATCCCGCCTTTCTCCTAGCTGAGTCCCCTACCCTCACTAACCTTGGTATTTATTCCTGATCCTAGTCCCCTGCTGGTACAAAAACCCGCTTCCCAAGACACAACCCTGCCCATGTGCCATTTACAGACTTCTCCGTACCCTTCCATCACCTTTCCCAACACCCTCAAAGCAGAAACCAACACCCCAACCCAGCACCTCCCACATCTAACTGCACCCTTTAAAACAAGGCTGGTCATTCAGCAGCTTACCTCCCCCCTTTCCCCTCATTACCTTCCAACTTCAAAACACTGCTTTAAATACCAGTCTGCCCAAATCATAATTATCTTGGATCAAATGATTGAGTGTCGTAACTTTACAGCACAGGACTTGGAAAAATAAAAAGTGGGGGATGTGCTAAAACCAAGCCCTCACTCCTGGCCGTGGGAATCATTAATTCCAGAGAGAGGGATGTTTGGTTATTGTGGGAAGAAGAGCGGATGTCAACATCGAAACGGAAGGTGGGAGCGGGGGCAGCTGCGTCATCTCGGGTCCACTTTATGCTCTAGTTTTCCTGCCGGATTTTAAGAGGTCTTCCCGCAGGACGTTCCCTTCTGCTCCCACCCCACAAGGCAGCCTCGCGGCAGCGGCCAAGCCACCTGCTTGGGTTGGGTACCAGCAAGGTTGGCTCCAGTTCGTCTACCACCTTCGCAGGGAGGCGCAGCTCACTTAACGACGCCTAGTCCAGCTACAGGGCGAGGGAAACAACATCCACAACCAGGGAGAGAAAGGAGGAGTAGCGACTTTATATAAGGGGCCCACCAACCCCCTCAAGGCCTTTTTCTGGGCCCACAGAAGGTGATGTACGGAAGCCAGCGCACCTGGTCCATCCCCGGACAGAGAGGGTTTAAAAGGAAACAGGTAGGAGCACTGCGCATCCCTTCCCTCTTCCAACATACACATCAACACCTAGGAAAAAAGCAAAACAAAACAAAAAAACACCCTGCAACCTGCGGACACCAAGATCTCAGAAAAGCTGCGTGCACGAGATTCGGCCCCTCCCCCATCGACAGCCGAAGCCCTGCAACCCGGCCTCTGGCTGCAGGCGCGGGACCGGCACCTCTAGGGCTCCGCAGTTCTCTCGCTTCCTCCCTCCGGTCTGCAAAGTGCAGTAGGGGCGGCGCGCAGGAACCTGGGCTAGCGGGGACCCGAACTAGGAAGTTGCAGGCGAACAGAAGCGAGCGCACACCCTGCTCCGGGAGCGACAGTTCTTTTCCGCGCAGCTGGAGCCACGCTCGCCGGGAATCACGGGTCCGCTGGAGGTGGCTCCTCGAGGAGGCTCAGACCTCGACTCTGGCTCCCAGAGGAGAGTAGAGGCGATCCAGCGCTAGCGGGAGCGGGAGGCTTCGGGCTTGCTCCAACCGCGCCCCCTCCCCGGGCCAGGGTCCCCAGCTGTGCGGCGCCGCCGTCGCCCACCTTGGTGGGAAGAAAAATCTGCCTTCTAACTTGGGTGTCCTGCCGTTTTCCCGGCGCGCACCGAGTCAGTCTCAACTTCGGGGTTGAGCGCAGCAGCGAGGCACAGGGTCCTCTTGTCCCCGGCCCCCCGTGCCCGAGTGCTCCTTACCTGCTTGGCTCAGCCTCGGGTCCCAGCAGAGTAGCAACGCCAGCAGCAGAGCGCCCCGCGCTCCGCTCCGGGCCCACATGCTCCCGCGGCCCGGCTCGGGCGCCT
>NW_022900932.1:19522102-19546296 GCF_012274545.1 Fukomys damarensis
ACGCGAGCAAGGGGCGAGGCCCTCCTGGCGAGGGCGGGACCGGCAGGGCTCTTTGAGGGGGCACCCGACAGCCTTCCGAGCGCCGCCAGGGCTGAGCTGGGGTCCTTCACGGGGGGACCTCGAAGAACGCGTGGCCCAGCGGGTTGGAAAACCCGGTGGCTGGAAGCTGGCTGGGAGCGGATTTCAGTCAATTATAGTTTCCAAAAAATGAAGCCGATGTACTGTACTTTGTGCCCTCCTTATGTTAGCCTTCGTCTCTAATTAAATGCAGAACTCTCCTTTGTGGCGTGCTCCGTGCTTTCCAAGTATGGGGTTCTTTCCCGTCAAGGCTTCCTAAGTGAGATCCTCTCAGACACCCACGCGCTGGCTGCAGGGCTCACAGCTGGGTGGACTTGGGCGCGGATGAGAATCAGCCTGGTTGGCGCTACTTGTCTACATGACCTCGTGACCTCGGCAGAGCTGTCCGCCAGACTCCAGGGAGCCCACCTGATGTCTGAAGCCAGGACTCATAAAAGAGCCCCCTAAGTGACAGTGGGGGAAGGGAGGACTGTTTTCCCCTCACTGCAAACTTAAACTCTGCCCCTTACCTGTGTGACCTTGAACGAATTACTGACTTTTTTTTTTAATGTACTGGGGATGGAACAAATCCAGGAGCTACATTCCTAGTCCTTTTTATATTTTATTTTGAGGCAAGCTCTCACTCAGTAGCCCAGCTTGGGCCCAAACTTATGATCCTCCTGATGCAGCCTCCTCCTCAGATTCCAGGCATGCACCACTGCCCCCAGCATTACTTAACCAAGCTGATACTGGCCTTCTAATTATCATCCATGCAATTTGGAATTTTCGAAGGAAATGTGGAATCCAATGGAAATATAGATAGATACAGAGAGACAGACAGACAGACTGTAGGGCACATGTCAGCAGTCTCTCTCCTCTCCCAGCCAGTGTGATTCCTGGGTCAAAGTCTGACCACCCAGGGGTGACCCAAGGAGTCTGAGGTAGCCAGGCGTGGTTTCTAGGGTGGTAGTGCCTAGGGACTGAAACCCAGAGAGAACACAAGGGGTGGATCAGATCTCCTGTGAGCCAGGCACAGGGCTAAGCACTGAATATGAACCATCTAGTTAATTTTTACAACTCTCTAAAGTAGGTACCACTTATATCTCCATTTTACAGATGAAGGAACTGAGACGACGCAGAGATGCAATGACATTAGCCCAAATCACCCAGCTTTGAGTGCATGAGTGACTGAATGAAGGGGCCAGGGGAGATGGGACTGAAAGGAAACCCTCTGCGCTGGGGAACCTCCTTCTGCACACCTTCCCTAGGGCTGAATTGGCTGAGCAAAGGGGCTGGCGCCCAAAGGGAAGACCCCCTAGCCCCAATCTGTCCACTACTTAGGCTTTTCCTTCTTTTCAGAGCTGGTATCTGGAATCACTTCTCAAATACAGGTGCCACAAGCTGCTTCAGGAAGGGGTGACAGAGAGAGGAGTCCATGCAGGCTCAGGAGCCAAGGGAGAAGGGGAGCTGCAGTAGGGCAAAGTGCCCCAGAGATGTCCCACAGACTGAAGGAGAAGGCCTTGGAGGCCAGACCTGAGGCTAGAGAGACACCGGGTTGGTAGGGCGAGAGCAGAGGAACAAAGAGAGCTTCGCTTCTGCAGAGTTCCAGCTGGGTTCCCAGAGGAGCAATGAAAGCAACACAGCCAGGACCCCCGGGGTCGGGTCCCAGAGCATCCGGAGGAGGTAGTACATGTAATCGGTCGCCTCCCCAGCCCTCTCTGGAGGGTGGGTATGGGTGGAGTGGGGCTCCCTGAAGGAGGACTTTGGCCAACCTAGAAAGGTCTGGGTAGGCAAAGGTAAGTGGGTTATTTTTAGCCTGGCCTGGAACAGCCCAGGCCAGGGCAGTAGATGAGAGAGTCAATAATAGCTGATCACACCCAGCCAGCTCCACCCATCCACACACTGCAAGCCCGTGGCAGACACACATCCCTAGACATAGATACAGACACACCCCATGTGTATCTGCAAAGGCACACACAGTGAGCACACAACAGGGACACACAGGTGCAAAGTGATCCTCCCTCCTAGCATTGTCACATGTACACAGACAGGCCAGCACAGAGACACCCACGGACTGAAAGCACATGACTGAAAATGCAAACACATGCACCGGCACACATCCAAACTCACAAATAGGCAGATGGCTCTAAAGACAGTAGGTATTGGGGTGAAGGGAGGGCAGGGACAAGCGGAAAAAATGAGAACCAAGACCTGCCATGTAAAGGTACGAGATCCCAATAATGATGTTAACTGTACTGTATACCTAGAATGTACCAATAAACTCAATGAGAGAAAAAAAAAAGACAGTAGTTATTTAGATTCCTTAGTACTGCTAGGAGCTACAGCCAAGCACACAGGTACCAAGATTTGCGCCTGACCATCATCACAGGTAAAGGACACTGTGCTGGAGAGCTCAGCCAGGACCTCGGCAGAGTCAGGGCATGGGGGGATTACAGCCTCAGGCTCATGTTCATTCTCTCTGCCTGCCTCTCTCTGCCAGTGAGGCACGGGAGACTTTTCTAAAACGTTCCAGTCCTAATACTCTGGTTTCTCTTCAAATCGTATAAATCTTTCGCCTTTTACTAAAAAGTTCTAGTCCTTCGGACTTTGTTGTTTAGGCAGGAGCAGGTACCTGGCAGGCCAAGCTAGCCCAAGGATCAGGTGTCACGGCTTAGTTTCAATTCCTGCCTGGGGAAAAGTGTAGGGGTTGCTCAAAAGGAAGGTGGGCCATTCCCCTTTCAGCCTCACCCCCACCCTTCCTGCATGCTGAACGGAGGCCAAGGATCCTGCGGTTCCTCTGGACTCCAGCATCAGGGGACATGTGTGCGAGTTGGGGGCTGGCACCTGGGGAATGTCTTGATAACCCCTCACACTCCAGCCTCAGGGCTGATGCTCTTCTCCGGTCACCTGCTGCTATTGAATCACTGCAGGTGTGGCTTCTTCACCAGCCCAGGCGTTTGAGTGCTGGCCCTAACCGGGGGCCAGGGAAAGAGCCATGCCTTGGACCACTGCTGCCCCAGCACGGACGAAGAAAGGGCAGCTCTGGAGTTGTGTCCCTGGAACCTACCCAGCCCCATCAGACTCCCTGCGAGGAGGCACTGCTGTAAGTCATTCAGGAATACCCCGCGTGAGCCTCTCCAGGGCAGGGGCCTTGTCGTTCCTGTTCGCCATGATATTATCAGTACTAAGTTTCTGGTAGAGATGCAGTGGATACATTAATGAGAATGGGGGAAGCGGGGCTATTGGTCAAGACCTCCTCCCACTTCTTATGGGCCTGGGGGCCTGAGGCTGGAGGCCTGGCCGGCTTTGTGCCCTAGTGCTGCTTTGAGATCAGCCCTAGAGCCAGGTCAGATCCTCAGCGGAGGCTGCAGAGGTTTTCAGGGGTGCCCCTCCTTTCACCCAAACCAGAAGCATGTGTAGGAAGCAGAGATCTTGGAGCTGGCATGCAGCCCATGTTGTGACCCTGTCCCCAGGGCTACTGGTAGCTGCCCTGCTGTGAGATCTCCCGCCATTTACAGAATCTTCCAGGCATCACTTTCCTCCACTGTAAAGTGGAAATAATAAACTACCTGTGGGACTAAAAGGAATATGCACAGATCCTTTAATCTGGCCGAATAAAGGTAACAATTACTTTGTAACAATTACGATTTTAAAAGCAATTGTAGGGGCCTCCTGCGGGGATAGCTGGCCTCTGTGCTTCGTGTTCCCTCCCTTCCGGGCGGGCCCTGTGCTCGCAGGTGCCACTAGGCGGCGCGTTTCAGCCAACGCCTGCCCTGGAGAGGGCAACAGTCCAGTCCAGCTGCCAAGGCGCTGGGCCCAGGCGATAGCCGCGCCTGCAGGACCCCACCCGGGGTTGCCTGGTAGAGGGTTTCTTCCCGAGTAGTCTAGGCAAAGGGACTTTCAGTTGACTCGGTGTACAGAATCTTGAGCGGGAAGGTTTGAGAGAGAGAGAGCACCATCCCTCCCCTTGCTCATCCCTCCCTGGGCCAGAGGGGACCCGGACGCGGGGATGCTGCAGGAGGGAGGCACCTACGGTTGCCATCTCTGGGTAATGGCGTTATCGTAGCCAACGCTGAGCACTGTCCACGGGCCAGGCGCCGTCCGAAATCCCTTCCTCGCTGACAACCTATGTGACAGGTGCTGTCATTTCCCCACTCTGCCGATGCAGGACAAGGCACAGAGCCATGTGACTCGCCCACGGGCCCCGCCCGCTAGCACACGGGGCGGCGGGGAATCCCAGCCAGGCAGAGTGCATCTCAAGCTGGTACTTGTGTTTTTAAAAAATGAGACAAATTTACATATTTTATGTAAATGTTGCATAAATTTTCCATTTTAACCACTTTAAAGTGCACAGTTCTGTGGTTTTTAGTGTATTCGTGATGTTGTGCAATCATCACTACCATCTAATTTGAAAAGATTTTCATTACCCCTTAAAGAAACCTGTTGTATTAGGCAGTCACCCCGTATTCTCCTCTTCTCCAGCCCCTGGCAACCACAAATCCACTTTCTGTTTCTATGGATTTGCCCATTCTGGACATTTCCTATAAATAGACTTATACCCTACGTGGCCTGGGTCATTATATGGGGACTCTTAACCTCTGCTAAATTCTGTGACGACCCTCCTCCCTCATTTGGTTCTCCCATTGTCTCAACCCCTCCCCAAAGGGGCCTTCCCTGAGGTACTCAGGCTGGCAAGAACATCAGGGTCAAGCAGATCTGGGTTCAAATCCTGACTCCATCTTGGCCAATCTACCTATCATCTCTGCTGTCACTGTCTCATAAATTCTTCTCTTGTCCTGAGTTTATTAGAATAGCTTCAGATTTACAGAAAAATTTCAGATGTGGTACAGCAAGTTCCCATGTAACTCTCACCCAGTTTCCACAATTATATTTGACATAAAACCTGAACCAATATCAGTATAAATTATTCTGATTTCCTTAGTGTGTAGCTTTAATTCCTGAGGCATCTCCTGGCTCCCACAGTTTCTCAGCCTTTTTTTATTCCTCATGAACTTAACTGTTTTGAGGATTATTGGTTAGATATTGTGTAGAATGTCCCTCATCTGGGATTTGTTCATGTCAGTGTTCATAATAATTTTGAACAAAGGGCCCTGATATTCTCTTCTACTGGTCCCTGCAAGCTGTATAGTGGGTTCTGGTTTCAGGTTATCGGGCAGAGGAAAGGCAGAGCTGGCATGCTTCAGTGGGTGCCAAGTTGCCCTGAAGGGGGGCTTTGGAAACCAGACACATGGTAAAAAGGAAACTATAAACACAGAGAGAACTGAGGAGGGATTCCAGCAGCAGTGTGAGCAAAGGCCCTGGGGCACGAAAGTGATAGTATGGTCAGGAAGCTGCCCGATTTTGGTCCTTCCATTGAACAGCATGACCAGATGCTATAGGAAGAAGAGGCCAGGAAGGCAGGAGAGAAACACTCCAGCCACAGTTGGCCCTGTTGTGTGAGATGACAGCTGACTTGGTAGAAAGTGGGGAGTCACAGGTACTGACAGAGGGAGGGAGCATCTTTGGACTTGGGTGTCAGGGAAGACTGAGGGGAACCATCAGAAAGGTGGCTGTTGCATGGTCCTAGGTAATGTGCCCCTGGCCCAGGACTTCATGGGACAGACTTGGAGGTCTCTGCAGAGTGAAAGGAGGTGCCCAGACTTTGTCTTATGGAGTGTGAAGATTTGGATGGGGGTGGGGAGATGCAATGGGAGAAACTTCAAAATGAGGAGGAGGTTGTGCTGGGGATAGGCGGAGGCTTGGGGTTTGGGCACTGCGAGTGAGAGGTCCCTGATGACTTCCCAGCTCGTGCTATGGACACAGGACAGACGGTGCCTGCGGAATTGGTCACCAACCTAGAAAATAACATTTCTGCCTTTGCAGGCAGAGCAATTACAGCCAGCCAGACTCCAGGCCAGAGCTCCATAGGAGTTAGCCCCGCTATCTCCATGGTAACCCAGGAGGTGGGACTTCCGGGGATTCATGAACCCCCATTTTTAAAATGGGAAAACTGAGACTTGGGTTTCCTGCTTAGCAAGAGACAGAGGGCAGATTCAAACCCAGGCAGCTGGCTGCAGAGCCCACATGGGTAACAAAACACATTGCCTCTCTTGATCCCCTTTTGGTAATTCTTTAATCTTAGGGACACAGTTTCCCTGGATCATCTCAGTTGTTCTCAGAGGTAGGTGTTAGTCACAGGCATCAAAATGGAAACCAAAGTTCCAGGATTTGCCTAAGGTCAGGCAGTGGGAATAAATGATGAACTTTCAATTCTGTTCTTACAAACAGTCCACAGTGCCAGCTGTGCCCAATCCTGCCTGTGCCACAGATGGGAAGTTGTCTGTTGAGGAGTGAGGTGAGTGGAAAAGGTATAGTCTAGCAAGGTTTAAAAACATAGCTGGCCGTGGTGGCACATGCCTGTAATCCTAGCACTTGGGGAGGCCGAGGCAGGAGGATTACTGAGAATTCAAGGCCCGCCTGGACTGCATGGCAGGACCCTATCTCAAAAAACAAAAAAACCCTCAAAAACAAAAATAACCTCCTACAGGATAGACCTTTTAAAGTTTCTCATGTTTAATTATTTAAAACAGTCTAATTTAAATGTTCAGGTGACTCTCACGTTACTTCATGTAATGAAAACATCAAGGCAGTTGACAGTTGTCTTCAAGCTAAAAGAACACAGCTCCTGACACATGCAACTTTCCTTTGCCATTTCAAATATGCCCAATTTCAGTATTGCTTCCATTATTATTTATGTAGTAAGTTACTTTATCAAACTGTGTGCAATATTTATACTACCCAGAGAATACAAGACGCAGTACACAATTCACTCAGTAATATTCACATTTAAGATAACTTTCTCGTAGCCAGGTGTGGTGGCACATGCTTATAATCCCAGCATTAGGGAGGCTGAGGGAGGAGGACCACTGTGAGTGTGAGGCCAGCCTGAACTACACAGTGAGACCATGTCTCAAAAAAAAACCCCAAAATAAAAAAAATTTAAAAATTAATTAACTTTTACAAAATACTATTATGAAAATTATAATTCTATAAGGCTTTTATTTAGACAAAAGTATCATCACTTGAATGATAGCAGTTTTTTAAACGAAAAATGAGAGCTGATGTAGCTGGTCTTGGTGGCACACCCTGGAGGCTAGGCTGGAGGATCGCAAATTAAGCCCAGCTGGAGCAATGTGGCAATTTAGTTAAGACCTGTCTTCAAAAATGAAGAAAAGGGCTGGGGGGTGCAGTCTGGTATGAAGGCCCTGAATCCAATCCCCAGTACCACGAATAAATAGAGAAAGAGAGAGAGTGGGAGGAGAAGAGATGGGATTCAAAACAAGTTTGGAAGAGAGAATAGAGAGAATTTGTGGTTCTGGATTTTCAGTAGTGTTGTAGGTTCTTTTGAAGTCTGAGCCAGCGCTGAAGATAAATCACTATTACTTTCAGGATAAATGCCAGAGAACTCCTCCAGTGGGAAGAATTCTTGAGGTGATTCATGCATCCTTTTGGAAAGGGCAGAAAGAAGAAAGATCCCCATATTGTGAACTAACCTTCTCGTGTGCTGCAAAGACCTTTTTATTGTTTTGATAAAACATACAGAACAAACCTTAACCATTTTGAGTGTGCAGATCAGTGGCACTAAGTGCATTCTGGAGGAAGAGGCAGAAGAAAGGGACCCTATAGCAAAGGAGAGGGGGGCAGAGAGGGAGGTAGGGAGAGAGAGAGAGAGAGAGAATGTAGGGGAGAGATAGTGAAAAATGTCCTTTCTGCTGAACTCTGACCTGTAATGAAGAACCATATTGTACCTACTCCAATGATCCTTGCCGAAATTTCAGCAGTAAAGCCAAGTGTGGTGATGCACAACTGTAATCCCAGCACAGGAGGATCGCCGGTAGTTCAAGGCCAGCCTGGGCTGCATAGTGAGACCCTGACTCAATCCCTTTCCCCCAAATTCAGCAATCACATCGTCTGTGTCTCAATATTTAGATTTCCCTTAGCTTTGCTCTTTTGCCAAACAATCTACTCTATCCTGGTCTGCGAAGCTGGGCCTGTCTAGCTGTCCACCGTCTGCCTCTGGATGTGCTGCCCCTTTATGGGCGTCTTGAAGCAGGACTCCCACCCTCAGGCTGTGTGTCTATCCAGGCACCTATTCTATGAACGTGGCTAAGATTGTCAAAATCTTGCCTTTGCTTTCAATTAGCTCAGTGAATAGATATTAGCTCGGTAAATAGTATGATATTTTGCAACAAGTGAAAACTTCCATTTCATATTGAAAGAGACATAAAACAATTTCTGATGCTCTGGGCACTAGGCACCCGAGGTCACACGCAGGACTCAGGACCTGGATGGATGCCGCAGGCTGGTGTCTCCTGGGGAGCTGGGAGAGCTGGAGGAAGAAGGTCAAGGTCGAGGAAAAGAAGGATGTGCACAGCACATACCTATTCTTTTTTAATCCCCTTCCCCTGCCCCTTCCATCCGCCTCCCTCCCTCTGTCCCCAGATCCCCTTTCCCCATTTTCATTATTGTTACATTTGTATTCATCGTGGGTATCTGGCACATGAACATGGCACACCTTAAATCTTTTTATGTCCCCTCTCCTTCCTCCCCTCACTCTCAGGCTCTAGCTCCCCTTCTCATTTGCAAAAGACCTATCTCCGTGTTTCCTTCATCAGTCTTTTATTTTGCTCTTTATTTTTACTTTACATTGCTGGAACGAGAGAAACCATATGGTTTTTATGCTCATGTGTCTAATTTATTTCACTTAATATCATGTTTTGCAGGTATATCTACTTTTCTACAGATGCCTAAAATTTATCTTTCTTTATAGCCAAGTAGTATTCCATCAAACATAGACACCACATTTTCTTTTTTTCTTCTTTTTTTTTCTTTGTGCTGGGGATCGAACATGGGTCCTTGTGCTTGCAAGGCAGGCGGTGACACCACTGAGCTAAATCCCCAGCCCAAGATACCACATTTTCTTTATCCATTTGTCTGTTGATGGACATGTAGGCTGCTCTTGGGGTTTAGATATTATTTATTGTACTGCTATAAACACTGGTGTGCTTGTATCATTGTAGTATGTCTTCAGCAGAAGGGGAATAGCTGGGTCAAATGGGATTTCTATTTTTAGTTCTCTGAGAAATCTCCATATTGATTTCCATAGTGGTTGTACTAGTTTACCTCCCCACAAATGTAGAAGGGTTCCCTTTTCATCGCAGCATTTGTTATTATTTGATTTCTTGGTGATTGCCATCCTTTCTGGTATAAGATGAAATCTTGGGGCTGGGGATTTAGCTCAGCGGTTCGGTGGCCTGCCTCGCAAGCACAAGGACCCAAGTTCAATCCCCGGTACCAAACAAAAAACAAAAGATGAAATTTTGGTGTTGTTTTAATTTGCATTTCTCTAATGGCCAGAGACATTACATATCTTTCATGTGTTTACTGGCCATTGTATTTCTTCTCCTGAGAAGCATATAATATCTAGAGTATTTAAAGAACTCAAAAAAGTAAATCACCCAAAATAAAAGACCTAGTCAAAAAGTGGGCAAGTGAAATGAATACCCTTTTTAAGAAACCCATTCTCTTATTATAAACATTTGGATTGTTCCCCTCTATAGTGAGCACAAATAAAGCCATTATGAATATTCTTGGAACACATAATTGTAGGCACACATTTTCATTTCTCTGCAAGGAATACCACTGAGTGAAATTGCTGGGTCCTCAGGGCAGTGCACGTTTAGCTTCATAGGAGTTCGCCAGAACTGTCTCCCGAAGTCTTGCTTCCTTTCCACACCCTGCCAGCCACACTGTTGCTCATCTTCACCAAAGTTAGGTGTTGTTCATCTTTTTCCTGTTGGCCGGGGGACATCTCACTTGAATTTTATTTGGTGCTTCCCTGATGGCTAGTGGCAAGAACATCTTTGTGTTTTTCATAGTTGATTGGTAATCTTTTTATCTTTATTTTATTTTATTGGTACTGGGGATCGAACTCGGGTCCTTGCTCTTGTGAGGCAGGCAGCGGAACCACTGAGCTCAGTCCCCAGCCCTGATTGGTAATCTTTTTAAAATGCAGGGTCTGTTCAAAGCTATTGTCCAATTTTTATTCGATTGTCTATTTTTTATTATAGATTAAATATTCTGAATATACATCCTTTGCCAGCTATATGTTCAGTATTGCTAATATTTTCTCCCTAGTCTGTGTTCTGCTTTCTGTTAACAGTGTCTTTCGAAGAGCCAGAGTTTTACATTTGACAAAGATCAGTTCTTTAAGTTTTTCTTTTGTGGTTAATGAATTTTTTTTTGTCATGGAGGTATTATCCTGTTTTCTTTTCAGAAGTTTCATGGTAATTAGGCTTATGCTTAAAGTCTGTTACCCAATTCTAATTATTTTTCCTGTATATTAGGAGGTACAGGCTTTTTTCCATCTGATTAGCCAGGTGTTCCAGCATTACCATTTTGAAGACGTCCCTTTCCTTGTTTTGTTAACTTATGTGTCTACCTTATACCAATATTGCCCCATCTTTATTACTGAAGGGTTTGAGTTAAACTTTGGCCTTTAACCCTGTTCGTTGCTTTCAGTGTTATGTTGACACTTCTAAGTCATTAATACTTCCATTACTTTTAGTACCAGACTGTTAATTTGTACAAAAGAACTTTTGGGATTTTGATAGGGTGGCATTGAAAATAACCATCTATTTCGGGAGATACTCTATTTTCTGAAAGTACAAATAGGTATATCTTTCCATTTTCTTAATTTCCCTCAGAATTTTCTGTAGCTTTGGGTTTAGAGGTCTTGTACATTTTTACTATGTTTCTTTATATGTATTTTATGCTCATAATTTTTTAAGTCTCATCTTCTGAATTGTTAGCTTAGTACTACAATTGATTTTGTTACTATATTGACCTTGTCTACAATTTACTAAGTTCCCTAACTAGTACTACTTATTTTATTCTCAGTTCCTCTAGATGTACACATGCATATCATTTATGAATAAAAACATTCTAATCATTACTTTCCAAATGCTGTGAATTTTATTTACTCCTCTCACCTTATTGTACTAAAATCTTTAATACAAGATGGAACAAAAATGGTGAGAACAGACATTTTTCACACGTTTTCAACCTTAGGAGAGGTGCTGAAGTTCTACCATTCTGTACATGGTCGCCCTTGAGTTTTCATAGCTAGGTGTTATCATATTGAGGAAATTTCCTGCTATTCTATTTCTATTTTGATGAGTCTTTTTAAAAGTCATGGATCATGTCCAATGCTTTTTTTGTGTTTATTGAGATGATCTTACACTTTGGCTCCTTCTGTTCAAGTGTTGAATTATGTGGATTGGTGCCCAAGTGTGAACTAGCCTTCATTTCTAGGGTAAGAAGCATTTAGTCATGTGGTATTATCCCCTTTATTCCTGGACTCAATTTACTAATATTGTGCTAAAAATATTTGGGGTGATGCTCATGCGGATTTAGCCTGTAATTTTTTGCATTGCTCTTATAAGGTCTTGGTGTAGGGTCATGTCGAGATAATGAAATGCGTAGGAAAATGTTTACCCTTTTTTGCTTTTGAAAAGACTTTGTGTAAGATTGATATGATTCCTTCCTCACACAGCTGACAGAATCCACCAATGAAGCCCTTTGGGACCAGGTTATAATGATGAATTCAATTCTTTAATACATGTTAAGCTATTAATATTTTTAAAAATTTCTTCTCAGACCAGTTTTAGTAAGTTTTACTTGGTTGGAATTTATCTATTTCATCGAAATTGTCATGCATATTAGTAAAGTTTTATAATGTGTGTACCCTATAGTGATATCCCACCCTTGTTTGTAATATTGGTAATTTGAGCATTTCTTCCCTCCTTTTCTCTCTCTCTTTTTTTCCTTGTTCCATCTGCTTAAGGGCTTATCAATTTATCAAATTTTTCAAATAATCGAATTAGTCTTTGGTGTATTTTTCTATTTTCTATATTATTGTTTTCCACTCTATTAATCCATTCTTTCTACTTATTATGTGGTCAACTTGGTCTTCTATTTCTAATTTCCTAATATAAATGCTTAGCTCTTAGATATTAAATCTTTATTGCTATCTAATATAAGCATTTAAGGTTCTATTTCCTTTTTAAAAGCACTTTTAGTTATGGACTATGAGTCTTGATATGCTTTTGTTTTAATTTCATTCAAATAACCTACAAAGGGATAGGGGGAGAGGAAACAGGGACAAGAAATAGAATGAACAAATAATAAAATGGCAGACTTAAGACAACAATTGTTATTTAATTGAAAATAATTTGAATAACAATTGAAAGAGAGATTGTCAGGGTGGATAAAAATATTATCTAACTATACACTGTCTATAAGAAACTGCTTTCTTAAAAATACAAATGGCACTATTGAAATAGAATAGACCTGGAATCAGCTGCACACACTTAACATGTTATCATTTGCAGAGTTTTTAACACACATACATACATGGAACCACTACCACAATGTAATAAAGTAGACTTCAGAGCAAAGAAAATTACCAAAGACAAGAGGAACATTAAATATTGATGTTAAGAGATAATAATCCAAGAAGACACAGATATTCTAAATGCATATGTATCAAATAATATAAAATATACAAAGCAAAAACTGGAGATATAAATATAGACAAATGTGCAATTATAGTTGGAAACTTTTAACATCCCTTTCTCAGCACTGGTAGAACTACTAGGCAGAAAATTGATAAGGTTAGAGAGAAACTGAGATCATTATCAGCCAACAGGATCTAATATTCTTAGAATGCTCCATCCAACACCAGTGTAATTACATTATTTCTAGTGCTCATGGAAAATATACAGAATAGAACACATTGTAGGTGGTGAGACAAATATCAGCAGATTAAAAGCATTGAAATCATAAAGAGTCTGTTCTCTGTCCTCAGTGGAATTGAACTAGAAATCTATAATAAAAAAATAAGGGGCCTAACATATGGGAATTAACTGTTTAAATAATCTGTGGGTCAAACAGAAAGTCTTAAAATAATAATTTAAAAAATACTTAGAAGAGCCAGGGATTTAGCTCAGTGGTGCCGCCGCATACCTTGAAAGCACATGGTCCTAAATTTGATCCCTGGTACCAAATAAATAAATTAATTTAATTAAATATAAAAATACTTAGAATTTATCCAAGCATGGTGGCACATGCCCGTAATCCCAGAATTCTGGGGAACTGAGGCAGGAGGATCACAAGTTTGAGACCAGCCTTGGCAAATTAGTGATTAATAAGAACTTTTCAAATAAAAAATGAGCTAGGGATGTAGCTTAGTGGGAAGGCATTGGGTTTAATCTCACAACCAAACCAAACCTTAGAACTGAATAATAATGAAAATACAACCTATCAGTACTTATGAGGTATAGCTAAGGCAGTGCCAAGAGGGAAATTTATAGCATTGACTACACTGGAAAAAGAGCACAAGGCTTCAAATTATTTAGTTTGACCAAGTTATTTAGAATTGGGTTTTTTAGTTTTCCAAAAGGCATTTTTGGGGTGTCTTTTGGTTATTAATATCTAATTTACCCTAAGCAGGAAAATATCTAATTTATCCAAGTATGGTCACAGAACAAATATTCCTGATTTCAATCTTTCAAATTCATTAGAGTTTGTTTTCTGCAGGAACATATGTGGTCTGTCTTGAAGTGTGCATATGTAAATAATGCATTTTATGTATATAATTAAATGCTATATTCTGAAATTGTTTGGTATTCTGTCAGTTTTTTAGTGGAAAACAATAAATTGAAACTTTTGTTCAAATTTATGTCCTTACAAAAGTTTAAATCTACTTGTTGTATTAAATACTGAAAAAACTGTTTTCTGTTTGTTTGTTTTCTCATTGAGTTTATTGGTACTTTTTAAGTATACAGTGCAGTTCCATTCATCACTGGGATCTTATCTTTACGTGACAGGTCTTGGTTCTCATTTTCCCCCATTCCCCTGCTCTCCCTTCACCCCCTCTCCACTCCCCTATTTACAAAGACTTTGTTTCCATTTTTTCCTTTTTTCATACTTTTTCTTTTCCCATATTTCCTTTTCCCTACCCTTTCCGCTTCCCCTACACTTTTAGCCCTTTCTTCCTATTTCACATTGTCAATTATACAATTTGGATCTTATTTGCACTTTTAGTTTCACACCAGAGTAACTATTCGGTATTTACACATGTGCCTTATTTATTTCACATAAGAGTATGGCCTTAATATGCATCCATTTTTCTATGAATGACTCTAGTTTCCCATGATTTATGGCTGGGGAGTATTCCATTTTATAGAAAAACCACATCTTTATCCTGCCTCCAACCGATGGGCAATTGGGCGGTTTCCAAATAAAAATCTTCAGGTAAGTAGTTTTTTTTGTTGTTTTTTCTTGGTACTGAGGATCAAACTCCGGTCCTTGCGCTTGCCACTGAGTTAAATCCCCAACCTGAAAAAACAGTGTTAAATATTCAAAGAGAATATTCCTTCTTTTATTTCAGTGAATATTTGGTTCAGATATTTAAATCTTTGTTATTAATAGCATAGACACTGAGAAATGGCATATCTTCTTGACAAATCAGCTGTTTCTCATGGTGCAATACTCCCCCCACCACCATGCTGGAAATAGTTCTTTTCTGGAAAGGTACTTTGTCTGATATTAATATAGCAACAACAATTTTTCATTTTTTAAACAAAAAATTTTCTTACATGATAAAGTTGTATATGTTACAACACAATATTGTAAATAGAAAATATAGTTATCGCTGAACAGCAAAGGAAAAGGCAAGTAGATCCGTGTGAACTTTACATATTTGTTGTACACATGGACCATAGCAAATGGCACTATTAAAAATGCAAATGGCACTATTGAAACAGAATCGAACTGGAATCAGCTGCACACACTTAACATGTTACCATTTGCAGAGTTTTTAATACACATGCATGCATGGAACCACGACCACATTGTAATCTCTCTCTCTGTCCCTGCCAAGCAAAGCCTAACTTACCTTCTCTTACTGCATCTTCGTTTGCAGTTTCTACAGTTTTATTAAGGCGAGCCATAAAATATGTATTCTTCTCTTTGGTTTCTTTCACTCAGTGCTTCTTTTGCGATCCATTTATGTGCTGAGTGTATCAGTAGTTCATTTCTTTTTGCTGAGTAGTCCTGTGCTACATGGATATATCACAATTTGTTTGTCTAGTTAGCTGCTGATAGACGTTAGGTTGCTTCCAGTGTGGGGGTAGTGCAAGTAAGCTGTCATGAATATTTGTGTACCAGTCCTTATAGGGCTAGATGCTTTATTTCTCTTTATTTTTTGGGTAAATATCTCAGAAATGGAATGTTTGAATCATGCAGTAGATGTATGTTTTTAAAATTTTAAGACACTGATATGTTCTTTCTATGGTTTGGATTTGGTTTACTTGTCTGCTCCTGAAAGTTCCCATAACTGGAGGCTTGATCTCCGGGGGGAGAACTGGGAGGTGCTGTGGAGCCTCTGAGAGGGGTGTCCTGGGGAGCAGAGGCCCCAGGCTTGCTCCTTTCACAGGGACTTCTGGAGAGAACTTCAGCAGGACCCTGGCAAGACCTCCCCCTCCGACCTCTTGTCTGATGACGTACTCTCCTCGTCCTGCTGGCTTTTCCGCCATTCACGATGGGGCCTTAGCCAGAGCCTGTGCCATGCACTTTGGGCTTTTGGCATCAAAACCTGTGATCTAAATAAGCCCCCGTTCCTTCATGAACATCCGATGTCAGGTATCTTGTCATGGTAGAAGGCTGACTAGGGCACCCTTTCCAGGGCTTTGTACTGTTTTACCTTCCTCCTTAGTGGGTGGTGTTATTCCACGTTCTCGCCAATGCTCTGTATGGTCAGTCCTTTTACCTTTGGCACTTAGCAGGTAACAATAACGTATCACTGTAGTCTTAACTTGCATTTCCCTAATGACTAAAATTTAGCATCTGTTCACATAGTAGTTCTTCAGTGAAGCATTTCTTTAAATCTTTTGCCCATTTTCCTACCCGTTATTACTACTAGAGATTGAACCCAGGGGCATTCTACCACTGAGCCATACCCCTTGCCCTTTTTTATTTTTGGAGACAAGGTCTGACTTAGTTGCCTGAGTGAGACTTAAACTTGGGACACTCCTTCCTCAGCCTCCCTTAGTGCTGAGATTACAGGTGTGCCCCACCATTCCTGATTCTTTATTAGTGAGATTTGAGTGTATATGCGTATTCTGTGTATGAGTCCTTTATCATGCATATACTTTGAGAAGATTTTCTGGCAGTCTGTGGCTTGTCTTTTCATTCTCTCAATAGTGTCATTTGAAGAGCAGAGGTTTTCCAGTTTGGTGAAATTCAGTTTATCTAATTTTTTCCTTTGGAAAAACACTTTCCCTCCCTGTTGTGGTGCTGGACATTGAATTTGGCCTCACACATGCTAGGCAAGCACTCTAGTGCTGAGCCCCATCGATTGGTTCCTATATAGATTGTGTTTGGGGTATTACGGCTAAGAAATCTCTATGGCATGAATGTCTGTGACCTCCAAAATTCACACGATGAAACCTAATCACTGAGGTGATGACCCTGGAAGGTGGAGCATATAAGGGCTCAAAAGGAGGAGCTAGACCCTCTTGTCCTCCTATTTCTTCTGCCATGTGAGGGCACAGGCTTGTCTTTTCCACCACTTAAGGATATCGTAAGAAAATGCCATTTATGGAATAGACAGTGGATCTGCTGGCACTGTGACCTTGGACTTCCCTGCCTCCAGAACCATGAGAAATAAATTACCATCATTTCTTAATTACCTAGAGTAAGGCATCTTATAATAGTACCAGAATTGGACAAAGAAATACTTTTTCTAAAGACTTTTTCCTGTGTTTTAATCTTACAGTTTTATAATTTCAGGTTTTACAGTTAGGTCAATGAGTCATTTTGAGGTTTACTTTTTAGAACATGGCCATGGCAAAAGATGGGGCTCCAAGTTCTACTCCTTTCCTTTCTGATCCTTCATCTCCTCTTCCTTTTACTCCTTCCCTCCTTCCTCTCTTTTCCTTCTCTTCCATTTTCTTTTCTTTCATCATCTTTTTTTTGGCGGGGGGAGTGGAATCAGGGATCAAACTCAGGACCTTGTATTTGTCAGGCAGGGGCGGCACCACTGAGCAACATTACTGGCCTTTCTTTCATCTTCTTTGTCCCCTCCCCCCTTTCTTGGTATAAAGATGTGCAAGTGTTCCTGCACCACTTGTTAACAAGACTATCTTGTGTTCCTTCAATGGTCTTTTCACTCTGGTGAAACCTGCCATCCCTCTATGGGTGCAGTTATTTCTGGATTCTTTATTCTACTCCATTAATCCCTCTATTGTTACTTTAGTACCTCTCTGTTTAGATTGCCCTATGTTTCTGATGAGTCTTGAAGTCCAACTTTGCTTTTCTTTGTTTAAGGTAGTTTTGACTATTCTAAATCTTTTGCACTTTCATTTGAATGTTAAGACAGCCGGTGGCTTTCCATGAAGAGACCTGATGGGACTTTAGGGTTGCATTGCATGTGCATAGCAATTTTAGAAGATCTGATATCTTAATATTAGGCCTTTGATTTCTATTAGCAACATTTGTGAGTTTTAGGTATTCAAGTGTTTCATGTCCTTCATCAGATAAATCCTTGAGTATGTTATATTTTGATGCTATTGTATATGACATTCAAAGTTTGTATTTATTCCGCATCGGTATGTAGGAATTCAACTGACTCTTTTTGTTGTTGTTGTTGTTGTCATTTTTTTCTTTGCTTTAGTCATGGTATTCATATTAGTCATATTTATGTGAGGTCCGGGCTGGCCTCAAACTTGCAGTGAATCTCTTGCCTCAGTTTCCTAAGTGCTGAGACTGTGGGCATGGGCTCCATGCTCACCTTGTGATTGACTTATTAATACATTAATCTAATGTCCTGTCATCTTGCTAATCTTACTTTTAATTTTTCTAGGTTTTCTATAGATTCATCAGTTATTTTTTATGTAGGCCATCAAGCTGTTTGCTAATAGTTTTATTTATTTATTGCCAATTTGGTTGCCTTTTTCTTTTTTTAAGAAATTCATTAATTTTATTGGCACATCTTAGGTATACAATACATTGACATTCATTATTGGGAACGTGTACTTGTACATGATATATCTTGGTTCTTATTTCTTCCCCCATTTCCCTTCCCTCCCTTCAACCCTTTCATCCTTCCCTATTTACAAAGACTTTGTTTCCATTTTTTTTCCTTTTCTCATATTTATTCCTTTCCCTTCTTTCCTTTCTCCTGCCCCCCCGCCACTTCACCCTTCCCCTTTGGACCTTTTCTTCCTATTTCACATTATCTGTTGTACATTTTGATCCTCATTTCAGTTTCTCACACCAGAGAAACTATTCGGTATTTACTTGTGTGTCCTATTTATTTCACTTCAGAGTATGGCCTCAATGTGCACCCATTTGCCTTTTTATTTCTTATACTTGTCCAATTTGGTATTTGTTTTGTAGGCTAGTGATGATGGTTGCACAACTCTCCTGACTAGAACCTGACTAATGTTGAGTAGAAGTGGCAAGAGTTGCCCATCTCTGTCTTGTTTCTTACCTTCATTTCGCTCTTCATGATAAAATACATCAGCTGTGGGCTTTTTGTAATGTCCTTTATCAGACTGAAGAGGATCTCCTCTATTCTTTCTTTGCTGAGACTTTTTATCAGAAGTGGAAGTTGCATTTTGTCAAATGCATTTTCTTTGCATTTATTGAGATGATTATATGGGTTTTCTATTTTAGTTTATTAATATAATACATTTCATTGATTGGTCTTTAAATGTTAAACCAATCCCACATTCCTAGGATGAATCCTATTGGTTATAGTGTATTATCCTTTTAACTATAGCAGGGATTAAACTCAGGACCTTGAGCTTTTGAGGCAGGTGGCAGAACCACTGAGTTAAATCCCTGGCCTTGCTAATAGTTTCTTTAGAAATTTAAATTTATGTTTATGAGGAATATTGTAATATTCTCACGACAATTTAAATTATGATATGAAATGACCACCTTTGTCTCTTATAATATGCTTATCTTTTTTTCCATTAAGTTTATTGGCACATTTTAGGTATACAGTATAGTTACATTCATTATTAGGATCTTGTACCTTTACATAATGTATCTCGGTTCTTATTTTTTCCCCATTCCCCTGCCCTCCCTTTACCCCCTCCACCCTTCCCTCATTACAAAGACTGTGTTTCCTCATTTTTATATTTTTCATATTTTTCTTTTCTTAAATGAAGAAACCAGCTAAAAAGCTTTTTTTGAGTCAGTCTCACTATGTAGCTGAGGCTAGCCTTAAACTTGTGATCTTTCTGTTTTGGCCTCCTGATTTTAAAATGTTCTTTGCTGTGAAATCTACTCTATCTGACATTAATATAGTATTTCACATATTTGCAGAGAAAGAAACTAGATTCGAGGTTGCATAGGGCAGGAGGGTTATAAAGGGCAGGGGACAGAAGTGACTGCTAATGGACATGGGATTTATTTTGTAGGCTAGTGATGATGGTTGTGCAACTCTCCTGAAATTCTCCATCTCCTCACCCTTTATTCCCACTGTTATGGCTTGTGTTTAGATGTCCCCCTAAAGCCACATGTGATCATAGATAAAGGTTTTACAGAGGTGGCTGAATCTAGAGTGTGTGATTGTACTAGTGGTGCAGTTCTAGGATCGAGGATGCTAGGATTAAGGGTGTGAGTGCTACTTGCCCTAAGTAGCCTGGTTAAGATAATAAGGGATATCCAGTTTCCAACTGATGGGCAGGTGGGCTGTTTCCAAGATTTAGCTATTACAAACTGTGCCGCTATAAACATGGGTGCGCATATATCACTGTGGTATGATTCCTTTAATTCTTTTGGAAAGATACCCAACAGAGGGATGGCTGGGTCAAATGGAACTTCTAATCCTAGTTCTTTGAGGTAGCTCCATATTGACTTCCATAGTGGTTGCACCAGTCTGCACTTCCACCAACAACGGAGAAGGGTTCCTTTCTCCCCACATGTGCTTTTTCTATAAAATGGAATACTATGCCATAAAGAATAAGAAAGTAGATTCATTCATAGGTAAATGGGTACATTTTGAGGATATACTCCTAAGTGAAATAAATAAGTCACACATGGGTAAATACTGAATAGTTTCTCTGGTATGAAAAACTAAAATAGCACTCAAGATCCTAATGGGTCAATTAGCAATGTGAAACAGGAAGAAAAGGACTAAAGATGTAGGGACAGTGAGAAGGGTAGGGGAAGGGGAATAAGAGAAAGGGAAAAATATGAGAAAATGTAAAAATGACATTAAAGTCTTTGTAGGTGGGGAGGGGAAGAGGGGGTGAAGGGAGGGGTGGGGACAAGGGGAAAAATGAGAACCAAGACTTGTCATGTAAAGGTACAAGATCCCAGTAATGAATGTAACTTTATTGTATGCCTATGATGTACTAATAAATTCAATAAAACAAAAAGATAATAAGGGATAGAAAGTGCGGTGGTCACTCTCTTGCTTGCTTTGCTTTGCTATCTTTTGCCCTCTATGAACTGCTTGTCCTCTGAGATGACTGTCTGCCATCTACCCTGCCTTGGAGCCAGACAATTATAGACTAAAACCTCTACAAACTGTGAGTTAAGTAAACCTTTCCCCTTTTAACTTTGGGTGTCTGGTACTTTTGTCTCCACAATGAGAGAGAAGTAACTAAGATGCCCACATTTTCCTGTTTATTCTCTAAAATATTTTAATAGTTAATGTCCTAATATTTAGTTAACTGTAATCTCTAGGTCTGCTTCTAGTGACTGTTTTTCTCTTGATATGGGTCGTATTTTCAGCAGTATGTTATAAATGTTCAACAACAGGTCTCTGAAGAAGAGCAAAAACAAGAACAAGGAGAGGAAGAGGTGGCAGCAGTGGTGGTAGCCATTGATTTGTAGCATTGGCGAATTTCTCTTGTATAGTCTTCTCACTATGGCTGAGTTCAAGCCACCAATACAGTGGGACAGTATAGAACCCAGAGTTAGGAAAAGGACACTGCTGGCTCTTGTATACAAGAGCTTGTATACATTGCTGGCTCTGCACACCATTGCATATTTTCCTACTTCTTTATGTAAGTCAAAAATATTTAAAAATTTTTCTGAATGCCATCTATAAAAACATAGGGACTAAAATAGCATTTTGCTTTTATTTGCTTGTTCCATTCCCAGTGAGTGTAAGTGCTTTCCTTCGTGTCTATCAGATTCTTCCTAGGCTGAGTTGATTGGTGGTGAATTTCAGCTGTGATTAGACCCAGTTCACCTATGATTAACTTGATTTCAACCTCCTCTGTGAAGGGCAGCCTTTTATCTTGTTATTTGAGCTGAGAGAGGCTTCTGTTCCTGGTGGTCTTCTGGTTTATCTTTAGATTCTGATAAATGTGAATTGAAGCTTTGAATGGAAGTGCTGGGAGAGGACTCAGCACCTCAGTTCTCTCTCAGAAGAGTGTAGCTTAGATATTCAGTCCAAGCTGTAGACTCAGATTGCTTGAATCGGGACCCAAGCTCTTCTCCTCAACAGCTGTGTCATTTTGCTATTCTGTTTTCTGTTTGTTTGTTTGTTTGTTTTGTTTTGGTACCGGGGATCAAACTTGGGACCTTTCACTTTTGAGGCAGGCAGAGCAACCACTGAGCCAAAGCCCCAGCCCTTCAGCTGTATCATTTTGAACAAGATTCAGCCCACCTCAGCCTCAGTGGCTTGTGTAGAAAAGGGACTGTGCCCACCTTGTGGAGCTGTTGTGAGTAGAGATGAGCCAGGTGCTGTGATGGTGCAGTGCCTGACAGTGTCCCCTTGTGAAACGACAGCTCTTCCATCCTCTGAGGGCAAGGAGTTCTGCTTCCCCGGAACGGCTGTTGTTGCCCCATCTCTTACCGATGGCAACACCACACAAGGGGCCTTGCAGGGCCTTAGTTCCCTCTGAATTTCTGTCTGTCACACATGGCAGTTGTTAAGGTTTATATCTAGATGTCCCAAGAGAGCCTCATGTGTTCTGGGACAGGGGTTTTTGGAAGGTGACTGAATCATGGGGGCGTCATAGCTGAGTTGATGTTCGGGAGTTGGATCTGGTTGGAAGAGTAGGTCATGGGGCCCTCCGTAGCTCCTCCCTTCAAGCTCTCTGCCTCCTGGCAGCCATGACATGAGCAGCTTTTCCTCCAGTTTCCCTCTGCCATACTGAACTGCCTTGGAACCCTCTCCACCATGGACTGTAAAAGTGAGCTCCTTTAAGTGGCAGGTATCAGGTTTAAAAAAAATTTTTTAATGTAATATAAGTACATATTAATAAAAAATAAAAAGAGCCTTCTTACATCTATGAAGGTGTTGGGTGTTGTGTCTCAGTGACAAGGAAAGTGACTAAGAGAGAAGTTAACACCCCAAGTTATATGGCTTGATGTGGACAATTGACATTTCTTTTGAAGCTCCTGTGAAAGTATGACTCGGAGCTCTATTATGGGGTTGAATCATTCCCTCTTCCCCAAAAGCTGTGTTGAAGCCCTCAACCCTAGCACCTCAGAATGTGACCTTATTTGGGAATAGTGTCTTTGCTGATATAAAAGGTAACCACATTCGAGGTGGACTGTAGTCCAGTATGACTGGTGTCCTTTCGTAGAGGGTAAATTTGGGCACAGACACACTCATGGGGAAGGTGGTGTGAACACTTAGTGGAGAGGGAGGACCGGAAGTGCTGTAGCTGCAAGTCAGGGGGCATCATGTCCACACCCAGAAGCTAGGAGGAGGCATGGGAAGTTTCCACTGAGACTCGGAGGGGCCACAGTCCTGCCCCACCTGGAACTTGGACTTCTAGTGTCTTGAACTATGAGCAGTAAGGGCCTGTTGTTGTTGTTGTTGTTGTTGTTTTGGTACCAGGGATTGAACTCTGGTCCTTGTCCTTGCAAGGCAGGCCACCGAACTGCTGAGCTAAATCCCTGACTGGGCCTGTTGTTTTAAACTAGTCCATTTGGATACTTTATTCTGGCCGCCTTGGGAAACTCACACAAGCATCGTCAAGAAATATTGTAGAAACATTTGAGGAGGGGCACTGGGGGTCAAACCCAGAGCCTTTGATCTGACCTACATCCCTAGCCCCTTTTTATCTTTTATTTTGAGACAGGGCCTTACTAAGTCACTAAATTTCCGAGGCTATGCTTGAACTTGCAATCCTCCTGCCTCAACTTTCTAGAATGCTGGGGGATTATAGGTGTGCATCACCACCCCAGCTGGAAATGTCACCTCTTGACCCTAATATACTGTGCCACGTCCAAGTGCCTGGCTGCCCTCTCTAAGCTCCCTCATCTGGGTGTCCTCCTATCCCACTCACCTAAGCTGAAATTTTGGGGCTGCCCTGCCCATCTGAGAAGCATCTCCCAGATCCCTCCACTCCTCCTTGGCCACACTTCCCCACCCTATCCTGCTCTCACCCTTAAAGACCACTTCTCCCCTCCCACAGGGGGGCCTTGGACCTACAGGAAGGCCAGCTCCCCTGAGTCCCTCCTGAGCTTTGCCACCCCATGTGATTCTTGCAGCCCCACCGCCACCCCCACCAGGAGGGCACAGCTGCCACGTGGCCCCGGCTGCAGACACTGAGGCTCACACAGGTCGGGTGAACTGCCCTAACCCCAGTGGCTCACCGAGGAAAGAGTCAGGGTCAGCAGGGACCAGAAGCCTGGCTCTTTCCCAGCCCCAGGCTGATGCTGGCCACACCCTGGGCCTCTGCTCTCCCCAGTCCAGTGTGGAAGGCCTGCAGGCCGGTGCCCCTTCTTGGTGCTCTGGCTGGGCAGAGGGTGCCTGGGACTGGGATGGTCTTTTCCTGTTGAGCTTTTCCTGTGACTGTTTCCCCGCAGTCCACTCAGGGAACACACTAGCAAATAGGGAGCTGAACGCAGAAGACAGCGTGTCCCCAGGCCTTCTCTCTTTTTAAAATAGCTCATCCTGGGGTTGTGTAACATCCTATTGATTTTTTTTTCTCTCCTCTCCTATAGTCAGACCTGGAAACTGCCGAAAGCTGTCTGGATCTTTCCAGGGTGGGCAGGGCCCCACAAAGGCCTAGAACCCATTTTTGGCTTTT
>NW_022900932.1:19546469-19586978 GCF_012274545.1 Fukomys damarensis
TTTTCCTTTTTTTTTTTTTTTTTTTGGTACCAGGGATGGAACTCAGAACCCTGTACTTGCAAGTCAGGCAGCAGCATCACTGAGCTAAATCTCCAGCCTTCCTCTTGCCTCTGTGTGACAGGGAAGTCACCTCTCATGCTGAAGGCAGCCATAAGGGTGCTGTGTGCTGAGCTCCAGCTATTCTGTGGGCATTTTGCACTCATTCTCTCGTCCCCTTCATGGGCCCTTGGAGGTGCCAGCAGCAGTATCAGCTGAGGGAGATGAGCCTCAGGCAGGCTGAAGGCCTCTGCTGAGCCCACTTTGTGCGTGACAAGGAAGGTAGGACCTGAGTCAGGGGAGCAGCCTGGGCTATTTTCACTGTACCACGCTGCTGCTTCCCCCTCTGGACCCAGGTTCCCAAACTATTTGAAGACTAGATGGCTCTCAGGCCCTTTTCCAGCTTCTTGGGCAAGTGGCAGCATGGTAAACCCAGAACACACACAACTGCTTGGCTCTGGTCTTCGTAAAATCTCCTCTCCATCAGCAACAGTGACCCTTTGAAGGTCACCTGGATACTCTCACTTGGCAATGTGCAAGGTTCTGCTCATTTACTGTGCGTTGCCCCATGGGGCTGAGTCCAAGCAGTGAGCTCAGAGCAGGGGACTGGGGCAGACTGTGGATGGAACTGAAGGTCCCAGCTTGGTGCTCAATGGGTGGCAGGGTCAGGGCAGGAGAGGAAGGTGGGCTTGCAGGGGGAGCATGGTAGCCCCTGCCTGACCCTGCTGGGAAATCAACTGCAGATGATGGCACAGTTGGTGAGGTTGGTCTTTGGTCCCCACAGATGCTCTTGACTGTCACTTGAAGCCGATCTGTGCATAAACTGGCTTGTGACCACCAGGTCCTACTGAGTGAGCTATCCCTGCCCCTCACAGGCTTATACTTAGGTTTTAATAAGATCCCAGCAGCACATAGATTGCAGGGAGCCAAAGGCATATAGGACTAATGGTGCAATTTTAGACACTGCAGAATACCATACAGAGATATTTTGGGACAATTAGTGTCTGTCTAGGCGGTACCTCAAAGCCTTCATGGTTTGTGGTGACTCACTCCTGAGGGTGACAGCCACCTGAAGGGATGCGGCGATGCCCAGGCCATCTGTTTAGGGTAGGGCTGCCGCCTTGCTCATGCTAACTCACCCTACTCTCCCCTTCTCTCTATGGCAGGACTGTGATCAGCTCTTCAGACTGGCCCATCCCATCTCCTTATTGCACCCAAGTGGATCTGAAGCCCAGAGAGGGCAGTGACTTACCTTCAGCCACCCAGCAAGACAATGTTGTCCAATCCTTCTGACTTTCAGTATTTTCTGCGCCTCAGTGTTTCTGAGCTGTGTTCTAGGGAGCCCTAGGGCTCCCCAGAAATATCCTAGAAATGGTGCAGTGGGAGGGCTGTGGAGTAGCTCCCTACCCATTTCCTCTCACAGGCAGGTTTACACAGCAGGGTCTATTTAAAGAAAGACTTCCAAGCCCAGTGTGGAGGTGCATGCCCATAATCCTGGTGATATGGGGGCTGAGGCAGGAGGATCACAAGCTAAAGGCCAAACTGGTCAACTCTGCAAGACTTTGTCTCAAAATTAAAAATAAAAAGGGCTGGAGATGTAGCTCAGTAATAGAGTACTTGCCTAGCATTCACGAGGCCCTGTGGCCAGAGATCTTGGGAAGGCACAGGAACAGCAAAAGATACCCTATGACAGAATGCACAGGCTTTGTCCTCATTGGCCCTGGTGTGGCTTGGCACAGGGAGGGACTAGTTGGTGATCTCCTCAGGGGAGAAGATGATCTGTAGGGAAAGAGCACACCCACTGCTTGGCACAGAAGGATGAGGAGGAGGAGGAGAAGAAGAGTGTTTCATGCGCTCTAGGCATTGTACCAGCATTTTTCCAAATAGATGTTTGTTGACTGAACAAACCAGTCAGATGGGCCCATTTCTGTGTTCTGAGTGAGGGGGAGTGTTTGAGAGCAACAGAGAGCATGAAACACAGTCTTCACTTAACACCTGGCTCTGAGTCTGTGATGTCACTGCCAGTCTGAACTCCCCTATCTCTGAACACAAAGGACTTTTTTCTACCTTTCTTTCCCTCTATAAAGAGCTGATGGACACTGCGTATGGGAATTAAGAGAGGACTGAAGGAGAGTCTTCAAACTTGGGAAAATAGGCACAGAGAAGCAAAGTGATTCTCCCAAGGCTACACAGCAATTCCCAACTAATACGGCTTCCCTAGAAACTGCTTTGTCCAGAATTTTGGTCTTCTAGATCCTCTCTCTGTGACAAGGACCACGCCAAAGGTGAATGCAAGGATTGGGTAAAAACTTGGAAAGTATCCAGAGAAAGGAGGGGCAGGGAGATGGTAACAGGCCAGTCTAGCTGGTCTGGTTCCTCCCAGGGCCTGGAGCAGGTGTGGCTGCATCCTCGTCTCCCCTCTGGCACATCCATGTCGAGCTGGGGAGTTCTGAGCAGACCTAGGTCCCAAGGCAGGCTCTGTGTGCTGGCGTCCCAAGCCTGGACATTTCAAGATAAGAACTAGAGTCTTGTTTCTCTGGCCCGTGTGATCCTTCTGCAGCATCTGAGCTGATAAGTCTGACAGGCATCACATTTGAGGAGCTGTCCTAGCTTTGTGCTCCCTTGGGAGCCCCCACCTGCATCTAGCTTGCAGAGGACTGAGCTGCTTGACATCTGCCCTGAGCTGTGCAGGTGATAGGAAGGGTGTCAGGAAGGACAGCAATGTTTGCTTTGCATGCCTGGCTGGACTTTGAGCTTCTCGGGTGTGTGTGGGGTGTTGCTGACACCTCAGGTGGTGGTGCAGACACCAGAGCCTAGAAAAGAACCCAGCTCATACACCCCAGTCCCTCCAACTCTGGGAATCTTAAATAAAATACACCCAGCCTTAGAATCATAGCATCCCTCCCTCACCTTCGAGGTTGAGACCCTCATGTCCTGGTCTGAGAACAAGCACACAGAAGGGACCGTATGCACTCTGGGGAAGCAGGGAGACTTCCCAGGGCCACTTCTGTCTGAGTCACTCAATGGATAATGAATATTCTGATGCTGAATTTAGACCAGCTTTCAAGACCCTAGCTTTGTCCAGAAGAGATGTCATGCAAGTCACATATATGTTTTTCTTTCTTTTTACTGAAGGCATTAACAAGCACTTTAATGAAGAAATAGTTCCAATATGTGACAAATCTTCCAAGGCATAGAAAAAATAATGAGCACCGTGCAACACATATCAGGCCGGCAAGAGATTGATAATAAAATGTATCAAGGATAGTGTGAGAAAGAAAATTTGTAGACCAATCTCAATTATGACGTACATGTGGAATCATAGAAAAAGATGAGCAAAATAAACCTAATGTCAAAAGTGGGTAGAACATAATAAAGAAGGGGGTAGGACTCAAGGAAATGAAAGCCAGACAAGCAAAAACAAAAAGTCACAGTCAAAAGCTGCTCCTTTGAAAATGTCCATTAAACAAATACATAGCTACACTGATAAATGAAAAAGTAACATATATCGTCAGAGCTAGAAGTCAAAGAGGTGTTATTCATACAGGTTTTACAGCTCTTAAAACAAGTCATACATGTAATTAAAATTTTTCCAGTGCTTACATATAATTCTTTTTTTTTTCTAGTGGCTCTTATAAAAAGTAAAAAGAATTAAGGTGGAATTAATTTTGGTATTTCCTTTAACGCAATATGCCTCAAATATTATTATTTCAACTGGTAATCAATATAAAAATTATTCATAGTTATTACATTCTTCTTATGCTAAGTCTTCAAATCTCATTTCAGTTTGGACGCTAAATTTTCATCTAAAGTATTTGATCACAGTGTTTAGATTTCATAAAATTTATAGCAATAAAGTGCCCATGTTGTCCCAAATATATTAAAAAGTTTTCTAATAAGCGAATCAAGTATCTGTTTTTAAATTTAAATGAATTAAAATGAAATCAAATTAGAAGTTCTGTTCCTCTGTGACTCTGGCTGCATGTGAGATGCTCAGCGGACAGCACAGACATTGGCTAGGATCTTAAATTTTATCTCCAGCCTTATTCACACTTCTCCCCTCTCTGACCTCTGCTGAGTTCCCTGGCCACCACTTTCCTGTCCCTTCACACAGGTAACTCCCTAGAATGCCCTGGCCCTCCAGCCACCTCTCTAGGCCCTGTCCCTTTCAGGAAGACTCTTCTCAAAATATCCTTCAGGGAAGAGGGATTCCCATCTGAAAACCTCAGGTTTTCCCTGACTTGGAGCAGGAGGGAACCCCACCAGGACAATTTCTGACTCCCACTGTAGCCTCTGAGAACTGGCTTGCTGCTGCATGGAAAGCTGGCAGCAAAGCAGACCAGACCCACTCTTCTCTGTGCCTGTGCCCCTTATCCCTGTCTCCCTGGTGTGGAGCTTATAGGGAGACAGACAGGGCCACCATGCTCCTAAGACAGTTGCCTTTCCCCACTGCCATCACGGACCCTCTCTGGGGCTGTCCAGCCCTGCCTGTGTGCGGGGGATGTCTCAGCACAGCCTTGCTCCCTACCCGCTTCGGCGGGCTGAAGCCCTCAGGGGCAGCAAGAGTAGTACTCGGGGACTGCCAAGTGTGGTGGGCTTGCTCAGAGTTGGAGGGTATCTCAGGGCTGCCATTGCCTTGAATCCACCTCTGAGGTCCCCACGCTGTCTGAGCTTGTTTCCTACCTGCTTGATGTGCTCACTGAATTCTTTGGAGATGCTGGGCTTTGACCGGACAGTGCTGGCTAGGTGCCCAACCCAGCACATACCTGGGCTGCCCTTAGTCACACCTGGAGTGCTTGCTCAGCCATACCACACCCTGAGGCCTCTTGCCACAGATTCTCTGTTTAATCTGGCAGGATCTGAGATCCTTGGCATCAAAGGACACCCATATCACCACCAGCTCCTCCCCTGCCAATCGCCCATGAAAAGTTTTTCTTCTTGGGAAATTTTTGCCCAGTCCTGAGCTTGGAGCATGTCTTGCAAGCTTTATCCGGTGTCTCTAAACCTTTTAAGAGGACGCACATTTTCCTACTCTCCCCGGTGGCTGCCACCTGCCAATAGTTCTTTAAATCTGCCCTTCTGTGAGGTTTGCATTGCATTTCCAAATTAGAAAAGTCTACCATCCTGGATGTATTTGTATGTCTTTCCCGTCCCAGAAAATAGTTGAGTAACTATTTCATGTCAAGATGAGATCATGGGGCACCTGGTATGGTACCTGGCACATATTGGGGCTTTAGAAGCTAAGCAAAGACAGAGGCCATCTCCCTTGAGGAACAGGGCAAAAGCACCTTTAGGCAGCATGGATTTCTGAGGGCAGGGAGTGAAAATGTGGCAGAAGAGTCCAGAGAGGGAGGTTGCACTTAGGAGGCACCCGACGTAACTGTTGAATGAATGATTTAATCTTTCCAGAGCAGAAGGCAGTCCTGCAAAGAGCCTGGGACACCAGTGTGCAGTGACCTCTGCTTGCCAAGGGTGTGCCCAACAATGCTTGGAGACAGACCTTTCCCTGGGTAGGAGCTCCTGGGCACTTATAACCACCTGCAGGCTGGCTCATATCTCTTACACAGCTGTGGCTGGAGTTTGGAGGCACAAATGTACCGCCATGTTTGGCTCTTCAAAGTTTCCTTATTATAAATAGGAAGAATAACCTATAATCTCATTTCTTTTTCTAGATTATGTAAATAAGATGTGTTCATTTCTTCCTGGCCTGCCCTTACCCAGCGCCTGCAGCTAACTAACTTCCTAGTAGTTGAGGGTGCTTTTGTTAATCTTTTTTAAGATTAGACAGACAAGTTGATTTATATTAACATGACCAAAATATCTAATTAAAAAATATAGAGCTGGGAGTAATGGACACACCTATAATCCCAGAACTTTAGAGGCTGAGGCAGGAGGAGGCTGAGTTTGAGGATAGCCTGGGCTACATAGTGAGCTCAAGGCCAACCTGGACTATATGGTAAAAACTTTTCCTAAAAAACTAACAAAACAAAACAAATGAGACTATGCTTTATAATAGAATGCAACTTGCCTTTCTGCTTATACCATTGGTGTCATTCCAGGTCAACATAAAAAGACCATCATTCTTCCATGTAGGGAGCCCACTGGTGTCCCCAGAGTGGATGCATATGACTTGCTCAGCCAGGCACCCTTCAGTGGGCATCTGAGTTGTTGTTATGTGTGGGCTGTGTGTGTGTGAGGGAGAGTATGTGTGTGTGAGTGTGTATGAGTGTGTCTGTGTGAGTGTGGGTGCAGAAAATACCATCTCTTAGTGACACTTGGAGTTCCCCACCAGCTTTACGAGTGGGGCTGGGGTCTGGGTGGGAGTGTGGAGGGTGCAGTGGCTCTGTCCACAGCTGGGAAGGTCACAAGCGGAGTGTGCAGATCAGCGGCAGAGCTCGGCCTTCCTTCTGAGACTCTGTCCCCCATCATAGGTGCTGGCTCCCTCCTGTTACTCCCCCCATCTCCGTCTTTCCAGGAGAGCCGCGGGGAGGTGGCATCAGCAAATCTCTTACCTGGAGCTCTGATGATGAAGGCAAAGCAGTGCCTTTACGGGCCCAGTCTGGCCATGCTAATTAATCCAGGGGAACCTGGTACCCAGAGATGGAGGTGGCATTTTGGGGGCCATAGGCAGTGTGGGGAATGGCCTACGAGGGGCCCTTCCATGGCACTGGCCTGGCCCTGGCCTAGCTGCCAGCCCAGCTGCTGTGGGCAGATAGATACGAAGTGGCCCCCACCTGCACCCCATCCCTGAGGGGCTAAAGGAGCAGAGAGGCCAGAGGGAGCCACACACCCGAGGCCACAGTCCCATCTCTGGACTTGGATGAGGTGGAGAGAGGGTGTAGCACCATGTGTCACCCTCCGCCTGCCCACAGGCCCGTATCCCTCCTCCCTCCTTCTGGGCTGCCAAGGAGGTGGGGTGGGAGAGGTTAGAGGCATCTGGGGACCTGGGACGAGGGGAGATGCTATTAAAAATATAATTTGCTATGTGTGTTTTTTCTGATTGCAAAAGCAATGCATATTCATGTTAGAAAATTTGGAAAATAGAGATAAGCGCAAAAAGCAAATAAAGCCCCCTCCTAATCTCTCCATACAGGGACAGCCACTCCTATCGTGAGTGTGATGGTTAAGCTCAGGGCCTGGCTCCCTGGGCTGGGATCTCAGTTGGGCTATAACTGGCTGTGTGACCTATGGCAAGCATCTTAACCCCTCTGACTTCAGAGAGTAGGAATAGTGTCTCCCTCCTGGCTTTGCTGGGGGATGCAGTGAAAATGCCCACATTTTGTCATACAGCAGGTGCCCAGACAGTATCAGCCATGGATGAGATAAGAGACCCGTGGCCACCTGCCCTGGGTGCCTGACAGCTTGTTCAGACTGAACCTGGCCAAGACAGGACTCCTGATCCCACCACCCCACTGGCTTCCCACCTGCTTCTCTACTAGCCTTTCCCTGTCTGGAAAAGGGTGCCCCAACCCGAAGGTGACTGGACAGTTGGAGTTGTCCTTGGAGTTGAACTGCCGGATGTCACCCGGTTCACTAACAGTCTTCTGGGTCTGAGAGGATGAGGAACAGGAGAAAGGAGAGGGCAGGGAGCCGGGACCTGAGAAGAGTGGGTGAGGAGAAGGGAAGACAGGGAGGGAAGGGATGATGGTGTCGGGAAAGGGGAAACTGAGGAAGGATGGAGGAGTGCCAAGGAGAAGACAGAAACAGTCCTGCCGACCTCCTTCTTGGGGTGAGCACAGTGTGCCCCTCCCTCAACCTTGGTCCACTTGCCCAGCCCTGTCCCTCCAGTGACTACCGCCAGGCTCTGGCCCCAGTGCCCCTCTTAGCCCAGCTGCAGGCCTGCCTCACGGTCTCTCAGACCTGTCAATAATTTATGGCCTACAGGGTACAATAGCTATTAATAATGCATGGGCAGTAATGTTCTATAGCTCTCCGCAAAATCGTGTTACTCCTAATGTATGCGGGGCTGGGTCCCTGCCCAAGCCTGTTCCCCGCAACAGGACCTGCACTGGCTCAGGAGAAGGGCCAGGAAAGCAGCAGGTAGAGGCTGGATGTGCCTCAAGGGCCTCACAGAGCTGCCTCCTCCCTCGTCTGGACCAGGCCTCGGGGCCAAAGGCAGGGCTGGTCTGTCTTCTGCCTCTCAGTTCTAACACCAACCATGGGCAGGGAGCACCCCCAGGGCCACACCGCAGGAGCCACCTGTGCCTTTAATTTTGGACCCATCATCCTGCAGGTGAGCCCAGGGTCCTCACCTGTAGAGAGGCTGCAGCAGCCATCCCTGTCCTCCCACACTCCACACGGACTGGGGAGAATTAGGATCCTGCCTGGGAAGCTGGAAAGGTGAGAGAGAGCTTTGCAAAACTTGGGAGGGGTCATCGCTGCCATCAAGGCAGCACCTGACCCAGGCGTTGGGTAGCTGGATAGGAAAGGGTTGGGGATGATGGGTGACTGAGGCTGGCTGGTGTGAGGCTGTGGGGAGTGGTGAGGAATCACATGGGGTTCTGGGTTTATGGCTAACATATTCTCTTACCCATCAGGAAGAACTGGGACTATGGACTTCCTTTTTTTTTATTTTTACCTTTTGAGACTGGGTCTCCCTATGTAGTTCAAGCAGTCCATGATCTCACTATGTAGCTCAGGCTGGCCTCAGACTTGCTGTGATCTTCCTGCCTCAGCCTCCCAAGTGCTACAATTACAGATTTGTGCCACCATGCCCGGCTTCATTTTAAATAAAAGTTAAAATATTAAAGAGGGCGGGGCAAGAGCAAAGCAAATCCAGTGTGTGTGGGTCACATCTGGCCCCAGGCACTGGTGTGCTGTACAAACTCGTTGTCTTCTCTATGGTTTTCCAAGAAAAGGACATGTCTAGCCAGAACAGAGTGGCTAAAAGAGCTGTGGCAAAGGAGTCGGGAGCCCGGAGCCTGTCCTGGCGGCGTAGATTAAGTGAGATGTGAATTCCTCCTGTGAGCCCATGCTCCCCTCCATGAAACAGGAGCACTGGGTGGGAGGGATGACAAGGCCCCTCCCACTCCAAGCCTAACATGAGGTGCTCCCAGGTCTAGGGACTTGGCTTTCAGCAGGTGTCACGGGCCAGCAGCTCAGGGCAGGGGAAGGAAAGGCTTGAGCTGTCCCCAGGATGGAAGGATGGGGTCCATCAGGGGCTACAGGCCATAGCCCTTGGGGCCCCTCTTTGTAAACATGGCACAGGTGAGACCGCCTGGGCTGGCACTTATTTGGCTGTTGATAATGAGGCCCTCTGGGCTGGGTCTCAGTCAGGCTCTCCACAGCAGGGTTCTGTCTGTGGCAAATCGATACTGTTAACACCATCTTCAGTGTCAGGATTTCTGCCTGCTGAGCTGTTACTTCACTACCATGTGGAAGGCTCAAAACAACCTCATCAGGTAGCATTATCCTCACTTAAGAGAAATCAACAGCACCCCCACGTAAGGCCCAGAAGGGTTAAGCCACTTGCCCGCGGCCACACATGCAATGAGTGTGGGAGTCACAGTTCAAACCTCAGCAGGGGGTAGAACTCCAAATTTCATTCCCTCAATACCCTCCTCTTCCCCAATGTGGGGTTTGGAGGGTCCTGGCATGTGGCTTTCACGCACTCTGCAGTGGGAATTGTCCCCATGGCCGCAGGGGATGGGGAGGTATCTGGAGAGCTGGGATGAGTGAGTCAGTCACCAGGAACAGTGGGCTTCTCAACTCATTCCTCCCATGCTCCCTGCCACCCTGATGGGGGCGCAGCGGAGCAAACCGCACCATTTTCCAGGGGGCACTTTGGGGCCAGTGAGGAGCACAGTGCTGATGGTGGCTGAGCCACGATGGGGATCCTGGCTCTGCAGTGATTCTCAGAGCCCTGGGTGCTCCTGTTTCACAGGGTGACTGCACATTCAGCAGTCAGCACCCATGGAGGGCCTGGGTCCTATTCAGTGCTCAATGAGCACCCGTGAAAAGCAGAACCCGACAAGCTTCCCCACCATGGCCCTGGGGTCTGGCTGAGCAGTGGGCAGGAGCATTGCAATTGTGAAAATAAGGTGACTGCACTATTGCACTCTATGCCACCAGATTTTTGGCATGACATACTTTTTTTCCAAAACAAATTTTTAAAATAAAAGCAAACAAGCCAAGCTGAGACTGGTTTCCTGCAGCAGCCTTAGTGGGTGAGATACAGCATCAGAAAGGAGGAAGGGAGGGCAGGTAGAGACGAGGCCTTACAGTCTTACCCTATGGTGGGACTGTGTGCTCACTCCTGGGCTCTGTAGTCACCAGGAGGAGCCCATTCTGGAACAAGAATTTCCCCTTGGGCAGCCAGTCCCAGATCTGGACTCAGAGGGGGACTTGTCCCAAATAGGAGCTGGATCAGTCAGGTCAGACAAGACCAGGAGCTGGGCTGCCCTGGGGCTGAGCCACCTGGGGAAAGGGCCCTACTGAGGAAGGCAGGCAGGGCATTGCAGTGCCTCCAGGGCTGGGAGGTCACTTGGAGGGAGATTCACATTTAAACTGCTCTTATTCTCATCGTGCATGTTTGTGTCACTTTACCAGTAGGCAGGGCATTGCAGTGCCTCCAGGGCTGGGAGGTCACTTGGAGGGAGATTCACATTTAAACTACTCTTATTCTCATCGTGCATGTTTGTGTCACTTTACCACTGTATGCCACCAATCTGATTGGAGCAATGAATGTGTTAATGACCCAAGCGAGGGTCCAGCTCTAGCCTCACTAGGGGACACATGAGAAATTAGGACTAAGGAGACAGAGAGTGACAGTATGTCCAGGTCACACAGCAAAACTGGAGCCTGAATTTAAGAGGACATCCTAGCCTTCCCCTAGCACCCTAAGGGAACCCCTTGCTTCTTAGGCTATGAGTGCAAGTTCATCTTTCCAAATAAGCCTCAGCCAGGAGGGAGGCACCCAGGAGGCTGGCCTCTCTCCTCCGCACCTGTAGCCAGGCCCCTCTTGCAATATTAATCTGGCTCTTATCAATGTTTCATCTGTTTTCTATTCCACATCACCCCCACTCCTGCTTCTCACACTTAAGCTTGGGAACATAAAAAATAGATGTGCTTACTCCACTGGCCCTTGTGCTTCTGCCCAGGTTTGGGACTTAACAGGAAGTGTTTTTGTTTAAATTTCTTCCAACCATACAATTCCCTGGTCCCTCAGCACTTTCTGCCCAGCTGGGCTCGGCCAAGGGTACTAAATGTACCTTGCTTCTGTACTGTCTGTGCATTCCTGAGCTGGGTGGAGGAGCCACACTGGACTATTGTGGCTCAGAGATGCTAACCCACTTGCCCTAGGCCACACAGGGAATGGTCACTGGTTGTGAAGGGGCAAGAGTTGGCTCTGACAGTTGTTACTCTAATCTTTTAGCTTCTTCCCTCACCTTTCCACCAGTCCCCTGTAAAGCTGCAGAATGGTCTCTGAGGCCAAAACCCTTTCCTTTTTGTCACATGATGGAAATAATAAAATCTAGGAGTAGGAGAAGAGGCAGGGGGAAGTAGAGGCTGCTGTAGATGGTACTCAGCTTTTTATCACATCATTTCTCAAAGACTTTCAATGCCCCCCCATCTATGAATAAAAGCCTAACCCTTCTGTTTTCCAAGGAAGGTGCTTTATAAAACTGGCTCACTCCATTTCCTGCCGTGTCTCTCACTACTCCTTGTTCTCCCAAAATCCCTCAGATGCTTTACCTTCCCAGGACTCCTGCTGGAACCCCCCCACCCCTACCCCAGTTCTCTTTGGGAATCTTTTTTCTCCTGAGAAAGATCAGATCCCCAGCCATGTGAAGAGCCTGCACAGAGACCCTCCTGATGCCTGGGCCCTGCCCCAGCCATCCTGTGTAACTGGTCCTGGATGCAGCCTAGACATCAGCATCCCATGCTATGTGACGCTTGGCAAATTATAAATTGGTAAAAACAATAGAAGCAGACCAGGCTCCCAGGGGCTCACAGCCTGCCTTGGGATAAGCATTGATGGGATATGGGGGAACTTTCAAAGCTGGACCTAATCTCTGCCCTCTGAGAGCTGGGAATCACCTGGCTGTCAGTGTCTGGGTCAGCCTTCCCCATCTGCTGTCTTTCTTCTCTTTGGCCCAGACCAGAGAGCAACCCCATCCCCTGCACAGGCCCCTGGGTTACTGTTTCCCTGCCACCCCCCACCAGGCCACACTAGGAGCCTGCAGCTTTGACCTTTATCTTCTGGCGCAGTGTATGGCACACAGATGGCACTCAGTAAATACCTGCTTAGCTCATGACAAATGTGGTCTGATCTCAGCATCTAAGCAAGACCAGACTCAAGGAGGGCAAGTGAATTGCTCATGACCCTGTGGGAGCTGTAGACAGAGCTGGGCCTAGAACCCCACTCCTGGAATTTTTAGGATGTGCTTAACATACCCACACCCACTTTTGTCTTTTTTCCAGTGCTGGGACCTGGATGTGGGAAGCAGCAAGCACTGGCTTCCATTTCCCAAGGGATAGTAGAACCCTGGGGTTGCTGGAGTCCTAGGGAACCCTACACCCTTCAAGGCCATATATATGGAATGTTCTCTCTCATATGTGGGATTTATAAGAGCTGATCTCATAGGAGAAGTTGAAGAGTGGTACCCAGAGGCTGTGGGTGGGGAAATGGGAAGAGGCTGGACCATGATATAAAATTACCATAAGGGGGAGTGAGTTCTTATGTCCTGTTGCACGCCAGTGTGACTGTAATTGATAACACTATATCTCAAAATAGCTAGAAGAAAGGACTATGAATGCTTTCACCACAAAGAAATGATAAATGCTTGAGGTGATGGATAGATTCAATATCTTGATCTGATCATTACAACATGTACACACGTATCAAGACATCTTGCTGTCTCCCATCAATATGTATAACTATTAGGCGTCGATTAAACCCAAAGAAAAACATTAAAAACCCAGAGCTGCACATGGTGGCTTACAATCTGGGAGGCTGAGGTAGGAGGACTGGGCAAATGAACAAATTAGAGAGACTCATTTTCAAAATAAGAAGCAATAAATATAATAAAAAGATGCCCATGTAGCTTAGACCAAAGGCTCTGGGCTCAATCCTCAGTACTGAAAAAAACAAACATATAAACAACAACAACAACAAAATCTCAGAAAATCAAGTAGACCGTGCTTCTTATCTAACCCCAAAGAATCCACCCACAATTATTAAAGCTGGTTCCATCTCCAGCCCCACCTGTGCTTCCCTGCAGGGCCGGTGCTGGCCCTTCACATCTCTGGAGACACTCAAGAATTGTGGTTGTCAATGTGTGAGCCTCACACTCACAGTATCAGTGCCACCTGGGGCAGAGTCTGAATCGCATATCATCAACCAGAGTTCTGGGGATGAGGCCCAGTACTCTGGCTTAACAAGCCCTGCAGGTGACTCAAATGCATGCTGCAAGGTTGCAACAACTGGTCTGGAAGAAGGTAAAGGTGCAGGTCTCCATAAAACTTTCATGTAGGGATTGGGCTGGGCTGCCTGCCATGACCCTTAGTGGTTCCACCCCTCCAAATCCCAGGCCAGCAGCAGATCCTGGGTGCAGTGATGTATAGTCAAGTGAGCCAGACAGCCTTGGGCCTACTGCAGGGGTCAAGGAGAAATTAAATGACTGCATGAAAGGTGACCATCCTGGCTGGTTCTAGAGGGGACTCCTGGTTTCAAGAGTGCCATGTGCCATGGAATATGTACTTCTGGTGAGTGATATGATGAAGGTCCTTGTGAAAGCTCTGTCCAGCAGGCCTGGTGTCCTCCTGCAGGTGCTGGGCTCACTCTGAGCAGGGAGAGAACAGCTGGCTTGGTGACTGTGCCTTTCTGGCTTTGGCTAAGCTGCTCAGCACCGGGATGGCAAAGTCCCTGGAAGGGTTCCTTGGGTGGAGGTTTAGCTGAGGAAGATGGCTAGTAAGGTGCTTAGCTAAGCAGTTACCCGGGGAGAAAGGACAGAGGTCTCCAGGGCTCAGCTCTGCCTGGTTTCCCTGGTGAAAGGTGGAGGAGGAGGGAGATGGAAGCAATGTCCCAACAGGACACCCAGGAGAGGCCATTGCTGGACTTTGGCACATGTACTCTGGGCCTGGCTGTTGAAACTAAGGGTTTTCTTGCAGGAACTCAGAATTATACCTGGAATGCACTACCTTTCAGCTGATGAACTTCTCCAGTAGGCAGTATGTCTGCTGGTGTCCTGCACAGCTTTTGTTTGTGTATTGCTATTTCACCTTAATTTCTGAAGCCTATCTTTATCAGGTGTAGAAGTCTGGGTTGATTTCTTCCCTTGTATAGTGAACATGATGATTCAACTGTCCTCTGACTTCTGTTTTTGAGAGATAAGGTCTTTCTTACTGCTTGTTTTTAGTGGTTTCTTACTCCTTGGTTCTTAAAATTGTGTCTATATCTTTAACCTCTTTGCTTTAGGTTTGCTGTACTACTTGGGTCACTGGGATTATATTTTATTTGGAAAACTCTTGACTATTGTGTCCAAACTTTGGTCTCGTTCTTAATCTCTGCTATGATAACCTAATCATGATTCCAGAAGTTCTTGCTCTCTATAAAAAAATGTTACACGAAGCAGTCTCTGTCCCCGAGTCTTGCTAGACTTGTGACCCTCTGGATGAGGTGATTAGCTTGCTCACAATACTTGGGAAAGAAGAATGTAAGAGATAGTATGTCACTTTTCCAATGGCCTCTTGCCCATGGTGAGGACTTTGGGGTGGTTTAGGGAGGAAGAATCTGACATACAGGTGGTCCTGGTATCATGTTTACACTCTGGGAGCACTTCTGCACCCAAGTCTATGGGAGGTGAAGAGTAACTCTGCACACCCACTTGAATTTGGAAAGCTGAACCTGCATGTCAGAAATCCTGGTCAACTTATTTTTTTCTTTGCATTCTAGTTTGGGAATATTCTATTGCTGTAGATTCAAGCTCCATAATCTTTCCTTGGTGGTATCTGTTCTTCTGATCCTACCCAAAGCCTTCTTCATATTTTAGTGTCTGAAGTTTAGCCTTTCCTTTCTTAGGTCTTCTATCTTTCTGCTTGTATGTTTTTTGTTTTGTTTTGTTTGCACGTTGCTTTTTTCTATTACTGTTATTTTGATATCTCTATTTGATAACTCTAAGGTCTGTCACCTGATTGTTAGTTTCTCATCTCTTTAGCTCAACTGTCAAGACTTTATTCATGCCTTCTAATTTGTAGTAAAAGCTGGACAACACATATCTGGTAGTAGGAACTGGGGCTATTAGGGTTTAGTGTAAAGGTTTATGTTCTTCCTTCCAGAGCTGGATTAAATACAGTAGTAGCTGTAGGGACCAGATGATCTAGATTCCTGGCTCTGGGGTTCTCTGACTCTTCTTTAAATCTTATGATTAGATCTCAGACTCGTAGTAAGCCTGAAGCATACCTAAACTTTGTTGCTCTCATGAGAGACAAAAAAGCCAGGGGTGGCTGGAGCTGGCTAACTGTCCTTCCTGTAAGTCAGAGACTAGGAATGTGATCTTCCTTGGAGAACAGACCTTTGCAGTGGAGAATGCTGAGCATGTTTAAAATGGTCACTCTTTCCTCTCTCCCTTGCTTGAGAAAGGGGATTTTTCTCCAAACTTGATTATGAGCACTTTGTGGGTTTCCTGGAGGCAAAACCCACAAAGTATGCAGCCCCCTAGCATTACAGCTCCTGGAACTTCTCACTCAAGCTAGTCCAGAATTATCCCTTACTACCATGTTATTTTCCTCAAACTACTATCTATCAGCTTTTGCAGATGAGCTGGTCTTGCTTGGGTCTGTATTTGCCTCTTTCAATTTTGGGGTGGCATTTTCTAGCTGTTATAGTTTGCTCTAGGACTGTAACTCTCTAATAGTCCTGGGAGATTGTTCAGCATCTTGTGGGGGAAGGGAGTGAGAACTTCAAACTCCTTGCACACTGGAGCTAGTACTCATTTAAATTCTGTACCGTCAAGTAGCAAAAGAACCTAAGCTCTCCAGGCTGTGTCTTGGAACCTTGCTAGGGTTGGAACCTTCTGAGTCAGACAAAGCTAGGATGTGTTGTGAAGGCTCAGTGCAGCATGAGATAGATCTCGCTCCTTCCCTCATCCCTCAGAATAGAAAGGGAGAGAGGGTCTACCTTGGCCCTAACATGCTGAGAATACTGGGGCCATGACAGCTCTCAACTTGGTTCATTCATCAAATAGAAGCTCCACATTAGGAGAGCCAATCTAAGACCAGATGAGATAGCTATCTCCTAAAGTTGCTGTTCTGTGGAGGGCCAACCTCTTTGGCTTCACTTTAATTTTTTTTTTTTTGAGACAGGGTCTTTCTTTGTAGTGCAAGCTGGACTTGAACTCACTATATAACCCAGGCTGGCCTCAAACTCATGGTAATCCTCCCACCTCAGCCTCCCAAGTGCTGGGATTACAGTTATGTACCATCACACCTAGCCTTGGCTCTTTAAAGAATATTTTGGATGTGTTCTTTTACCCATGACTTTGGTGCAGTGGGTCCTTGACTTACAAACTCAATTTATTCATAAGGGCTGGTTGTGACTCAAGTTGGTCAACTGAAGGCTTAGGCTGGTCTACGCAGCCTTCAAAGTCTCCTTTGAAGGAGACTTTATAGGCAGATCTCAGCATCCTTAGAGAGACATTGGCCCAGGGTTTCTCAACCCCACACAGGAAAGAGTTAAATCTGTATCTGAGACCATCTGGAAGCATAGGTAGCTGGCTTTGGGGTTGTAACTCAAGACTTTGGTCATAATTTAAAACTAAAATTCCAGTCATAACCCAAGTTGTTCATATATCAGGTTGGTTGTAACTTGACGGTCCACTGTATTAGAACTTATTTCACCAGTGAAGGGAAGAACAGCTTCTGGTTTGGATGGAACAGACTTCTTCAGCTTGGTTTCTTCAGAGGAAGGCTCCTTGCTGAGCCTATGTCTTCCTGAGCTCTGAGTCACCAAGTAGGAGGACTTCACGTCAGTAATTTTAGACACCCAATGATGAGTTTGAGGTGAATTAGTAAACAGGTTTAAGTCCAGCCCATGTTGCGTATAGGTTTGTGACTCTAGGATCCAAGTGGTATGGTCTAGATTAGCTTAGCTGTTTCCTCAAAAATGTCTTTCTAGACTCATATAGAAGTTCTCACATGTGGCCATCATGAGAATCTCAAATACTAGACAGCTAATTTCAGACAGCATGTAGTCTTAGAAATCTGGGTCTGTCTACAAAGCTTGGGCTCTGGGCCTAGATGAAAATACCCTACTCCTGGCTAGTTTGGGGCCCTAGAATATCTTTTTTACTCATATTTCAGTCATGAGCTACCCAGCATCAGGACTTGAAGGTTGCTATATCCTCTCATCTCACTCTGGTGGGATGGGGTGAGGAGCATTAAAATTCATATGTGGAAAGTGGAAATCCCAGTACTAAAGGTAATTACTGGGCCAGTGGCTCAACTTGCCCTGCTCTAAGGGTCTGAGAAGGGATGGGTAGGTCCCAATCCACCTATTGCCTATTGAGTTCCTTAGGATAAAGACATGGAGTTGGAGATTCACATGCAGAGGGCTTATTAACAAATTTTCTTGGGCTGATTCCTGTATAAAAAAATAAAGGGATGCAGAACTGGGCAGAGGTGAGTTGAGATGTAGTCTCCACTGAATCCAGCCACTCTAGTGAGGTGTTCTGAAATTGGACAGTTCTTAAGAACTCTTCGAACTTGGGACAAAAGTGTTGGATCTCCTATGCTTGTATGAGTCAGTCTGAAGTAAGGTGCTCTTCCCTTAAAGTGGTTCCCAGAAGAGGCTGACCTCAACTTTTTGCTGGTGGCTGCAGGAAGCTCCATTCCTGGGGAGGGATCTGGGAGGCTGACTGAGTCTACCATACTTCCTGGTCTCTACCCTGCTGTTCTACAATTAAGACCTCAGAAATGGTTTGGGGGCATGACTAAGTGACTTGTAATAAGGCCCTTCTGATATTGTCCCGGTCTTAATGTCTTCTGTTCCAATTCCCGTAGCTTCCTTGGGCACTGTACTTTGCATTATTCATCCTAAAGAGATCAGTCATTAGTGCTCATCTATGCAAATAGTTTTACATTCCTGTTTCTTCTGGTTGAAATCTTCTGAGACTTGGTCCCATTGCTGCCATGTGTCTAGGCAACTGCTTCTAGTGACATATCATGCCATTCAGAGCAGTCACCATGTTGTAGCTTCTCTGGCCATCCTCTCTATGTCTCTTGGTTGCTTGAGATCTCGGGGATTTACCTAAGCATGTGCTTGTGGGGCACAGGCACATTTAAGGTCATCAAGTTCTGCAACTCCAGGAGGGAAGGTGGTCCTGCTGCCTCCCTATTCCATTGGAACATGGTCTTTCTAACTTTGTAAGAGATTACCATTAGACACATGTAGTTCTTATTAGTGAAATAGTAGATACTGTGTATGCAAATAATTTGGTTTTCATTTTTTTCCCTTTTCTGAACTACCTGTTGACACATATCATACACTGCTGGTATTCTTTTTCACTTTGGAGATATTCCTTACGTTTTCTAGGTGTTGTCTCTCCTTTTTGTGTCTCTTTGCTCTTCTGTCACTTTTTAATTTGGCATTTCTTAGACTAATATATATGATTATGAATTCTAAATGGATTTTTTTCTACTGTTGATGCCAGCAACTCCTAGGTGAAATAATCAGGAGTTGGAGTCAAACTAAAGAGGGTTTCTGACTCTGCCTTCTGAGCAACAGTGAATGAGGTCACCTCTCAGCTTCTGCTTGCCTTGTTTGGTGGCAGGATGGTCTCCCACACGTGTTCCCTGGGAAAAACCTATTCCCATTGCAATAGTGGCTGGAAGGTTCCCCAGAGAGAAAGTTGCTGAGGGGATGGTTGCATCTTGGGATGGTGGAAGTCAGGAAATTATTGAACAACAGTTCATACAATAAGTTTGATCTGCCCTGAAGTACCACCAGCAGCTGGAGAATGAAGGCTTGATTATTGCAATGTGAAATCCTGAGAGTTCTTGGTCTCTATGGTTCTCAGATCTTCCTTCTGGAATAATTTTCTTTCTGGCTGAAATTGCTGCTGAGGGTTTCTTTGCCCTTCTTGTTTTATTGTTCTGGCATTTTTGACAGGTATTTGTGCTAAATATAAAGAATCATCATTTTCGCATTGTCTTACAGTACATTAAAAATGACATTCTCCACCAACTTCCTTTGTTTCCTGTTGAAGTCTACACTAATTGTAGCAGCCAAGTTCAAAAAGCTAAAGTTCTAATTCTTAAAACTTCTGCTATTCTTTAGCGATGCTACCCTTGGCTGCTAACTTGAGATGGTGCAGAGAAACACTAGGCTTCTCATCTCCTTGGGTCTCAGATTAGTAGCCATCAACAATCTCAGACACTTTCAGAGCCATTTCTCTGGTTTCAAATAGGACTTGAAAACTGATTTAACTGATTTGACAAGTTGTTTTGTGTGTGTGTGTGTGTGTGTCTGCTGGGGATGGGACTCAGGACCTTTTACACACTAGGCAAATGTTCTAACCCTGAGCTACATCTCCAGCCTTAACATGTTATCCTTAGTTGTATACTTGTTGAGCTTATAGCCCCAGGTAGGGCTATAAGAACGATAGACTCATAAGTATTGCTCAATATAGTAAATAGTACTTAGAAGTATACTCCATTGTAGTGAGGAGTGCATAAATTTGATTCATTCAAAAGACTATCATTGGGGATTATACTTTTCTGTGTCCAAAGATCTAAGAATGAAATCCCTCTTCCTTAAAAGAAAACAAAGTTTTATATCCTGTATTACTCTTTAATCAATCTTATGAATGTGGGAGGCTATAAAATCTTTACTCTGTAGATTGTTCAGAAGTAGAGGTAATAACATTCTACTTTTTCAAGCTACCAATGACATAAATAAGACAAGATGTCAGGTCTCATGAAGAAAGTTTGATCAGTTGGTTCTTATAGGTACATAGTGACTAGAAGTGAATATAAATTGTTTTTTAATTCTCTTCAGTCCTGCCACTTAATCTGCCAGTTCTCAAGTGAGCTAACTTATAAGTATCCCATAGTAACTACTTTTTAGAGCTTGCACCTCTGTTGAAAATACAGATCTCCTGAATAAGTAAGTCTGCAGGGCCTGTGATGTGCTATCTCTTCTACATGCCTATCTGTTCACATGCAGTAATGTCAGTCTGTTGAGTGACTCATACTTTTCTTTACATTGGAATACTTGCATCTTAGAAGCTGCAGGAGACTGCTTTCATAGCATATGAAGACTATCAATTGAATAAGCATGTCATAGTTTGGGTATATAACACCTTGTAGCCTGATTTAGCTACTCTCTAGTTTCTATTCCTTGCCAAAATCAATGTCAGACCAGTTGAACTTGCTTGAAAATGTCATTATATACAAACATCCTGTCTGAGGTCTTACTATTCTCATTTAAAAGTGGAAATTAGATAATAGAAATTTGATGAGTTATATTGCTAACATAGAGCAGGCTGAAAGTCTTATTTCCCATCCTTTTAAAATAGAGGTTATCAAACCTTTTCTATAAAGGGCTCGATAGTAAATATCTTAGGTCCTATAGGCAAGAGACAAAATTAAAGCTATTAGGGAAGTACTTAAGTAAGAGAACATCCATAAGACTGTTCATTGTCCAAATTCAAAATACAACAGAACTTAGTTTGTCATAGAGTTCTAATAAGAAGAGACTAGTTTTGCCACAACTCTGAACAAGTGGTTAACGTCCCTTATGATGAAAACCAGTTGCATATGTTCAGCTATCAATGATGGTATACAATGAAACTCTAGGTATTTCATTTTTGGAAGTGTCTTTAGGCAGAAAGGCACTGCTACATACTAACTTTGTTCCTGGATCTATATTTAAAAAAGCTGTTTTTAATGTTAGCAGTAAAAGCCTTCAGCTGGACCCCTGTTTTAGGAGTAAGCAGAAGGGTGATAACAGGACAGTAAGGACAGGGATATGAACAGAAATGAGGGAGTGATAGGTACATCTTCCTGTGAAGGACCAAATGGATTGACATAGGCAATCTAAAAATTCATCACAATCACTAGGACAACTAGGACCGACAATGATAGGTGTTGGTGTAAAATAACTGAAATCTTCATATTCTACTGGGAAATAACCTAAAATGTGGGAGTTGTGATAGGATTAGAACATAACCTTTATGTTCCTGACCATTAGGATGAGGTTTCTGTACAGCTTTCCCACCCCGAAGAGTAGCAAAGCCATAACTGCCCCAAGTCATGGAGCAACTATTGGGCTGCTAGGATCTAGAAGACCAATCTAGATATACCAGGACCTTCTGGTCTTTGATTTGTCCCTGAAAACAGAATATTTGGAAAGTTTTAGTCCTAATTTTCTAGGTAGGAATTCTTAGATAGTCTTTCTAATCTTCCGGTGTCATTGAGTTCAAAAGCTAATCCATCTGGGTGTGGTTTGACACCTTTATAATCCCAGCACTTGGGAGGCTGAGGCAAGATGATCACTGTGAGTGGAGGGCAGCCTGTGCTGTATAGTGAGTTCAAGACCATCCTGAATTACATAGTGAGGCCTTGTCTCACCCCCAACCCAAAGCTAATCTAATTCCATTTGATCTTTGGGGTACAAAGGTGCTATCTGTGTGTGTACCTGAGTGCGTGTGTGTTTCTTAGTTCTTGACTTGTTTGGCTCACAGCAAGAGGGAAAAATCGTCTTATTATTGGAAGCTTATTGAGATAAGCTGACTTGGGCCAGTCATTATTGACCTCACCTTGACTTAAGGGTGGTATTGATCCTCTGTTGAAGGTCAGGGAAGCAATATGATCTTATGAACTTGTTCTGGGAAGGTCCTCAGGAAAGGACTTCAAGGATATCTAACTGGCTAGCTCATGTCTCAGGGCCCTAGGAACAGACAGAAGGCTGTCTGAATTTTAGAAATAGAATACTAGTTGCTGGTTTTCTTTAAACATATCCATTCTTCAAAGACAGGGTATTATGGCTTGTATCTAGACATCCCCACCACTAAGCCTCATGGGGTCATAGGTAGGGCTTTTTCTGAGGTGGATGGATCTAGAGTGTGTGATGCTGGGATTAAGGGTGTATAATTGCTAAATCAGTCCACTGATTGATTAGGCATAGTTCTGGATATAATTGCTACCCTCCCTAAGGATGGACAGTCTAGATAGAATATAAAGGGACAGAAGAAGCTTCTATTGTCTCTTGTTGTTGTCTCTTGGCACTTGCTTGCTGCTTTCTACCTTCTGTCTGCCCTCTTAACCATGGACTGTTTCTCCTCTGTAATGCCCCTCTACCATGCTACCCTGCTCCAAAGCCAGCCAACTATGATTTGAAACCTTTATAAACTGTGACCTAAATAAACCTTTCCTCCTTTAACTGGGTGTCAGGTGTTTTGTCTCAGCAACAAGAAAAGTTTTGGGTTTTTCTTGTTTTTTGGGGGCAGTACCAGGAATCAAATTCGGCATCTCGTGCTTGTCAGGCAGGTGGCAGAACCACTGAGCTAAATCCCTGGCCCTAGCAACAAGAAAAGTAACTAAGACACAGGGATAATACTACTCACACTTAAACAAAATCAAGTAGAGTTCTTTCAAAAGTCAATTCAAAATGGTTGAAACATCTAGATAAAAGACATAAAACTTTGAAACTACTAGAAGAAAACTAGAGAGATAACTGTTTTTTACTCACCTAAGGTGTTTCTATATCTTACTTATTAATTTTTGTACAGGGTGAGTGGGATCTAGTTTTAATTTTTTTCCATATGGATATCCAGTATTCCCAGCACCATTTGTTAAAAAGACTTTTCTCCAAAATATATTTTTGGTTTTTTTGTCCAGAATCAGATGGCTGTAGCTATATGGGTTTCTGTGTCCTCTATTCTATCACTTTGATCTATGTGTCTATTTTTGTCTCAATATCACGTGTTTTTGTTACTATACCTTTGTAGTATAATTGAAAATTTGGTATTGTAATGCCTGTAGGCTTGTTCTTTTTTTGCTTAAAATTGCTTTGGCTATTCTGAGGGTTTTTTTTGTGTGTGCTTCCATATTAATTTTAAGATTTTTTTCTAGTTCTGTGAAGAATGTGATTGATATTTTAGGGATTATGTTGAATCTAGTTTTTTGGTTTTTTTTTTTTAGAAATATGGCAATTTTAGCATTAATTTTTGCCAATCTATGAACACAGGAGGTCTTTTTGTCTTGTGCTGGCTCAGTTTAGTGTTACATAAGGAGGTCTCTCACCTCTTTGGTTAGGCCTGAGTATTTTGGGGGAAGCTATTGTAAATGAAATTTTTTTCTGATTTTTTTTCCCAGCTCGGGCATTACTGGTGTATACAAAAGTCATTGGTTTTTTTAAATGTTGATTTTTTTTTTTTTTTTTTTTTGGTACTGGGGATCAAATTCAGGACCTTGTGCCTGTGAGGTAAGTGGCAGAACCACTGAGCTAAATCCCCAGCCCTAAATGTTGATTTTTGTATAATGCTACTTTGCTAAATTTATTAGCTCGATAAATTTTGTGGTGGAGATCCAGGTGTGATGGTGCATACCTGTAATCCCAGTATGCAAGAGGCTGAGGCATTAGGATTGCCATGAGTTTGAGGCCAGCCTGGTCTACATAACAAGGCCCTGTCTCAAATATAAGAAAATAAAAAATAAATTTTTGATAGAGTCTTTGAGGGACTTCTAAATATAGGATTGTGCCATTAGCAAATATGGATAATTTCTATTTTTATCCCTTTTGTTTCTCTTGCTTAATCTCTCTAGCTAAAAGTTCAAGTACTACATTAAATAATAGTGAGAGTAGACATGTAGACATTCTTGCCTCATTTCTGACTTTAGAGGAAATGCTTTTAGCTTTTCCCCTTCACAATATTGGTTTTGGGTTTGCTGTATATGTCCTTTATTGTCTTGAGGTATGATCATTCAATGCCTAGTTTTTTCAGAGAATTTTGTCATGAAAAGATGCTGAATTTTGTCAAGTCTTTTCTGTATCAATTGAGATAATCATGATTTTTAAAAGTCTTTGATTTTATTTATGTGGTAATTATGTTTATTGATTTGCTATGTTTAATTATCCTTGCAACTCTGGAATGAAACCAACTTGATCACAGTGTATGATCTTTTTTTGATGTGTCATTGAATTTGGATTGAAAGTATTAAGGATTTTATGCTATATTCATCAAGTATATTGGTCTATAGTTTTCTTGTTATGTCTTTGTCTAGTTTTGGTTCTGGATGATGTGGCCCTGTAGAATGAGTTTGTAAGCATTCCTTTCCTTTTCACTTCATGGAATAGTATGTAGAGTATTGGTGTTCTTTCAAAGTCTGGTGAAATTCAGCAATGAATCTATCTGGTTCTGGACTTTGTTGGCTGAGTTTATTATTGCTCAATCTCATTGCTTGTTATCAATGTGCTTAGTTTTTTTCTTCTCAGTTCAATTTTGGTGACTTATATGTGTCTAGAAATATATTGCTTGATATGTAATTTATTAGAATATAGTTGTTCAACTAAGCCCTTAACGATCCTTTGGATTTTAGTGGTGTCTGTCATAACATCTTCCTTTTCATCTCTATTGTATTGACTTGGGTATTTTTCTTTTAGTTTGGCTAAGGGTTTATTAATCTTTGCTTTCAAAGAGCCAAATCTTTGTTTCATTGATTCTATGCATTCTTTTAGTCTCTATTTCATTAATCTCAGGTCTGATCTCTTTTTACTTTTGCATTTGATTTTTTTTTTCAGGTACTGGGAATCAAACTTAGGACCTTGTGCTTGCAAGGCAGGCACTGCACAACTGAGCTAAATCCCTGGCCCTTTGATTTGTTATTTTTATAAGACCTTGAGATGCATCATTAGGTTATTTGAGATGCTTTTTCTTGATGTAGGCACTCATAACTATAAACTTCCCTCTTCAAACTGCCTTTGCTATATCATGGACATTTTGGTATATTGTTTCTATTTTCATTTGATTGCAGGAACTTCTTAATTCCCTTCCATTTCTTCATTAACCTACTGTTTATTCAAAAGTGAATCATTCAATCTCTGTGTTTTTATAGTTTCTTACTGCTGATTTCTAGTTTAATTTTATTATGATCTGATAAGATGCAAGAAATTTCAATTTTTTCATGTGTTAAAACTTTATGGCCTAAAATATGATCTATTTTACAGAATATTCCATTAGCTGCTAAAAAGAACATGTATTCTGTAGTTGTTGGATCGAATGTTCTATAGATGTGTAAGTCCATCTGATATATGATGCAGTGTTATAACTTGTGTCTAGATATCCCCCCAAAGCCTCATGTGATCACACATGAGGCATTTAAGAGGTTGCTGGATCTAAGTGTGTGATGCTGAGATTAAGGATGTGTGATTACTAAATTAGTCCTTGGATTGGTTTGGCATAATTCTGAGTGTAGATATTGGGAAGGCTTACCCTGGGTGTAAGTGCTACTTGATTTAAGGGTGTGTAGCCTGGAAAGAATATAAAGAACAGAAAGAGGGCTATTGCCATTTATCACTTGTCACTGCTTCTTGTTCACTACTTTGCTGCTTTGCTGCCTTCTTCCCACCATGAACTGTTTCTCCTCTGTGATGCCCCTCTTCCATGCCACCCTGCCTTATAGCCAGGCAACTATGACCTGAAACATCTACAAACTGTGAACTACAATTCACCTTTCTTCTTTTAAATTTGGGTGTTTGACCTATTGTCTCAGTGACAAGGAAATAACTAAGACAATGTAGTATAACTGTTTTCCTTTTTTCTTTTTTGGTTTGGATGTCCTGTCTATTGGTGACAGTAAAGTACAGAATTCTTCATGGGCACACCAGTGTTCAGTGTGTATACATTTTAAATTGTTATATTTTCTTGGTGGATTATTTCCTTTACCAATGTGGAATGACCTCTGTCTCTTGTAATTCTGTTTTGAAGTTTGCTTTGTAGGGCATGAGTAGAGCTACTCTTGCTTGCTTTTTGGATCCACTTGTATGGAATATTTTTTCCATCCTTTTACTTTTAGTCTGTTTGTCTACTTTCAGTCTCTATGTCTTTGCTAGTAAGGTGTTTACTTCAGGCAGCAAAGCTTTTTAAAAATATGATCTTCCAATCTGTGTCTTTTAGCTGGAGAATTAAGATCCCTTGACTTCAGAGTTATTATATAAATGTCTTGTCATTTTGTTTTCTAAGATTTTATCCTTTCCTTATCCTCAGTGGCTCATTTGTTCTTCATCTTCTGTGTTTAGGAGTCCTTTAAGCATCATCTGAAATGCTGACTTAGTAGCCATGAATTTCTTTAGTGCACTTTTTATGATATTGATAGCCTTAGCACTGAGCTATATCCTCAGTCTCATCCCTCTCCCACCATTTTGAGACAGAGTCTTGCTAAGTTGCTCAGATTTGATCCTTCTACCTCAGCTTCCCAGAACACTAGGATTATAGGTGTGTGCTACCATGCCAAGCCAAATTTCTTTAGTTAGTGCTTATTTTGGGAGGTCTTTTCCAATTTTAAAGAATAGTTTTGCTGTATATAGTAATCTAGGTTAGCAGTTACTTTCCTTCAGGGCTTGAAATACATCACTCCATGCTCTCCCAGCTTCTAGGTTTCTGAAGAGAAATTTGCAGCTCTCTGATGAATTGGCCTCCACAAATGACTTATTTCTCTCTTGTAGCTTTTATAGTCTTTCCTTGTTCTGTACTCTTTGATTTTTGAAATATGATGTGACATAGGGAGGTTTTTTCCAGTCATGCCTTTTCAAGGGTTCTAAATGCCTCCTGTGCCTAATATCCTTTCCAAGATTTGGGAAATCTTGATATTTAATTGAATAGATTTTCAATGTCATTAGTCTGAATTTTCTTCCACACCAAAAGGTCAGAGGTTTAGTCTTTTAAATGTACCCCAGAGCTCTTGGATATTTTGTTCATAAGTTCTTTTTCTGTACTAATCTCTGATTTTGATAATTCATCAATCTTATCTTCAAGCCCTGAAATTATATCTTCTGCTTGATCCAGTATATTGGTGGAACTTTCCACTGAGTTTTTTTTTTTAATTGTGCTTTTCATTTTCTAAGATTTCTATTTGGTGTTCTTCAGAATCTTAGTTGCTTCTCCATATCCTGCATTATCTTTAATTCATTCAGCTATTTGTATGTATCCTCTTTGAAGTTATTAATTTAAAAAAATCAGTCCTTTAAATTCTTCTGGCATTTTCTCCCTTTCAACATCTCTCTTTCAACTACCTATGAGTTATAAATATTTGGAGGAGTCATGGTGCCTTTTTTTATATTGCCTTTTTTCTACATTGAGATTTGTACATCTGTTGAGATGGATACCTCTTCTACTTTCATGTGAGGATCTTATTAGTATTAGTCCCTAGCTACATTTTGAGGGCTTGATATCCAATACTGCTCAGGAGAAAAACTGTGGTAATAATGGCACAAACACCAGCCAGATACTGACATCCAATAAAAACTAAAAGCAACAACTATACCATCATTAACAGTAGAAAGGACAGCAGCAATAATATAAACTAAAAAGCTAAAGTAATAAAGGTTAAAAATAACAAAGTAATAAATGGAGGACAGGAAGAGGAAAACTGAAAGGAGAAAATTCTAAAAAGGATAGGAAAATGGGGTAAAAATTCAGTTAAAGAATAAAAGTACAGAAAATCAGGTAAAAGTAATTTAAAAAAGGAGAAATAAAATCTCACAAAACAATTAGAAAAATGAATTAAAACAATTGCTCCACACTGAGATGTTTGGATGGGCCCAGTTTCTCTCCAGGATATACGGAATTGACTACTAGGGGTGGAGGACAATTGTGAGTCACATCTAGAGGCGGCCTGGTCCCCCACTTAACAGGCTGTTGCTGTGTAAGTGTAGAGCACCCCCTGCCTTTCCTTCTAGGTGGGTTTAGTCAGTGGTACACTGTCTGTCTTGGTGCTGCTGTAGTTGCTCCAGTGTCTTTTAATGTTTGCGTCCTTCTATGCACACCAAGCCACTGCTATGCCCAGTTAGTTCAATAGCCTGTAGATGGTCCCACTTGCTCCAAGAGCCCCGGCAATATGTGTACCCAGGATTTGGCAAATGACCGAGCAGAAGCATATACCCAAATGTATTGATGGGTGAAGAAAGCAATGGACCACTGAATTCTGTGCTGGAATGAGGCAGTCAGGGGAACCAAACATTTCTCTGGGTTTGATCCCAGCACTTTCAGATCCAGCACCCTCAATAACCACACCCACTGGGTCTAGCTCTCACCACAGAGGAGTGTGCTGCGGACATCTGTGTGTTCCACATCCCAAGTCTCCCAGTGCTTAAACTTCTTAGGGAGTCTGCGACCAGCTTTCCTCCTCCTCACAGCTATCTCTCATGGCTGACTTTTGCCCAGTCCCTGAGACAGGGTGTCCCAGGGACCCTGAAGTGTGGTTCTTCCCTGACTTCTCATCACTAGAGCAGCTCAGTCTCACACAGCAAGCCTCCTCTTCAAATCAAGATGATACCTGGATAACTAGTAAGAGAAGGTGAGCACTAAAGAGGGTTTCTTCTCCGAAGCTATCCTGTCATAGGATAGGGGCCCATTTCAGAGTAAACACCCACACTGAATTTACAGCTTGTAATAGCCATGGGTTTGCGGTTTCATTAGTGCTTCTGGCTCACTGTTTATAACTGGGGCTGCTGGCCCTCTCCAGGCTTACCTGTGTTTCTAAGTTAGCTTCCCAGGGAAGGCAGGGTTGGCATTGTGGACTGCATTGTTCTTTTCTCTACGTTGCTTTTTGGTTACTTTGTGATTTTTTTTTAATCCTTCCTGTGGGTTCTTTCTTTGATTCCTGAGCTCTTGTCTTCCTCCTTGCTGAGTAGCTGTTTTTCAGTGTTCTCAATTCTAGGTCCCAGAGAGCCTGTGGTCTGCTGCCTGGTTCTATTCTGCCATCTCGTTAGACCTATTTGTTTTTCAAAATCTTTCTGCAGTCACAGCTAATCTGGGAGATACAAATTCTTACATTTTAAAGGGTAACACTTGACCTGTGACTTCTGCAGGGTTAAAGCCAGGATATATGCATAATGCTTAGTTCTCATATCTTGAGCAAACATTGTGTGGTTTATTGGTTTTTAATCCAGTGATAAAGCAGATTGGGACATTACCTTCGCAGTGGTTGGAAAAGCATATAGCAGACCTCTTAGAGACTTTTCTATAGAAATGACAATGTATGGCATTGCAGGCACTCAAAATTAACTCAAAGAGCACTGAGTACTTATATAGAAGCTTGGCAAGTGGGTAAGTCAGCATTAGTTTTGTACAGGTCAAAACTGCCTGGGAATGTAATTGTTGGCCTTTGATAAAAGAATAAGCAGGAATCTGAAACTTCTCCCTGAAGAATGCTGTCAGGCTTAAAAAGAAGGCAGTTTCTTTTAACCACTGAAATACCAGCAACTAAGATTATGCTACTAGAGAGAAGCAGAAGATTGGTTCTCTGGAGCACCAGGGATATGTTGGCCCTGGTTTGGGCACAGACTATATTCTGCTTTATCTCATAGTTAGATGTGATTGTGTGCTGAGTTCTAGACAGTAGGATATGCTCTGGAATACCTCCTACTTGTAAGCCCTACAGTCTTGTTCTCTTCCCTCTCTATAACAAAGACCAAGGACCTAAAATTTAGCAGACCCCCAAAGTTGAAGGAGGCTGGGTCAAGTACAAGGATGGCCTAGCCAGAAGCATCTGTGTTATTCATTGTTGAGAATGGGTAACTTATCAGCCCCTGTGGTTGAATTTTGGGACCACTAGCATTAATTACAATAGTTTACACTATTTTAGTAGGTTGAGTACACTCCAAGAAATTGTTCTCCTGTCTTGATTCTGGAATCAACTTTGTGAAACTTTGAGGAATCTTGGTTTGGATATTAAGAAGTGACTTAGAAATATGCATGTTTACCCCAATAATTTTCTTAAAAGCAAACAGTATAGGGATTCTAAACCCCATGTCATAAGAGCAGCTCCTGAGAAAACATTTCCAGGGGGGAAAAACCTAAAATGAAGCCTCTCTTTGTAGGTATTCTGGCTGAATATCTTCCAGTGAGGAGCTACTGGATTTGCTCCTACTTCAAAGGAGCAGTTAAAATTGTAGGCTTATCTGGCCAGTTTTAATGGAAATGTCTAAGTGCAATTCCAGAGATGATTTTCTCCTTAGTGTCCTCTGTATTCCGTGTCAAAAAGAAGTGGTCACTATTAGGGCCTTGAAGTTCAGATCCCTGTAAGAGTGCCATCTGTTAGGTGTTAGATAGGTATTACCCACCTATATGCTCATGGGTGTCAGGTAAGACAGAGGACAGTGGTAAAAGTGGGGACCCAGAGGCCTCTGAACCTTGGAGTTCCTTGGGGTTGACATTTAGCTTGAATCTAAGTCTATGTCTCTTGCGGTATCATGTGGCTTTCTTGGAAAGTTTTCGTCAAGTTCTTGTAACCTGAACATGCTCAAGGAACACTATCTTATCCCTCTTAAAAGGACATGGAAATCACAGGCAGATACTGAGACTGTGCTGACTTTCTTGTGATTTTCTGGGTCTGCCTAGCATGAAGCCACAGGTATTTACGAAGGGTAGAGGGCCACCAGGTAAAGTGCAGGACCTATGTTTTGGAGATAAAGACATTGTCTATGTGGGATTCAAATTCACCTGGGCAGCCTTTCTTTCCCCCTTCAGTGTTGGTAACCCCAGTGGGGAGATGTCCTCCATGTCACTTCTGACCACCAGCTGTGCAGTTTCTCCCTGGCCCCGGGGAATGTAAAGCTAGGAAAGCTGTCTCCACTTCTTATACTTGCCACAGTTTCTGCACATGCATAACCAGAGATTTGAGGATGAACCAGGCATTGCAACTACATTAGCTCCTCTGAGAGTAGCTTTCTCAATTTGCTTCTTGAGAAATTTCCAGAAATATACTCTTGAATACTTTCCCCCCAGACCAGTATCTAGGTCTTGGCAGCATCATAACAATAGGGCTGCTTAGCCTTCTGACTTTGTGACTTGGGTATTGGGCTTGAGCAGCTAGCGAAGACCTGAAGAGGAATACCCTGGTGCACAGCTTGGCTGGAGGCAGAGCAGGCAAGGGTGTCTGCAGGTCTTGGCAGTTGGGAATTTCATCCCTGAGGATGCAGCTCTGGTCTTGCAGGTCTCTGAGCAGCTCATCTCAGCTGCTCAGCGATGCTGATGTATGTGGTTGGCTCAATGGCCACTGTACCCTTCAAATTCTGTTGTCACAAGTTTTGGTCTGATTGTGGTGAGCCTTTGGGTTCCACTGGAGTCCTGCTCCTGCACGCTATGCTTAGGAATGGAGTTCAGATGACCTCAAGAAAATGCAGCTCATTGTAGTCTTGCCTCTGTCTCTGGATTTTACTAAACTTCTGTGGACTATGGTATGGAGAACAGTATCTCACATCAACTGCTCCGCTCTGTGTGGTTGATCTGAGACAGTCTACTGGAGATGGACTCTTGGTTTCCAAATTCAGGCTGTTCCCCACAAATGCTGGGAACTAGCAGAGGCTGCTCAAGCAGGTGGGCCCATATTAGTGATGTAGAGTGGCCCAGAAGGCTTTGGGCTGCTCTTGGCATACTGAGGAAGAGCAGGTATGAGTCATGTTCTGAGAAAAGATGAGGGGCTTACGCTCATCTCTCTGCCTCCGTGTTCTGAGATGACCCACATATGACCCTATCTAGTTCCTGTGCCAAGCTGGCAGACAGAGCCCCGTCTCCAATGACCAGGCAGATACTCACATTGTCTCCTGGACATCTTCCTCCTTTCCACTGTTTCCTTCTTCTAGGACTGGCTGCCTGAGGGCCCCTTTGGTACTCACTCCTTGGCACTTTGCTGTGCCTTTTGTCTGCTGGGTGGTTCTTTGTTCCTGGTCCTCATCCCTCCCAGCAGGACCGCTCATTGTCCTTGGCTCTGCCGTGGCTGGCTTGGCAGGTCCCTCCCATGTTTTGGCAGTAAGCTGATCATGGGTCAATTCCTCCTCCAGTGAGTATTTTTGCCCATCTGGGACAGATTGAACTCTGATCCTAGATATATCTCCTCTGGCATTATTACCTATGTATTGTAGGTAAATTGCATGTTTTGTGTCTGGGACTTGCAGTAAAATATATTTGGTTCCCATATTTTCCACATGAGCTGGTGTTACTGCTGGTAGATTCCAACTTGGAAAGTTTCCTGGCCATCTCTCCTGCCTGGAACTTCATCTAGTCTAATAAGCCTTAGCTGCACCTGTGTGAGAAGGCAATGTCTTCAATCCTCCCTCTCACCTGGGAGGCATAGGGCAGGCACCTCTTCTGCCTGCTGGCCTTTACCTATTCCTGGGTCACCATATCTCTCCCTAGGTTCTGTCCTGTTCCCCTCTGCTGGAATCTGTGCCTAGGATCCCTGAGCAGATCAGAATGCTATGCCTTCCTGTGGGCCCATTCTTGAACTTTCCTGGGTGCTGGGTAGTGTGCACTAGGTATTGTATATGTGGCCCTACAGCATTCACTAGAGTACCCATGGCTTCAGGGTCACTTTTCTCCTTCTCTTTCTCTCATGTTCTCTCATGGCTAGTCCTTTGGTTTCCCTTTGACCATGATGCCACCACATGGGTGTGGGTCTTGGGCCCCCAGGCCACCTGCTTTCCTCTTGGGAGTATTGGTCCCTATGAGCAAGCTCTCTCCCAGTCTGTCTTCAGTGTCTTAACTTCACCATGGGAACCTTCCACCTTTACCTTCATGGGTCTCTTCCCCATCTGGACCTGACTTCTGGGCCCACTGGTTTGTTTTAGGACTATATCTTGGATCCAGACTATGTTCTGATTCTCCAAGCATCTACCAATTGCCTTCAGAATATTCATCTTTATTTCCCTCAGTCCAGTTGTTGTCATTAGTCCTCTAAGTGTCCCCAGGTTGTCTCCAGAGTACTTATAGAAGGCAATGCAACTTCTTTTTTCTGGGGTTCGAACACAGGTCCTTGCACTTGTGAGTCAGGTGGCAGAACCATGGAGCTAAATCCCCAGCCCAATACAACTCTTCATACATCTCTGGATATACTTTCAGAGTAAGTCCTGGGCATAGCCAAGTCTGTGAATAATTTTAAATTGGATCCAATTGTTTATATATATATATATGCCTATTGGCCAAGCAAATAGTTCAGAGATCCAGCTGACTGCTGATCCCTGACTGCTGGCCTCCATTATGCTAAGTGATGCTGGGATGGAGCTTTGCAGGTGTCCTGCTGAGGCTGGTGGTCACTAGGAGGTTCAGCCTAGTAAGCCTCAAGATAAGAGTGTAGCTTGAGCCCCTGCTGTGTGCTGGGGCCTCCATTCTGGATACTAGTAGGTCTTAGACTGCAGTTGTTGTAAACCATGCTGGACTTTTGCTTATGGCTGGATTAGGCTGGATTTGATGTCATACTAGGCCTTTTCTTGGCAAGTTTCCTAGGACCTGGGAGAATTTTCTCATTAAGTACCATTGTACCTCAGGGGCTGCAACAAATTCTGGTAGTCTCTATTCACAGGCAGGACCCTTGACCTGATCCTACTTGAAGCTCATCTCTAGGAGAATTTCCTGGTCTATGGTTTATTCTTGGTCCCTCCTGGAACAGCTATTCTCCTACCATAATACAAAAGGAGTCAAAGCAGTTTTGTAGCCTCCTTGCTGTACCAAGAGTCTAACAGTTTTATCAGTGAAGTTTCTGTTTCTAATCTGATACCTCTTGACCTGTGAGCATCACAGCTTTGATGGGCAGCTATGTTTGCCTAGGCACATAAAATGGGCAAGGACAGCTGGATTTTGCAGGAACTGGTGTAAGTCTGATGTTCATGATACTGAAAAAAGGGGCACTGCCTGAAGCATGGAGAAGCCAATACTATGGTAGTGGTTTTTGCAAAAAGAACTTCATTGGAGGTAGACTGATAAGAAGACAGGAGGCATGCTCAAATTGGTTTCAGCTAGCCAGTAGCAAAGGAATTTAAGGGAGGAGCCCCATCTGATTGGTTATATTGAGGAGTTTCTAATCTGTTACTCTGTTCTGTCCTGCTACTGCTGATTGTATCCTCACTTCTGATCTACACCAAAGAGCTTTGTTTTCCTTCAGGTTCTCCTTGTTAGACTTCTGGTTCCAATAGGCTTTCAAGGTCATTTTAAATCAGCTCTTTGGGCTCTGTACCTACATCCTGAGAACCAGCCTGAACAATTTTTAGAAATAGGCAAGTTGGCATTTTATGGCTAGATTTCACTCAGTTTTCCTAGAACATTGTGGCACTTGGCCAAGCTCTTGGATGAGGATGAGGTCTAGGCTACTCTGGAGACTAAAAGGCCAGTGTGATGGTCCTTGATGGTCTGCAGTCCATACCTTTGAAAGTCAGCTGTTAAGTGTATGGGTTTATTTCTGTATTGTATTCCATTGATCTGTCTATTTTCTATGCCAGTACCATGCATTTTGGGTTACAATCTTTCTAGTGTATTTTGAGGTCAAGTATTATGCTTCTGGCTTTGTACTTTTTGTTCAAGATTGCGTTGGCCATTCAGTCTTTTGTGGTTCCATAAAATTCTTAAGATTTCTATCTTGTGAAGCATTGGTGTCTCAGTAGGGATTGAACTGAATCTAAAGACCACTTTTGGTAGCATAGACATTTTAACAATATTCTTATCCATAAACATGGAACGTCTTTCCATTTGTGGCTTTCAACTTCAATGCTGTATAGACCCTTTCTAGTCTGTTCTTAGGTTTTCAGTGTATAATTTTCTCATTAAGTACCATTGTACCTCAGGGGCTGCAACAAATTCTGGTAGTCTCTATTCACAGGCAGGACCCTTGACCTGATCCTACTTGAAGCTCATCTCTAGGAGAATTTCCTGGTCTATGGTTTATTCTTGGTCCCTCCTGGAACAGCTATTCTCCTACCATAAGGAGTCAAAGCAGTTTTGTAGCCTCCTTGCTGTACCAAGAGTCTAACAGTTTTATCAGTGAAGTTTCTGTTTCTAATCTGATACCTCTTGACCTGTGAGCATCACAGCTTTGATGGGCAGCTATGTTTGCCTAGGCACATAAAATGGGCAAGGACAGCTGGATTTTGCAGGAACTGGTGTAAGTCTGATGTTCATGATACTGAAAAAAGGGGCACTGCCTGAAGCATGGAGAAGCCAATACTATGGTAGTGGTTTTTGCAAAAAGAACTTCATTGGAGGTAGACTGATAAGAAGACAGGAGGCATGCTCAAATTGGTTTCAGCTAGCCAGTAGCAAAGGAATTTAAGGGAGGAGCCCCATCTGATTGGTTATATTGAGGAGTTTCTAATCTGTTACTCTGTTCTGTCCTGCTACTGCTGATTGTATCCTCACTTCTGATCTACACCAAAGAGCTTTGTTTTCCTTCAGGTTCTCCTTGTTAGACTTCTGGTTCCAATAGGCTTTCAAGGTCATTTTAAATCAGCTCTTTGGGCTCTGTACCTACATCCTGAGAACCAGCCTGAACAATTTTTAGAAATAGGCAAGTTGGCATTTTATGGCTAGATTTCACTCAGTTTTCCTAGAACATTGTGGCACTTGGCCAAGCTCTTGGATGAGGATGAGGTCTAGGCTACTCTGGAGACTAAAAGGCCAGTGTGATGGTCCTTGATGGTCTGCAGTCCATACCTTTGAAAGTCAGCTGTTAAGTGTATGGGTTTATTTCTGTATTGTATTCCATTGATCTGTCTATTTTCTATGCCAGTACCATGCATTTTGGGTTACAATCTTTCTAGTGTATTTTGAGGTCAAGTATTATGCTTCTGGCTTTGTACTTTTTGTTCAAGATTGCGTTGGCCATTCAGTCTTTTGTGGTTCCATAAAATTCTTAAGATTTCTATCTTGTGAAGCATTGGTGTCTCAGTAGGGATTGAACTGAATCTAAAGACCACTTTTGGTAGCATAGACATTTTAACAATATTCTTATCCATAAACATGGAACGTCTTTCCATTTGTGGTTTTCAACTTCAATGCTGTATAGACCCTTTCTAGTCTGTTCTTAGGTTTTCAGTGTAGATCTTTTACTTTCTTGGTTGAATTTATCCCTAAGCTTTTTCATATTATACGAATGAGATTCCCCCCAAATAGTACATAGACATGCTACTTTTTTTTTTAATGTCAGCTCTGTACCCTGAAATTTTACTGAAGTCTGTTTTTCCCCCAGTGGCTTCTTTAGAGTTTTCTATATGGCATCATGTCATTGGCAAATAGGATATCTTCCTTCCTTTCCAACTTAGATATGTTTTTGTTTTTCTCTCTGTCCTAGCTTCCCTGGCTGGGATTTCTAGTATTATGTGAAATAAAAGTGGGGAAAGTGGGCACCTTTGTCTTCACTTTCAATTTTTTCCTATTCAGTAAAAGATAGCTTTGGGGTTGTCACATGTGGCCTTTATTGTATTAAGGTTGTTTCTTCAATATCTAATTTGTGCTTTTAACCATAAATGTCAAATTTTGTCAAAGCTCTGCATCTCTTGAAATGATCATATGGCTTTTGTCCTTCACTCCGTTAATGAGATGTATCACCCTATTGATTCAGGTGCATTGAATCATCTTTGTGTCACTGAAATGAATCCCACTTGATTATGGTGAATGATTTTTCGTGTGCTATTTAGTGTGTTTATGTGCTCATTTTCAGGTATCACAGTTTTCAAGGATTTTGTAGCACAAGAACCTTCCTAACATCTAGGTCCTTACTATTCCTCATAGAACCCCCAATTGTCTCACAATCCTGGTGACATCTCCTTAGGTTGACTCTGAAAAAAGAGCTCTGGTCTTCACTGTGGCCAGCAGCGGCAAGAGAGTTGGAGCTTGTGCTCTGGCCTTTTCTTGACTGGCCCCAGAATCTGTTCACTTATTACCCACAGAAATCTTTGAGTCCTAATAAGACCCATTTCAATAAGTTTTGAACGTGGAGTTTGCTTTCTTGGGATCTAGCTCATACTTAATTACTCATAGAATGGGCTTCTGGCATCTGCTCTGCCAAAAGTGATTCAGTGTGTATACCCAGTAGTCTAGCCAGTGCCTTTGATGGGAACTACAGGCACAATCAGAGCTCTTCCTTGCTTTATGATCCTCTTTACTGGGTGAGCATAACAGGGACGTTCTCCCTTGGGGTCATTTCTTTCTTGCATGCATTGAGTTGCTGCCATAAAGTTTCATAAAGTAGGTGGCTTCCAAAGATTTTCCCCTCAGTTCTACAAGGCAGAAGCATGAGATCAAGTTGTGCACAGAGTTGCTGGGCTGTGAAGGAGAATCTGGCCTATGACTCTTGCCCAGCTTTGGATGCTCTGCTGGCTTCTCACCTTCCTTAGCTGTAGAAGCATCACCTAATCTGTCTCCATCTTCACATGGCATTCTCCATGTATCTGTGTTCAAATGTCCCCTCTTGAGGACATGAGTCACATTACATCAGCCTAATGACCTCATTTTAACTTCATTACCTCTGTAAAGACCTTCAAATAAAGTCAGATTGTCATGTACAGTTGATTAAGACTTAAAAATAAGGGTTTTACAGGGATGATTTATGACACAACAACGCCCTTCAATTTAAAGCCCAAAAGACTGCTAAGTCTAACTCTACAAAAGTTGAGTCCTACATAGAGCAGTACATTCTAGGCTACTGCTTGTCTAGGGACTGCCACATTAAGGCTCCATTGACTAACCCTCCACTCTGGTCTGTGATTATTCTGTAACTTGTTATCTGACCAAGAAAGTCAAGCCATACAACCCAGAAAACGGCATGTGGTATATCCAAGGCATTCCTGGCAGAGATGAGGGTCTGCTTAGCTTCAGAGCCCTGGTGGTCTGAGCCTGACTCAGACCTTCTGGTAGATGGTGGTGCAAACCTTTTGACTAGGCTGTCAGGCTGGAGTCTGGGTTTGTATCTGGAAGATTCCCAAGAAGACTAAGCCATAGTGGCTGCCATGTTCCAGGATTTCTAGAGAGATTAGAGAGTTTCTCCAGGGGCTGTCTAGAGCTAAACTCCTTTCCTACAGTTTCCACTTCTCAAAACAGAGGCAAGGCTATGGGACGCTAGGAGGGAGGGCAATATTAAGATTCTGGAGGGTTAAGTTACTTCTGCTTGGAACAATAAATTCTGGGATCTTCCATAAACCATCTTTTCTGGGAACTAAGTAGGTAGAAAGCAGGGGTCTGGCTTGTTTAGGTAAGCCAGCCATTCATAGACCTCAGGTGGGATCTAAGGCTATTGCTCTTCCCTACCTGGGGCACCTGAGCAACCAGTTGTAGATACACCCAATTCAATCCCCCCTTCAACCTTGGAAGCTGGTTCTTAGCTAGCCTTATCAGGGATAACTCTGGGACAAAAGTGTGACAAAACAATAAACTTCCTTAACCCAGCTTGAGGAATGGTATTTTTGGGCATCTGTTTCCCCTCCACCACTGTCCAGATCAGGAAGGCTTGTTCACAGAATCTGTTCACTCTTTCTCTACAGAAATCTTTGAGTCCTATTAAGACCCATTTCATTGATCTTTGAATGTGGAATTTGCTTTCTTGGGACCTAGATCTCTTTCCCTTCCCCAGTGCTCCCTCTTGTCTGTCTCCTTTCTATTTTCATGTCTTTTTAGGATTCCACGCATTAAGGGACATATGCCTTTCCTGTCTTTGAGTCTGGCTTATTTTGTTTAACATGATTTCCAGTTCTATCCATTTTCCTGCAAATGATATACTTTTGATCTTTATGGCTGAACAATATACTCCATTGTACCCATGTATATGCCACATTTTCTTTATCCAATAGGCACCTTGGCTGTTATGAGTTGTCCTGCAGTAAACAAAATATACAGATACCCCTGTAAATGCTGACTTTAATTATCTTGGGCATATACCAAAGAGTAGTATCACTGGGTCACATAGCAGTTCTATCTTTAATTTTTAGAGGAACCTCTATACTGATTTCCACAGTGGCTGTACTTCCTACCAACAGTATAGAAAGTGTCTTTTCCCATCCTTGGCAGTATTTATTGTTCTTTGTATTCTTGATAACCTTTCTGACTGGAACAAGATGGAATCTTGATGTAGTTTTGGTTTTCATCTCCCTAATGGATAAAGATGTTGAATGTTTCTTTTCACATACCCATGGGTTATTTTTATTTCTATTGAGCTGTCTGTTCAATTCAGTTCTTTTCGCCCATGTTTGAGTGGATTATTTTGGAGTCACTTTTTTTAGTTCTTTATATATTCTGGATATTAGTCCCCAGGAAGAGTAGCTGGTAAAGATTTTCTCCCATCCTGTAGACTATCTCCATTCTGTTAATTGTTTTCTTTGCTGTGCAGAAGCTTTTGAATGTGAGGCAATCCTATCTGTTGATTCTTGCTATTTCCTAAGCTATCGGAGTTCTGTTCAGGAAGTCATTGACTGTGCCTGTATCCTTGAAACATTTCCCCTGTGATTTTTTTTCTAGAAGTTTCAAATTTTCATGTCTTATATTTAGGCATTTGATCCATTTTAAATTGATTTTTGTACAGTATGAGAAACAAGGATCTAGTTTGAAACTTCTACATATGGATAACCAGTTTATCCGGTACCATATGTTAAAGAGAAATGTATGTTTTTGGCTCCTTTGTCAAGAATCAGATGGCTGTAGCTGTGAAGGTTTATTTTTGCACTCTCTATTCTATTCCATTTTGTTTTCATGCCAGTACAATGCTGTTTTTGTTACTATGGCTCTGTAGTATAATTTGAAATGAGGTATTGTAATGCCTCCAGCCTTGTTCTTTTTGTTCAGGATTGCTTTGGCTCTTCTGAATATTTTTTGATTCCTTTTGAATTTTAGGATTGCTTTTTCTAATTCTGTAAAGAATACCATTGGTATTTTGCTGGATTGCATTGAATCTGCAGATTGTTTTTGGTAGTGTTGCCAGTCAGTTGAAGGTTCTTTTGTCCATTCAGATGGAAATCATGAATTGGCAAAGCACAGATTGCTAGTAGCCTTGATGCTACCAATTAACTCCAGTTAATGCTAGATACAGTCATTTGACACTGCTGGCTGCTGGTCTTGCCATCACCAGCTACCACCATTCAATGCCAACTGATGCCAAATGCCATCAGTCAACCCTGCTGGGTGCTGGTCTCTGCCACTGCCAGTCATCACTGAATAACATTGGCTTGTGCCAGACATCATCAGAAGACTCTGCCAGGGCTGGTCTCTGCTGCTGGTCTTCATTGGCTGCTGTTCTCTGGAGATCTTCAGGGCTAACAGCCCCTAGTGTTTGCTACTCTTTCTTTTAAAATGCCTACTCTGTGCACATAGATTTACAGGACACTTGGAGCCAAAACCATCTGAGAAATACACCACAAGCTGATTTATAAGACCTCTGGAGCAAGTCTTTAACAGGACCTGTATGCCAGCCAGTATAGGGGGTTCCTCTTAGACTAACCTGAGAAATGTGAAGGGGAGTGCCGCTTATATAGCTCATATATATATATATGGCTTACATATA
>NW_022900932.1:19587103-19739149 GCF_012274545.1 Fukomys damarensis
ATATATATATATAATAGCTGCAGGCTATTATTGATCCAAGTGTAGGCCTGTGATTGGTTCAAATTTGGACTTACTGATTGATGCAAGTGCAGGCCTGTGGTTGGTTCAAGCGGGTGTGGGGGCTCCAGGACAGCCACAGCTGTCAGGCAGCCATTCATTGAGAAAGCAGAGTGACATAAACTGTTTGACAGCTGTCAGATGATTCTGAAAAATGGGACTAAAATCAGGGAAACATCCAAAGGGTTAGCAGTGTTCATTACAGCTTACAGGGGCTTGGGGTGATTGGAAATGTTAATAATGGTTCCAGATCCCTCTTTCCCTGATCTTAGCCACATTAAGGTGGTTCCCTGCACCTGCTTCAAGAGGTGAAAGCTGTATCTGGAGTGAAGGAATGAGGAGGGCATCACGGCTGATAGTGGAGCTGTCTGAGGACATCAAGGCCAGAGGCAAGTTGTCCTGGTTCATTTTGTGCAGGGGGTGGGGCAAAGGGAAGAAGGAGGGAAGGGAGGGGCAGCCACTGGCCAAACTACTCTCCCCTCTGGCTGGCACAGGAAAAAGGACAGAGCCAGATGCTTGTGGTTTGTCTCAATATGGGCATTTTAACAACATCCTGCTAATCCATGAACATGGAAGGTCTTCCCATCTCGTACTGTCTCCCTTAATTCCTTTCTTCAGTGTGCTGTAATTTTCATTGTAGCGATATTTCACATCCTTGGTTAGGTTGAGTCCTAGTTTTTTGTTTTTGGTTTTTTTTTCAGCTTTAATTGAGTTTATTGGTACATTTTAGGGATACAGTACAGTTACATTCATTGTTGGGATCTTGTACCTCTCCATGACAGGTCTTGATTCTCATTTTTTCCCCTTACCCCTGTCCTCCCTTCACCCCCTCCTCCCCTCCCCATCTACAAACACTTTATTTCCATCTTTTCATCATCTCACACTTTTTTCTTTTCCCTTATTACCCTTCCCCTACCCATCCCACCTTCCCTACACCTTTAGCTCCTTTCTTCCCATTTCTAAATGTCAGTAATCTTATTAGGATCTTACGTATTATTGCAGATTATTCACACCAGAGAAACTATTCGGTATTTACACATGTGTGACTTATTTCTTTCACTTAGGAGTATATCTTCAATATGTATCCATTTTCCTATGAATGAATCTATTTTATCATTCTTTATGGCTGAGTAATATTCCATTTTATAGAAAAACTGCATCTTCTTTATCCAGTTTCCAACGGATGGGCAAATGGGCTGTTTCCAAGATTTAGCTATTACAAACTGTGCCGCTATAAACATGGGTGTTTTTTTTTAAGCTATTGTGAGTGCTATTCTGATTTCTTTCTCAGCGAGTTCATTATTAGTGTAAAGATTTATTTTCTGGTGTTTTTTTTTTCATGTTGACTTTGGAATCCTGGTGCTTTGCTGAATTTATCAGATCTAAAAGTCTCTTGGTGGAGTCTTTAGGATCAGTAAGTATGGGGTCATATTGTTTGAAAATATGGGTAATTTGACTTCTATTTCTATCCCTTTTCTTTCTCCTGACTAATCGCTCTGGTTAAAATTTCAAGTATTATGTTTTATAGGGGTGGTGAGAGTAGATATTCTTATTTCCAATTTTAGAGGACATGCCTTCAGTTTTCAGCCACTGGATATGGTGTTGGCTATGGGCTTGTTGTATAGAGCCTTTATCGGGTTGAGGTACGATCTGATAAGATACAGGAAATTCAACTTGTTTGTATTTAAGAATTGCTTCATGTCTTACAGTAGGATCTGTTTGGAGAAAGTCCCATAAGCTGCTGGGGCTGTGGCTCATGGTATCTTCACCTCAGCCTATCCCAACCCACCTCTCCCAGACTTGCAGTTTACTGCCGAGCACCAGGCCTTGTCTCTGCTCAGCTCTGCTTAGCTCAGGACAGCTGTAGATTTCTTCTTGGTCAAATTGGCAAGTTCCCCAGGTGTCCTCTTCCTGACCATGCATACTATACTTAGGTACCTAGAATTTTGTGAAATCCTTTGTGGATTTATTCTGGAGCCATGCTGTTTACAGTTGCTCTTACTTCCTTTTCTGATTGTAATTGTGGCATTTCCCCAGAACTAGATGTATCAGTTTCTCAACCCAATTCATAACTACTGGGGACTACTAGCCTTTTTTTGCACAAGTAAAGCGCAGGGAGCCTAAGGAACAGGCCGGCCAAGGAAAGTACCATCTTGCTATCTCTTCCCTCTTATACCCAAAACCTCCTAGTATCTCTGGGACCCCCTAACTTTCATGTGAAAGATTTCTAGCATCTTCAGAACTGTAGAAACATGGACATTTATGGATGTGGGACCATATTAGAAAGGTATCATATCTAGTTATGTGTGTCTTCAAGGAAAAAAATGGAAGCTAGAGACTTCTGGTTGGGAGGTGGTTTAGTTTCCTGGCCCAAGAGATCAGACATTTCTGGGAGCAATCATGAAAATCTCTGTGTCCCCTATAGATGACAGCCACCTGGCTTTGCCTCTGGCTAGGGATCTACCCAAACCTGATTTCTGCTACATACTAGATATTCTATTTAATTTTTAGCCTTTTGAGATTCGGTCTCACTATGTAGTTCAGGCTGGCCTTGAACTCACTACACAGACCAGGCTGGCCTTAAACTCATGGTGATCCTCCTGCTTCAGCCTCCTGAGTGTTGGGATTACAGTTTCACATCATTGCATCCTGCTAAGGAGCTGACAATCTTATGGCCAGGATGTGAGAGGAATATGTAAGTTGCAACAGGAACCACAGAAGCAACAAAAGCCATGGCCGTTTCCATCCAGTTTTGAACTGAGGACCTTTTGTGTTTTAGTTGAATGTGATAACCACTACACATGTTTTTATCTCCCACCTTTGCCTCCTGGGCTATATGCTCAGGGTTAAAATAACCATATACTGGGAAACAAGAGGTCTCTGTTGAATCCTTTCCCGTGGTCCATCCAGCACATGACATGTGGAGAAGGTGACAGGAGAGTTCCCTTAGGGTACTTTCCTTACCTGTCATCTCCCAATGGTAGAGACTTCTGCCTGTGCATGTTTGTGGTATGGCATTGATCTAACATTTTCCCAATGTTGGCCAGTGGGCCTAAGAATGGAAAGAGAATTATTTCTCACCTATTACTGTCACCTTTTGTTTTAGTTACTTTTCTCGCTGCTGAGACTAATTACCTGACACCCAAAGTCAAAGGAGAAAAGGTTTATTGTAGCTCACAGTTTGTAGAGGCTTCAGTTCATAGTCCACTGGCTCCAAGGCAGGGTGGCACGGCAGAGGGGCATCACAGAGGAGAAATAGTCCATGGCAAGGCAGGAAATAGGCAATGAAAGAGGAGTAGTGAGCTTGCTTTTCCCTTTCATTGCATCCAGACTAGAAGCCTTTTGAGTGGTGCCACCCACATTCAGAGTGTGGCTTCTGCCTTCAGTAAAACCATTCAGCCATACCCAGAACTGTGCTAATTCTAATCAGTGGACTAATTTGGTACCATTGTCTTTATTTATTATTATTATTATTATTATTATTACTATTATTATTATTATTTTGAGACAGGGTCTCACTACGTAGTTGAGACTGACCTGGAACTCACTATGTAGCCCAGGCTGGTCTCGAACTCACAGCAATCCTCCTGCCTCAGCCTCCCAAGTGCTGGGATTACAGGTGTGCGCCGCCATGCCTGGGCCCAAGTACAATTACCTTTAATCCCAGCATCACTCCCTAGACCTGGTAAGCTCTGAAAAGTCACCTATGAGCACTTGAGGCTTCTGGAGGATATCTACATACAAGCCATAACATCATCTTGTGTTACGGACAGATACTTACTTGGTTCTATTTCTGACCTTCACTTTTGTCTTTTAAGATTATAGAAATTATTTCTTCAGACAAGACCATAGGAGAGAAGGTATACAACCCCCTCATAAGTCTCTATTTTCTCACTGAATATCCTTTCAAACATAATTGGGAGCAGAGCTGTATGTGCCCTGAATTTTAATATTGGCTAGCTCTGGGTGGTCATCAGTCCTATGAGAATTCTGAGGGATCTGATTTTTGGTGATGGGACAGACACTGTCCTCTACTTTAGAACCTCTTCCTGGTACCACTCTGTAAGGTCCTATTTGATCTCTACTAAGATACTTCCTGTGACTATGGACAGCCTAGAGCTGGCCCTGCTCTTCCCTTGGACAATTCCTGAGACTTGGCAGAGTTTGAGGTTTGGCACCCTGTGTTGTACAGCTGTGTGGCAGATCCTGGAGACTGGTCTGTAGCTGGGGTACTGGGTCAGGCATCCCTTCTGGGCTCCTCCACTGTTGTAGCAGTCCTATATGAAGGAATGAGTTACACTGACAAGGGTTGGATGTCATGTGTAGGGTGCATCTCTGGATGTTCCAAGACCATTCTCTCCTGGAGAACTCTATTTTCCCTGACTTAGAAGGAACCACTCTGCCTGGCAGCTGCAGCATAAAGGATCTGAGCTTCCTCCTTGCTTAGGCTTCCTCACTCTATCAGGACAGCATGTTTGCAGGTTGCCAGACTGGTCTAAAACTGTCCTGTCCCTTCTGTATGGTCCTCCAACCCTGGAACTCATGGCAGGATGTGCATGGCTTGTACAGCTTGGCTCTGGCTTGCTGAGCTCAGGGTCTGGCCCTTTCTCAGTAAAATCTTCAGTCTTATAGACTGTTCCTCAGGCCTCGCTTTCAATGCCTTCACATCTAAAGTGTTAGTGAACTCTTCCCTGTACTTAAGGTAAGACATGGAATACAACTATTATAGGGATTATGGTAGTCACTTGTATGGCTGGCCCTGGAGATGTCACGAGGGCTACAAGATACCATTTCTTCCTCTGGGCTGCTATTTTCCTTTGTTCTACCAGGTGCTTTGCTGTGGGCTTCCTTGAAGCAATTGGCTCTCCTAGTGGGCACCTGCCTTGTTCTCTTCCTGGAAAGATCTGGCAGGGAGCTTTGTCCTCTGCCTGCTGTCCTCATGCTGTGGACCCCTCCAGCCCACACCCCAGTGCTGACCTGTGCAATGAGTCCATTATGTTACTTTTGTCTTGGTTTTTTCAGATTCTGTCTCAAGGACCTCTGGGGCCATTGGGCTGGTTTGGGACTGTTCTGTCTTAGTGCTGCCCCTTATAACTGACCTGTCACCTTCTTGCTTAGGTTGGTATGACTGTCCTTGGTCCAGCCTGGCAGGGGCTCCCTAACAATGTGAAATTAGAATTTATTCATGCTCCCTGGCTCAGTCCCTTAGGTTGGTGAGTCCTTATCTTAAATATGTTCTCTTAACACTGTCAGCTTTACCTTCTACCATTGTGTGAGTACTGAAAGACTCTCATTCTTCTAAGTCTTTTTTTCCCATGGAAATTTCTTTCCGTGAGTTCTTATGATGTCATCCAAGGATCTTTTTCTAGTGACAATGATCATTATTCCAAGAATAACAGATGACTCTTCCTATACTAGCAACATCTTTACCATATGACAAACATGGATATTTCAAGAATTTACTGGCTATCACGGGCTTTTCAATAATGAACACAAACCATTATCATGAAAGGAAAATGACACAACCACTTTTACATGGAACGTACTACTCCACATCTGGTCCTAATCTAGTTCATATGTGTAACACCTTAAACTGTTGGCATAGTGCTGTGGTAGGATGCTTGTATGTATGTTAACCCTGTGCATTCCTTCAGAGTTATCAGGTGTGGCATATCAACCAGTGAGCTCGGTTTTGGCCTTTAAAATGGGATAAACATGCTCATAGAAATTATCCAGTCTCTATCTTACCTGCTTTGACATCCCTGACCAAAAGGAGGGCCAACAAGATGCCCACAGGCCTCCTCCTGACTGGGATTCACTTGTCAGATGCCAAAGGGCTTCTTTCCAGGATTTCTCATGCCTTTCTCCTTTTGCTGCTGGGCCTTACTTTTCCTTTTCTGAAGAATGAGTATCTCCAGCTGGTGACTAGAGGACAGAATGAGAGCATCCTGCTGCTTGTGCCCTGGTTCCTCCCTTCTCCTTACTGTATGGCCTCCTGAAAGGCTGCCTTTCTTGGTGGAAGGCCTGTTTTTACTACCCTGTACCTGAGGTCTCCATCACCTGCAGCTGAGAACAGAGGTGATAGCCACATGCATGTTAAGCTTGTCAGTGGTCACATTCTTGTTCTATACTCAGCCAAGCACAGGACCACGCTTCTCCAGGAAAAGTCTCTAGTCCTGCTAAGGCCCATCTCTGTTAGACCTTTGTACACGGGATCTCATGTGCTCTTCTACTTGGGGACTAAGACTCCATTTAAGGGGCCCTTGGCCTTTGTTAGAAAAGGCTGTTGCATATGGTGCCTGGATTTGCTTCTTCTGGCTGACAGGGAGGGAGACACAACCTTTCTACTTGCTGCCCCTGTCACCTCCTGCTCCCAGTGACTAGGTCTTGTTCACACATTCCTCTATGACACAAGCTTATCCCCAGTTTGGTATCCTCTGAAGTTAGCTCGAAAGTCTATCAGGGCCACTAGAAGGTAATAGCCTGGAGGTCAGGTGTCCTCCACTGATGTCTTATTGACTTTGATAGCTATTTATTTAAACTGACATTTGGCTGTTTCCTAGCCTCATGGAACTAAGGACTTGTACCTATAGCCCTTCTGTTTTGGGCAGAATTTGGGCTGCCCAGAAGCAGAGTTCAGGAGGCTTTTGACCTGATAGATTATCTGCATGGGTGACCAGGACCTCTCAGGCTGCATGGGAGGCAGAAGACTCAGGCTTGAAGATGAAAGCCACTGACAAGCCGCAGTACTGACAAGTCACTTGACATAGAGGTGTTGAATTTCCCAGTGGCTGGTTCAGATCTGCGATGCTTTGCCACAGGTTTGGCCTCAACAGTGTCTGAGGTAATGGCACCATGGGGTTCTCAGATGGATCTGGATCAGGGTCCACCTGGAAGAAAAGACAAGGCCTGGACTGCATTTTGATCCCTTTGCACAGGACAACAAGGCTGCTGTGGCGGGAGCTGGCTTTGACTCATGTCAACTGAGGAAACCAGGAGAACTCGTTGTATCAAGTGAGCCCTGGGGGACTTGAGCACGTGAGGCAAAGTGAGGCTCATGGCTGAGAACTGGGATTCTTGGGCTTTATTCCATTTACAGGGACATGGGGTGCAGATGGCCAGAGTCCCCCTCCTAATCTAAGGCAGCCTTCATCCTGAATCGTGGGATTACTAATTCTGGATACCTTCTCTAAAATTGGGTGTCAGGTCTACCGATCAGCCTGGCTGAGTGCAACTCTGAGTCAGTGTGGTACCTGGCAGTAAATGTGCTGATCACACTTGAGCCAGTATGTGGGGGTTGATCCAGAAGGGGCAGAGACTTTGACTTCAGGAAACCCCTAACATATAGGTCAAGATGGATACTCCTCTGTCCTGGAGGTACCATTTGATATATAGGAGGCAGTATGAGTGGTATATAGCTGCCATGAATATGGCATAGTACTTTAAAGCCAGGGAAATTTTTCTACACGTCTCATCTTTCAGGTGGATTTGGTTGCTACATCTTAGTATCCTTCTATCCTTTATATCTCAAAGTCTAGAATTTATTTGCATTTGAATCCTTCATGTATTCTACCTGAAAGTCTTGAGCTTGCATCTGTCAAGATAATGTTAATATTCCATGTTGCATTATATGAGATGATACCATTAATGGTGCTACTCTAATCCAGTAGAAATAGTAACAGTCGATTCCTCTTTCTGTATCATGTGATAATGAAGACATTTAATACACCACTTTGGCATTAGCTAGTGAATGGAAGGTGAACAATAGGTATGTCTCTTTCTATCGATTGACCATCCTTGTTAGATCTGAGCCACTTTCTAGCCTCTCCTGAATGAGCAGGATCCATTTCATGTGATGATCTCCTTGTTCTGCCAGGGAATTTGCTCAGGCTACCTGCTGTCAGAGACCTGGTGGTGAGACCCTCATTGATGTCCAGTAGCTTCTCTATTAAGGATCTCTTTATGATCTCACTGAGATTCCATGAGTGTTAGCCCGGGGAAGACAGCTGCTTTGACATAAATGGGTGCTTATAGCTAGCTATGGTTCACATCCTCTAAATGGGGGAAAGTCCACACTGTAGCACTACTTGAGCAATGAACATGGCAGGGATGGGAGAGAGGTCTGTCTTCCAGATGAATGAGGCTGTGTGGCCATTGCAGACTTAGGAGGAGCAAGCCTCCCTGACTTGTGGAAGGCCAACTCTTGAAGATGGTTTTCCGAGGATCCTCTTCTGACCTGCTGTGGCTTGGGCTAGGCTGAACTCTGCCTGCATCTGTGGGGCTCTGAGGCTGGCCCTCAGGCTGATGCCTTAGGAGTGATAGCCTCTGTCTTGCAGGCTAAGGAGAGGCAGATATTTCTCACGGATAAAGTGGGCTTGACCTACTTTGATAGGCTTTGGCTTGACAGAGACTTGTGCCTGTGCCCACAGGCAGAACTTGCCTTTTAATCCGTGTATATTAAAGGTTGTTCTGAATGCTGGCCCCAGAAGATCCTTTTGTGCTGGCACCTCTGGAACTTGGGGTAGCAGGTGGATGTTACCGTGCATATGAGGCCATTTTTGCCCCTGTGGATCTGCTTCTCTCTTTTCAGAGGCTGCCTGGGAGATGTGGTTATGGGCATCCTTGGTCCTGCTTAATGTGGGTATGAAGATTTATATTCACAACCATCCTTCCTGGTCTCTGACCCTGTCAGAGTTCTTCTTTCTTGCCATCCACAGAGATCAGAGTAGTGGTGGCTATGGCCCATGGCATCAGGGCCCTCTGCCTTGCTTGTGTGTGGTCCACTAGCTAAACAGAATGCTGGCACTGGCGTGTCCTAAGAGAGGTTCATTCTGTCCTGGGCTAGGCTGCTGGTATCTCCTCTCTTCCAAGCTCAGAGCCTTGCTTCTTTTACCTGAGTGCTAAAGTCTGTACCGTTCCTCACAATCCAGGGGATGAGGCAGCTCTAGACGTTTTGTCTAGAAAGACCTGAGGTGTTTGTCATATATTAGCTATGTATGACTGTCTAATGCAATGTAAATGGTAAAATTTTAACTTGAAGGAGACTTTCAGGGGGAATACCTGCTATAATATCTCTATACGGATAGTGGATGTTGGCTGTCATAGCTTGGAGTACAGACAGAGTAGTACTAGTCTTTAGAGAGCTCAGTATAGCGAGTGACAAATTTCAGTTTGTGTATGACAGCCCTGGGCTATGACAGGCACATGCAATGCCTAGGATTTGACTGAGAGGCTTCCCAGGGTAGCTCTTCCTTGGAACTGGGGCTCAGAATTGCCTGACTACCCTGGGAAGAGCATCTCCCAGCTGCTGTCTGCTGAGAACTGAGGTACAAGGGGGATGGAATCTGCTTGTTCTAGGCCTGAGGGCAGAGTAGAATTGCTGCCGCTCTGCACAGCTGCCTCTAGGCCCACTGTGCTGGGGCTGGGAATTGCTAGGGCCCTGCTGCTGCCCCAAGTGGTGGTATCTTGGGGCTGGGTGTCCCAGCTAAGGTACCCACAGGGGCCCATGGCCACATATTTCTCACTGAAAGTAGGTTGTGTATGGTAATGGGCACTCAGAGGAGGCAAGTGGCTTAGGTCCCCTCTCCTCGGCCTCTCTGCTTCCCTCTCCCCTCTCCCACAAGCATCCCCTGAAATTGCTGGAGGCCAACACCAGGGATCACTCCAGGTTCTCAGCTATCCTGTCTACTTCAAGCACTCGGGTCTTGAGATCGTGTTTCCCCTTCTCTTCCTGTGTTCCAGTATCTTTACCCCAGGGCACACCCTAACTCACTACCACCCCAAGGCATTCAGGGACCCCTTTGCTTCTCTCTTCTATATCCTTCTCTTTGGAGGCTCTGAGTGCCTAGCATCCCTCTGTCTGTGGTCTGGTGTTTGGGCTCCTGACTGCATCCTGCCTATTATCTCTCCAGCCTTCTTTAATCTGGCTGCTGCCTCTTAGGATCCTCTGGTCCTAGCCATGGTGGTCCCCTTGCTAGCAGCACCTGTCCTGTGATGGTCTGGAGCTCAGGAGTCCTCTTTGAGAAACATGATCTGCTTTGATGGGCATTCAGTCATGCTCATATGAAACATACTGGTCTCACACAGGATCTGTCCTCTTTATCAAGGTCTGAGACTCCCTACATTTGCAAAGAAAGAAATCAATGTCCAATGGCATCAAGTTAAGCAGTGCCTAGGCCCTGACAGGCAGGCTTTCAACTGAGCTGGCTAGGGAAGACCAAGGTCATAGGGGAGCTGGGTGTGGTAGCTGCTCTCAGCTAGGGATCTGAGGGTGTCCTTATTGTACTGTGCAAGAAGGGAAAAACAGATGGACATCTCTCCACTACAGTATGTTCTTGAACCTCCCAAGTCTTGAACCCTCTCTCCCCTTTCCGTGCCTTCAAGATGGGGTGGACTTGGATACATATAAAAAAGAGGCTGGGAGCCCAGGTGCTACTGAGCATAGATCGCTGTCCAGATAGAAGCATGTTTGCCTATAGCCTTCCAGGCTGGCATCCCCAGGATGCAAGTGTGGTAGACCAGGGAGCTCTGGGGAGTCTGAAGTCGTACCTATAATCCTGGCTGCAGATGCAGAAATAATAGGAGCAGAGGGTATCAGCCAGGTGTGGGTGATAAGCACAAGGATGGAGGTGGCAAGGGACCTGGATCTTGGGGGATGAGACTAGCTGGATGTGGGCAGCATTTCGGGGGATAGTGGAAACCAGAAAGAGAGGGGAGAAGGGAAGAGGCCTTTGGTAGCAGATGTTTGGTATTATAAGTTCTAAGGTCTCTCTCTCTCTCTGGCTCTGAGTTCTGGCCTGGCAAGAAACAGAATGCAGAATGGCATGAATCATGGCTGCTTTGATGAATCTAGCCTCAGGAGGATGAACCAGAGTATTTCTGGACAAGATGGGAATGGTTGGGTATGTTCTGACAGCTCATGGCCGCCTGCCCTGAGACCTGCTGATCACTGTCCCTGGTGACAGTTGTATCTCTAAGCACTATAGTGTAATAGACAGGCTCCCAGGGCCAGACCCTTAGCTGAACATAAGTCCCAAGCCCCCTCAAGAGAGCACTGTGCACTGTGGATTCTCCACCTCCCCACAGGACTGCTCTGTGTCTTGTGAAATTCTGGCAGTAGGCCTGGAGTGAGTCCTTTTACTTAGCTTGGACAGCCTTCATCTAGAAATGCTTTCTGCTGTGACTTCTCCCTTCAGCCTAGTCCAGGCTGAGGCCAAAGGGCAACAGGTGAAATTCAGGGGTACCTTCTCTGCTGCCTCACCTTGAGGATCCCCAAGGAATGGGAAGTATATGGGAGGCTGATGGCTGGAAGAAGGAAATCAACTGTGCACCATAGCTGAGCCTGAGTTAAGACCAGGATGCTTGGAGGGCTTTCCTGTCCTTGACTTCCTTCTGCAAAACTGATCGTGAGGTGGACTGACTTGGTCTTATGTGGTAGCAGCTAGGAGGGACTACTAAACATAGATTTCTCTAGAAGCTTTGTCAAAGGTGCTGCAAGACAACAGTGTGTATCTCTGTTTGAACAGAACTTGGGCTGGGTCCTGAGCTGGACTGAAGCCAGAGACTGCTGGGCTTTGATGGAGGCTCCTGCTCCATGAGCAGACCCCAGGATGACTTTGACCAGTGGAGGCCCTGTGACTTGTCACCATCACATCAGAAGATGGAGTGTAGCACGAGTGGTAGATTCCATAGCAACATGGCTGTTGAACAGCTAGAAGATCTCAACGGGTGTGGGGCCGACACAGGAGAACTTAGGTGTCTCTCCTGCTCACCTCTTCCCCAGAGCACCAACCTTCCTGCAAGCATGTTGACTTGTCCCTCCATGGAGTCTATGGGTGAGAGGGGAATCAGAGCCACAGGATGGCTAAGGTCATTTGAGCTTGGACAGACCTGCTGAGATGACTGGCTACCTGCTCTCCGAGAACTGGAGGGCCTGTGTAGGCCTGTGTTGGCATTACACTGCGTGGAGCCTGCACCCTCAAGACTCTGCAGTTGGATTGAGTAGACTGCAAACCTGGAGTTGAAACAAGACTTTAGCCTCAGGGCCCTTGATCCATTCTTATCAGAAGTGGCTTCTCCCTTTCTCTGACTCCAGGTTCCCTATATTTTTGTGACAGCTCATAGATGTTATGTAGGTTAAAAGTCCCACAAAAAATCCAGTGGGATTTGGGTTTCTGCACATGCCTGATGGGTGGGCTCTGACCTGTGCTATGCGATTCCCTGCTGTCTCTGTGAGGTTCCAGGGGGCATCCAGCAGTCCTTTTGGATCAGCAGCAGAAATCCTTGTTTCCACAGTAGTGTTTCCACTGGGTGCTAGAGCCAATGCTGGAAAGCTCAGCAACCACGTACCCAGGATGGGAGACTCACTGTACCCAGGACTCCTCTGACCTTTGTCTTACCTCTGTCCCTGACAGAGAGGTGGGAGGAAAACTTCTGGGGACAGAAAGTGAGAAAGAGACCCAAATTGTCATGTTTCAGTCTCATGCCCACTGAGATCTGAGCCAAAGCCAACATGAAGCACCAAAAAGGTCGCATACATGGATGTGTGCTGGGGACAGATGGGCGTCTGGATGAGATGTGCCCCTCTCCCTGTCCATGGAGGTAACCCTGGAGATTATGAGGTCTCATGGAGTATTGGGCCCATAGCCTTCCTGCTACAGCTGTGGCTGGAGGAGACTTCTCTGTGAGTACTTTGTCTGGAGGTGAGAGAGGTGGGACAGGGTTAGGAGATGATGTACTACAGACCCCTGGCCCTATACAAGTCTAGGAGGCCTGTGGCAAGGTCTGCAGGTATAAACTGAGAGCTGTGGTCACGAAAGGAAAGGGTGAGGGGCTGAATGTGGCAGTCAGGGTTCCCAAGTGTTAGCCTAATGACAATGTGAAGGGAATTTTCTCCCTACTGCCCCAGCTTTCTGCACAGAACACTGCTATGGTGGTTGTGACCTTGAGTTCAAGCCTTGGTCTTGACACTGAGCTACAAATGCCTGGAGAGTGGGCTGTGTCTTTCTTTTTGCCATGCTGAAAGAGACATCAGAGACTCCTTCCTGTGTGAGCAAGCAAAGGCCAAACCCAGGGAGGTCAGGGTTCCCTAGATGAACCTGGCTGTGCTGGCCCCTTTGGGGCACCTGGTGTCAGAGTCCCTCTGCCCATGTTTTGACATTCTTCAGTCTAAGATTACTGGGTACAGCATCCCTGGCAGTTACAGCAACTGAAGTCCAGACAACCCCTTTCATGATCTATTGCAGGCTCCATTGCTTAGACGAACACTTCCCAGACTTGGAATAAAAGCTAATGAGGCAGAAGTTTCAGGATTTGTGAGTAACAGTCTTGTCATTGCTAACCATGACAGTTCCAATGAGACCAAGCTTCAGGCACTGCTGGAAACAGCCACCTGTGTCCCACCAGTGTGATAGCATTTAGTGCTCAGTTATGGCTGAGGTGTCCTCACCAGACAGATCTGTGCATAGATGTTGAAGATTCTGACTCCAGCTCTCCCGCTGGAAACTCTGCCCCAGTTTGTCACACATTCCTTTTTCTGCTTAAATTGGCAAGACTGTTTCTATTGCCTTTCACCAAGAGCCCAAGCAGCTAGCTGTAGGAAAGTGTGTTTTTAGGGAAATGAGATTGGCATGCTGGCCAGGTGGGAGCTGAAGGCCTGGTGACAAACCAGCTGATGTGAAGGTCAGAGATTCTCACGGCCCGTGGAAACAAAACAAATGGTCACAGAGGATGAAATATCCAGCAGCCAATCCAGCTCAGGCTCATGTATGGCAAAGCTTTTGTGACATCTCAAAGGGTGGGCAGGTCACTCAAAGCCTTGCCTTCCGTGGTTGAATTGGTACAGAGTCCTGTGTCTGCAGGTTAGAACCATAGCATCGGCTCTGGTTTTTGAAGACAAAGTGTGCCACTCTTACTCCAGCCTCTTTAGTGGTAACTCAAAAGGCTAACAGTCCTGGGTGGCGCTCAGCAAGGGGAGACCCATGCTGGAACAGGATAGTGTTGTGCAGCACATAGTTCTGCCACTCAGTTCCTGTGTCCCAACAGGCCTGTGTGCAGGAAGCTGGGATGCTGCTGGAACTCTGCATGCCCTACTAGGAGAATCTCCATGGAGGGCCTGTGGTTTTGGGACAAAGCCAGCTGCCTTCCACAAATTACTTTTTTGCAGTGTGTGTGTGGGGGATGGTGCTTGGTTTGCTATTTGCTCACTTTGGAAAAGTGAACACAACCTAGGTGGACCAAGGATTAGCTGATGCACCCAGCTGTCTTTGGATATAGCCAGCGATCTGGCAGTCAAAGTCCTTCGTAATACAGTATTACAAAAGCAGGCTCTACGAGCACACTTACATCATATGAGGAGTTCATCAACGCAGTGTGCTTGTCACACTGCAACCTGTCCCTCAAACTCTCCCATACGTCATGGAGGAAGATCTAGGGACTGTGTGTCCTTCTTGACAACATGGGAGCATCCACTGGACATAGATTGGTATGGCATCTCCAGCTCTGCTTAAGATAAACTCTTATGGACCAGAGGGAATGAGAGGTCTTCCTCAAGGGCAGGACTCTGGGCAAGTAGTCATTTTATCTGCCTGGAGGACATGTGGTCCAGAATGAAGAGCTACATACTTCTGTGGTTAGAGAGACTAAAGATGTAACATGGACATGGACTTGGATGGAGGAAGATTCTGTTATTAATGATGAGGTGGTTTGGGCGGGGAGTACAGAGATGGAGGTCTCGGAATGAAGGCCCAGCTCTGGAAGAAGTGTTAACTTAACAGAGCAAGGTGACCTAAAGGATTCCATAAATGAAGTGCTATGGGACAAGGATTAAGGCCATGTATAGTATCTGTAGCTTTAACTTCTTACAAAGGCTAAGCTGATAGCTGCTGAGGGGCCAACTTGCTGGCAACAGTGACACTGGGCTGGGATGGAGCAGCCACCTACCTGATGGTGAGTTGCCTACCTGGACGCTACTATGTAATGAGAGGGGATTGCTGCAACAGCTTCTTGCTTGAGTCTGTGCCTTCCCGGCCTGACAGGCTTATCTGAGAGTACTGTACTCTCCAGGAGAGCCAGGCAACGTTCAGGTTCACTGTTCTCCATATAGAACACATCTGACAAAGGACTTCCTTTCTCTGCACAGGTGGATCCATGGGTTGGAGGCCATGGAGTCCTCCATTATCACACAGCTCATTTTTTGGAAGCAGCTGGCTTGACAGAATGGCTGGAAGACATGAAACCTCCACTGAGGTGCCACCCAGGCTCCTCTTCTTAGGGAGGCTGGAGAACTGCCCGAGAGGGTATGATGAGGGTGTCCAGTGCCTGCTGGCACTGTGTCCTCCCAACCAGACTGCTTGGGTCCAGACACTGACAATGGAAACACGTATGGCACCTCTCACTGTCACTAAAGAGGCCCTGCTCATTAATATAATTCCTGTTCCTGGGTTCTGCCAGCCCAGAAGCCTAGTAATATAAGGAAGAGTGAGTCTACTGCACACTCTTACCATGTCGTTCAAGTAGAAGTGGAGACAGCCTCTGGTCGTCTGTCTCTGTGACTCTGAAGAGCAAAAGGGGGCTTAAAATGCTGGCTGGGGTCATGTCAGACAAGATCATTAGGGGTAACACAGAGAAAGTAGAGACAGGTCCAAGGAATCCTTGGCAAACATCCCAACACACCAGGCGGATTAGCAACAGTGATACGCAGGGTGTCTGTCTGGGATGAGGGTTTGAACCATTCCATCAACTAAACTAGAATTTTAGATGAGAAAGGAAACAGCCATGGTCTTGTAATTGTTGTAATTAAAGGTTTTTCATGCTCTGCATTTATTTTCCTTCTAATTAGTGTTTATAGAGGGTCAGGATGGAGGTGATTTGCATAAGGATATGGGTCCATGGGGCAGAGTTTAGAGCAAAATAGGCATTGCTTGCTACTAAGTCAGAACAGAGATGGTGAACCTGGGTGCTCTCCCTGGCAGGGATTGGAGTGGCTGTGTTGGACTGAGAGTTACATCACATTTTCCCAGTGTGTAGGAAGAGTGGATATTGATCTTCAGAGATGAGAAGATTGGATTACAGTGAATATTGCATTTCTTTCTTTTCTTTTTTCTTTCTTTCTTTCTTTTTTTTTTTCTGTAGATCTAAACATTCTGAGGGCCTTCTGAGCTTGAGTCTTGGTTAGGAGTCAATGTTTTTAAAGCCAGTTTTATTGGCTGGTCTTATAGCTCATGCTAGTATATGTGTGTCTTCAAGTGGTTTGGGTATTTCCAGCTGGGCTTTGTTCTCTGACCTGAGTGATTATGTGGGCTATGGCCGCTTATACTCCCTTGGGCTTACATCACAGGCAGTCTGTTTGACATGGCCACTTGGTGAAGACATCTAAGGTGCTCTGGATCCATATTCTCTGCCCCTGACCGCACCACTGTCTCGTTCTCTGGATGTGCTGAACATCTAACCTCTCCCCATGCCCATGACTCTCACCTTATAACCTTGATACTTATGCACGGGTCATGGCACCCTGGTGTTGTGGGTAAATCTGCTCATGAACTGTCCATGGGTACATGCTTGGGCTGTCTCCATGCCAAGGACGGCTTCCTTCCCCACTGCCAGCACCTGGCTGTGCTCTGGAGCCACCACTGGGCTCAGCACCCTTTTATTCTCAGAAAACCTGCTAGGAATTACATGAAGCCACTGCTGCTCTTGTCCCTGATCCTTCTGGGCCTGGTACCTTTGCCAGGAAAAAGGAGGAGTCATCCAGTCTGGTCCTCTTCTTTGCCTTGCAGCCCTCTGTCTAGGGCTCCTGGAGGCTGCAGCAGCATGGGAAGGAGGAGCCCAGTACCACTGTGCTAGTTTCCACAGACACCAGACTTCCCCGGCTCACTGTAGTGATAGGTGCTTTGTTTGTTCTCTGTCACTGATGTCACTGACAACCTCAAGGTCCCTGATTGAGCTTCATGGCCATTGTGTGAATCTGATGCACCAGATTTGGGTGGGGTAAAGTCTGTAGAGAAAAACTGAATAAGGACATTCTTCTCATAGTCCCCGGAGTGGAGAGTCATATATAAATTTTCTGTCTACTGCTGCGTCTCACGTCTCCTCTAGATCACTGCAAGAGCCTCCTAATTGGTCTCTGGGCTTCCATTCCTGTTCCCTTCCCATCCATTCTCCATATTTCAAGTGCAATTGCTCTGAACACACACCACTGTGGTTTTCTCTGGCAGCCCACGGCTCCTAGTAGAAATTCAGATGTTCTGCTCAGCAGAGCCCTGGTTGTCTCCAATAACTTGTGCTTCCAGAAATAGCTGTCTCACACTTTCATGCCTTCTTGGGCTGTTTCCTGTGCCTAGAACTCCGGAGTGTCAAGGGGGCAGGGCAGCAGAGCTCGGCACGTGCTGGGCACAGTGTGGGTATCTTAATCCCCGCCTGGAGGATGAGCAGCGAGCCCTGCTGAGTGGCAGCTGTCCGGTAGAGAAGGTGCTTCAGAAGAAAGTGCTGGTGTTTTGAAGCCAGGCATTAACAGCTGGCCAGGAGTGGCACCCCAGGTGACAGGCACAGACATACAGAGGAGGAGATGTGAAATTGGATGGTGTATGCAGCTACAAGGTATCCTGATGTGGTCAGGGCATAGAATGTGCATCATTGCGGGCTGTGTTAACTTTCCATTGCTGCAATAAATGACTACAGACTTGGTGGCTTAAAACAACAGACCATGGCTTTACGATTTGAGAGGTTAGGAGTCCGATGTAGGTCTCACCTGAACTAGAATAAAGGTGTTGTCAAGGCTCTGACCTTCATGGAGCCCTAGGGGAAAACTGGTTTCCTCATCTTCTCCTGTGTCTAGAGAATTTCTGTATGCCTTGGCTCCTCTCTCTCTCCAGAGCTGATGCTGGCAAATCCCATCTTCCACCACATCCCTCCAGTGCTGCCTCCCCCAGCGTGGGGTTCTCACTCTTGTTTCCCTCCCTCATTTGGCAGGATTCAGATTCCACTGGGTTCACCTGGACAGTCACCATATGCCAAGGGCCTCAGTCACATCTGTGAAGTCTCTTTTGCCAGGTGAGGTAACTCAATTCTAAGGTCCAGGGATTAGGATGTGACTGTCTCTGGGAGGGTTGTTATCCTACCAGCTGCAGGGGGATGGTGGCAGAGACCTCGGGGTCATGGGAGCAGGTGTAGGCTGAGGCTCTGGGGAGGAGGAGACCTGGATGGCCTTGACTTAGAGGAAAAAGGGCACCCAGGTCCTGCCAAGTCCTTCTCTGCCAGTCAGACTCGGCTTGGAGGAGACACCCAGGAAGAGCTTGCAAAATGTACAAAGGCGGGCTGAGCCCATCTTGCATCCAGGTGGTGGGAGCAGCCTGGGCCTAGCCCAGCCCATTCTTCCTGGGAATGAGCTGGGACAGCAGTGGCAGGAGGGCGGGCCCTCCCGGGAGACAACAGCAGGGCCCCCTCTCAACGCAGTGAGGGTTAAGACAAGTCTATTACTGTTTCCTTGTCACTCTGTCACCCATCTAATGGCCGTCAATAGTACTTGAATGAGAATTGATGGGGAGATGGATTTAATTAACCCCAGTGTCAGCAGTGGCCCGGCTACCAGTTTGTGTGTTAATAGAGTGGCTGCTGGGACTCTCTGGGGCTTTGCTGGGAGCCTGAGGCCAGTGGAGAAATTCTGTTCATCAGCAGAGGCTGCGAGGCAGAGGGAAGCAGGGCAGTGCTCAGCCCAGGCCACCATTCTGTCCTGCCAAGACCCAGCAGTCACCTTGTTGGTCATGACCTGGCCGCCTGGCTCTGCTCTCTTGTCTGGGGAGGGCAAAGATAAGGGCTCAGAAGACGACCACCTTGCTGATTTAGCATGGGCCCAAGGTCACCAACTGTACCTCCAGTCAGTGCCCGCACAATCTGTGTTCAGTACGCCTGGCTCTTCCTGCTCCTTGTGTTTTCCTTGCTCCGCCCACTACCCATGTTCCAGCTGCCCGCCTCCACCCTACCTTTGCCCTGTTTCCTTCTGCAATGCCCCTTGGTGCCAGCCTTACCTCTCAGCCATACCTATCTCTGAGTTGCCCTGGAAGCAGCTCGCTCAAGCCCGGAATAGTGTTTGGTTGGCCAGGCGTCGTGGCTCATGCCTGTAATCCCAGCACTTGGGAGGCTGAGGCAGGAGGATCACTATGAGTTTGAGACCAGCCTGGACTACATAGTGAGTTCCAGATCAGTCTCAACTACATAGTGAGACTCTGTCTCAAAAAACCGAAAAAAAAAAAAAAGTGCTTGGTTGGAGCTAGGACCCTGTCGCCTGGACCTGGTACCCTTACAGTACATTCCTGTCCATTCCAGCTGTGGCAGGGAAGGGACTTTGGAGCAGAAATCCATGCCTCAGATCATTCCTGGTAAGGGAGCATTGACCAACCCCTCAAAAAAGGGTCAGCTTTGGTAAGTGTTTAAGAATCAACAAACAAAGCTGGCCATGCCAGTGCACACCTGTAATCCCAGCATCTGGGAGGTTGAGGCAGGAGGATTGCAGTGAGCTTGAGGCCAGCTTGGGCTACATAGCAAGCTCAAAGTCAGCCTGAACTACATAGTAAGATCCTGTCTCAAAAAACAAACAAAAAGACAGTGCTCCTGCCTCAGGCATCTCCTTTTCACCCAGCCTTAGGCTGAGGCTTGCTCTAGGCTGAGAAAGGCAGGCCTTGGTATCCCCAGTGCCACCTGCTTCCCAGAGGGTCTGTCGGGGTGCTTATGGGCAGGGAGGCAGATACACGGCAGCATCCAGGCCAGTCAGTGCCCCACACCCGTCTGGCAGCCTCTGTCCCTGCTTCACACCTCTGCTGCCTCTCATTTTCAGCTCTGATTTGTTTTCTTGTTTTAACACATACCCCAGGCCCATCTTTGACCCCAGTGATGGATTCAGCCTCTCCCTGGGATTCCGGCTGCCAAGCTCACCCAGAGCAGCTGGGGATGGGGGAGGGAGGCCCAGTGGTGGAAACTACCCTGCGTGATCAGGGTTTGGGGGTGGGGAATGCCCTTCTGGAGCCAGGAGGAAGCTCACGGAGAGCAGGCCCTGCCACACTGGGGTCGTCAGGATCTGTCCCAGAGAGTGGGCTCCCCTCTGTACCAAACGGCATGGTGGCTGCGGAGTGCTCACTCTAAGAGATGGAAAGCCCAAGGCCTGAGGCACATGGAACCTTGGTTTTCCTTCCTGGCTCTGGATGTGTCTGCCACTGGCTGCACCTCCACAAAACGGCCCAGGACGTAGCACACAGTTTCCCTACTCCGCCAGCTCTGGAGCCAGGGGAAGGCCAAGAGGTGTCCCAGAGATTCCTCCACTGCATGGTGGGAATGAGGGAAGGGCATGTCCTGGGCAAGAGCCTTCCCAGATGTGCAGCCTCGTGGACCAGCGTGGAGTTCCCCACCCTAGTTCTTGTCCCCAGGACATGATCGATGACGGGTTGAGCATGGCTATACCCCCGATGAGGGAGGTGGGGCCTCCCAGGCCATCGGATGTTTGCTGTGTCCAGGGCCGCTACTTGGGAGCATCATATGTCTGGCTGAATTGTCACTCTCCAAATGGGTGTGAGACTGTTGTCTGTAATCCAGGGACAAGGGAGTTTGTGTGACCGGGAGGTAGAGCTTTTAAGGTTTACGTTCTCTCTTCCTTCCTGTTACTTTGCAGTCAGTTGTTTTTTAAGTTTTAAAGTTTTGTTAAAATGTATAACAAATGAAATAGTCCAATAATAAAAGGAGTGGTTGATAAAAATACTGCATTCACTTAAATGTGCACATCCTCTCTCTCACCATAGTAGGAAGGTTAGAGGCTGAATTTATATGTTGAAGCTCAATCTCCCACTGTGGAGACAGAACCTCAAAGGAAGAAATTAGATTAAATGAGATCCTAAATGGGGGGCCCTGATCTAATAGGATTAGTGTCCTTATCAGAAAGGACTCCGAGAGCTCACTTTTTCACCAAGAAAAAGCCAAGGGAAGTGGAATACTACTCAGTCATAAAGAATGAGAAACTAGACACATTTATAGCTAAATGAATGCACATTGACACAATATTCTTAAGTGAAATCAATAGAACACACATGTGTAAATGCTGGATAGTTTCTCCAGCGTGAGAAACTGAAAGCGTAAACAAGGACTAAAAGTTATAATAGATAATGTGAAACGGGAAGAAAAGGTGCAAAGCGAAAGGGGAAATGGGAGGGGGAGGGGGAAAGAAAGATGGGAATGGAATTAACATGAGAAAAAGAAGCAATGGAAACAAAGTCTTTGTAGAGAGGGAGGGTGGAGGGGTTGAAGGGAGGGTGGGGGCATGAGAAACAAGATGGATTATGGAAAGGTGCAAATTTCCAGTGATGATGTATCATTACGCTGCACACCTTAAAGGTACTGATAAAATTAATTAATTTTACAAAAGCCAAGGGGCAGCCAGGTGCAAGCTGTGAAGAAGAGGAAACTGCAGCCCACCCAAGCTGCCCTCACCCGACACCTTCTGCAGTAAACAGCTTCTTAGAGATAAGCCTGAGCACACAGGTTTGAAAGTCGGTGTCCGAACCAGGGGCTGTAACAGCCTTTCGTACGCTCTAGAATACACGAAGACTAAAGGAGATCCTGATGAAGAAGTTGCTCAAGATGGAATCAGAGGGTTCATCAAAAAGAAAGCCCTGCTGGAGCTTTTAGGAACAGAAATGGACTATGTTGAAGACAAATTATCCAGTGAGTTTGTCTTCAGGAACCCAAATATCAAAGGAACTTGTGGCTGTGGAGAAAGCTTTAATATTTTGAAGCCTCAGGACTCTTCTGGCTGTGACGTCCAGGCAAGCTTATGGGAGCCGTGGAGCTTACTGAAGAAATTGTGCAACTGCTACATTCTTAATGCTTATAATATGTGGGGAAATAAAGTGATGAGTTTTGAAAATGAAAAATTAATTGATGCATATATATATATAAATACACACACACACACATATATATATATATATATATATATATATATATATATATATATATATATATATATATATATATATATATATATATATATATATATATATATATATATATATATATATATATATATATATATATATATATATATATATATATCAGTCAGGCCATGCACCATCTCGTAACTTTTGTCAAGGCGTTAGGAAACTTGGAGGTCTTCATACATCCCCGTGTTTGTTTTTCAATTTTTAGACTTATCATTGCATGTTTGCCATACATATCGGTCACGTGCCTTGTGGGGAGTTGGTGCATGGACACAACACATCTCAACTCTTTTCCATCCCCTTCCTTTCCCCTTGCTTCCTCCTCCCTTCATCTCATGGCCCCCTTCCCATTTACAAAAGCTCTATCTCCCTACATCCTGTCTTTTATTTTGCTCTTTGTTTGTACTGCAGGTTTCTCATATAAGAGAAACCATGTGATAGTTAAGCTTCTGTGCCTGAGTTATTTCACTTAACATAGTCTCAAGATGCATTCATTTTCCTACAAATGTCCCAAGTTTGTCCTTTGATGTTAGTTGTATGGTGAAAAGCACCCATGGGTGTTCGTGCATATCCACTACCTGAGCACAGGCCCGCATTTCTCTGTAAACTGTCCATTTCCATCTCAACTGTACCCTTTAGGCTTTGCAGGTGTGGGAGTAACCCCACCGATGGGGGCAGGAGCCAAAGTTGCCCTAACTCTGCATTAGTCAGTTTGGCCTTGGGCAAACTGCTGCCCCACTCTGGCCTCAGTTTCCCCATCTGTGAAGATCCTTCTGTGATTCAGGGACTCACAGGTGTGCCCCAGAGAAGTGGATACTTTAGAGGGTGCTCAGGTTTTGGGGACAAAGGCCTGCTATTGAAAGCCATGGGACCACACAAAGGGGCTACTGACAGAGCTCCGAGTGAGTGAGGGAGCAGCGGGCTTTTCTCACCTGGATCCTTGTTCCCTGATCCTTGTTCCTTGTTCCCTGGAGCTGCCTGGCAGCCTTTCACAGTCCTATGTGAGGGGTGGGCAGGGCCCAGGAACAGAGGAAGGATTTGGAAAACATGGTGTTCTGGCTGTGGGACTTCTGGAAAGCCTCCCCCAGTCTCATTAGATTCATCCTTAAAGTTGGAAGATTGGTAACGCATAACAAACAGGATGCTTATAAAAGATGCTTTTTGGACAGTGCCTTCTGATCAGAAGCTTGGGTAGCAGGGTTGTGGTCTCAGGTAGGAAGGTTGGCATTGTCTTCTTTGTGCTGAGGGTAGAGGGTGTCCAGCAGAAACCAGGCTGATCCCTGGAGCCGCTGTGCTGGCCCTCAGATAGGTTGGGATGGGGGTGCCTGTGGAACTTCAGACTGGGTTCTGTGTTCAGGCGCCTTGATGTTTGACGCAAGAGGCCAGATCTACACTCAAGTTTGTGGAAAGCTGAGAAATAGAGATGTGCCATTCTATGGCTCAGCCAGCAGGGACTAAAGGACGGGGAAGGTGCCGAAGCCAAGGACGAGAACAGTGGGGTCAAGTAGTTTCTAGATGTGGGGAAGGGGGCAGCACATCTCAAGAGGGCCTGGAATCAGAGGAATGGGGTCTGCCTCTGAGCTGACAGTAGCAACTGCTGAGTTGGGAGCCTCAGGCTTGGAAGCTACAGCCAGAACCCCTGTGCCTGTCTCCCCTCTGCATCTGATGATGGGCAAACTGGTCTCTCAGGCCATCACCCCCAAGAACAGGCACTTTTCCTCTTGGCCCCTCCCAGCATCTGTACAGGCCCTGTCAGGAGTTCTCAAAGTCAAGAGTAAATGGCTGAGATCAGTAAAGAAACAACATCACTTAGGAAGATGAAAGCCAGTAGCTGATGGGCTGGCTAAGAGCACTGAACTAAACTGCTTGTAGGCAGCTGGCAGAAGGGGTGGGGGTGAAGGGAAGAAGGCTATTTTTTCTCTTTAAGGCTGTCTGTACCTACTGAATTTGAAACTCAACAAACACAAAAAAATAATTTAAAAAACCTGCTTGCCCAGCCCCAATCCCTCCTATAGCGTTGGAACAAGTTGGGGTGGCAATACTGTGGCTTTGGGGGTGGAGTCCCTAGGAGACTGAGTTTGGGGCTGTCAGGGAGAAGAGTTCCCTTTGATCTTGAGGACTCAATCATATAAATAAGACTTCCAGAAGCCCAGAGTTGTGTAATCCGCAGGATGCCTGAGCTGCCTCCAGCTGTGGACCCTGAGTCACACCATCACGTCACCTCCTCGGGCCAGCTGACTCCTCTAGGGCAAGTTATGTAACTGCTCAGCACTGCCTCAGTTTTCCCATGCACCCATGGGAAACAAGGCTTTAAGCCTTACTACCTCCCCAGGTTTCAGGAGGACTGAATGAGATACTTCTTACACAGCCTGGTGTATGACAGTCACTTAACTTGTAGGTCATTTATTATTGGATTTTGGAATGGCAAGAGTACATAAGTGTTGGGATATGTAATGCTCAGTACAGAAAGGATGTGAGAGGTTTTTTTTTTTTTTGTTTTTTGTTTTTTAAAGAAAAGCTGAGGCTTGGTAGAGCTAGTGGGCAAGAGAAGACAGAAAAAGCCATCTTAAGCCCCTATTGCCCTCTGTAGCAAACAGGTAAGGCAGAGCCACCAGAAATGATTCCAGAGATGTGCAAGGACCTGCAGCAGGGGCACAGTGGGAGAGGGAGGGTGGGAGGGAGGGCAGGAAGCCGGAAGCAGATGCTGCGGTGGGGGTGCAAATGGTAGAAGAAGATGGATGAGGCAGCCGGGCTGCCCTGAGCTGAGGGGATACTAGGGACTGTCGAGCATGCCAGGAAGTAGATGGAGGTTGTGTTGGACATATTAAATGCAACACCAGAAACTGGCTGGAGAAACAGCCTTTGGGGCTAACCATACCCATCCATACCTGTGAGACCAAGCCTAGAGCCTAGGGCTGGCAAAAGATGGAGCAGCCGATGGGCCTGTGTCCAGATCTGAGTGCCTTGGGTGGGTGCGTGGGATAGGGACTCCTGCAATAAGCTACTTCTGCGGGGGGTGGAGTACCCTGTGGCCTCATATGGTATGAGGTAGCCTCCAGCCACAGAAAGTGATGTCCAAGGGGCAGAAGATCAGGTCTGTGCAGACGTCTGCTGCTTCTCCCCCAAAGGATCCCCCAATCCAAGATCCGCGGGAGGGAGGTTCTGTGCCCCTTTCCCATTAGGAGCTCAGAGGATCCTGAGAATAGGACCAGGCAGGAAGTGGGACCTCTGTAACTGGGCCAGTACTGGGTCGCATGTGTCTTTGGGACTGCCAGGACAGAGGTAAGGAGGACAGAATGTGCCCAAGGATTGATGGGGGTGGAGGCTACAGGAATTCTGTCCAGGAGCCACTGAGGGGCAGCAGGCTTGAAGCTACGTTTGTACACATGCTTAGGGGTTTAGGGGCCTGACGGAGCTCGAGGAAATCCCACTGGAGAATGAGGGCTGTCAGGTGTCCCCATTATTTGAGAAGGAACAGCTTTTGATGAGCTGAGCAAAGTCCTCATGTTTCTCCTCACTCAGGGCCTGAGCAGGGGTCTGGCTGGGAGACTGAGGGTTTCCTCCAATGCTGTTCCTCCAGTGCTCTCCCCAGGGGCAAGAAGAGGAAAGGCTAAGTGGTGGCTATATTGGGCATCAGAACATTTTGCCACAAACTTTCTGTGACCTTGAGTTTGTCACTGACTCCCATCCTCCACCATGGACTTCCACTTCCCAGACTGTGCTGTGAAGGTTGTTGCAACTGACAACTTCTGAGGACCCAAAGAGGCACCATCAGGAAGGGCTATGGCCAGCCCAGGGCTTGATTGACAGATATCCCCCCTGTAGGCCCTGGAAAGTGAGGAGGAAGTGAGCAGGCACCTGCTCTTCCTGGAGACCTTGGGAGATCCAGGTGACCTTGAATAGGACTCAGAATCCTGGAACCCAGAGCTATGGCAAAGTGTCCCTGGGCCCAAAGGTGGCTAGGCAGCTCCCAGCTGGTTCAGGCCCTGACTCCTAGGCAGCCTACTGATAAGAATTCTCTGAGCCTTGTTTCTTCTCTCGTAACTGTATGGGCTGGAGCCAGACACCTGTCTGCTCTGTTTTCAGGCCAGAGATGCCCCCGAGAGGCTCAGTATCATGTTCCCTAGGGTCTTCCCAGGGGGAACGTCCTGCTTTAGGAACCATTCCTCCAGACAAGGGTGGCAGAGAGCCTAGCACAGCCAGTCCCTTTGGGGGCCTAATGCTTTTCCTTGGTAACCAGGCACATCTTAAATTTGCGTGTCTTTTCCCATATAGATTATTGCTTTTAATGCATCTCTCTCCCAAGTTCTACTTATTCTCATTCTTTACCCAGAAAAGCGCCAGATTTTACATTTACCTTTCTTCACCCTGTCTCAAGCTGTTGATATTTTTTCCTGTCTCATCTCATCTCAGCTCCAACGCACCATTGTATTAGAGTTTCCTCCTAGCCTGTGTCCTCAGGAAATCTGACAGTGGCCAGCTGTGCTCTTATCTAAGCCACTGATAAAAGCATTAAACAAGACATGGTCAAATTTGGAGAAAGCCCTATAGTCTCCAGAGACCCCTCCTAGTTCATATTGATTCATTAATTAAGTCTCTTTTGATGCAGTTTTTCAACCAGCTACAGATCTGGCGGACACCTTTACTCACAGGACAGACCTGAGAGCCTTTGTCTGATGCCTGCTGAAACTCGGACGCCCTAGGCCTGTGACAGTCTTCTGACTTTTGTCCAGTGACCCTTACAAGGACAGGCACTGAGTGGGCTTGACATGACTTCCTCCTAGGCCCCAGCTAGCTTTTGATGACTGTTCACCAACTACTCGCTGAGCGATCACTTCCACGATTTTACTAGGAAGTAACATAGGATCAGTTAGTATAATATGCTGGGATCAGCTTTTCTTTTACTTGGAAAATTGGCGTGTTTATCGGCCTCCTTTTACTCCTCCTATGATTTCCATGATTTTTCAAGGATAGCTGTTTTGCGGTATGCAAACATATCGCTAGGTCTTCCAGAGATTTCAAAGACAACTAACTTGTCCATCCTGGAAGACGAACTTGCTTAAAGTAGCTAGCTGTCCAGAAAACATAAAGAAAAACATTATTGTGTTCAGTTACCTGGATAATTTTAAGCATATCTATGAGGACAATACCAAAATAAAAGCTAATTATAAAAATGTTTGCCCTAACTATGGTAGAGGATTAAATTCATCTATTAGACAAACAGGTCTTAGAAATCAGTAAGGAAAAGATATACAACACAAGAAAAAGTTGTAAAAGACATGAATAGGTGACTGATACAAATAAATACAAAAGGTCAATAAGCATATGGAACCACTCCGTCTGTTATGATTAATGCAAAACAATAACAGGATTAAATCTGTATATCATTGGATTAACAAAATTAAAGTGATAAAACCCAATGCTAACAAAGATATGGGGAAATGGACTCTTGAGTATACAGCAGTTGAAAATATGAATTGCTGCAGTATATTTGAAGGATAGTTTAATATCGATCAAAAATTTAAAAACATATACCTTTGCCTTCAGAGATTTGGTCCCATAACTCACACATGGCTATTCACTGCAAGATTGCAAAAGCACTAGAATCAGATTAAAGGTTCGTCACGAGGGAGCTGGCCACACAGCTGTGAAATGAGCCCCTCCACCATTAGAATGAAGAATCTGTGCCTGCTGACAAGAGAGCGCACTCTGATATGTGAAGGAGCAGGATGGTCTGACAGACCCCCCTCCCCACGGAACCCTAACAGTGTCCTGAAGGACAAATTCTTCCGAAAGGTAGAAGTCAGGGTGGTAGAGGGGGAGAAGAACTGTGTTCATATGAACAATGGCTATGTGGTTATGATTTCTTTATCAAGTGCATACATTTGTTTTACAATCAAAAAGAGAAGTTGGTGCTTTGTCCCTTGTTCCCGCCATGGAGGTATTTATCAAGAGCCCCGTATGGCTCTTGGTCATTCCTCTTGACGGAAAAGGATACCAGTCAGTCTTGAGGGTCCTGTTTACCTCTTCACCATCAAGACCTCCTCCCAGGGCCTCCAGGTTCTGAATGTGGCTGCAAAGCTCTTGTTGATGTTTTTTTCATTGTCTTGGTGGGACACTCAGCCCCTAATCTGTCCTCACCCTGAACTATAGCCTCTGTTTCTAATGGGATTCCTGGGATTGGCTGTGTCTCCTTCCTCTGCCTGGCCTCCTTGTAAGCCTTCATTACATTTTAACAGCTTTTCCTTTCTTCTTTGACACCAGCTGTTTTCCTGGGTGAGAATCAGAGCGTGAGATGTGGGACCCTATCCATTTTTGCTTTCAAAGTGCTCATCTCTGCTTTTCTGAAGCCCAGGATGACTTTGTTTAGCACAAACCTACTGGGCCCCAGGGTACAAGGGAGCCACAGCAGGATTCAGACAGGCATCCAGGCCTCAAAGAGCTCTTAGTCTGCCAGGAGCAGTGTGTGTGCTGATGGGGTACGATGCAGAGTATTTAAGCCATCATGGTATCCCATGTAATTCTCCAATAGGTCCTTGATTTCCCTTGTACACATCGAAATCTCTTAGGAAGTGGAGAGCAAAGAAAATGGATTATCTGGCCAGATTCCCTATCCCACTCCTAATCTGATTGTACTGGTATGGAGATAGCCTTTGGAGAGCAAGGGTGTTCCAGTTCCACAAAGACAAGTAATTGGTAGGGACACAATTGTTCCTTTTCAATAGGGGGTCAGACACAGTCATTAGAAGCTCCCTGAGCTTCGGAGAAAGTGTGTGTGTGCACTCACAAGCATGTGCACAACATACCTTTACATACACATGGGGAAGCTGAGAGAGAAGGGGGAGGGATCTGTGTGCTTCATGAATCCATGAGCAGAGGGGCAGTGTGGAAATGTAGAGGCGAGTTCAGGGTCCCTTCCCCCACCAGCATCAAAATTGAAGGAACTGCAGATTAAGTGCTGCTGACCCCAGGAGACAAGCGGCTCTGTTTCCAAGGGAACCACATGCCTCAATCAAGGCCCCTAGAAGGGAGGGTGAGCCAGGGAGAAGCAGCCCTTCCATCCTCCCAAAGCAGCAGCCCCTACAGCAGACCCCTCAGCCCTGTGGCAGCACACCAAAGGGCCCTGGACAGGTCCCTCCACATCTTGAGGATGAGCTGTCACCAGCAGGGGAGCTGGGAAAAGTTGGGGCTCCTTTGAGGGCTGTGTCTTAGGAGGAGAGGGCAGCTGGCTGGGAAACCTGGCTGTCCTTCCACCCCCAGGTCTAAATAGCACCTTGGGTGGCCCCCCATCCTCTCGATGAAAGCCCTGAGCAGAGTCTTTGCCCTATGACCTCCCAAGGCCACCCCTTTCCTGGTCCACCCAGCCCTCTTGCTCCAAGTGAGGGGATGGAGAGCTCCAGGAAGCCGTCCCCCTGGACAGTCAGCCCGTCCTGATAGCTCCAGAGGCGTCTTCACAGTGACGGAGTGCCGCCTTCTTAGGGAAAGAAGGGGGCCCAAGAGGACAATAGTGGTCTTCTCTGCAGCTTCCAGCAGAGCTAGAGATGGGAGTTGAAGCACCAGGAGAGACTCTGAGCTGAGCAGTGGGTGAGAAGGGGGAGTTGAGTGGAGTCCAGGGCATCCTGGCTCATGGGTCTATTTGCTCTCCACAGAGGCCAGCACATGACAGCCTGTGCTTCGATTTCAGAATCAGAAAGGGACGACAGTGTGTGAAGTAAAAAGAACCATTGGAACCAAGTAGCTGATGTCTCCATTCTGATGCATGCTACCTTCTGGGAGGTGACTCAGGGCAGGGGCTAACCTCTCCGAGTCTCTGGCTCCGTACCACACCCACTTCACAGGGTTGTTATGAGGGTTAGGGAGACAGACAAGTAAAATACCTAGCAGGATGCCCAGCATGTGGTAAGTTCTCAGACAGTGGCAGATTCTTTCTACAAATAAGTGTTTTTATAGATCATCCAGGTCAATGGTTCTCAACTTTGGCTGCACTATTAGAATTACCAAGGGAGTGTTTGGAATGCTCAATGTCCATGTCAGCCCATAGAACAACCTGGATTGGATCCTTACTTCAATATTTAAAAAGCACCAGAGACTATCACCAGTCATGAGGGAGTAATAGGAACTGGATTTATGCTCCCATCTTAAACATCCAGAAGTCTGGGCATCATACAGCAAGGGTCTCCGATCCTGTTAGAAACTGGACCACGCGGCAGGTGGGCAGTGAGTGAGCAAAGCCTTACCTGTATCTACAGCTGCTAGCATAGTTCGCAGTACTTCCTGAGCTCTACCTCCTGTGGCGTTAGATTCTCATAGGCGTGCAAACCCTACTGTGAGCTGTGCATGAGAGGATCTAGGTCCCGTGCTCCTTCTGAAAGTCTAGTGCTTGATGATCTGAAGAGGAGCTAAAGTGTTGATGCTAGCACTGGGGAGTGGCTGCAAATACAGGTTAACATTAGCAGAGAGCTCTGACCGCACAAGGAACATAATAAGTCAACTGCTTGCAGACTCTTATCAAAGCCCTGTCAGTGAGCGGCAAGTGACAAGCTGCATCTGGCAGCGGCTTTCTAGTGTAACTGTATAGCTGCATCCAGTGGCAAGCTAACTAAGTCAGAATCTGACCCTTAATTTAGTCCACGTGTGGCCCACTTCCATCCGCACACCTTTCTTCCACTGTCCACTTGCCTCAGTCACAGTTTTGGTAAGTCCAAGAGCTAGCTCTAGGTAAAATGAGTAAAAAAACAAAACATACTCTGAAAAGGGGGAGAGATCCAATGGTGAGGCAGCAGATGATTCTAAGACTGCCAACCACAGAAAGCTGCACTGAAAAGAAAATACTGAGAGTCCTACTTAAATTACAGATACACTGCAACAGGGTGGTTCACTTTCTCTGAACCCCCCCCCCATGGGATCTAACTTGGGACCTTGAGTTTGCAAGGCAGGCAACGGAACCACTGAGCTAAATCCCTGGCCTTTCTCCAAGCCCATTTTATATAATATGTGGCAACTGGTTACCCAACAAAGCCATGAAACCTTCAAAACTGCTTTGATTCATGGAAACAAGGCACCCTGCATTAAAAGACAAGTCTGGGGTTTTTCAAAAGAAATTAACATGAATTTGAAGAATAGAAGCTATTACTGCAGGTGGTCACTTCATCAAATGTGTCTGTACTGACAGCATCATTCTTAGTGTCCTACTGCACTGGTAAAGCTAAGAACCCTTCACCATGCGTGAGGAGTTAATGCTGCCTGCTGCTAAGGACGTTTGTCATGAACTGTTAGGAGAGGCTGCAGTTCAAAAGGTGGTAGTAATTCCTCTTTTTGGCTAGCACCAAAACTAGATGAATTGATAAGGTATCAGAGAATATGGTGGCAGAATAGCTAGAGAGGTTTAATGAGTCACCATTGTACACAATCCAGGCTGACAATGTTGACAACAAGGCAACAATGCTTGCTTTGTACAACATATTTCTCAGGAGGATGTGCCTGAGGATATGTTGTGTGTACTTTTGTTGCCAAGCAACATCACAGCTGCAGAACTATTCATATCGTTGAATGATTACGTATCAAGAAAATTGAGTGGGTCATTTTGTGTCGGTGTATGTGCAGGTGAAGCGGCCACTGCCGTGTTTGGACACCTTTCTGGTTTCACTTCTTGAAATGCTAGCTAGCCAAAAATTGTCACCTGAACTTAACAAAGTTCTGAAGGCTGTAATTAAAAATATCTACCATATTAAAGTACACACCCTAACTCACATCTGTTCACACAGTTCTGTGAGGGGATGGACAAAGAACACACAAAAGTAAGAGGGCTTTCTAAAGTAGATCACTGGCCAGAGTTTTGAATTACAAGAGCTGCTCTAAGATTTATGTTAGAAAAGCAGTCACTATTGGCAGCACATTTCAGTGTCACAGAATGGGTTGCAAAATTTATTTATTTGTATGACATAGTCAACCTGTTCAATGAAATCAATCTGTCACTTTAGGAAGGAATGACAACTGTGTTCAAGACAGCAGATAAAGAGGACATATTCAAAGCCAAACCAGACTGTGGGGGTGATGAGTGACCATAGGGATTTCTGACATGTTTCCAACATTAGCAGATTTTTTTTGAAGCAGACTGAGCCAGGATTTTCTTTCTCCAAGATGTACATGATTGCCTATCACAGCTTTCAAAAGAGTTTGAGCATTACTTTTTAGCAGTAAAAGTCTCCCAAACTACAAAGGAATAGATTTATGACTCATTTGTGAATAATCCAGGTGAATTGACTTTGTCCATGCTAGAAGAAGATAAACTACTTGAGATTTCTAGTGATAGTGGCCTTAAAAGTATGCTTGAGACAATTTCAAATCTCCATACATTCTGGATTAATGTCAAGGCAAAATACCCTGAGATTGCCACAAAAGCACTGAACTGTAATCCTTAAAAAGGACTACAAGAAAAATGGGGAGGGCAGGAGGAGGTGAAGGGAGGGCAGGGACAAGGGGAAAAAATGAGAACCAAGATCTGTCAAATAAAGGTACAAGATCCCAATGATGAATGTAACTGTACTGTGTACCTAGAATGTACTAATAAACTCAATGAGAAAAAAAAGGACTACAAGAAATAGAGGTATCTCTCCTGTGGGAAGGTCTTCTAGCACTTATATACAATGAGTCTAGAAAGCAGGATTTTCTGTAGTGACAGTAACCAAAATGAGATCATGGGCTAGTCTGGACCCAAACAACAAAATGTGGGTGTCACTGTCTCCTGTCACCCTTAGATGGGACCATCTAGTCACAAGAAAACCAGTTCAGGACTCTCACTGATTCTGCATTATGGTAAGTTGCATAATTATTTCATTGTATATTATAATGTAATAATAGTTCTTGTACCTCAAATCTCCTGTCTTCCTCTTCTACTTCTAAAGACTCATGTGATTACACTGGGATGACTCAGATAATCATGCATGATCTCCCTATTTTAAGGTCAAATGATTAGTCAACTTTATTTCATCTCCAGAGTGCCTTTTTTCCATATAAGATAATATATTCACAGCTCTCCGGATTAAAACACAAAATCTTCCTGGGGCCGTATTATGTCAGAAAAATATGAAGCATTCTAAGTGAAAAGTCATTTAATAGAAATAGACTAAAAATGACAAGGAAATTAGCACACAAGAATGCTAAAGCAAATGTTTCCAAGGTGTATTCATTTTCCTACAAATGTCTCAAACTGATATTTTTTAAAGCTGAGTAATATTCCATTATATATAGATACTACATTTTTCTTTATCCCTTCATCTAGTGATGGACATATTTGCGGCTTCCAAGATTTGGCTGCTATGAATTGTGTTGCTGTAAACACCAAGTACAAATAAAGTGCAAATTAAAGATTAATAAGAGGAAACAGGGAGATACATCTTTTGCAAACGAGAACAGGACAAAGAGACTGAGAGAGAGGGGGGAAAAGGATGTAAAACCAACTACCCACAATAACTTTCATCATTATATGTCACAAACATGAACTAAAAAAATAATAAAAATGGGGAAAGGGAATCTAGAGATGGAGGGAGGTGTGTGAAGCAGGGAAAGGAAATATAAAGAACCAAGAAATGTTAAATACATGTACTCTCTAAGATGAATGTGAGCATCATGTACTGAAAACGTGTACTAATAAAATAAAAGAAACATGCTGATATGCTCCGCATGTTCAAGAAGATAATGGAAAACACGGATACAATGAAGAGAAAATGGAGGCTATAAAATGAAACTTAGAGACACAAAAGGCTAACACCTGAAATTAGAAATATACTGGATAAAACTAACCACAGATTAGGTACTGCAGAAGAAAAGACAGTGAAATTAAGACATAGCAATGCACACCTTCCATAACGAAACACACAGGGAGGTGGGGAAAAGCAAAAACCAAAACCAAAAAAAAAAAAAAGTACAGAGATCTGGGACAGTTTCAAGCAATGCGAACCACAAAAACAGAGGCAAATTTTGAAAAATAATGACTAAAACCTTTCCAAATTTGATGAAACAAACTCACATACTCAAAAAGCTCAATGAACCTACATCAGAAGAGACAAGAAAACTACTAGGATCAAATGAAAAGTGATAAAATGAAAATTTTTTCTTGCTTTCTTAATTTTGATTTTGGTATTAGGGTAATATTTGCCTCATAGTGAGTTGGGAAATGTTCCCTCTTCTGTTTCCTGGGAGAATTTCAGTAGAAATGATACTATTTTGCCCATAAATGTCTGGTAGAATTCAGTAGTGAAGCCATGTGGGTCTGGAGTCTTCTTTATGGGAAACAGTTCAATTTCTTTTGTAGACACAGGGCTATGCAGGGTATCTATTTCTTCTCAAGTGGTATTTCATAGTTGGTCTTTGAAGGGATTTATCTATTTTTCTATATGGTTAACTTCATTGGTATAAACTTTTTTCATAATATCCCTTTATCTTTTTAATATTTTAAAATTTGTGGTGATATCAACTCCACGATTATTGACATTGGTCATTTATATATTCTCTCTTTCTCTTAATTAGTCTTGCTAGAGTTTAACAGTTTTATAGATTTTTTTTTAAAGACCCAATTTTTGGTTTCATTGACTTTTTCTATTGTTTTTCTGTTGCACATTTCATGGATTTTTTACTTTAATGTTTTTCCCCCCTTCTGCCTACTTTGGAATTTATTTGTTCTTTTTCCAGTTGCTTTCCAGTGGAAGCTAAAGTTATTGATTTGAGAACTTTCTCCCTTTTCCAATGTAAGTGTTTATTGCTATAAGTTTCCCCAAGCCTGCTTAGCAATGTCCTACAAATTCTGATATGCTGTCAAACTCCCTTTTTTCAATGGACTATTTTTAGAACAGTTTTAGGTTTACAGAAAAATTGAGGAGTATACAGAATTCCCATATACCCCGCATCCAGTTTTCTCTGTTATTATTTGCTGTGATGATACTGATACGTTATTGTTAGATTTTTCTTAGTTTTCTGTAATGTCCTTCTGTCTCAGGATCCCATCCAGGATACCACATTGCATTTAGTTGTCATGTCTCCTCAGCCTCCTCAGTCTGTGCCAGTTGCTTGGGCATTCCTTGCTGGCCGTGGCCTTGACAGTTTTGAGGAGTTTGGTCAGGTATTTTGGAGGCAGCCCCTCTACTCCATCAGAGTTTGTGTGATGTTTTTCTCATGACTTCATTTGGGTTTTGGATTTTTGAGAGGAAGACCACAGAGGGAAAGTGCCATCTTCTTCACAGGATATCAGAGGTATTGTTTTGGGTTGAATAGTGTCCTCCCCCGCCCCAAGGATATGTTCATGCTTGAATTCTAGTACATAAGCGTGTGACTTTATTTGGAAGTAGGGTCTTTTCAGAGCTACAGTAACCAATTTAGAAGGAGATCATTAGAAATGAGATTGCTGGCCTGTCATCCAGTGTGACTGGTGTCCTTGTAATGTGGGAACATTAGGTGAAGAAACGGGAATCGGGCAGATACACAGGGAGAAGACAGTGTGTGACTAGAGTGAGGATCTACAGGGAGCATCACAGACTGCAGGCGAGTGGCGGCAGCTCAAAAAGTCAGAGCAGGCTTCTCTCCCAGAGCTGTCAGAAAGACCATGATCTTGTTGACACCTTTTGAACTTCCGGCATCTAGAACTCTTGAGATGGTAAATTCCTATTGTGTTAAGCCACCAAGCCTTTGGCCCTTGCAATAGCAGCCTAGGAAGCTGACTGGGCCCATGCTGTCTATCCGCAGTGGATCACTGCTGCTGTTGGCTGGGAGCATGGGCTGAGGTTACGACTTCAGGTCCCCAGGTGATGTTATGCCAGAGAAAAAGAAGCAATGCAGAGAAGCCCCTCGGGGTGTCTAAGTTGTTGCTTAGGGGGCAGTGCCCCAGCTAGTGCACACAGGAAGAGCATGTCCTGTAGGTAAGGCACTGTGACAAACCCAGGCCTCCCAGGAGGCTGCCCCAGAGGCAGAGCCTTGCAGAGGTGAGGGAGCGTTGGCAGCTGGGGCCTCCTTTCCCATGGGGGTCAGGTGCGGCCAGAGATATTCAAGCGCTTCCTCTTAAGGCACACATTGGAGTTTGAGCCCGAAGCCAGTTCCCTCGTTCCGGCCCAAGCATTGTGAGGGAGAGTGCGAGGATACTCATCGTGGATGGAAGTTAAGAACCAGTTCCCTGCCTCTCCCTCCCAGACGAGCCGACACATGGGGCGAGCTGTCCAGAGCCTAGGGAAACAAACATTGGCAGAAACAATGGCTAAAATAATAAGCTGAGGGTGTTGATAATTGTCTTCAGTGTATTAGAATAGATCCTTTTACTCTGTAGTGCCATATGCTGTATTTATCCAACTGCTTACTGATGGATGGTAACATTTCCTATTTTTTACTATTGCAATACAGCTATGAATGTCTATTTGCTTATTATTTTGTTTTTTAAAAAATAGGTATTTTTCAATTTGTAGTTTTTATTAGTGCACGTTTGCTGTGCACACTGACCACATGCCTCATGGAGAGGTGGCACAGGTACATAACACATCTTAATTCATCTCCTAACCACCCCCTGCTCTCCCCATCTCTTGGTCGCCCTCCCTTTTGCAAAAGATCTGTCTCCCTAATTCCTACTGTCTATCTTTTATTTTACTCTTTATTTTATATCTTGGGTTTCTCCTATAAAAGAAACCTTGTGATAGTCAAGCTTATGTGTCTGATTTATCTTACTGCGGTCTCAAGGTGCATCCATTTTCCCACAGGTGACTCAAATTTTTCCTTCTTTATGGAAGAGTAGTACTGTAATCTGCATAAATTCCACATTTTCTTTATCTAGTTACCTGTTGGTGAACATATAGGCCATTTCCAATATGCAGCTATTATGAGTTGTGCTGCTATATACATGGGTATGCATATATCACTTTAATATAATGGCTTTCACTTTGGGGGGGTGGTTACCTAAAAGGGAAATAGCTGGATCAAATGGAATTTCTAGTTTTATTTTTTGGAATAATCTACATACTGATTTTCATAATGATTGTGATAGTTTACATTCCCACCAAAAACCTAGAACGGTTCCTTTTCCTTATAGCCTCACCAGCATTTGCCATTATTTGAGTTCTTGATAATGGCCATTTTCTCTGGAGTAAGGGGGAATCCCAATGTTGTTGTTGTTGTTGTTGTTGTTTCAGTGTTGTTTTAATTCGCATTCCTCTAATGGCCAGAGATGTTTAACATTTTTTTATGTATGTATTGGCCATTTGTACTTCTTCTGAAAAGTATCTATTCATTTCAGTTGCCAATTTTTCTATAAAAATCAAATTATTTCACTTACACAGTGCTTTCCATTCACAGTTACAATGTTCTAAGGACTTTATAAATATTAACTTATTTAATACTTGATAATCTATGAGATAGGTACTATTATTCTCACTGTATAGATGAGAAATTGTGAAATAAAGAAAACTTGGCCAACATATCTGTTATTTTCTGCAACTGTGCTGGAACATGGATTTCTGGAAGTGAAACTGCTAGGCCAGAGGGCAGGATCATTTTAAATTTTTGATACATATGGTTATTGGATCTTTTGACTCAGAGACTATAGAAACAAGAACAAGTCAAATATTGCAAGCACATACACAGGAAAGACTTGAGTTGGAGGCCTTCCACTGAAGGCAGCTAGCGCTGATAAAGGGAATCAGGCTGCCCCCAATACAGGGATCAGCAAGCTTTTATTGATTTTCTGGAGTGAGTGGAAGTCCTGTAAGTTTTCACTGGGCAGGGTTCCAAAAGTTGCTTCTTTTTGTTCGAGACTTGGACCACTAGGTGGTTGCGGTCAATTTGTCCTAGAAGCTGCTGAAGTTTTATACAGCTGCCACCTTCGTCCTGTATAAAACATCTCAACCTTATGGTCATAGCCCTATGATAGGACTGCTGAAAAAGCACAAGAGTGGAGGTAGGAAAAAGAAAGATGAAGAAAACACATATCAGCCCCAGTGGCAATCAGCATGTGTACATGCTCAGCCGGGTAGAATCTGGCCCAAAGGTTAAAGCAGCAAAGGAGACGGACACAATGTGAAGACAGAGGTGACACATCTTTTCATCCTAGTCACCCATCAGACATCTGGAGGATGAAGCAAAGAGTCCGTGTTCTCAGCAAAAGCCGCCTGCATATCTCTGAGAAGTAACCCAGGTGACTGTAACCATAATCCACATATCAGAGGTGTTATTACAGCAAAGGTAGCGGGAGACTAATCATGTAGGATCCACCTGTGTGACCTCCAAAACGAGAGATCTTTTAAATCAACTAAAAGCAAGTGCAACTAGAGTGTTTCTTTACATTTTGCCTTGGTAATGATTGCTTCATTTTGTGTATATATTGGTTTTTTTTGGTGGGGGGGTTATCTGGGTTTCACGACGGGTTTGTTGAAAAAGCACAAGGGTAGAGAAGCAACACGCTAATCTACTGGTTTATTGTGCCCTAGGATTTATTTTGTTGCCTCAGTACTGCCAAATCACTCCTAAAAATTAGACAGTTTTATACTGGACAGTGCCTACTCTCTCCCTTCCCCATCAATACTGTATTGTCATCTTTTTATTAATTTATTTTCTCTGAAAAGCAAGGAAGCATCATTTCACTTTTGTTTGTGAAATCCACTTTTGATTTATTTTTTGACCCAAAGGTTACTTAGCACTGCTATTTAGTTTCCAAATAGTCGGACATTTTCCATATATCTTTTTGTTATTGATTTCTAATTTAATTTAACTGTGTTGAAAGAACATCTTTTGTGGGACTTGAGGCATTTTAAATTAATTGTGACTTATTTAGTGACTCGGAATGTTGTCTATCTTGGTAAACACTCCATGCACTTGAAAAGAGTTGATATTGAGCTCTTCCTGGGCAGAGTGTTCGGTAAGTGTTGTTCAGGACCATTTGGTTGACAACATTGAAATGTCTGTCATGTTCTTAATGGTTTTCTGCCTACTTGTCCTGTTCATAATGGACAGAGGCACATTGACTGTTGTAACCATAATTGTGGATTTCTATGTTTCTCCTTCTAGTTTCACCAATTTTTGCTTTGTTTATTTTGAAGCTATTATTACTAGCATAATTTTTAATTTTATAATACTCCTTAAATTATCCCTTGATCAGTTGAAATGAGTTTATCCCAGGTAATATTTTTGGCTCTGAAGTGTTTTGTATCTGTTATTAAAATAGTCACGGAAATTTTCTTTTGATTAGTGTTACTGTAGTATATCTTTTAAAATTTTTATTTTTAACACGAGTGTGTTCTTATAAAGTTCATTTCTTGTAGGCAGCAGATAATTTGGTTTTGATTTTTAATCCACTCTAACAACATCTGCCTTTTAATTTGAGTATTTAGACTACCTACATTTAATGTACAATGGACCCTTGACTTACAAACTCCATTCATTCACCAGGGCTGGCTGTAACTCAGGTTGATCAATTGAAGGCTCAGGCTCCTCTGCACAATCTTCAAAGTCTCTCTCTTGTATACAGGTGGATCTCAATGTCCTTAGAGAGACATTGGCCCAGGATTTCTCAATCAAACCCATACGGGAAAGGATGTTACAATGTTCTTCCCAGAACTCTTTAAGGGTTAAATCTATCTGAGACCATCTGGAATCACAGGCGGCTGGCATTTGGGTTATAACTCAAGGCTTTGGCCATAAGTTAAAACTAAAATTCCAATCATAACCCAAGTTGTTTGTATGTCAGAATGGTCATAACTTGAGGGTCCACTGTAATTACAGTTGTACCTCCATTCATGAACTTGATTCTTTTCATATTCTGGTTGCAAACTGACTTGGATGAAAATCCAATCAAATTCACTGGTTAGGTTCAATGCTGATATTGCAAGGCAGGTGGCAGAGCCACTGAGCTAAATCCCTGGCCCCTCAATGCTGATCTTGCAGGGAAATTTGATTCAGTTCTTGTCCAGTTTTGTTTGCATCCAGAATCATGGAGAGCACTGAATTTATGAACCAAGGTATCACTGTACTGGTATGGTTATATTCAAATCTATCATTTTGCTATTTATTCTCTAAGGGTACCATCTGCTTTTTAGTCTTTTGTCTCCTTTTAAAAATGTATTGGATATTTTATGAGTTCATTTTATCTTTATGACTATTAGCTATGGTGTAACTTTTTATTATATTGTTTTTGTATTCTCTCTCTCTTTTTTTTTTTCTTTTTTGGTTTTTTGAGACAGGGTCTCACTATGTAGTTGAGATTGACCTGGAACTCACTATGTAGCTCAGGCTGGTCTCAAACTTACAGTGATCCTCCTGCCTCAGCCTCCCGAGAGCTGGGATTACAGGCATGTGCCATCATGCCCAGCTGTATTTTCTTTACAGTGTACAACTGATTCCTAACTTCTCACCTTCAAACAGTATCACAGTTCTTTCTGTGTACAGAATATATATGTGTGTACCTATCTATCTACCTATCTAGAATCTTGCAACAGTACACTACTATTTCTCCCTTCCTGGACTTTATTGTAATAAATTTTATATAATATATAGTTATTATATTATTGAAATAGTTTTATTATCTTTTTTTTTTTGAGACAGTCTCACTATGTAGTTGAGACTGAACTGGAACTCACTATGTAGCCCAGGCTGGTCTTGAACTCACAGGGATCCTCTTGCCGCAGCCTTCCGAGTGCTGGGATTATGGGCATTCGCTACCATGCCTGGTCATTATCTTCTATAGATATTCAAATAATAAAAATGTGAAAATACTTCTACTCAGGTCTTTACCACGTCCAGTGTTCTTTATTCCTTTGTGTAGATTGCTATTTCCATCTGGTGTTATAGTTCTTCCTGAAGGATGTCCTCTGACATTTCTTGGAGTACAAACCGCTAGTGTTGTATTCTTTTCAGCTTTGAATGTCTGAAGATGTCTTCTTTTTTTCTTAAAAAAAGGTATTTCCACTAGGTATGGAATTCTAGGCTGAGTTTTTCAACAATTCTACAGCCTTTTTGCTTTCATTATTCAGGCAGGAAATCTTTAGTATTGCATTTATTTTTTTTCCCCCAAAAATACATATAGTATATTTTTTTCTTCTAGCTACTTGAAAGATATTTCTGAAAGGGAATTGTGACGCTCAACAACTAGGCTACACACACACACACGGAGAGGTCCGACTGGAGATTTTTTTCCACGGGTGGGGGTAGAGAGAGAGAGAGCAGAGAGAGAGAGAGGAAGAAGAAGACAAGAGAAGAGAAGAGAAGAGAAGAGAAGAGAAGAGAAGAGAAGAGAAGAGAAGAGAAGAGAAGAGAAGAGAAGAGGACAGAACAAAGAAAGGAAGGTCCTTTTATTGCTTTTGGGCCGGGCTATTGCTTATTCACGAGGAGTGGGCTACTTTTACCCTATCACAGGCCAGGTTGTCTTCTATGGGTTCAGCCCTGCAGAAACAGGTTTTAACTTCTCCACCTCCTTGTGGCCTCGGTGGGAGGGAAACTGAAGATAAGAGCCTGAAGTCATTCTAAGAGCCAAGAAGCACCAGGAAAATGCAGCCTGTGATGGCGGCGTCACAGCACACTTTAACAGGATCAATTCCCTAACAATTTCTCTAGCACTAGTTTTGAGAAGTGCAACTGTAATGTGACTTTGATGTCATTTACTTCATGTTTCTCATACTGGACTTCATCAAACCTCTTAGATTTGAGGACTAATTGCTTTTATCAAATCTGAAAAAGTTTTGGTTCTTATTTCCACAAATATATTTTCTTTCTGCTCCTTCTACTCCTTACCTTCTAGTTCCTTACACATTAGGTTGCTTGAAGTTCCACAGTTCAATGATCCTCTCATTGTTTTAAATAAGACGTGTTTTTCTCTGTGAGTTTCATTGTGCTATTGCTGCGCCTTTACATTCACTAGCATTTTCCTTGCCACGCTTAATTTGTCATTAATTCCATTTCAGACTCCAGGTCTTTTCATCTCAGACACTGTGATTTTCAACTCTAGGTATTTAAGTTGGTTTTTACAAAAACTAATCATCCACATCTTTACTTATTATTTTTTTAATGTATGGGATAGACTTACCACACTGTTTCAGTGTCCCTGTTTGCCAGTTCTAACATCTGCTGTTAATTCTGGGCCTATTCGAGTTCATTGGTTGCTCTCTACAATATGGATCGTGTTTTCCTCCTTTTTATGCCTGGAGATCTTTGGTTGGATGCTAAACATGGTAAACTTTATTTGTTTTGTTTTTTCATTTTGTTTTGTTTTGTTTTTTGAGACAGGGTCTCACTATGTAGTTGAGACTGGCCTGGAATTCACTATGTAGCCCAGGCTGGTCTCGAACTCACAGCGATCCTCCTGCCTCAGCCTCCCAGAGTGTTGGGATTACAGGCGCATGCCACCATGCCCGGCTTGATAAACTTTATTTTATTAAATCCTGGATTTTTAAATATTCCTATAAGTATTCTTATTTCTTTCCTCCTAGGATTGTGTGAATAAATTATTTTGAACCATACTATTGTGATGCGAGGCAAATCTTGAGCAGCTCCTACTAGGGTTAATTATTTTCCACTATGGAGGTAGAGGTGAGAGCTTCTTGAGTACCCTACTGAACTAGCCAAGAATTTTTAGTTTTGCAGTCTGCTGCATGGCAAGAGGAGGCATCACCCTAGCCTTGTGTAAGCTTTTGGCATTACTGTGGTTTAGATTTAAGACGTCCCTCCCACATGTCTCACGTTTATAGGTGGGGCCTTATTGGAAAAGTCAGGTCACTGCAGGCATGACCTGGAAGGGTTTTATTCTCATCCTTGCCTCTGTTTCTCTCTTTGCTTCCTGGTCAAAAGGTGGTGGACAGTTTCCCTCCTCCACATCATCTACCGTGCTGTTTCTGCTTTAGAGAGAGCCAGCCATGGACTGAATCCACTGAAAGCCTGAGTCAAAATAAACTTCTCTTCTTTGAAGTTGCAGGTGTCAGGCATTTTGTCCCAACACTGGGAAAGTGACTACTACAGGCACCGTTCTTTAATCTTTTCGTATTGTTTTCCCCCAGTTGTTGACAGCTTCCTCGTATGTGTGCACTGATCAGTACTGTACTGAATATGGCAGGGGGCTGTGCTGTGTAGATCTCTTGGACTCATTCCCTGTGCCCCATTTCCCCCTTCAGTGTCCTGTCCTAGGAATGTTGGTACCTTCATCTCCCTCAACGCCTAGCACTATCCCCTGAGCTCAGGGAGACCCCCAGGCTCTGCCTCAGTTGCTCCTCCCTGTGCCAAAGCCTGCAAACTCTTTCATGGGATGAGCTGTAGCAATTGAAGAGCTTACCTGTTTGGTTTCCCGTTTCTCAGGAATCCTCCTTCATTGGCCTGATGTCCAACATCTGTAAAGGCTGGGTGTTTACTTCAATTTACTGTTTTTTAAATCTGGTTCTTTTTACTCTTTTGTGGACCCATATTGACTATTTGAAGATAAAATAATAATATGTTTAGGGTTTAAAGAATATGTAGAAGTATCATGTGCCAACAGTACACAAAGGGTCAGGAGAGGAGATATGAAAGTGCAGAAATACTATTTATAGGGTTTTAACTGTGTGTGAAATGATATAACATTACTTTAAGGTAGACTGTGGGTAAATTGAACATGTCTTATGCAAATCCAAGAGCAGCTAACAACAAATAAAACAAAAAAGCAAAGTTAATAAAGAGAATGACAACAACAACAAAAAAACATATGGGAAATATAAAAAAAAAAAACAACCCCAGCAAGAGTGTAAATTTAAACCAATGATATAAAGTTTAAAATGATATAAGCATTCCAATTAAAAGGAAGAAAATTTAAGATAGAATATATGTTGTCTATTAGAAGCCTATTTTATATATGAAGACACAGCTAGGTTAAAAGTAAAAAAACTGACAAATGTGTACAAACTTTAACCCGAAGAATGGTGCTGTGGTTCTGTCATATGAAGTAGGTTTCAGAGCCAGGAATATGACCAAGGATAAAGAGAGATAGTTCATGATGATAATGAGAGAGAAATGAACCAATTAATCAAAAGGAACTTAAATCTTAAATGGGCAAGCACAGAACATTAGCGCTTCAAAATATATACAATGAAAGCTAAAGATAGAACTGAAAATAAATAGACAAATCTAGGGTTGTAGTTGGAAATCTCAACATTCCTCTCTCAGTAAATGAAAGGACAAGTACACAAAAAGTCAGTAAAAACAGAGAAGAATTTATCAATACTATCAATCAACTGGACCTAATTGACATTTATAGAACACTACACCCAACAACATCTGAATGCACATCCTTTTTAATTGCTCATAGAACATTTTCCCAGACAGCGCATATTCTGAACCATAAAACAAAACCAAGAAGGCCAAAATCACATAAAGTATGTTCAAAGAACACAACAGAAATAAACTGGTAATCAGTGACAACAGGATAACTGGAAAATCCTTAAATAACTGGTAGTTAAATTACATGCTCCTAAACTAAACAATGGACCAAACAGGAAAAAACCACAAGGGAAATCAAAATGTATTTCGCACTGACATAAGATGGAAAAACGTGGAAATGTGTGGGATATGTCTCAAGCAGTGCTTAGAGAGAATTTACTGGAGAAAGAAAAAAGATCTTAAATCAATTATATGAATTTTACCTCAATATAGAAACAAAGTAAATTAAATCAAAAGTAAACTGGAGAAAATAATGAAGATAGGAGGATATTTCATTTAAAAAATAGCAAGCAGAGAGAGGGTTTGAAGGGAGAGAGGGAGAGAGGCAGGGAGAAGAAAGGAGGAAAAAAAGAAAGGAGAGCGACAGAGTGAAAGGGAGAGAGAGAGAGAGAAAGAGAGAGAGAGAGAGAGAGAGAGAGACTGTGAACCCAAAAGCTTGTTCTTTGAAAATATTGATCAAACTGACATACCTCTAGCCACACTAATGAGGAAAAAATAAGGGAGAGAAAAGACATAAATTATAAAAATCAAGAATGAAGGAGCAACTGTCATAATAAGCTCTACACATATTAAAAGGATAATACAGAAATAAACTGGTCAATAAAATTTGACAGTTTAGATGAAATGAAGAAAATAATTGAAAGAAACAAATAATCAGTGTTTCATTCTGAACAGCCATTTGTCTATTTTTAGTTGAGATGTAATTCACAAATCTCATACAACATAAAATTTACCACCTTAAAATGCACATTTTGGGCCAGGGATTTAGCTCAGGGGTTCTGGTGCCTGCCTCACAAGCACAAGGACCTGAGTTCGCCTTCCCTATTTCCTCCTCCCCTAATCCCTGGAGTTGCTAATCTACTTTCTGTTTTATGGACATCTTCAACATTACATATAAATTGAATCATATGATTTACCTTTTTATGTCTTTCTCACTTAGCTTGATTTTTCAAGACTCAGCCCACCTTGTAGTGTGTCAGCAATTTAATCTTGATTATGGCAGAATAATATTCCATTGCATAGACATACCACATTTTTATTCACTAACTGATAAACTTCTAGGTGGTTTTCACTTTTTTACGATTATGAATAATACTGCTACCAGCATTCCTTAGTAAAGTTTTAATTTTTTTTTTCCTGGTACCTGGGATTGAACTCAGGACCCTATACTTTCAAGGCAGGCATGGTACCTCTGAGCTAAATCCCTGGCCCCCTTAGTAAAGTTTTGTGTAAACATGTTTTATTTCTCTTGGCTATGTGCCTAAGAGTGAAATTTTTTGGTCACATGGCAACTGATATTTAACTCCTTGAGAAACTGTTTTCCAAAGCACCAGAACCACTCTACAATCTTACCTGCAATGAATGAGAGTTCCAGTTTCTCCACATTCTCTCATTATTTCTAGTTCTTGTTTCTTATATTTATCTTAAGGTGGAAATTGATATCTCATTGTAATTTTGATATGTATATCCTAGTGACTGATGATTTTGAGCATCTTTTCATATGCTTGTTGGCCATTTGTATATTTTTGGAGAAATGTCTATTTAAGTCATTTGCCTATTTAAATGGTTGGGTTATATTATTATTATTATTATTATCATCATCATCATCATCATCATCATTATTTGGATTTTTGAGACAGGGTTTCACCATGTAATTGAGACTGACCTGGAACTCACTGTGTAGCCCAGGCTGGTCTTGAACTCACAGCAATCCTCCTGCCTCAGCATCCCAAATGCTGGGATTACAGGCATGCACCACCACACCCAATTTATCTTACTATTTTTTGCATTGTAACAGTTCTTTATTCTGGATAGCAGGCCGTTATCAGATATTTGAGAATCCTTACTTTGATGATTTGGTAGGTTTTTTTATTTTCATTTTCTATATAGTATCTTTTGACACACAAAAGTTTACCATTTTGATGAAATTTAATTTGCCTTTTCTTCTTTAATTATATATGCTTTTGATATCACATCTAAGAAATCTTTCCTTAGTCCAAGATCAAGAAGATTCACACCTATGTTCTCTCCTAAGAGTTTTATAGTTTTAGTATGTTTGCTTTTAATGCATTTGAGTTAATTTTTTGTGTGTTTTTCCTGAAGTGAGGCCCATTCATCACTTTGTATGTGGATATCCAGTTGTTCCAGCACTATTTGTTGAAAAGACTGTTCCTTCTCCTTTAAATGATCCTTGTGTCCTTGTTGAAAACTAATTGACCATAGATATATAGGTCCATTTCTGAATTCTCAATTATAGCCCATTATTCTCTACATACCTATCCTTATGCCAATACCATACTGCCTTGATTACTGTAGTCATATATAAGTTTTGGAACAAAAAAGTATGACTCATTCAACTTTGTTCTTGCTATTTTGAGTCTTACATTTTCACATAAATTTTAGTATTGGCTTATCCAATTTGGAAACCCCTGTCATCTTAACAATATTAAGTATTCCAATCCATGGACATGGGATGTTTTTCCATCTATTTAGATCTTTATATTTTTAACAATATTTTGTCATTTTTAGCATATAACTATTTTACTTCTTTAGTTAAATTTATTAATTACCATATTCCTTTTGATATTATAGAGATCATTTTATTTTCTAATAATTCTTTACTAGTATTTGGAAACATAATTGGTACAAATAGATATTATATCCTATGTATTTCTTAATGTCATTTATTAGCTCTAATAGTATGCGTACATGTGTGTTTATTTAGAGGCTTCTATATATAGGAACATTTTTATATGATGTTCCCATATGGGTACCTTTACTGTTATTTTCTTGCCTAATTTCTCTGTACAGATTCTCCTGAGCAGTGCTGTAAAGAAGTGGTGAGAGCTTTGTCTTGCTCCTGATTTAGAGTTCACATTCATGTTTTTAAAACCTGACTCTGTAGCGTAAAGCATTCCTGTAAAGAAATTGTCAAACTTCAAGTGGCTTAACTGGTTAATTACATTAAAAATTTAAAAACAAAATAATACAAATTCTACAGAAACTCTTCTGGGACACAAAAGAGGAAGAATTATTTCTTAATTCATTTTATGAGGTAAGCAATACTCTGGTACCAAAACCAAAGGCAATATAGGAAGGGAAAGCAACAGTCCAATATCCACATCAACAAAAAGCAAAATACCTTAATAAACTACCATGAACTAAATTTAACAATATATGGGAAAATTATTGCACCATGACTAAGTGGAGTTACTCTCAAGAATGCAAGGTTGTTTGGCATTCAAAAGTCAATGGATCTCACCAATTTAGTAGCCCAAAACTGAAAAAAAAATATTTCAGTAGATACAGGAAAGGCATTTAAAAAATTGAGAACTCATTCATGGTTTAAACAAACAAACCAAAACCAAAAATGAAAAGCAACCTCAGCAAACTAGGAATAACAGGTAACTTCCACAACCTGAGAAAGGATGTCTATGAAAAACAGAAAGCTAACATCATACTTAATGATGAAAAATCATATATTTTCTCATAAGATTGGAAATAAGACTAAGGTTTCCATTCTCATCATTTCTATTGAAAAATATGAGGTCCTAGTCATTCCAAGAAGACAAGTAAAAAAACAAATAAAGGCTCACAGTCTGGAAAGAAAAAAATGGGACTGTCTTTTTGTGAAAATTATACGATCATCCATCTACATAGAAAATCCTAGTAGATTAACAAAAAAGCTACTAGGATTGATTAGTGAGGTTGGCATGGTAACAAGATTCAAGGTTAATATACAAAAATCAGTTGCATTTCTGTATACTGGAAATAAATTATTAGAAATTTAAATTTTAAAATATTATTAACAATAGGATGAAAATATGAAATACTTTAGAATAAAATTTTAAAAATACACTATGGTATGTACAAATCCTGTACACCAAAACTACAAAGTATGACTCAGAGAAATTTTAAAAATAGTGAGCTATATTATGTCCATGAATCAGAAGACTTAATGATGTTAATATTCAATTCATTTGCTATCAAAATCCTAGCAGGATATTTGAAGAAATTGACAAGCCCATTCTAAAATTTACATGGAAATGTGAAGGATTTTTGAATAGCTCCAATAATTTTGTGAAAAGGAGCAAATATGGAGGTCTTGTACAAAATTTCAACATTTACTCGTGAGCTGCAATAAGCAAGACAGTGTGATATTGGCTCAATTATAAGCATTTAGCCTGATGGCATAGAATAGGAAGCCCACATATAGACCCAAAAAGGATAACTGCACTAAAAATAGCTGCTTTTTTGACAAAGGCATCCAGGTAATCCACTGGAGGGAAATAACCTCTTTGAGAAACTGGAGATTAATAAGCAAAAAACAAAACAACAAAACCATCAACCCTGTCTCACCACCACCACACACACACACATGCACACACAGTTAATTCAAGGTGAATCATGGAATGAAATTGGGAGGTAAAGCTCTAAATTTCTGATTAAAATACGGGAGAAAATTATTATGATCTTAAGTTCATCAGAGATTTGTTAAATCTATGGTTTTGAAAAAGGAAATACCACAAAAGAAAAAATTAATAAAGTGAACTTCACCAATGCTAAAAAAACTACAACTTATGTTCTTCAAAAATAAATGACAAAAATAAAAAGGCAAGCGAGAGACTGGAAAAATTTTGTGAAATATTTTTGAAAGATTTATATTTTGGGTATATAAAACAACCAAATAATATGACAAGCAATTCAATAAAGCATGTAAAACTTTGAACTCTTCAAAGATACAAGTGTAAAATAAATACCCAAAAAGACACCTTGTATCATTAGTAATCAGAGAACTACAAAAGGAATCACGGTGATATACTTTTACACACTCACCAGAATGGCTAAAATGATAAAATCTGACAATATCAGATGTTGACAAAGATCTGGAACTCTCACATGACACTGATGGGACTGTAAAATGGTATAACTACTTTGGAAGCAGCTTGGTAGTTACCTGTCAATTAAACGTACCTCCACATGATCCAGTAATCTTACCTTTACACATTTATCCCAGAGAAATAAAAACAAATTGTTATCCACAGAAAGAATTTACTTGACTGTTCATGATAGGCAACTAAAACAAACCCAGATACACATCACCTGGTGAGGGTTAAACTGTGACCTCCCCATGCAACAGAGTAGCAGTCAGCAATAGAAAGGAGTCAGCTGCCCATTCAGCCTGGACAAATCTCAGTCACATCATTCTAAGTTGACAAAACCAGACACAAAGACTACATTTTATATTATTCCATCTGTACAAAATATCCGAAATTTATACTGTAATGTCAGAAATCTCACCAGTGACTATGAGGGGCTGGAGTTGAAAGGGGCTGTTAACTGCAAGGGGGTGTGGAAAATGTTGTGTTGGCTGGGGCAATGGTTATATGTTTGTCAAGATGTGCAAAACTATTCACTTAAAATTGGCACATCTTGCTGTACATAAATTAAACCTCAATAAAGCAAATCAGCTCCGTGAGTAATTCCAATGTGCAGCCAGGGAGGGTGGGGACCACTGATCTAGGCTCACTCCCTTTTTTTATGGATGGGAAAAGACTAAGGTCTTGAGAGGGAAGCACCTGTCTACTTGGTGAGTGGGTAAAAGTACTGGTGAATAACAGGACTAAGATCCTAGGATCAGATACCGGGAATTGTATTTTCTTGCACCCAGAGACTCTTTCCCCTGGCATCAAGGTTTAAGAAGACTTCAGAATTGGCTTTTGATGGAAGCAGAGTAAGCTCAGGTGTCAGAGCAGCGTCTGATGCAATCTGTGAGATTTTCTTAAGGGGAGTGAGGCGAGCTCAGGCCCCTGAACTACTGACCAGGCATGGTGAGACTGAGTACCTTCCACCTTCCCTACCCAGGTTCAGGTCCCCCAGCTGGGCCAGCTAGGATGGATGCATGGGACTGGGGAGAGAGAGGAGTCCTGGCTGCTCACAGGGTGGTCCACCGTTCGGCAACCTGAGCATCAGCTGAGTTGTTTGGAAATGTGAATCACAGGCCCCACCCAGACCTACTGAGTCAGTTCTGCACTTGGAATCTTTGAAGTACTGTGGTGGAGGGCTTGGCAAAATTTGAGGAGGGTTTTAGGAGGGACCAGAGATGGGATTTGGGTCTGTTTCTTTCCTAGAGGTAGCAAGTTACAAATAGAGGAACACTGGACCAATTGGTAAAGAGCCAGTCACCTTAGGTGGGTCTCTTCTCCTTGAGCTTTAGTGTTCTCATCTGTAAAATGGGAACAAAGAGAGTCTGCTTAGCCAACTAACACAGAAAGGGTACAGGTGGGTGTGAGATCACCTTGGAAGCCCTGGATAGCTGGCATACAATGTCACACCCCTCCCCACTCCTGATCTGCTGGTTTCTATTTCTGGCACACACTAACCTCCCAAGCTCCCCAAGCTCAAACTCAGGCCCACAGTTGCTGCTCAGCAGATCTTGTGGCCTGATGGCAATTTTCTAGCCATCTGGTTCCCCTTTCCCATTTCTCTCTTTCTTGGTTCCTGAAGGCAGATGAGGGCATGTAAGGAACCCCATGTCTTGTGCTACATGGAGGGAAGAGCTGGAGCTGGAAACAGGAGTGCTGGTATGCAGTACACATTCCTGGAGCTTTGTGCAGTGGGGTGCCAGGGACATCTGAACCTCCTGGAGACCTCAATAGTGAGTTTCTAGGACAGCTCAGATGCATGGGGATGGATCCAGGCACAGGGAGGGCCTTTGCAATTCCAGTTACCTCTGTAGAGGGAGCTCATGTGCAGGTCTGAGGCAGGAGAGCAACAGGTCTGGGCTCTTGGAGCTGGGGTTCTCATGCCCCTACCAGGCACGGGTAGCGGGGCTATCCTGTGGCAGTGGGGGGCTTGTGCCGGTCTAATAGCACACAGCCTGTCTGTGCTTCACCTCTGGCCTCTCTTGTTCTGCTACAGGCCATGTGACCATCCACTTTCTTCCCTCAAAACACCAATTTACTCCTTTGTCAATGCCCGTGGCAGATACTGCCTCCCTTCTGGTGCATGTGTGTGCATTCCTAGCTTCAGGCTAACTGGCCTGGCATTTGTTGTGACCCCCTGGCACCAACTGCTGTTTCTGGATCTGCCTGGGGAGAGCCCTGGCTTGAGCTGTGCTCACTCTGGCACAAGAAAGGATTTTTGGAGGCACATGTGGCCATTCAGCAAGCATTGAATAAGACTTAAAGCATCTTTCTAGTCCCTGTGCCTTACATGACCTGGGAGCATTGTCCCTGTGGCTTTTGCAAGGCAGTGTAGGGACAACTGGGACTGGATGTCATCTGGCTGAACTGTTCTTGGCAGCAAGGATTCCTAATATTTCTCTGAAGCTTAACATAGCCAAAGTGGAACTTTCAGTCTTTTTCCCCAAAACCTGTTCTTCATCTCAGTAAGGGGCACTGTCATCTGTCTACTCACTTAAGCCAGAAAATCCCAGTATCATCCTTGATTCTTCCCTTTTTTTTTTTACTTCTTGCATCCAGTCCTGCTGGTTCCCGATGGTTTCCATGTTACCAAACCCCTGTAATATTCCACATTAGCTTCCTGAGATAGCTGTGATCACCACTTCCCCTTGAAGTTCTGGAGGCCAGAGGTCTGAAATTGTTCTGTTGGGTCAAGACCAAGGTATCAGCAGGGCATCTCAGGAGGTTCTAGGGTAAAACCTGTTCCTTATCTCTCCCAGCTTCTGGTGGATCTAGGCATTCTTGGTCTTTGGCCACATCATTCTAATACCTTCACTGTGGTGGCCACATGGCCTTCTCTTCTCCCAAGTGTGCCAAATCTCCCTCCTCGTCATGGTAAATGTGATTGCATTTATGACCCACACAGATAATCCAGGTGCATTACCCAATCAGCATGCCTTCAAAGTCCTTTCTTGCCATATAAAGCAATATTACAAGGTTCCAGAAATGAGGGTAGGGATGTCTTTGGGGAGTCATAATTTAGACACATTTTCTCAGCAGTTAACTACTACCTTTGAAGCTCCTCTTCTCTTAGTGTCCATGAACCTCTTCCTCATTGATCCATTCTTCTTCTTCACATTTACTTGGAGACTATCACTAAAAGTCACTGTCGTCCAGTTGGTGACCTGCATGCATCATTCTTGATTTCACTTTCCTCTCACCACTTTTGATCATTCTGCTAGGTCAACCTCCAAAATATGGCCCAAGTCTTCCACCTCCATGTCTCTGTAACTCACTTCTATCTGCACTGCCTGACTCTTTGTCCATGATCAACACCACCCTCCTCCCTCACTGGTGAGCCTTCTGTAGCCAAACAGTGATATAAAAGCCCCAAGAACCCACTGACAGCCTCTTAGCCTTGCTCTGCTTCCAGCCATGGCTGCAGTGTACATTCCCATGATGGTTTCCAGACAACCTTTTAACTCAAGTGCACAACTTCTCAGGTGCATGGAAATGTGACTTCTGCTTTCTGCACCTGGGATTTTCTGACATCACGATGTATGACACTAGAAAGAGCATCAAGGAATGAGTGTGGGCAGCCTGGAGCACGGGATGGGGGAGTCATTAGACCCATGGCCAAAGGGGAAGGAGCAGGAGTCTGTGTGGCTTCTTTCTCCCTGTGGAGAAGCAGGTTGGAAAACCCAAAAGGTGTTCCATCCTTCTTTGATGGTCCCAGCGCGGCCAGCCCTGGTTTCCTGTGATGAAGTGTAGCTCAGTAATGCACCCTCATATTAGCTTTTTCTCTGTTTCTGTTTCACCCTTACTCCCCCTTCTTCATTGGCCTGACATTCCCAAAAGACATGGCTCAAACTTTGGACTTTGGAGGAGCTTGTTTACCTTACCTAGGAGAGGTGAGAGGTACAAACACAGCAAGTGGTTAGTGTCTGTTCTTCATAGTGGTAGGGTAAGCCTTGAAATCATCCTCCCACAAGGATGGAGAAAATATTAAATTTAACAAACACTGAGTTTCTAAAGCTACAGACTTATATTTGGACGAGATTGTCGGTGACACAGATGCCTTCAAGGCCCACCATCATTAGCCTGCTTCCTTGGTGTCGCTGTCCGCGGTTCTGAAAGTTCCCGCGTCTCTGAGGCGAACGGTTTCCTCTGGTTCCATTTACTTATCCCTTACGTAGTGTTTCCTAGGATCCACACTTTTTGTTATTTAATTTTTAAATGGGAGGTTTAAAAGCTGTTGCAGAGGAAAGAGAATCAGACCTCTCACTTCCCAATTCTCACTTCTTGTCCTTTTTGCGATTCTATCACGTTTCAAACGATTAACATTTTCTTTCTGGGAAGTTAGGGAATTGTTGAGGCCCTCACCCCCATCTACCCCCTGTTCACAGGCATCCATGCGTCTGGAAGAGAGGCTGAGGTTTGGATGGGGGAGGTGGCGTGTTCTTGGCCAATATGAATCATTGCTTGTTTCATTCATATGTTTCAGCAAAACGCTGGCTATATTCTTGCCACTTGATTGCCTGTGCTGGAAGCATCTGAGTCAATTCACTTTGCACCACACAGCCTTTGAGTCACCAGGGCTGGTTCAGAAGTATGTTCATTCACTTCTTTTCTCCTCCTTCTCCTCCACCACCACCACTATGGCCTTGGATCAAACCTTCACCTCTGAGTCACAGCAACAACTTCTGATGGGCCTCCCTGCCTCCACATTACTCATGCTAGTTGATCCTCCACACAGGTTGGAGGGCTCCCATTGTGCTTAAGTGTCAAGCCTGAACTCCCAACGTGGCTTTTCACCAGCCAGCTGTGCTTGGTCCTTCCTCCATGCCTTCATGTGTACTGTACCTCTTTTCTTTACTTCCTTCCCTCTTCTGCTTGGCAAAGTCTTCCTCAGTTACATTCCTCAGTCCACATTCCCAGTTCCAAAAACCCTTCTTCTCTGGAACCTTTACTGACCTTTTAGCCTCTCACTGGTCCATAACCCTAAACCACCTAGTTCCTCTGTCACTACTCTCAGCTCTGGGCAGTATTACAACAGCCTTGCCTTTCTAACCCAGCCTTTTCACACCTGGCCAACAAAAGACAGATGTTCAATAAGAATTTGCTGTACATGCAGCTGATTCGTAGACTTTGCTTTGTCAGATGAACTTTCCTCAGAGATCAGCCTCTCCCATTTATAGTCACCAGATGCTCTAGGACCTTGTCCTCACCTCATTGGTTCTCACTGAAACTTTCAGGAACACAGAGCAGCTGTCACTGCCTCTTATCTTCTGGCTTCCAAAAGTCTGAATCTGTGTTTGCATCACCTACCAGCCCAATGTGGGTTTCTGTCTCTGGGTATGAGAATTCCAGTTGCTTTTTAATTCTCACAGACTCATTAATTCAAGAGCTTTGACCCAGAAGTCTCTGATCAGGGAGGGTAAGATACCAGTACAGCAAAAGACCCAGAAGCTGAAAAATCCGAAGTACCCTGGTCCCTCTGCCCCTTCTGGCAGCCAGGAGCTCACATATCCCAGAATCTGTTCAAACTCAGCTGCCTGAAAGGCTCCATGAATCATATTCTGAATTGGGAAATTAATCAAATATTTACTTCATGCATAGAGAAGAAGAAAATCTCTCCCAGGTAGAAATGAGCCCTAACATCTCCCCATCTCCCTGTACATGCATGTCTGGCTCATTCATTCAGGCTTGTACAGTTCTGAGCCAGAGAGCCTGCTTCCCCTGAGGAAGAGAGAGGATGAGGTTCAGAGCCTCTGCTAAGGGTGGGAGGCACGAAAACTTCTCAGGCTCCTATAGTATGAGGGAAGGGGAGCAGTCCAAGGGTTATGACTTGGGGTTTGAGAGGGGGACTCTAGGTGAGTATAGGAGCTGAATTGTTGAGGTTGGAATGGAGGGAGAAGAAAGTGTTGCTGAGGTGGAGTGCATAGCTCCAGGAATGAGAAGAGGGGAGATGTATCCCAAATGAGGAAAAGGTGATGAGGTGGACAGGTGGATCCAGCTTGAACATGGTGGAATGGAAGGCTCTGGTTGTGGGGTGGAGTTTTAGGTACAGGTGCAGGGGGCATTCTGGGTACATGTATTGGGAATAGATTTCTAAATGTGGGGTATCTCTGGAGAGGGCAGAATTCTAGGTGTGAAAATGAGGATGGTGTATGAGGGGATTGTGCATGTGTGTCTGTGTAGCTTAGCAGGTCATTTAGACCTGGAAATAGTTGGCAGCATTGTGAAATACAGAAGGAGATGGGGGTAAGATGGAAAAGACTTAAGAGAAGCAGAGAGTGAGGCTCATGGCAGAAGTCTGCTGACTCTGAAAGGAAAAGATCACCTGGGACATTTTCCTGCCCATAATCCCCTCAATGCCCTGAACACAGCTTGGACCCTGTCAATGTTCATCAGGTAGACACCAGTGGTCTCTCAGCATATACTGTGTCCTCACTCTGGGCTAGTCGATTTTGGGGTACACAGTGATGCATTTTCAGATGTTTGAGAAATCCAGGGAATAATATGATTCCAGAGAGAGCAGCAAGTGCCCAGGCGACATTGCTGGTGGGGCTGGAGAGGCATACAGACAGCCTGCAGTCTGAGATTCCTAGAAATGGGTCACAGAGGACCAGTGGATAATGCACATGTGGGGGAGTGGCTCTCAGGCGAGGCAGGAGGAGGTGATGTCCAGCAGGTAGCAGAGAGGTCCGCTTGGCACAGCACACAGTTTGGATAAGCCTTGGAGGATTGCGAGCTTATGCATGGATGGTACCAGGTAGGCAATGTAAATGGGTGGAGAAGGCCAGGTGCAAGATGGGATTTGGGAGCCTGGGGTGGACAAAGGGAGAGAGTGCTGAGGGTATTCAAGACAAAGGACCCAAACCAAATGCTGGGTAGACCAAATGAGGTCTGGCCTATGGCCCTCCACTTGCGCCCCTGAAAGCAGCAATTGCTTTGACAGTCCAACCCAGCTGAAGTAGCAGGGAATTCTTTAATCACACAGGGGATCATCTGCCAATGACCACAAGGTCACAGATGTTTCTGGGTGGAGCATTGCTCGCCTTTCAGGTACAAGGAGCTAGGCACTGACTATACAATCGGCACATATTTTGCTTGCTAGAGGACCTCACTTCCCTCTCCAGTGGCCCTTTCCCTGAGATCCCCTTGGCAAAGCTTCCTCCAGACTGGTCTTGCTGTGTATACAGACTGTCATCTCCAGCCTGTTACAACCCTCCAACGCACATTTCAGAGCTGCCCTAGTTCTGCCTGATTCTTGCAGGTTCTGGCCCCTTGGAGTACAACCCCCTGCCCGCTACCTCCTACAGTCTCCTAATCCCTTCACCCCCCCTCTGGTGAGATGGGCAGAGAAGGGGCCCAGGCCCCCCAGCTCCCATTGTCTGTGCTCCTTGAAATGTTTAAAGGGATTAGGGGCTGGGGGCTGGGTGAGGGGCCTTTAGGGATGTGTGTTCAGTGGGCGAGAAGATGAGATTCCTCTTTCTTCCATTTCACTTGTCCAGAGGGTTGGCGAGTATGAGATAGATGGCGAGGATAAAGGGGCATCCAATTAATTCCAATTTAAACCCAATTTGGTCTCCTATATAATGAGAACAGCAGGCATGTTTTCCTAGTGGATTATCTCTCCCAGGCAGTTGTTTGTCATCACTCTTTCTCAGCACTGGGTCTTCCTGGAGCATTCTGCCTGGGCAGGACACGCAGAGCTGGAGGGCCAGGGCACAGCACTGAAGGCGGAGAATGCTGGGTTGAGATGCAGACAGGAGCAGCGACCACAGTGTCTCACACTCACCCAGCAGAGTCCTGCCCTGTGCCTCAGTGAGCTTCTGTACTTTAACAGCCACTCCTGAAGAGAGAGGAGACACTGATTGTAGATCTAGAAAGTGAGGCCATAGGGCTCAGAGGACAGTGGGAGACATGGGGACTGCTGCCTGGCCCTGGGTGTGTCATTGGTCTTTGTGTTCTTTCATTTTCTCACCTGTCAAATGGGAACAGTGATAATGGTCATCATCCTAAAAGACCCAATTAATAGTAATGTCTCAAGGACCCTACAGCCAAATGATTTCAAATGAACTCTCACAGCAGGCCTTCACCCCCTCTCCAGATTCCTCTCCACCCCCTGCCCTACCAAGGCCCTTACATGCACAGCATGAAAAGAGAAGGTTTATTCTGGCTCATGGTTTTAGAGGTTTCCGCCTATGAAAGAAGAGGGGGCAAGCTGCTTAACTCATGGCAACCCAGAAGCAAAGGAAGCAGAAGAGCCATGAAGAGGGAGGAAGAGGCTGAGGACAAGATTACGGCCTTCCGGGTTACAACCCCAGTACTCACTTCCTCTAACCAGGCTCCACCTTCTAACAGCGCACTCACCTCAGAAGTCACCAGTGTATTCATCTATTAATGAGGTCTACACTGCCATAATCCAATCACCTCTCTAAACCCCACTTCTCAACATTGCTGTTTTGTGGATCAGGCCCTCAATACATGAGTTCTGGGGTGACCTTTTCTATTTCAACCATGAGGGTTTATAAACCAGTCAGAAAACAGGACCTTGAGTGGCTTTACCTCAATCCGGCAGGGGCTCAGGAGGTTGCCAGGGGAGTTGGATATGGTCCTGAGGTTTCCAAAGCCCTCTTGGGAAAAATGAAGTCCCCCATAACTGCAGAGTGCACTTGATGGAGTTCACCTGATATCTCAGGTAGCCTCCCCACGTGCCCTTGGCAACCTGGCAGAATGGTTTCTAATCTGTGTTTTTGAGTCCTGGTGTCTTCACCCCTTTAATCGACAAGGCAGTTCCCATCCCAGGAATCTGAGGCTCAGAGAGGAAAAAGTCATTGCTAAAGGCCGACTCATTCTCTGGACACACAGAGAGATGAGAAAGCCTAGTCCTGATTCCAGCCTGGCCTGGGCCCTGTCCACACTTTGCACCTGAGGCACTGCAAGCCCCCAGCTCAGGCCCTGACTCCTGGTTTGTGGCTCTTTCCCTGTGTTCACAGGGTTCAGACCTGATCCACACAACCCAGAGCACCTCGCTCACACAATCAACCTGCCACCCTCCCCCACCCTGCCCCCCGGACCAAAGCCTTAGCCACCGGCCCCGCAGCTTCACAAATCCTCCCAGGGACGTCTGGATAATTAGAAGATTCTTCATTTACCGATGACACTTCTCATTATCCAGAATGAACACAGACTTGTTCCCTCTCCACCACCCAGGCAGGGCTGTTCCTCACAACAGGCAGGATAGATAGACCAGGGCAAGATGGTACTTCCCTCCCGCAGGCCCTGGGACAGCGGCCCTTGCCCACTGGGGGCTGAATTCCCTACACATTGGCTCTCTTCCTCCTCCTCCTCCTCCAGGGGCTGGGTCCTATCCTTGGCGGCCCCTCACATTGATCCTACACAGTTACAACTCTCTGTTTATGCCCTTTATCACACAGAGGCTCTGAGGGGTCAAACCACTTTCCCAAGGTCACCAAACTTGTGATACACATACACACAAACACACACACACACACACACACACACACACACACACACACACGGGTTCAAATAAATACAAAAGGAAAGCCAAAACACATTGATTCAGGAGCAGCCAACTCTCCCTCATAGACATGATCTTCCCCAGAGGCCTCTCCTCTAGTCAAGTCACCAGCTCGCAATGGTGTCTCTGATCTCCCCAAGATGAAGGCTCAGCCGGGGGCTCTTAAGCTAGGGTGGCCTTCATAGATACTCCCCAGGCAGCCTGCCACAGAGCCTGGGTCTCTTTCTGACCTATTATCTAGAAGCATCCTGGAGTAGCTGGAATAACTCTGTGGGACCAGAGAGTCCTGTGGTCCCCTCACCATGCTCAGCCTACCTGTGCCAAAAAAAGTGGCTTCTTCGAGCCAGCACGAGCTTCTCCAACCTCCCTGGGCAAGGCTCCTGACTACACCATGGGAGTCCTAAATCTGAGGACAGGGGACTCACCTGCCAAAACCTCTGTAAGGCTGGAAAGCTGAGGCTCTCGTCCAAAAAGCTTTTGCGTCCTGAAGGAATTGCATTAACAGCAGAGTGGTTTACTTATATATACAGCAATATATACATTAATACACACAAAGAGACTTTGTGATACTTGTGTGAACTTAACACCCAGTATGCAAGTGCAAAGATGACAAGGGAAATATAGTTAGCAGGGCATCCCTGATTCCTTATTTATTACCCCGCCAGGCACTCTTGCAAGCAGCAGTGAGAGAGCCTGCGACCCAGGCACCAGCTGAATTATGAGCCACAATTTATAAACCATTACGTGCTATGGATCCAAACCATATTTATTGCAGTATGACCACTTGGGTTTCAAAACTTGGCTTTGTACATGGGGAGGAGTCAGGGACATTAAAATGTGTTTTAGAGCTGGACTTTTCTCCAGGTTGCCCTGGTGGCAGCAGACCTAGGGGTGGGCTGACATCCACCCTGCAAATACCTTCTACATACTCTGAGGCTCCCAGCAATGCCACCCAAGAAGTGCAATCCATTTTGTTGCAGAAGGCAGAGGCAAGGACTTCATTCTGTTGTGTCTCAATTTGTAAGTGGCATGAGAAAAAAGATTGTGTCTCATGTTGTAGGGAAACAAAAAAGTCTTCATTCTATTTTTACAGATAGGATCCAAAAGAAGGGTAAAAGAAACCTCCCACTTACTCAAGTCTTACTCTTGCACCAGGCACCATGCAGAGGCACTTTCTTCATAACAATCCTGAAAAGGACTCAGCCTGTCTCCCTTATGCAGCCAGACATCAAGGCCCAGGGAGATGCACTGATTTAGGCTCAAGTGTAGCACATCACATTGTTACTGGTGTGGGCTTTGGAGCCAGAAGACTGAGGTTCCAGTGTTGTGTGTGACTAAATCTCTGAGCCTCAGTTTCCCCAAATAGGGATTGTGCAAGACAATGTGTGGACTGGAGTTTGAGCACAGTTCATACACGGTCATTATTTGGTGCGACTAGTACGGTTGATAAACCAAGATGGTGAATCCAACCAGGTTTGTGGGATTCCCCAAATTCCAGTACTTTCACCCTATCAACTTCCTGTCCAGTTGAGAGACTTCCTGAAGCCCCACAGCCAGGAAGGACACACCAGGGAGCCTAACCTCATTTTCTAAGCTTCTCTCCCCTTACAGTCATTACCCGAGCATCTCCTCCTTGGCACTTTGCAGTTGTGTGTGCTTGCATGTGTGTAGAGGAATGGGGTGGGAACCCCACCCTGCCCCTCTACAGATTCTGCAGAACCCAGTAAGGCCTGGGGTCTAATACCCAGCAAGTCTTGACCATTGTACTATCAAATAATTTGGGGTACCCTGGTACAGTTGCACAGGTTTCTCCCCTATAAACTTTCTCAGAGCCTTTACTGTGCCCTGAGGTGTCTCATGACTCTCTGAGAAGGGTATAGAGTTTGGAGTGTTTGCTAACTTATTGATCAGAGAAGCTTTTACCAAGAGGAACCCCTCAAATGAACAGGATTTGGAGAATATTCTGGTGAATGCCCCATTTCTTGGACATCAAGGTATAATCTTTTCTTCCTACATCACTTTCTTTTGACCTTGGACAGCCACTTGACCTCTCCTGACTTGTGGGCCATCTCTTGGATACATTTAGGCTAGTTGGGGAAGCAAGACAGAGGCTGCATGCAGAGAAGAAAGAGGCAGAGCCATGTGGCAGCCAAAAGATCAGTGTCTTGTGAGCAGCCAGAAAAGGACCTCTGGGTGCCATTGGCAAACATCTTTCCCTCTCTGGGCCTCAGTTTCCACCTCTGTTAGACCTGATGGTCTTGAGGAGTCTTTTAGTTCAGGGTGTGCACACTTGGGGCATCTGCTGGGCAGGAGTCTGACTTTTCCTAGATTCTGCTCTAGGCCTTCTGGCCCCACCGCAGTTCCTGCCCCAGGGGGGTGATGACAAAGGAGCCAAGAGGCAGCCCTGGCTTAATGTAGCTGAAGCAAATCAATAATTGACTCACGAGGAGACAGTACCTGTCTCTGAGGGACATAAGGAAAGGGAGGGGCTGGGCACATGGTGGAGGAGGAGAACATTCTGCTCAGACCGGGATGGGCACAGGGGCTCTGGTGGCCACATGGCTCTGCTCAAGCACCTGGGGGGGTTGGTTCCCTGGGAGCCTTCTGCCCAGTAAGACTTGGGAATGCAGCCTGGGGAATGGAGGCTGGCGCTGGCTCTCAATGAGGAGGTGCTTAGGGAATTGGGCGGAGGGCTCTGGAGTTTGCTTCTACTTTGAACCACAGGAACTAGGGTGGGCAGAACCTGGCCCTCACCCTGTGGATTCTTCAGGTTGGGTGATCCTGGCCCAGTGTCCCCAGAACATGGACTATGGAAAGCAGATGGACTTACAGGACACTTAGGGAGGCTGGGCTGAGGTGTTCAGGGTGCTGCCCGTCTTCCTGTCATTTGGGGGAGGCCTAGACCTGCTTTGGGGTCTGAAGGCCTGAACCAGCTCTGACCTTGCAGGATGAACCAGGCCCAGGTCTGTATTCCTCTGAGCCATTGAAGTATGGGGAGGAAGGGCCAGACCATGGCATTCATCAAGCGAAGATGATGAGGATCTGTGCCGGGAGTGTGACAGGGTTAGATTTCCATCATTGTGACAAATTCTTGAGATGAACAATTTATAAGGAAGAAAGGTTTCAGAGGTTTCAGTCCATGGTTGGCCTTGTCGCTTTGGGCCTGGGGCGAGGAAGCATACCATGGCAGGAGTGTCTGGTGAAGAAAGAGAGAGAAGGGTATGGGTCCCACCACCCCTTTCAAAGGCAGTCCCCATGATCCAGTTTCTTCCCCCCAGGTCCTACCTGCTAAAGGTTCCACTTTCCCCCAGTAGCACCACAGGCTGGCAACCAAACCTTTGACATATGGGCCATAGGAGGACTTTAAGAAGTAAGCCATAACAGTGGCCATGAAGGTGACAGACTGAGGACGGACATCTCCCAGGTGCAAGCAGCACACTACACTGGCTAGGCTGGAGAGCAGGTGGGAAAATCAAGACTGACCCCTCGGGTTCTGCTTTGGATGACCAGAGGCCTGGTCACCAAGTTAGCAGACTCTGGACAAGCACAAGGTATGGACACATGGGGAGGGATGGGTTGGACGTTCAAGGGACCTCCCGGTAGAGTCCACTGACCCCCAAACACCTGGGGGCCAAAGCTGAAAGAGGGCACTGAGCTGCAGGCGAGGCCTGACAGTGCGTCATGTGACAGCGGATAGGGCAACCCGGGGTGCGGAAGAGCTCACCAAGGTGGGAGCTAGAGAGGCTGATAGGGGAGAGCTCAGCTTGGAACCCTGAGGGTGAGCAGGAAGAAGGAGTGGGCAGTGTTGGCCATCCGTCTAATCAGTCCATAAATCCTGTGGCAGCCCCAGCCAAGCCTGAAGAGGTGACCAAGACACCGTTCCTTTTCCGGGCTGGCTTCCAGGATTGTTCTAACCAGGGATCAGTTCATGCGTCTTTGCCTCCCTAACTTATGTCCGTGGAGCCTCAGACCCTCGGACTTGGTGGGGTCCCCTCTTCTCACTGTCCTTGGGGGAAGACGAGGTAAAATGAGATCAGGGCAGGCGAGAATTCTTTAGTCCATGGTGTACCTGAAAGCACAGCTGTCGCCTCCCTGGTTTTACAGAGGGAGCCTTGCTGGGAGTCTGTCCTATGTCCTTTTCACCCCAATATCCTGTTCACGGGTCCTGCCTTCCTTCACAAGGGCGTGGCTGAGAAAGTGTGTGGAGCTCGGCTCCCTGAGCTGGGCTGTGGAATCTCCACAACTGCACAGGCTGGCATGGGTGGCTGAGTGCAGAGGCTCTCACGCTTCGAGGAGGAGCAGCAATTAGCTGCTATGGTGACAGCCGAGACAGGGCTGCTAAATGGGCCCATTGGAGGGCATTAGTGAACCGATGGGGTGGTGGCCTGAACTGAGACACATCCTCCTGGTGGGCAGGCTTCCTGAGCCTGGGACTGGGGCCTGGGGAGGTTGACCTGACCCATGTGAGGGAGGGCGGGCCTCAAGGTGAAATCCGCTTTAAGAGGGGGTGCCCCTCTCCTGTACCCACAGCCCTCCATAGGGTGCCCATCTGTGGTCACTCTGAGTCCACTTGCAAAGTGACGCCTGCCCAGCCAGCAGATAATGGCTTTAATGGGGTCTTGCACGGAGAGCACTTAATGCGCTTCCCAGAGCCCTGTCCGGCCATTAGCTCATTAGCTCTGTCCTCTGAGGGCCAATTCACAGATGGGGGTGGGGAAGGGGCCAAGGGAGCGACATGTTAAAGGTTAACCAGTGAGTTGATGGTAGTAGAATCCCACCAATTTCTTTATTCATAACTCAGCATGTGTGGCCTTGCCCTGGAGACTTTAAAACCACTAAAGATTGAGACTGGGTTGTAATGACCACTGTCACCCCAATGTTAGGAGTGGCACAGAGCAAGTGCCTTTCTTTTCTTGATGTTTTTGAGATAGAATTTTGCTGTGTTGTTTCAACTGGGCTTGAATTCATGGCAATCCTCCTGCCTCGGCTTCCTGAGTGCTAGGATTACAGGCGTACACCTCCATGCCTGGCTACAGGTACTTAGAAAAAGTGATTATTGAAGAAGGAGAAAAGGACCCTGTATCAGCTGTGGATCATAGGTCAGGCTCCCCAAAGCCCTCCAGCATGGGCAGTAGTCAGAATCCAGCAGGCATGGCTTGGAGTCCCGCTTCTCCTGGGCTATGTGTCACACTGAAGCACTCCATCATCTCCCAGAGCCTCGATCTCCTCGCCTGGGGAACAAGGCTGGTAACAGGACCTGTGGACAGGGTATAGTGAGGGTTAAGACACCATGTGTGGAGAGCTCGATGGAGGACTAAGTGTGTCGCTTAAGTGTGTCAGAGACAGTGGGTGGTGGTCACCTTTGCAGTCATTGTTACCCATTTATTACTCCTTTACATGGCTTCATCAGGAGTACTTGTCTGACACAAGTGTAGCTCCCAGAAGGTGACCCAGAGCTGGCCTTGCTGAGTCTTACAAACCCTGAAGGAAAGCCCAGGCCAGCTCCACAACATGTCACTTACTGCCAGCCCTGGAAAAGATCAAAACTCAAAATTTAATGTGGAGTTTCCAGTGAATGCGTGTTGCTTTTGCACCATCATAAAGTAGAGAAATCATAAAATATCAAACCGTCCTAATTCAGGGATTATGTACATCTATACCTGCCTTTTCCTTTATGCAGAGGAGTGCCCAAGTTGGCAGCTGAAACCACCATGGCCAAAACAGAACTCTTCATGACCCATTACCTCAGAACAGAGCAAAGCTTGCACCCTGTCTTCACTCAGTCCAGATACCTGGAGGAATCCAACCATCCTCCTGTCTCCATGGCTGCTGCCATGTGCCTGCCCAGGTCACTGTCGTCTTTTCTATTGACTGCTGGAATAGCTTCTTTTTTGTCCTCCATTCCCTCTCTTCACTCAGTGGCCAGAGTCCCCTTTGTAGACCCGAGTCACAGCATGTCACTCCCGTCCTTCACACCCCTGCTGGCCAGCCGTCATACTAGTTGCTTCCCCAGTCACCCAAGGATATAACCCTGCTCCCCTCACACATAGATGGACTTCTACAGAACAGAGGTCTTGACCTTCCTGTTTCCAAGAATGTCTTCTGCACCCAGTAGGCTCTAATGCATGTTGGTTGAGGCGACAAATTCTCACCCATTGCACATGTGAGAAAACTAAGTTCCAACAGAAGGCTGTCATTGGGCTCCTATCACCTGCATGGCCAACCTGTCTCCATCTAGTCCAAAGGGCTGGTGGCAGTGGCCAAGGTCTGCTTACTGAGCGAGCTAGTGAGGGTACTGGGGACAGGAAGCACAGAGCCCCTCTGCTGTGACTGCAGCCCTCCCCTCCTGGTGTCTGTCTGCCTGTGATGGATGCTTGGCTTTGGGATTTTTCCTTCTCTTCTTGTCTCTCTCTCTCTCTCTCTCTCCCCCCACTGGGTCTTTTTAGGGAGTAATTACAGCCAAAGTGGACAATCTGTCTTTTTATTTTTAGGCTTTGACGATCAGACACCAGGCCCTGGACAGCGAGTGCTGCTGAGAATAGGTGGCTGACGCCCAAGCAGGGTTTTGCTGGGGCTGGGAGGGAGCTGGCTGGTGGGTGGGGTTGGCAGTGTTGATGCAAACACCCTTGCAATGGGCTGGGGTGTGACGAGAGCCTTTCTCAGGGGCCTGGGATAGCTGAGGTCTGCTCACTTCTGCTCTGTGACCTCGGGCAGGTCTCCAGCTCAATCTGTGCCTCACTTTCTGGCCAGAAACAATGAAGAGTAGGGTTCCGTGGCCTCCACCAGCCCTGTGGTTCCAGGATAGAGGCCCTGGGCCGGGCGGGGGGGGTTTTCCTGCCATCCATCCCTTGCTGAGAGACAACAGGAAGGATGAGCTGGCCCTGAAGAGCCACCTGGATGGCTCATCCTGCTACCGATGAGTGATGGTCCTTCAGACCTTTCCTGTCCCCACTCCTTCTTCCTGTGGCCTTCATGTTTTCCTTGTTCCAAAGATATATCTGGCCCATCCTTCCTCCTAGGCTGTTCTAACCTTGCTCTTCTATTGGCTTCAGGCTCAGGGGACCAGACCACTGCCACTTGGGCTGACAAACAGGAGGCACCAGCCCCAGGCCTTCAGCCCCAGCAGACCCAGCTGTTTCCTGGGGTGCCCTGGCCACCTTCCAGTGGTCCAAACTTGTTTTCCTTGCAGGCTGCACTAGCCATCTCTCAGGGCCCATCCACATGGCTACTCATGTCCTCATTTATTTACTTAAATTCCAGGTTTAAATGGGCCCCAGGGTCAGGGGCTGGGCCATGGCATGAGGAGTGGAGCAGCCTCCTTTATGATCTGGGAAAACAGACACAATCACCAGACCCAGGCAGAGAGGTTTCAGAGAGACACAAGTGCTGTGAGGACTAAGAGAGAAGCCAGTGGAGCTCGGACATGGGTTGGGGTGGCTGCTTCTGACCTGGTTGCTGGGGACAGCCTCTTCAGAGGGCACAACTGGCTGAGATGCACACATGGGAGGAAGCACAGCTTAGGACCATGGGGCCCTGTGAATGCTGGGAGGAGTATGTACCCCTCTGCTCCTAGTGACTAGCTCTGGTGCAGGGGGCCTTGCTGGTGGTGAGGACATGTCCACGATGCATAAAGCAATTGGCCTACACTGTTCTGACCCATTTAGGGCCAAGGAAGTCTGGAGAGCTTTAAGAGAAATCTGAGCTGGAGTCCAAGACTTCACAGAGCCGAATCTTGCCCAAATGCATTGACTCCTGCAAGGAAATAGGTCTGGACCTATGAGAGTGACTCCCTCTTTTTGCTCGCTGAGGGTCTGTTTGGATTCCAAGAACCCTGAGCTGGCAGGTTGCTCATGGAGAGCTGAGCTTTGTGGATGAGGCAGGGCCTGACCCAGGCCACACAATGAGAGATGGTGGGGACGTCTAGGTCTCCCTGCCCCAGCTTAGGATGCTTCCTACTGATCCCTGCTTTCAGCAGACAAAGGCTTAGGAGCATGGAAAGGCAGGAGCTGCAAGGATTCAGCTGTCACCTCCAAGGTCAGCTGGGACATTGGGTCACTAGGACCAATGTGATGGGGAGATCCTGGGAGATGGGACAGGGCACAGTCCTGCAGCCCAGGCCTGCTGTGCCCTGAGAAGATTCCCTGATTCCCCTAGCCACTGGGATTAGTGAGAATTTATCTCTCAGGCAGGTTCTGGCCTCAGGCAGGAACCAGGTAGCTGGTGCATCAAGCAGAAGGACGTATGTAGCTTATGTGTGTTGGGGGTAGGGTGCTTGGTGTGGTGGCCTCTGGGTCCCAGTCTGGAGGGAGATGGGCAGAGGCCTGCACGAGCAGCCTGCAGATGGGGCCCACCCAGTTCTCTAGAACACTCGGGGAGGAAGGAGTTTCTGCTCATGGTAAGGTCCTCTCTGCAACACAGCAGTATAAGAACCTTTCAGTTTGGAAGACTTTTGCTGCTAGCAGCTGTCTCTCCAACAAGGTGCCTGTCCCGTGTTCTTACAAGGAGTTCCCTGGGGGCGGGGGGCAGAGAGCTTGTACACACCTGTGAGCAGGGCTGGACCGTTAGACTCCGTGAATGAGGAGGAACCCACAGTTCACATCCTGTCCTCTCCTTCCATCACACTCACTTCAGGAATCCCCTTCACAGTCTCTGACCTCTGTCCCCCAGGATGAGTCACTTGCCTCTGGTGACAAGAGAGACCTCTCTCCACAGGCAGCTGCAACCTGGTGGGAAGCGGTGACGTTGGAAGGGGCTTCCCTGGGCCTCCTTCCTCCTCTCCCAAAAGGCCTGAGTTGAGGCCCTGCCCACTAGAAGGGGAAGAGGGTCCCCACAGCCCGCCTTGTCCAGGGAGCCATCCTGGGCCACCCAACTGTCTTTTCCGGTCTCTTGTCAAGTGGATCCTGTCTCCCCAGTTAGTCAGGAATCTCACCAGGACAGAGGCCCCTCTTTGACACTGAAAGGATAAAGAGAAAGTGCTCTGAAGGGAGTGTAGCCAGTGATAAGAAAATGTCCGCTGCTATCCTAAGAAATATTGTTCTTCTCACCCCATCACCATCTGCCATGGCTGAGAATGCTCCACAGGGATCTCCCAGCCCGCTCCTCCCCCGGTCAGGCAGCAGCAGAGTTGTGGGGTCTTCACCATAGGTACCAGAATGAGCACTTAAGTGTGAGGCGCTGTTCATGCTCTCACCTTACAGATGAGTACACTGAGGCACAGAGCAGGAAAATAACTCACAGAGGTTGTGCAGCTGCAAGTGTCAGAGTCGGGGAGTCTGTGCTCCCAACCGTCCCTCTCTCACTCCCTCAGACACTCAGTGAGAAAGATTTGCCCTCTGGGGCCCCGCGTAACAAGGGAGACAGAGGTGTGTCCTCTGGACCTTCTACAGTCCTGAATACCCCAGCGCTGGCTGGGAGTTGAGATGTCCCTGGTCCCATCCTCCTGTCCCCGGCACCTAGAGTCCAAAGGCAGACTTTGGCGCACAGTGGCTTTGTCTCATGTCCCTGTCTTCCTGGGGAGGCGGGTGTGGGAGAAGGTTCAGATGAGAAGGGGCAGCCCCGCTCTGGAAACATGTCCCCTTCACAGCGACAGCACACCGCGCCTGCAGCCACTGCCCTGTCAGCGCCGTCAGCAGCCCCGGAACATGCGCACACACGCACGCACAAGCGCGCACAATATTAAAGTCATATTTTTGGTTGCTGGGAAGGCTCAGTTGTCACTTCCTCTGCCCTAGGCAACCCGCTGGTCCGGCTCCTCTTTTCCATCCCAGCCCCACTGTGGAGTGTCATCCGTTTGTATTTATATAGATAAATTGGCCTGGCTAATTAAAGTTCTCTTGCCGGAGAGTGTGGGAATTAATAAAAGAACTTGGAATGGAGCCGACTGAATGCTAGAGCGCAGGGAGCCAGAGCTGAACCCACAGCAGCAAACGAGGCCAGAGGGTCCAGCGGACATGGGAGCTGCCCCACCTCTGCCAGGGAGCCCAGGAGGTCCTTGGCCCAGGAATGAGGACAAGGTGCATCAGGATGAATTTGTGAGTTCCTTCCTTCTCCACTGTGTCTCCTGCTGGGATGCCACGTGCGCCTTCTCTTAGCCCCAGGAGGTGGCTACAGGCCAAGCAGGAGGTAGTGGGAGGAGGCTTGATTGACAGCAACCAGTAGGATGTCACTCTAAGAGACAGCCAGGGGCTGATACTCAATCATAGGCCACTGTATTTGCATCCTGGTTCTGCCACTTAGAACCGGACAACCCCGGACAAGTCACTTAAACACCGGGTGCCTCAGTTTACATCTGTAGTGGTCAAGGGTGGGGCTAGGATAGGATGAAGAAAGGACACTAAGACTGTAGCCAGGCAGGAGGGAAGGCAGAGAAGCCTTGGGCTCTGTGGGGCCCCAGGAGCACCTCCTCCTTTCTCTGACTCAACTACCACAGCTGTGTGATGGGCTGAAACTGGGATCTCCCCTCACAGGGTCATAGATGGCCTGGCATGCACAGGGGGCACTCAGAGGTGTCATGGAAACGGTTTGAAATGGACCTTTCTGGAGACAGTGAGCCCTCCTTTGCTGCTCCCCTGGTCCCTGCTTGGGCCTCAAAGATGGATTGCTGGCTCTCCAGCACGTGACCTGGTGCGACTGAGGAGAAGGACCTAGGGTCCTGGGCCTGGAGCTGCAGGCAGCAAACCCTAGCGTGAGGGCTGTGCATCCATCCCAACAGAGCAGGAGAGGCCAATGCTATTCTTAGCCAGGGTCCCATCACGTGCAGAGGAGCTCGTCATGAGTGCGTGAAGGAGGGAAGAAGGGAGGGAGGAGCTGCTGGATTTAACCCTGCACTAGCCAGGGTGCCACAGAGAACTGGAGAGGAGCCCATTGCTCCTGGGGGAGATGGCGTGGCTAGGCTGGTGGAGAAGAAAGTTGCAGTCAGACAGGCCACCTTTAGGGGATACTCGTGGTGGACACCCGCAGAAAGATGCAATAACCAAGGTCGGGGAGGCAGATCGCCCTCTGTGGAGAGAGTTGCTGAGCAGCCCCTTAGCCTGTCACTCTAGAAGGATATGAATAGAGTCCTGATGGGAATTAGGAGACCAAATCCAGTCCTGTGTCTACCACACCTATGCTGTGTGGCTGAGGAACAGCACAGGCCTTCTCTGGCCCTTGGTCTTCAAACAAAACATCATCACTCTATGAACCCTCTGCTCCTGCATTTTGTGACCTGGACACCACAGTGGGGACCCCAGCAAGGACCACATCCCTGGTTGAACTGCTGGCCGCCCAGGATCTTGCTTTTGTCCCATGTGCCCTGTGTGCACTGCCTGGCTTTGAGGAACTAGGACATGGGATAGATTTCTCTAATGGCACTGAGTGGGGTGAAGCAAGGTGGGAAGGTGAGGAGGGCACCTGGACAAGGCAAGGCAGGACTGGAGGAGCTGCAGGTGTCCCGGTTACCTGCGTGGGCAGCAAGGGACTACCTAGGAGGGCCCCATGGGCTGGGACTACCTTGCAGAAGCCAGGCATAAGCACCCCCCTGGTTTCCTGTGAGCCCGCCCTCCTGCCTGCTGCCTACACCCAGCTGGAGTCTCCTCCTCTGTGTGGGCCAGTCTCCATCCTCCATAGAGCTGTCACTCCTGGAAGCCAGGTGCCGTGTCCTCTCCCCCTTCTACCTCGGGCTGCACCCAGCAGGGACCCCTCTGGTGCAGCCGGTGCTTGCTCAGGGTTCAGCCATCCAGCAGAGACAGCTCTGAGCCAGCCTCCACTCACCAGCCCCGGTCTTGCTAGCCACTCATTTCCTTTGTCATTAATCACTCCTGGTCTCCAGCAGTGGCTTTCCCTCCCTAGCTCATTTGCCTAAAGAAATGAGTTGCTTTGCTGAGAAAAACCAAATGCTTTTCAGTCCTATTTCTTCTATTTCCTGTCTCCTCTTCCCAGGCCTTAGAGACAGAAAGGAGTCCTCTCTTTGACAGAGAGGAGGAGGCACTGGGCTGCGGGGAAAGCAGCCTCAGTTTCCCCATGTTAGTCTGGACAAGCAACTCCCAGCTGGTCCTGATGGAAGAAAGTGCCTTGGGGATCTGGTGGGGGTGAAAGGGAGAGGGTAATAAAGACAAGGCCTTCTACAGAGTAATTCCTGGAACCCTCTGAGGCTCTGTGTCCCCATCTGTAGAGTGGGGTGAGAGCGATCTTCACCTTCAGTGTTGTCAGAGAAACCACAAGGATCCTGCAAATAGAGCACTCAGTGGAGTCTGGCACCTAGGATGGGCCCCATAAATACTAGCTATTATTTATCATTGTTATTTATCTAGGACTTCTGTGGGGATTCAAGCAATTAAGAAAGGAAGCTTTCCAGGGTGGCCTTGAATTGACTTTAATTTGCTTTTCAGAGATAAACTATGTGCCAGTTCTGCTCCTTTGCTGTTGCTGGTGAGTGTGACTCAGAAGCCCTCATGGTGGTGAGAGCTAGGACTGAAGGCCACACAGCTGCCCCAAGCCATCAGAGATCCAGAGGTCGTGAGTCACGGCTGCAGAAAGGAAAGCGCCCACCGCTCCTGGGTCCACAGTCCTGCAGTCTTCCCTGTGCTTGTATTGTATTGGGTCTGGAGTCGTGCAGGGGTGGGGGCTGGATATGCCACGGGGCAGGCCACTCGACAGAGGTCCCAGTCCCCAGCTGAAAGGCTGGCGGCAGGCGCCAGTGCTGGGCTGGGATTCTGCCCTTGCACCTGTCTGCCCTGAGCCCCAGGTGTCCTTTCTACACCAACACCTGAGGCCCAGGTTGGAGTCTCTGGGAGCTCCTGCTCCAGATGCTGCAGGGTTGGGCAACGGTGAGGAAAGAGATGCAGAGGCGTTAGAAGTGGACCAGAAGATATTGGAACAGACACATTTCTGCTGAGGAGTTATGTCTTGCCTGGTCCCTGCCCATGAGGGGCTCTGAGAGCTGTGGTAAGAGCAGGACTCTGGGTCAGGGCCTCAGCCCAGGTCTTGGCTCTGTGGGACCCAGCATGCTTCCTCCTCCACTCTGCTTCTCCACTCTCCTGGCTCGAGCAGAAAGAGTTGGACTAAAGCTGCCATGTGATTTAAGATCCTGTCCAGTCGAAATGGCTGAGAAGGTACAGCAGCAGAGGTAAAGAGGAGGGGTAGCAGGTTAAGGCAGAGACAGCTGGAGAAGGTGGGCACAACCTGGCAGGCAGGTGCTCCGCCTTTTCTGCTTGTAAAATGGAGCCATTCCCCACCCTCTTCAGTGCTGTCCGGGAAAGGAATGACAACAGCCTCACCATTTTCCCCGTGGCCCTTTTCTGGCTGAAAGAGCCTACAGAACTGTCTTACACAGTGTGACAGCAGGGCTGCCACATTCAGTTGGGCAGGTCGTTCACCGTACAAGAGTGCTTGGCTAAGGGACAATGGTGCAGCTGGAATCCAGCCTCATTCTGCTCACCAAGCCGTGCTCCTCGCCTGGCGCCGGATCTGCCTGGAGCACAAAGGCACAAAGGGGGCCAGTGGTGCTGATGAGGGGGCCATCCACAGCCTTCCTCTGTCCAAACCTGTCATCCTTCAAGGGCTGTGGGGTCGGTGAGTAGTTGAGAAAGATCAATACAGCTTGGCGATAAAGAAGATGATAATGGCTGGAGGGACGGGGACGGGCTTGGGTGTCTGGCTTGGGTGTGTGTGTGGCCAGAGGATGCTGGCATCTACACCCACCCTCCTGGTCAACTCAGGTCATGGCTGGATCTGCCTCATGACTGAGCACCTCCCCGTCTCCCCTGGAACTGGAATATCATGGGAAATCTCTCTGTTTGTTGTCACAAAATAGAAATGTCTGTGCGTCCCCTTTGTCACTCTCCTCCAGTCTGTCCCCACTACACAAATCCGGGAACCCAAGAACATGCCCAGTGCAGGGCTGGGAATGTGAATGAAGCTCCAGGCTCAAAGCCCGGCTCTGCCCTGATCCACAGCTGCAGCCTGTGCCCTTTGCCCCTCACCAACCTCAGTTTCCCCATGTGCAAAGCAAGGCATTGGATGAGATCGGCGGTTGGGATCCGTGGCCACCACCCCTCTTTGTCTCTGAAGGAGCTGAGATAAAACGGAGCCTAATCCACACGGGGAGACGGGTTCTCTGCCCAAGGGCCGAGGGCACAAATTGGGCCGTCGTGTTGCATTACTTCCGCCAAGTTGGACCCCACCATCTCACCTCCGTTTGGGGACAGCCGCGGGCTGACACGCAGTGGGGGCGGGGAGCCTGGGCCCCCACCAGGCTGCCTGACTTCACCATCAAAGGCGATGGGTGAGGGAGGGGGCCTGGTCAGGGAGGATTTTTAATGACCCCAAATCCTAGCAACTCATTACGCCTCTGATAAGGCAATGGGAGCTGTCACTCCCAGATGCCGCCAAGGACTCCCCAGAGAAATTTTGCTGCCTTCTTGCTAATCTTCTTATAAACATTGTTATTTATTTTTTTCTTATTTTATCCTACATGTGTCAAGCAGCTCCTGTTAAGCCTGTGACATCTCCAGGGAAGCTGGAGGAGGTTGGCCTGTCGCTCTCCCCCTGCTACTCCCCAGTCCTGGAAGGCGTGATCACCAGAGGCCTGGGGAACTTTTTGGTACCCACAGAATCTGGGGCTGGGGCCAGGAGAGGCTGGAGCACCAGGAGCTGACTACTAGTTAGCAGATCTCAGGCTGTGCTAATTTAGGCTGATTCGGTGAGGGAAAGTTTGCAGCGCTGGTATCACATGTACCAGCCAGCTTGCTCTGGGTAGGCTCAGTTAATGCCCAACATGGCCATCACTGTACATGCCACTGATGAGACCACCCTATTCCGGCCACCACACCTAGCATCTTTCACACATTGGGTCTCCTTCATTCCCCACAAAGTCATCCCTGATGCCAGTCCCATTTATAGATGAGAAACTAGGAGGCAGGTCCCTGGTAGGAAGGGGCAGACTAGGCTTTGTGCCCTGCTGCCCAATGGCCAGCCAGTGTCAAGTTGTCCTCAGACTTTCCTCCTTTGAACCCTCCAAGAGTTTGGGGAAAGAGGCAAAGCCCAGAATCTTCTCCCTGTCTCACAGCTGGAGAAACTGGCTCAGGGAAGGCACCTGCCTGCCTAGGGCTCCACCACTGGGACTAGAACCCAGGTCTCCTGGCTCCCATGGCAGAGTGCTTTCTGGAAGTCTCAAGGTGACATTTCTAGGGTTTTGTAATGTGGTGCTGAGATCCAGGGGACTTCTGTCCTGCTGTCCCTCTGCTACAGGTGTTGGAGCAGTGTTGGTAGGGTGGGGAGACCACAGAATTTTCATAGGCACAGGAAAAATTCCAGAAGGTCTAGAAGACCCCCTCTCCTCTCTAGTCCCTGTCAATGATTCTGATAAGTCTTGTGGATCTCTCACAATGAGACAGTCATTCATCGAGGAGGCTATAAAACAATATGCAACAGGAGCCCATTCCGGTGACATAGAGTTATATTATGCAATGTATACACCAAAGATCGGGATTGCTGGAAACTTAAGAGTGGATTTGCTGTTTTCAAAATAGCCTTGACTTTTCACAATGCTCTCTTCCATTTAAAGTCAGTAATTCAATATTTTGGGCATCTTGAACCCAGAACAAGGTTTCTTAAAAATGTTTCCAGAAGAGTTCAAAGATAGCACAGAGAGTTTTCATACACCACCCCCCACTCCATTAGAATGTACAACATTGACACCTTGCACAACTTCTGATCTCCCCCACCTTTCTACTGGTGAAACCCCATGGGCTTCCATCACATCAGGGTACACACAAGGTGCCAGTCCCTGGTGATGCTGTCCTTGGTGCTTTGTTTAAGGTTTTTTTGTTTGCTCCGTTTTTTTATTGCAGCTTTACCATTTTCATGTCCCTGTAGTCTATTCTTAGAAGCAAGTTACTAAGTCTGGCCCATAGTTGAGAAGAGTGAAGTTTCACCTCTACTTCTGCATCTGTGAGTTCATGGACAGATGTGCGAACCACTGCAGTGATTAATAAATCCAAGGGAGACCCTCTGAGGCTATGCAAGTATCCTGCTTCTACTTGAGTTTCTCTCACCAGTTAGACCGTCCATCATCACATGTCGCCTGGAAGAGTTCTTACTGTGGTGCCCTAATGGCACTTTGCTATTTCGCTTGCTCCTTCTCTTTTACTTGTTGGAGTTCAATACACTTGTTATTTATTGTGCTGGTTAAATTGTTCTAGCTTTGGCCATTGGAAGCTCTTACAGTTCACCTGCTCTGTTCTGTTGACACAGTCTCCATCTTCTTTATTTTTGGACATAAGCTGATCATTGTGTTGCTCTTTCTTTCTTTTCTTTTCTTTTTTTTTGGGGGGGGTGCCACCTTACATTCTTGCACCACATGATGCTCTGAGTATATCTATCATGATCCCTCAGCCCAATCTTCGAAGCCACCATTTCTCCAAGGAGCCTGACTGTTCTTATTGGCAAACAATATTTCAAAATCATAGACTGACTACATTTTTAATACAACTTTTACACCAAAAAAAAATGTGGATCTTGCTACCTGGAAACACATTGACATCAAGTGTAATCAGGTGTTCTTATGACTTTAAGGTTGCACGCATATACATAACCACAGCTGGATCTCCACACCCCACTTGAACCTTAGCCATAGAATGGCTTTTCAAAGTCATACCAGGTTGAGGGAGGTTGCTCTGGGTTCCAGTCTATAGCACTGACATTATAGTGCTGCTCTCTACTTGGTCTCTGCTCCCAATATCCAACTTTTCATCTGCACAATCGGGATATGCAAGCCAGAGAATTTGGCATGCCTTCAAAATGTCGACAAACCATTTGGGAAATATTAAACCATGATTTAATGATTCTCCTCAGGTTTTACTCAATTATAAATTTAATATTCTTGACATTTTCCTTCACTCTTATGAAGCTTTGGAGACTCTAGAGTCTGGGGATAGAGTCCCAGAAACAAGGGTGTGATCACAAAGGAGCTAAGGCAGTAGCAGTACCTTGCCTCTCTGGCTATTTTACTACTTATAAAATGGGAACAATGCAAGCAGGTACAAGAGTGATGAAAACTGCAGTGGCTGTTCTTGTGACTTCTTACTGTTCTGTCTGAACAAAGTGTTCTGGGGCAAGATCCATGTGGACTCTGATTCAAAACCTGGATCCATTCCCTGGCACATGTGTGACTATGGGCAAGTGTGCTCAGCTCTCTGGGTCTCAGTTGTTTCATCTGTAAAATGGGTACTAGTTCCTTTCTTGAGAGGTTATCATGAGATAATCAGAGTCAAGTGCTTAGCATAGTGCCCAACAGGTACTCAATGATGATTAGTTAGTAATAGTAAAACATCAACCAGAAGGTCAGAGTTTCAATGATCAGTCAGTGGGAATGTTATAAGGACTGTGTTAGATGGATGCATTTTCCATGCACATACTTCAAGATACACATTACTGACTACAGCATATAGTCACAGAAAATTGAGCAGAAGATACAAAAGTTTCTGATATACCTATGCTCCTATACATGAAAAGCCCCCATTCTCAAATCCACTTATTACAGTCAATGACAACACTGACACATCATAATCATCCAGAGTCCATTGTCTGCATAAGGAGTTACTCTTGGTGTTACATATTCTATGGCAAATAGACAATGACATGTACTACAGTTATAGTGTCATACAGAGTATTATCCTTACCCTAAAAATCTTCTGTGCTGTGCCTATACAGCCATCCCTCTCCTGATCTTTTTACTATCTCCATGGCTTTGCCTTTTTCAGAATCTAGTACAGCTAGAATCATATGATATGTAGCCATTCATTCTGGCTGCTTTCATTTAGTAATATGCAGCTAAGTTTCCTCTGTAAAAGAGGTATGGCTGGATAGCTCATTCCTGTTTAGTGCTGAATAATATTCCATTGTCCCACTGAACCAAAGTTTATCCCTTCACTGACTGAAAAACATCTTGGGCTGCTTAGAAGTTTGGCAACTATGAATAATATCAGTATAAATATATGGAGGTTTTAGTGTGGACATAAGTTTTTAGTTCATTTGGATAAACATTAAGGAGTATAATTGCTAGATTGTATGGTATAAGTTATGTGTTTGATTTATAGAAACTGCCAACCTCTCCTCCAAAGTGGCCATATCATTTTGCATTTATGCCAGCAATAAACACAAGCTCTTGTTGCTCCACAATCCTCACCAGCATCTAGTCCTGGTGTTTGGCCATTCTAATAGAGGTATAGTGGTGTCTTATGTACTTCCATGTTCCTGAGACAAAATATCTGACACCCACAAGTTAAAAGAAGAAATGTTTATTTTAGCTCATACTTTAGAAAGGTTTCAGTTCATAGTCAGCTGTCTCCAAGGCAGGGTTGGGTGACAGAGGGGCATGGCAGAGGAGAAACAGTCCGTGGCAGAGCAGGCAGGAAGCAGCGAGCACCACCCTTTCCCTTTTATCCCATCCAGGATGTAAGCCTATTGGTTGTTCCACCCACACCCAGAGTGGGCCTTTCCTTTATCCACACCCAGAAATGTGCTGAATCAATTCAAGGACTAATTTAATTACTACATACCCTTAATCTATATTCACACACCCATGATCCAGCTACCTCCCCAAAGCCCCACCTATGAGCACAGAGGTTTGGGGCAGCATCTAGATACAAGCCATAACAAATAGTATCTAATTGTGGGTTTACTTTGCAATTCCCTAAGGGTATATGATGGTTACTTGTCATCTGTCTATCTTCTTTGGTGAGGTGCCTGTTCAAGTCTTTTGCCATTTTTAAATTGGGTCATTTGTTTTCTTATAGTTGAGTGCTAAGAGTGCTCTATATGTTTTGGATGATAATTCCTTATCAGATATGTCATTTGTGAATATTTCCCCAGGCTGTGGCTGATCTTCTTATTCTCTTAGCAGTGAGTTTTATAGGGCAAAAATTTTTAATTTAATGAAGTACTGCTTATGAATTATTTCTTTCATGGATTGTGCCTTTGATGTCATATCTAAAAAGTCCTTGCCATATCCAAGGTCATCTAGGGTTTTCCCTATGTTATCTTCTTGGAGTTTTATACTCTTGTATTTTACATTTAGGTCTATGATCTACTGTGAGTTAATTTCTTGAGGGATTTAGGGTGACTATCCATATTTATCTTTTATAGCACCATTTGTTGAAAAGACCATGTTTGCTCCATTCATACATTTTTTTCATCCTGAGATTTTCAAGAACATCCCTGAACAGAGTCTCTCACATTTCCAAATGCTCACATATCCATAGCACAATTCCAGTAGGGAAAGACCCTCTGAACTGAAGTCTGAGCCCTGATAATCAGATCCCTGAAAGGGGAGGAAATTTCATCCAGGTATTTCTTCAAAGTCAAGAATAGGCCTCCATATGGGCCAGGGCTGGAGGCAGGTGGTTCTTAGTGCATGGCAACAGAAGAATGGCCAAGTCTTTAGGCCAGAGGGAGGAGGCCCAACCAACAGGAGAGATGGCAGCCTCAGGCCTGTGTGGAGATTATGCAGAGCCCAGGGCATGCAGCCTCGTGATCAGATACATAAGCACAAGCACATTTGTATGCTCATACTTCTCCCTCCCCAGGAACATGGGCAGCTGCTTATCAGGCCATACCAGGCCTGGCCAATTAAACCCCCACTTTGCCACCTCATAGGGTTTAATTTGGGGCATCCAGGTCCTCAGTGGCCTGGGGAAGGGGAGATGGGGATTTCTGCTCCATGCAGTCAGCCCAGGAAGTCAGTGAGGAGGCGAGGTCTGAGGATACAGGGATACTTCCTCCCACCTGTGTTCAGCACCCTAGAGAGGGACCCAATTCAAGGTTTGTTCTAGAAGCCTAGGGCCTCTGCCAACAGTGAAATGGCCCCAGCCTCCCTGGGGCCTAGGCCTTCTTACGTAGGCCAGACCAGGAGGGTTGGTACAAGGTCAGCTGGAGAGTGGAGCCCCTCAGTCCCCAAGCCTCCTTTTCCTTCTCAGGGCCCAGCTCCTGACACGGCCATTTGCAGCACGTGCACCAAGAGCCAGGCACTGTGCTGGCCCCTTCCCAGCCAGGTTCTCCTTCACCCCAAGGCAAACCCAGGAGCTAGACTTGTCACTGTCTTTCAACAGACTCAAGGCCCCTTCAGGGATGAAAACAGGGTGGTCGGCACTCACTCACTCCAAGCATGCTCCAGAAACTCAGTTTCCTTGCCTGTAAAATGGAACCCATCAGATTTTCCTCACCAGGCCACTGCGAAATGGATGATGTGAGGTAATGGAAATAAAGTGGTAGTTGCCACTCAGAGCTTTCCCCAGGGAGGTGGACCTTGAGTTATTATTGCTGTCAGTGGCAGTCTGGCTCCCAACTCATGCTCCAAGTCCCCAGCCCCAGTCCCCAAGAGCCTGCAGGAGCAGACCTTTAAGATGGGCTCCCAGGCCCTCTCTGGGGTCTCCCTGTGCAGCCTGTGTGTTGAGGGTGTGCCACAGGCTGAGGGAGCGGATGGGGGAAAGACCTGTCCCTCCTGTCAGTCATATTTCTTTATGTACTTTCCTCAATGTGTGAGTGTCCAGCCCAAGAAGGCCCGGGAGCCAGGCCAAGGTCGCACAGTGAGCACCTAGCCCAGCTGGGGCTAGGAGCCATTGCTCCTGATGGTCAGTGCCTTCACGGCTGCTGCTCTGTAACCACTGACCACAAGGAGCACTTGTCTATCTGGGCTGATCCCCAGGGTGTGAAATTCATTTTCTTTGTATCTCATGGAGAATTGGGCATTTAGCCTGAATCCAACAAACCATAGCGATTACAAAAACAAGCACAGTAGTGCTGCTGGTATATGTGTAATGCAAATAGGTACTCGCTGCCTTATACCCTCATGGGCTCACACACTCAACTGCACCGAAACAGATGCTCACACTCATGCAGGCACCCTGGCTTTCACACTCACTAAATCACACTCATGGACACTTGCTGTATCTCACATTCACATACACACACTTGCTCTCACATGTAGTTTTACCTGTGCACACTCACACACTGATATAAAGTACATATCACTCTACCTCACACATTTACACACACTTACATGCTGCCTGGACCCCAGTTCCATACAGCAGTGATGCTCCCCAGGGAGCAACTAGTTCCCACTCCCCTCCCACTGCTCCCCACAGGACTTCCAAGTGCTCCACAGTCACTTCCCTCAGGAGGGTTCCATGCTTCCAAGCTCCCTGCTGCTCAGGGCCCCCACGAAGCCAACAGCAGCACACATCTCAGCTCTTAGCCTCCACCCTGTATTGGCTGAACACCAGCTGTGTAGCAAGCCTGGTGAGTCCCTGGACCTCCTCTCCTGCACCCAAGAGAGTCCTTGGGTGAAGGGCAGCTGTCACATTCTCTGTGCTTGGCGCTCAGAAGGCCTGGGTTTATGGGACCTGCTCAAATGCTCATGTGGAGTAGATGCAAACAGGCCTTCTCCAGGCAGCTGCTGGCCAGTGATCTGCCACTGACCAAGTGTGTCCCAAACCAAAGCAGCCTCAGGCCCTAGGCAGCCCTCTAAAATTGCAGTCCTAGTCACAGCAGTTTGCAAAGCCTCAGAGAGCTATCAGAGAGGCTCCCACAGTGCTGAGGGCCCTGCTTGACCCTCTCCCAGGAGAACCTGCCCAGACAAGAGCACAGCCAGCAGCGAGGGATCCTTGGGCCCAGGCCAGTCTGCCTGCCTCAGCTCAGGCAGGGATGGTGGAGAGGTGGGGGAGCGACAGCCTGGACCAGTTTAGGTTCTCTTGGAACAAATCTTGGACAGGGCAAGGAAGCAGGAAGGCAAGACATTATCACCTAGGAGCTGAGGCAGTAGCCAGACTCGGCTCTGCCCAGGTCTGGAGTCTCCTGGTTTTGGAGTCTGTTTGTCCTACCATTTCAGGAAAAACCCCTGGGTAACAATGGCTTTCAGCAGAAGGTTGTCACATGGGCAAACCAAGAAACCTGAGATTGTGTAGGGAAGAAATAGCTGGGGAGGGGAATGAACTAGGACTGATGAGCCAAGGTTATCCAGCCAGGAAGAGGGAGGGTCTCAAGGTCAAGAGAAGACAAAGGGTGACACTGGAGAGAGCAGATCTTCGCAGTGACTGGAGCAGCATGTGTGTATATGTATGTGTAAGTGCACATGTGTGTAAGTCCATATATGCAAAAGTACATATCTGTGTACACGTGTAAATGTAAAAATGTATGTGTGAGCTTGCATGTGTGTGCACACGAGTGGCATGTGTGTAGAGTTTGGGAGCATGTGTGGAGAATCATGAAGTCTGGGGCTGGCTTGCTTACGGCTGGCACACAGTGCCAGACACCCTTCTGATGTCAGGCTAGAAGGTGGCAAGGCCATCCCAGGAGGCTCAGCCCCTGGCTGCTTCCTTCTGAGGTTCACAGACTTGGACATTGCCCATCACCTGTTCCCCCTCTGTGCTGATGTCCAGATCCTCTGTCTCTGTCACTCCAGGCTCTCAGAGCTGCTGAGAGTTGGAGCTTGGGGAATGCAGGCAGGAGGGCTCTTTGCTTCTGGAGACCAGGTGAGCCTGGAGAAGCAGCTGCCACCCCTTCCTGGAAGGGTTGAGAAGCTGCCCAAGAGGACCACAGGGTTGGGGCAGGGATGCAGAAGAACCCACAATGACCATGGTGAGAGGTGAGGTGCAGAGGAGTTCCTGCATCCTGGTGGCACAAGCAGTACCTGGTCTGACCAGTGTGGCCAGGAGAGTCAGGTGACCCTGGGCAATGTCACATAGGTCCTCCAGCTTCTGGCCTGGAATAGACTTTCTGTAACTCTATTTGCTTTCCTTGACCATCTCAAACATGCCCTGCAATCCTCTGCCTCCAGGAAAGAACCCTCCCGTATTCAAGAGGTGTGTTGCTGCCCATCCTTTACATCGTGTCAAATGCCCCCTCCTTTGGGGAGCCTTCGTTGACTGCCCTGACGACTACACTCTCTACCTCTGCTGAGTCCTTGGAAGCTTCTCCCTATGGCTCATATTCTCTGTCCTTGCAAAGGGCTGCGGATGCCTGTGAGGATTGTAAACGGAACAACTCTGGGGGTGCTTGTCACACCGCACACTTGATAAACACTCTGCAGTTGTATGGTGCCTAACTTGTGCAGCTGTGCATAGCACCTGGCCCATCTCCTGCCCCTAAGGACTACTCCAAGGACCCTACAGTATTACAGAGTTTAGGAGTATTGGGCAAGCACTTTCAGCTCTCCATCTCCTGGTTTAGCACTTCGGACAAAGATGCTCCTCTTCTCAGTCTGCTCTCCATGGACAACTCTTCTCTCTCCCAGGCGCTCTTGCCCAGACCTGAGTCGTAAGTGCCATTTCTAGTCGATGACTGACTCAGGTTGATGTCCAAAGCCTCCACCTCTGCCCCAAGCTCCAGACTCACATCTCTGCCTTCTGGGAATGAAGCTCTATTTAGAGGCTGCACAGGCTTTTCAAATTCACACCCATCTCGAGGTTCCCTGCTGTGCCCCTGTTCTGCTCCTAGTCTCACTTCTCTAAACCTCGACCTTCAGGCTCCAACCCTCAGAGTGGCCCTGGATTCTTCCTTTCCCTCAGGCTGTGTAGCAGGACACCAACAGCGGTCACCTGGAAAACGGACTGCCTCCCTGTGCTCACAGCCCCCCACCCGAGGGGGCTCTGCAGCCTGGATAACTTGGGGAGCAGAAAACCTTTAGAAGCAGCAAGTGAGGCCCCTGAAGAGCCATCTCTGTGCCCAAGGCCTTCTCTTATCTGTATCGGCTCCTACCCTAACGGGTGAAGACCCCAAAGGCAAAGCTGCAGACTAGAAGTCCCAGGGAGCCCCTGAGAGGTGCACTGCCCACACTCTGCCCTCAGCTGGGCACGTCCAGATAGTCCCCAGGGCAGCCAGGCCCAGACACAGAGCCAGCCTTGACAGTCAGCCAGCCCAGCCCACAGACGCCCAGTCCACTGACCCTGCTCTTCCCCTCCCTGACAGCTATTGACGGCCGGGGCACTTGAGTTTTTCTCTTTTCTCTGTCAGTTCTTTTAATTGAAAAATATAAAGAAAACGCCTATTGATTCCCCGTAACTGATAAGATCCCCACTCCTGGGCCTTTTTAATCAAGAGCCTGAGTCTGACTGGCTTGAAGCCCAGGGGAGGAAGGGACGAGGGGAGAAACATGGCCAATCCGGGTTTTGGGGGGCTCCCCCTTCCCAAAAAGCTGAGCACAGGCATCCAGTACTGGGGTAAAAGAACAAATTAGGAGCCTTCTCCCTTCTGAGGAAGTTTGCCTAATTCCTGAAGCCTATAATTACCCCTAACATTTACACAGCCCTCTGTGTTTGCAGAGCAATTTACATTTGCAAAGCCCTTGCACATTTATTGTCTCATCTGATTGTCTTGTTTACTGCGGAGCACAGCCAGCCCAGGGCTCCTCCTCCCACCTGGGCCTGTGCCAGGGAAACAAAAGTCCTGTCCCCAGGTGCTGGGCACCATCTGGGCAGAGATGCCGTCCCATTTCATAGATGAGGACATTGAGGTTCAGAGATGTTATACATTTCCCAAGGTCACACAGCAAATGGATAGTCAGAAAATGCTCCAAGGAAGACTTCTGAGCCCTTTTAGGTGCTCTGCTCCCTAGAAATGAAGTTCTGGGATCATTTGGGTGTTTCATGGTCAGTCTGGATCATGGTCAGACTCAGAGGAGAGATTCCTAAAAGACAAGGTGATGATTATTGCAAGCAGCAAGCCAGACAATTTCCCCTACCATGAATTCTGTCAGCTCAGGCTCTGGTGGACATCAGGAAGACAAACCAGATGACCTCCAAGCCCCCTTCAGCACCAGTCCATGAGTCCCAGAGTGCCTGGAGAATGGATGCCCGTCACCTACATGAAGCCCCCCAGGCTACTTGTCTTCTTTCCAGCACACACCAAGATATGAGTCACAGAAGGTGCAGGGGAAATTGATTGCATTATCAATATTTAATATCTCCAGAGAGGTGACATCAGCAAAATTGCCTGGCTTGGCAGAGCCAAGTGGGTAGACAGTGGGACAGCCCCTTCATCTCCCTGGATGCCTCATCCCACATGGGGACAGGGGAAATTGATGGGCTCCCGAAAGGCATCTTGGCAACTGCTGCCCATGGCCCTCACCAGGATCGCCTGCACCAGCATATATGGCTACTTCTGAGGACCAAAGCTGTGGTCTCAAGCTGTTCAAGATGCCAGTGAAGTTTAGGGTGACTGGCAGTGTCGAATAGTGACCTGAACTGGTCGCATACCACATGGCTGAGAATCATCTGCCCGAAGATACACCCAGGACACCGATGCCACCAAAGCCAGAGAAAATCTTGGCAGGTGGCAGAAGTCATAAGGTAGGGAGGTAGTGCCTCCTAGCCACCCCACACCGGCCCTGCTTGGCTGGCCTCAGTCTCCTCCTTGGCAGGATGAGCTGTGGTCTCTGCCTCACAGGTTTGCTGTGAGATAGAAACGAGGTTCATTTGATATGTGCCAGGCCCAGAGCAGGCCCAGGAGGTCTTCCAGTCCACCTGTGGTCTCCAGCCCGTCACTCTGCCTCAGGGAGCTGTGGACACCCAAGGCATGACAGGGGCAGGTGAATCTTTGGGGGGCTGGGGCTACAAAAAAAGAAAGCACTGGGCATGAGGCCATGTTGTGTCTGGCTCCAGGTGCCTTTCTCCCCAGTATTTACAATGGGGAAAACTGAGGCTCAAGGAGTCTAAGAGATGTGTCCAAGCTGGTATGTAGCAGAGCCTAAATCTGAAACTGCAGTTGTTTGGCTCGGTGTCAAATTGTCCCAAATCTGGATGAGATGAGGAAACTGAGGCAGGTATGAGGCAGTCTAGGGAGTGAAACTGAGCCCATCAGCCCCAAACAGGACTCTCCATCCATACACACCCACTCCTGCCCAGCCTGACCAGCTCACCCTGAAGCCTCCACTGAGAGCAAAGTTTCCCTTCCAGACCCTGGGGCCTCAACCAATCCCATGGGCACTGTGAGGCTGGTGGGACCCAGGAAGTGGTTTCTTCTCTTAGGGACACCAAAAGGACTACTCCAAATGTGCTGTCCAATGTGGAAAACCCTTGGCTTTGTCCCTGTTGACTGCATAACTCTGGGCAACTTTTGCTCTCTGGGGCTCAGTTTCCCCATCTCCAAAGAAAAGAAGTGGGTGGGAATCATCTTTGTGTTCTCTTCCATGCTGTGGTTTCTTGGAGAGCACAGAATGACTTTCACTCCTGGAGTTTTATCCAGTGGCAGAGATTCCCAAATAAACCAGTGATGACCATGCAGTGTGTGACAAGCTAGAAGTACTACAGAGGGTTTGGAGGTCATCCAATCCAGGGGTTCACATCAGCCTGCAAGCCAGTTGAGCCTGATGAGACGGGGTATCTGCTAGAGATGAAGATGCAGGGACTTGGAGAACAAGCCCGACTCAGCCTCACAAGGAGGGACAGGGGAAGGGGAGCTGGCCCAGGGCTCACAGGGGAGAAACAGGGAACTGTTTATGGTGAGAGGCACCCAGCCATTCCAGGCCCTGAGGCGAAGGATCAGGCAGTGGGTCTGGGGTAGTTAAAGGTGGAGCTCAAAGCCAACGAAGCAACAGACAGGGAGCCGAGACCCAGTTCTGGGAAGAGGGGAGGTGTGGCTAAAGCCCATGGTGGGCTGGGTCAGACAAGTGACTCCACCTGTGTGGAGAGGATGGTACGAGTTTCCTAGGCCCTCATGATAAATTATCACAGCATGGGGTAACAGCAAGAGGTGAAATCTCCCACAGTTCAGAAGCCAGGAATCTAAAACCCAAGTGTGGGCAGGGTCTGCTCCTTCCAGAGGCTCTAGGGGAGAATTCTGCCCTGATCCCACCAGCTCCTGGGGGTTGCTGGCCATCCTATGGTCCTTGGCTTGAACTGCATTACTCCAGCCTCGGCCTCCAGCATCGCATAATGTCCCCACCCACTTCCATGTGTCTCTGTTCCATCCACATTTCCTTCTTCTTACCAGGACATTGGATCATGGCCTGGATTACATCTGCAAGACCCTATTTCCAAATAATTTAACATTGGCAGGCAGTGAGCAGGGGCGGGGCAGTGAAATTAGAGGCCCAGTGTCAGAGGTCTGGCAGGGTGGCAGCTGGGCAGAGCTGGCTTTACTCAGCCTGTCTGGGGCTCTCCCTCACAGACTTGCGAGGTTGTGGACTGCTGGCATCAGACAAAGCCAGCAGGTCTGGCTGGGATGATGGGTGGGAGCCATTCCCTGGAGCTGTCTCAGAGCCCTGGGGCCACTAGTAGCAGGGACACGGCCACCCGGCTTGTGGCTCCTGGTCAGTGGAGGAGAATCTGAGCGAAGGGCCAAGAGGGCCAGAAGAGTGCAAAGTTACTCTGCAGACCGGTGGTTCCAGTAAACCCAGTACCAGCTCTAATCCTGGCCCTTCTGGCATCCTGTAAGACCCTGAGGAGGTGGCTTTCCCACTCTGAGCCCCACCTTCCTAACATAAAACACCAGGCTGACCAAGCTGACCTCCCCAGGCCCTTGCACCTGGAGGTCTCTGGGACAGGAATGTCAGCCCCAGGGAGGCTGGGGTCTCCTTTAAACCTGACCCTGGAAATGACTGTTCCCTCTGAAAAAAGCTAAGTACTTGTCAGCTCCTCTCATGGGTAGACAGTGTCCCCTGCCTCGGCCCCAGAAACACACAGCCAAGCTCACTATTCATTTTTAGTGGGAAACTAGGGCTTTGGGTACAGACGGGGCGGGATGTGGAAGGGAGTGGGCAGGATGGGACTGGGCCTCCCCTAGGTGCTCTGGCTCTACAGCTCCTGGGCCTGGGGCCCCAAGATGGGTTCCAAATCCATGAGGTATTAAATACCCCCCATGTAGATCCTTCCTTGGGGCAGAGCCACGTGGCAGCATGGAGCACTCTGTGACAACCCACAGCCATGTCCCCACTGGTGGCAGGAGGTGGGATGGTTCTCTCTTCCCTCTGTGTCAAGCATGGCTCCACTCTACCTCCACCTTTAGGGACAGCTCCCTGCTCTGCTGATGCTCTACAGAGAGGCTGGGCCAGGGCCAGAGCCTCAAAGGCAGAAGCCCCTTGATTCTGATTCTGAAAATACAACAAACGCACAATGCCGCATTTACATCTATACAGATGCCCACCTGCCTGCCTTCACTGTCGGCCACACTCAGGTGTGTCCCTACCCAGGAGTTCCCAAGACCCTCAAGGCCCAAGGCCACAGTGCAGGCTCCCAGTGTGTACTCAAGGGTCTCATCTGTCACCCACTGCTGGAGGAGAACCTGGGATCCTCTTTGCTCAGGGAAGACACGCAGCCAAGCAGCCTCTGAGAGGCTTTGTCTCTTTGCCCTTCCTAGCCCCTTGCCCCTGTGCAGGGAACCAGGAGGACCCAACCCATCCACGGTGCCACCTTGTCCTTACTTGGGGATCCACACAGGTAGCCCTGGGCCTAGGTGCAAGTCGTTTATCTGAGGGGTAAGCCCAGGAGGCTTGTGGAAAGCATGGGGTGAGGGAGAAGGTAGCCAAGGCAGGAAGGAGCATGTTCACGAGCAGGCTCTGGCTCACTCCTGCTTGGAACCTTCCAGATGACATTTGCAAAACCAACTCCACTACTCAAGGGGCAGGGATGCCCCATATGTACCCACCTGCTCTCATTCCGCACAGTGTGAGGGCTGTCACCCCCTGGAACATCTGTCCTGCTCCCTGAAAGCCAAGCATGTGCCCTTAGCCAAAGAATTCCCTCCAGAAGAGAGACACGGGAACCATCCCCTGGAGCCAGGTGACCACAGGAAGCGGGAACTGAAGAGGGCCATCCAGTGGACTGATGGTCTTTTCCCAACCTCACCTTGACCGTGTATAAAGATTGTGGTGTAAGATCCATGTGCACTCATGTACACACACGCACGTACACACACACCACCCATTCTCCCTCCTCCCCTCACGTGGTCCTCTCTGCTCCTGACTCCTAGTTCACTTTCTGTCCTAGAGAAGCTGAGGACATGGGCTTCCACCTCTGAGAGTGGCTCGTCCACTGGGTGACAAGGGAGCTTGGCTCCCACAGCTCTAGGAGCCCTTGGCCCCTAAAGCCTACCCCTGGCGCTTGGCTCTAGGGTTCCAGTGCCTGGCTCCAGCTCAGTGTATCGACCACAATCCCAGGCTTTGAAGCTGGAGACTCCCCAGGCAGACAAAGGGTCGACTGCCAGGTGGGGGAGTCCTGGGGGTGCCAGCCCAGGTGTGTGGCGATTATCTCAGAGGCTTAATCAAGGTGCCTTGTCCCCAGCTCTGCCGGTGATGACTACACCCCACCCCTCCCGACACTTCCCCACGCTGGCTGCCAGGATGGCACCTGCTAGGCTATGGAACCCTTCTCTCCCCCAGCTGGCCTCCTTTTGTGCTATCACAAAGGGGACAAAGCAAGGACCACCTGGTGAGGGGAAGACCTCGGGGCTCCCTATTTCTCAGCTGTGACTGTGCTCCCTCGGGTACATGTTGGAGGTGGGTTGAAACTGCCTCTGATGCTAGAACTTTGTCTGAGCAGGGGTGCCATAAAGAGATGAATAGACAGAGGGATGGTGGCCCAGGGTGAGCAGCGGGATCAGAGGGGACCCATCCTGGCAGCTGTCCAAAGTTAGATGCTCCTGGATGTGGGTGCCCAAGACCAAGGCCATGCTGCTCCCTGAGCTGAGAGCTGAAACACCCTCCCCATGGACTCTGACAAGGTTTTTATTTGTCCCCAAGGCCCACGTGGGATGTGCATCGAGCCCAGCCTCACTTTTTACAGAAGCAGCTGGGGAAGAACACAGCTCAGAGAAGTTGGAGTCAGCTGTGTGCACTCTGCATGCTGAGCCTAGACCGGGCTGGGATACTGTCCCGTGCCACCTTTCTTGCTGTTCTTGCAGGATGCCCTCTGTAGTTTGGGCGTGTGGACTCAAGAAGGAGGAGGAGGTTAGCAGGAATCGGATGGACTAGCACCCGCTTGGGCCAATGTTAGACAAACCCTCAGCTCCCATTCTAATTCCCGTCCCCTTCTAAACTGTTTCTGAGACTGCCACATGGCAAGGTTGCTGACTACAACTGGTATGAGTGCTGTGGATGTATGACGCAGTGGCTCTGAACTTTTCTCTAGTAGTTGGGGTGAAAGAAAGGAAGAAATGGAGACAAAGAGAGAGAGAGAGAGGGAAGGGGAGAGAGAGAAGCTGCCAGATTGCTGCTGGGCCTCAGGTCTCCCCTGGAGAAGAGTTAGAGACCAAACAGAGAGAAGCTGGTGTCTCTGGTGGAAATGCTGAGTGCTGGAGGCCAGCCTGCTGGGCTCGTCGCCTACTGGCCATTAAGATGAGCCATGGCTTCCCCAGGACCATCATTCAGAGTTGGGGATACGGGAGAAGAGGGAACCCATTATTCACAGCTAAAGAAAGACTCATTACTTTGCACTAACCCTTGGTTGGTATTGAATATACCATCACTCCCCTCCTAACAAATGGCTTCTCAAGGGTTTAATTAACTTCTTAGCACCCATGGGCAGGCAGCCTGGCCCCCACCTCTGGGCAAAGCCTGAGTCAGCCATAGTGAAGGCCAGGGATGGTCTTCAGGAGCTGTGTCCCTGCTGGGCTGGACCAAAGAAGGGAAGGTGAAGGCCTGGAACGAGGAAGGCCATGTGGTCAATGTGCCCCCAGATTACCCAGCAAGGAGGCATGAGCAGGCCTGGAATCCAACCTTGAGCAAAGAAGCGGAACAGCCTTTTCAGAGCCTTGGCCTTACTTCCCCCTCACAAAATCACCAGCTATGAAGAACACACAGCGCAGGGCGATTCCGCAACTATTGGGTTACCTTGATGAAGACCCGTGGTGAAGCTAGCCTGTGAGTAAGTCCTTCCCAGTCCTCCTCTTCATCACACTCCTTGGCCCATCCTGTCTGTCAGACTCGCGCCATCTCAGTGAGTCCTTATACAGATCCTATGAGGCGGGTGTTTCTTCCCGATTTTCAGATAGGAAATTGAGGCTCAGAGGGATTGAGTAATTCCCCAAAGGCTATTCTGGCTCTCTGGAGAAGAGCTCATGTCTTTGGACTTAACCATTTCCCTGACTGGGAGACTGAGGACTTAGCGATGGTCACTCCGTTCACACGTAGACTCAAACTCCTGGCTGCTAATTCCACGCCCAGTGGAGGCCCTTTTGACCACATTCCATAGCCCATCATCACTGCTTCATTACCCATGGCTTGACCTTCTTTCCCTGCTGTGGGACCAGGCCCCCAACCCCCTGAGCCACATTGAGCAGGTCCGACAGACAAAGGGGGGCCCTGATCTGTCACTGTGTTGTGGCCCAGGACAACCCCACTGCTCCAGCCTCCATTTCTTCATATAAAGATGTGCCTTGCTGACATTCGTGAGAATTAAATATGTGCTCAAAAACACTTAGCCCAGGGTCTGCCACCACACAATGCATTAAATAGCAGTTTCATTAGGACAGGCCTGGAATCCCCACCTCTTCCTGCACCCTGCTATGGCAGCTCCCCTACCCAGGAGGGCTTGTCCAACACCTCCCTCAATTCAAATTGGGACAGAGAAGCCCTGAAGGACATCAGATGCCAGAAGAGAGCCCTTCCCCACCCACAGGGAGCACAGGCTGCCTCTCCGGCTGCAGGCTAATTAATTGTCAGGGGCTGACAGCAAAGAGAGGCTGTGCTTCTTGCCGGCAAGCCCAGAGCAATGATGGAATAATGGGCTCTAATGCACTGGCCTTCTCCAGGGACCTGTCTTTCATCCCCAACAAAACTAATTAATGATAGCAATAAATAAACCAAGTCAGCCCTCCCTGCCCAGAATAGGCAGGGTGCTTGGAGAAAAGCCTGTTGCTGGCTGGGTCAGAGTGCCATGGCCCAGGGTCTTCTGTGGGGTTGGAGGTGTGACTGTGATGTCACGTGAGTGGGGCAAGAGGAACCAGGCCCAAGTGAGCCACTTGATCCCAGGCTGAAAATGTGGGAGCTATGAGTCAAGCCAGTGTGTTGCCTGGGACTTTGCAGTCCTGAGATATTAAGCCCATTAAGAGCAAAAGTGTGTAGTCTATAAGCCAGGGAGAGCCACATTACCTCCTATGGCTTGAGGTGGATGGATAACACCAGGAAGATCCCAGCCCTAGCCCTCAGGTTAGTTAAGCTGTAACACAAAAAGCATGAATGTCAGGGATGCAGTTCAGTGGTAGAGCACTTGCCTAGCATTCAGCAGGCCCTTGATTTGACCCCCAGCACTGCAAAACAAACCAAAGGAACACCAAAGCCAAAACCAAAACCAAGCCCAAACTAATTAACAATAACTAAAAATTCCCCCAAACACTGTCAGTGGCTCTCAACTTTGAGCAGATATCAGAATCCCCAGATGGTTTGAGGAAGCCCAGACTATGAGCCCTGCTCTAGCCTTTCAGAGTCAGCTAGGCCCAAGAATTTGCCTTCCTACCAAGTTTCCTGGGGTTGAAGAAGCTGCTGATGGGAAACCCTATTCAGGACCAGCATTCTAACTGATGGTCAAAGATGGATTCCCATCCTGCCTCTGTGTCCATCTGGCTTGAGGTTCCTGGCTTCTCCTCTTCAGGCCTCAGTTTTCTCCCTCTATAAATTACAGTAGTGTGGGCATGTGTGAATGTGTATGGTGGGGCAGGACTTCATTGCTCTGGGGTCTGCTGTACCCTTTGAGGCAATGCAAGGTTGGCTGGCAGCATGTAACACTGGGCCATTTTACGCGGGTGTTGTGGTCCTTTTGGCTAATTGGCTCCAAGGAGAGGAACGACGAGATCACAAAAGAACCAGCACCTTCTCAGGAGCCCCCACCTCCATGTAACCACAAGTCCCAGTCAGTATGGAAAACTTTGCCCTTGATGCATCCCCCACCTCTCCTGCACACCCCCAGTAACAGACAACTCACTGTCTCCCATGGCAGGGTATCCCACCCCAAAGTCATAAAGAGTACTTTTGAGTTGTTTATTTGTTTTTACTGCAACTTCAGAATCTAACTCCTCGTGATGTACTCCCTTGGCCACCTCCTCTTGAGGCTCAGTCTCCTCATAGGTCCTGTCCAGCACTGACATAACACCTGACAAGGAGACTGGTCTCTACCACCCATTGCTAAGAAACTTGGAAAAACCACTGTGCACCTCTGAGTTCCAGTTGCCCTCTGGGATGGGTAGAGATGAGATAAGAGGTGAAAATGGAAAGCACAGTGTAAAAAGGAGAGGTTCTAATTACAATGATGTAATAACAAGGTCTTGCCTGGGTGGCGTCAAGCAGGAATCCTGTTTCCTAGCCAGCTGGTTCCTAGGTCTCTAACTGCAGGTAAGAATGTAGTATAGCTCCTACCATGGCATGAGAAGCCATGCCTTTCTATAGTCCTCTTCCCAACACCCTAAGGCCCGTGGCCAGTGCTCTGGAGCCAAAGCCAGAAGACCAGCTGTCTGCATCCTCTGTGTTCACACCCTCAATGGCTCGGGCCCTGGCTCCAGTGTCTCTAGGCAGCAGCTTAGTTTGTAAGGACCTCACAGTGACTGAGTTCAGCAGCAGGTCCTGTGGAGACTCCACCCCCTCTGCATAAAGCAAAGCCATTCAAGCAGGCAACAGAAGTGAAAGCAGACTGAGCAGGAAACATCTATTGAGTGGATGCTGGTGACTCAGAGTCACTGCAAAAGGCTGGAAATCAGTGTCCAGACCACATGTCAGATCAGTGTGAGGAGGACACTGCCACTGAGCCCAGGAGGCTACTTACTTCTCCACCTCCCAGGCTATAGATTGCCCTTCGCCACCCCTGGGGTGCTGCTGTAGACACTCACCACCCAGGGTGGCTTCTTCAAGGTCCTGCTGATGTGCAGCATGGCCCATCTAATTGGCAGGCCTCAGGCAATGGGTCTGCACCCAGGCTGCAAAGGAGGCTGGGAAGGTGAGAAGCTCGATTCTTAGCTTCTATAGCAACAGATAGGAGTGGAAAATTCTCCAGATTCAGAAAGAAGGCTCAGATGTAGGGCAGGAAAACAACCTAGTGGCCACTCCTATCCAGGGAAACTTGCCTCTTGGCACCTTTATGAGGGGGCGTGCTTTTATTTTCATCATGCCCACTGTTTTTCCAACAAGAAAGCTGAGGATGGGGAGGATGCCCACAGGCATGCAACTAGCAAGAAGCAGATGGTGTCTTCAGCTTTCCATCACTATAACAAATATCTGAGACAGCCGACTTAATAAGAGAAAAGGTTGACTCATGGTTTTGGAGGTTTTAATCCACGGTGAGTGGCTCTGTTGCTTTGGGCCAGTAGGCAGGATATCATGACAGAGAGAGTGGGAGAAAAGCTGCTCACCTCATAGCCAGGAAGCAAAAGAGAGAAAGAAGACAAGATGAGGGTCCCACAATCCCCTTTGAGGGTACATCCTTAGAGACCTGAAGATCTTCCACTAGGCCACATCTCTTAAAGGGGAAACCTCCCAGTGGCACCATTCTGGGAATTAAGATTTTTAATATGTGAGCCTTTGGGGAACATTCCAGAACCAAACTATAGCACAGACCCTGGGCTTGAACTAGTTTGTTGGGCCTTGGGCTTATGGTCCTGTAGGTCTTTACTCTTCATGTTCTGTCTTAAGCAAAAATGACTCAGCCATTGTCCTCAGGAAGCAGAGGAAGCATAAACTGTGGGGATGCACGGTTAATGGTGCCAAGGCTCAGAACCATTAAGCAGCCAAGAACTTGGGCATAGTGGAGTCAGCCATTTCCCTGGACATGGGGGAAGGGCAGGACAATGACTAAGAAGGGGTTCTTCTGCCTGAGCCCAAACTGCTCATGAGCTGTCCCTGTGCAGGTCCAGTCTGACTTCAGAGACTTGTCTGCAACAAGGATGCTGAGGGTGGAACACTGCCGATCTTCCCATAGGACCCCATAAAGCAAAGTAGAGCCAGGCCTGACAGCCAGTGCCAGCTGACCTTGTTAGCCACAGATTATGGCCACTTGGGATCCAGGACTGGCCTGGGGGTAGAATTCCCATGGATTCCAGCCCGGGTTTTCCAGTAGGATTGATCACCCAGCAGACAGCAAATGTATGTTTAAGTATCCATTCTTGAGTCTCACTCGGGGAGCAGGGCTCATTCAATGGCCCATGGAGGGACTTGGCAGTGGTGGTGTGCATATCGCCCAGGTGATTCACATGTATAGCCAGGATGGAGAACTCCTGGCCCTGGGATTCTGGATCTCACCTAGGCTGGGAGAGGCTGGAATGGGACCCTGGGCTATGCTCCCTCCACTGCTGTCTCAGGGACAGCTGACCCCAGAGATGGATGGGTGCCACCATGTGAACTTAGAGCAGGAGGCTGGAAAACAGAAATAAGTCCAAGGCACTCAGTGCTCCAAGACAGCTACCAAGAGGAACCACAGGCAGGTGGGAAAGTTCTGAAAGCCACCTCCTCCTTGGAAACCCCTGTACCTGACTCAGAGATATTGCCGCTCTCGGTACCTCTCACTCTGACTTTATGGTAACAAGAAAGTTGGGAAACTTCTCTGTTCAGACAGCATACTGCTCATGAACCTTCAGAAGCTCCTCATGGCTCTCAGAGTAGAGACCCAGTACCTTAGCCTGGTTTCCAAGCCCCTCCCAACCAAAAGCTCGCCACCCGCTACCAGTCACGTACCACTCCCTTTGCATATATGGAAAGAGCCAGGTGCCCAAGAGGGCTGCTGGCAAATTTAATGATGTGGAGGATTTAAAATGCTCAGCCCAGATCATGGTCTACAGAAAGTGTTCAGAAAGTGACAACTACTCTCATCAAGAACATCATCATCATCATCACAATCATCACTGCCATTACCCAAGTCACCGTCCCCAAGCCTACATCAGTATGGCAATTCCTCTCCTGTCTCGGGTGATAGCACAGACCCAAGACCACACATCTGGAGTAAAATTTAGATTCTGCCCCCTTCTGGGCATATGTCTTTGGCTGTGTCACCCTCTCTTTGGAGGCCTGGGCTGTCTCTGCATGCACAGAGCGTGAAGGTGCACGGAGACTTTTCTCAGCCACTCTCTGACTCGCACACTGCGCGTCACAGCCAGCTGGGAGAGAGCCTGGCCCTTAGCAGGGTCACTGTCCTCCCCTTCCACACTGCAGCTGCTGTGTGATGGCTGAGGCCTCCTTTAATCGTTGGATCAGCCTCTCGCCTGTTCTGGGGACCCACTGGGCTGAGGGCTGAGGCAAACCCCACCTGAGGCCCAGAGCCTGGGCTGTTGGCTCTGCTGCTCTTGGGTGAGAGCTCAGGCCTCTGGGCCCCTGTGCCTGGGGGAGGGATATTTACAGTTTAATAACTGGCCTATCGATTCTCATTTATATGCCGCCAATGGGGCTTTCCAAGGAAGTGAAGGCGAAAGGGCCATGTTTGTAAATAAGTCCCCAGTCAGTCGGCCCATCACTCAGCCTGCCAGCCTGGCTCTGAGCAGGAGCCGAGCAGGGTTAATACACAGCATGCTCTTTTGAGTGGAGCCCGACCTGCGGCCACAGGTCACAGCCATCCAAGGTCTATCCCTGGGCACTGGCTGGGCTCTTCAGTTAGTGCACTTCCCTGTCTATGATCACTTTTGACTGTCTCCTTAGGAGAAGGAAAGGCAGAGTTTAGTAGCCCCACTCAATAGACACTGAGACTTAGGGCCTCGCATGTGCTAGGCAACGGTGCTACCACTGAGCTAGCCCCTCCCCAGGAGACGGCACGCTTTGCGGGGATGCCTCCAGGACCGCACATTGGACAATTCTAAGTGACTCAGTTCTGCATAACAAACACAAGATGCTGCTCTCCTGGAGATGGCTGGGGCCCAAGAGATGAAGTGGAGACACCTGGCTGGGCTTCTAAGCCCCTTCCTGCATCACCTTTGCTACCAAATTGGCTAAAGCAACTAAAGGTTGGTGGGTACTACTCAAATCTACAGATAAAACAAAGAGCAAAAAGTAGAGACCTTTAATGCAGTGGTTGTACCACCCTGACCCAAGATCACTGCTTTTTCCACTGTTTTCCAGTATGCTGCCTTTTCCCTTCCACAAAACTGAACAAACAGGAAATCCTTTTGTCTTAGCCTAAGTCTGGGTGGCAGAGTGCTCTTGAGAAGCATGAGTTTGGATCCAGATGGCCCCAGAACACAGGGCTGAGATGTGAAGGTGTGGGCTTACCATGTGGAGGGAATTTCTAAGGGCTGACAAGCGATATGGCTCCTTTGAGAGGTGGTGATCTGTCACTGTGAATCTGTAAGTTCTGATAGGGTGCTGACTGCATGAGTGTAGGAGGGATTCTGCCTCCAGTGAGCCTGGATGCAGACCAAACAAGCTTCAAGCTCCCTCCCAGCTTTGAAAGTCCAGGCACTTACAAAAGAGTGGGCCAATTACTACAGATTCAAGCCAAGAAACACCTTATCCAGACCTCCTCCTGGCGCTAGGCATAGCAGGTACCAAAAGTGAGCCGAGGAGACAGCTGCTTTCTAGAAGAGAGCAAAGAGCACAAGAGGCAGCAGATGTCTCCCCCCTGGCCCCATGGACAAGAAGGGGATTGTGAGGCTGGGAGCAGAGAGCCCCAGGCAACCCCAGAGAGGCAGCCACATACTGTGACGCATGGGGACGTTGGAGACTGGGTTGGATGGGCCTTGGGCATGCACTTTCTCCTGAGCCCCAGGGCTTCATCTAGGAAAGGAGATGACACTGCTTTGAGGACAGCTGAAGGGTTAAGTAGGAGCTGGTAAAGGAGCCACCATGACACCACAGGTAAACAGCAACCGAGTCTCTGCTGACGAAAACAAGAGCTGACATAAAAATCCATGTCTCCTGTGCAAACTTCAGCTACATAATTCCTTTCTGCTTGTCCAGAGGAGGCCAGCTCAGACTTTGGGGTCTGGGTGGGAAGATATGGGGCCCTGAGGGAAGGACATGGTCAGGACAGAGAAAGGGCTCCTGGCTAGGACCTGTTCCCACCCCACTCCTCAGACCAGGGCTGACTGGAACAATCCACCAACATCTTCCCCTCCTCCAGTTCCAGCTCCAAGAAGCACCCCTCTTCTGCTGCACGAACCTCATTAATGGGGGGAGGTGGGAAGAAGGATGGAGGAGGGCTGTAGATGGCCTTTTCCACCTTCCAAAGTGTTTGGAGGTTTCCGAGATAATAATAGCAACAGAACCTGTTACTGAACAGGTCCCAGAGTTCTGCCCAAGTCTTCTGCTCAGCACAGAGGCAGAACTGCTCCTGCGGCTGTCCATCTGGCCAGCTGCCTGGCTCCCAGCTACCTGCTGATGGACCAACTGACGGCTGCAATGATGGGCTGACCCAGCAGTGGCTGACTGGCTGGCCCGGGGATCGGTGGGCCATGTCGGTGCCTGGCTAACACAGGGTTTGATTAGACACACATGGAGTGACTGAAGACTGTTCACTGACTTGCTAACTCATTGACATTGTGCCTGGCCAATGAATCGTCTGACTGATTGATGTCACACCCAGCCAACAGACTCATGGGTTGTCTGACTGAAGACTGTCTTGCTGACTAACTGGCTGATGTAGAGAATGGCTATCTGACAGGATGGTCCTGCCTGGCTGTTCTATCACAGGCTACTTGTCTCACTGACTCTCTCTCTCTCACTCCTGGTCATTCTGACTGACCGACTCACTGACTGACTGGTTCACTGACTCATATGCAGATGACTGAGCACTCTGGGCACTGATAGGCCTTTCACACCAATCCTCATGGTGATGACTGTCAGTGAGGTCGGCTCATAATAACTAACTGCCTGACAGCACTGACAGAAAACGTGACTGAGCCACTGACCGCCATACGAATAAGCCCACGTGCTGGCTGCTTGGAAGCACACAGGCCTGAGCGGAGACAGCCAGACTGACTGGCTGGCTGATAGACAAGCGGCTGCTTAGCCACCGTGCTGCTGCTGGCCGACCTGGCCATTGACAGATGGCTGACACACTGACCAAAAGCATAGCTGCTGCCTGCTGTGCCCACTGACAGCCCCACGGCCGACAGGCATCCTGACTGATGGATGGAGGTATTTTTAGGGGCCTTTTCGGTTCCTTGCTTTTTCCTGCTTATGACTCCTTCTCTCCCTGCTTGGCTTTTCCACATCACTCTCCCTTTTCATTTTACATGTTTGTGTGCGTCTGCGAGTATGTGTGTGTGTGTATCTGTGTGTGTGCTTGCGCACCTCATACATACAGCAGGACACAGAGGACACACATGAAAGGCCCAGAGTGTGAAAATAACACGGATATCCATGCACCACCCTTACATGCACAGCCTCTACCTTCTATGTAGTCCAACCGCCTGGGCAGACCGCCTGCCACAGGTGCCTGGGCCTGGGCTCCTCCCCAGGGCTACACACAGAGGTGCTCTGGAGCAGAGGTCTGGGTAGTTTTGAGAAGACCCATGCGATTCTGATGTATGGCAAGGATGAGGCATCCTGGCTAGACCCTCCCTGTGTCTTTCCTAGCCTCACCACCCGCAGTGTGGCCTGGACACATGGCATCAGCCTCTGCTGGAAGCTTGGCCAAAACACAGAGTCCTGGCCCTGCCCAAGGCCCACTGCAGGGACACCAGTGCACACCAGCATAGTCCCACCCCCCGTGCAGGGATGACCACTGTCTCCAGGTCAGCTCTTCAGCCCCTTCGCTTTCTTTACAGTGACACCACACGTGTGTACCCTGCTCTGCTTCTTTCCGTCAGTGACACCACTCTGTGCACATGCCCCTTGGCTCCACAGTGTGTTTCCTACATGTTTCCATGTGTACAACCACGATGCCTTCATTTTTCATCGCTGAATAGTATTCTAGTGTCTGGATTTACCACCAATTATCCATTCTGAAAATGGACAATGGGCTGGTTTGAATTATTAGGGTATCATGGGGAGTCTGTACATGTACATAACACATCTTTATCTTTTTGTATCTTCTTTCCCCACCCTACTTCCCTCCATCTCTTGGTCCCCTTCTCTTTTGCAACAATCCTATCTCCCTGTGTGTACATGCACTGTTTCGCTCAGTGGCCCTGTTCATGCTTCTCTGTGGGGTGGCCAGTCAGTGGGTCTCAGATCCAGGAGGATATGCAAATGTTAGTGTGTTCAGCTGTGTCAAACTGGCCCCTGCACATGCATAGAACCTTGTTTATCCTCCCTGCAGTGACAGCCTGGCTCTAAGACTGTGACCTCCTGCCTGTGCTCCCTCTGCCCACCCAGGGGGACAAGCACAAGCACAGAGAGGGTGTGACTCTACCCAGGAGGCCGGAAAAGGTGTTATAGAGAATGTAACATCCCAGGCCTTAGAGAAAAATGTCTGTCCCTTGCCCCTTCGCACATCTGGTGGCAGCTGGCAGTCTTTGGTGGTGGCCACATCACTACAACACCTGGCTGTGAGGTCTTACTGCCCTCCTTCCTTGCTGTGGAGTCTCCTTCTGCCTTACTCTTAAAAGGACATTTGTCATCGGACGTAGGGCCCACCCAGGTAATCAAAGATGACATCCATATCTCAAGACCCTTAACATAATTACATCTGCAAAGACCCTTTCTCCAAATAAGGCCACATTCATGTGCTGGGTAGGATGTGGAGATCTTTTGGAGGCCGCCATTCACCCTACTACCCCGGGCTGACCACCCACACAGCAGCTGTGGGGAGCACATTTAGTCAAAGTGTGCACATGCGCCATCGGGAATGTGGTGGGGGGGGCACATGGGGAGACAGTGAGGCTGGAGCAGAGCTGGCACAGGCAGTAGAGCCCCTGTTGGCCTGGTGGAGACATCTGGTCATTTTCTTTCTACATACTATGGAGCTCAGGCAGTTTTCAGTATGGTTACACACATCACGGACCCATGATTGGGTGGTCATGTGGAGGATGGGCCTGAGGGAGGTCAGGGCCAGTGAGAGATAGCGAGGAGCTGAACTGGCCAGTGGCTGAGGGATTCTGAAAACAAGATGCTTTAGAGATCTCTTCTGGGGCAGAGCTGTCTGTGAAGAGAGAAGGGCAGGCAGCCAGGTGCACTGTGGTTTTCTGACTTAGGGTACAGGATGGATGGGGTACCTGGGGAAGGGCAGGTAATGTCAAAAACAAGAAGAGAAACCAGTTTGCGGTGGATTGGTTTTGAGGCTCTTGAGGAATTTCCCAGTACAACTGTCCAGCCCTGTGTATATGTGAAGTTTAAGAGTAATGGTGGGAAGAAGAGTTGGAAGGGCACCATCTACATGAAGGTGATGCTTGTTAAACAGGGAAGACATCATGAAATATTAGCCTGGAGCCTGGAGGGGAGGGGTGGTAAACCCTGCTGGGAGTGCGAGTGAGGTGGTCCCAAAGTCAAGGTGCTGGCTTCAAGTGCTGGCCCCTGTGCTGACTTGCAGTATGGCTGTGGACCCTCCTGAGCCTCTGTCTCCAAAGAGGGCACCAAGCAAGAAGATATAGACGTATTTATCACCTCCCACAGGGGCTGTGTCCTACTGCCCACCTGCAGGCCACTGAAGGTCAGGGGGCCATGGGAGGGGACCCAGACCTGAGACCCAGGATGAGCTTTTTGGCAGCCATGGTCCTGCTGCTGCGGACTTCTATAAAGGAAAGCAATGAAGGAAGAGAGGAATAAGGGGAAAAGGGAAAGAAATAAGAGGAAAAAAGAAAGAGAGGGAAGATCTGGAGGTGGCTGTTGATGCCAAGAGGAGCCAGAGCCCTGGCTCCTACTCTCAAGAAGCTTCTGTTCTGATTTGGGAGCTCATGGTGCATTTGGTGGAAAGGCCCAAGCTTTGTTGCTAAGCAACAGGTGAGCAATTTAGAACAATTGTCCCTTATTTGGGGAATAGGTTCCAGAGCATCTGTGGATGCCAAAATCTGCAGAGGTTGAAGTTACTTATGGAAAACGGCATGAAATTTGCATATAACCTAAGCATATCATCCTACACAATTCAAAGCACCTTCAGATCACTGATGTGGAGTGAAAGTCAGTGCTGTGTAAACAGGTGTTATGCCATATTATTTTGGGAATAATGACAAGGAAAAAAATTCTGTACTTGTTCAATATTGAAACTATTTTTCCAAGTATTTTCTATCCAACCAAGGACAAGAAATCCATAGATAGGAAAGACTATACTCAGGAATGCAGCCATCAGTTGTTTGGCTTGGCCCACCTGAGAGGCTTTTTAGAACTTTTATTTTACTTTTAAATTATTATACAGTGCAATTAGCACACAGATCCATGAATTTTTCTAGCTTTGTTGAAGTATAGTTGGAAATTACAATGCATATATTTAAACTGTCCAAGCCAGGTGTGGTGGTGCACTCCTGTACAGCACTCGGGAGGCTGAGGCAAGAGGATCGCTATGAGTGAGACCAGCCTTTTGTTGAAGTATAGTTGGAAATTACAATGCATATATTTAAACTGTCCAAGCCAGGTGTGGTGGTGCACTCCTGTACAGCACTCGGGAGGCTGAGGCAAGAGGATCGCTATGAGTTCGAGACCAGCCTGGGCTACATAGCGAGTTCCAGGTCAGTCTCAACTACATAGTGAGACCCTGTCTCAACAATCAAACAAACAAACAATAAATAAATAAAACTGTACAACTTGATTATTTTATATATATATATATATATAACTATTTTACAAATTCTAACATATATATAGACTTGTGTGAACACCACCACAATCAGGTTACAGAACAGTTCTGTCACTTCCCAAACTCCCTCGTGTTGTCCCTTTCTAGTGACATCCCCATGACAGCCACTGATCTGCTCTCCAACATATAGTTTCATCTTTTCGACAATGTCATACAAATGAAATGATTCAGAATGTAGCCTGCTAATTCTGTCTTCTTTCACTCAATATAACCTTACAAATTGTTGCATGATGTCTGGAGTACTTGTGTCTTGTTATTGCTGACTAGTATTCCATTGTGTGGAGCTACCGGGACTTTTGTATCCATTCACCCACTGAAGGCTATTTGCATTGTCTCCAGTTTGGGGCAATTATGAATTACAGTTTCTATAGATATTTATATATATGCTTTTCTGTGAACTTTAGTTTTTATTTCTCCAGTCCCAGAAGTTGGATTGCTGGGTCAGATAGTAGTTGTCTGTCTAATTTTATAAGAAAATGCCAAATCAACTTCAGCAGTGGCTGCACGACTATGCATTCTTGCTAAAAATGTAGGAGAATTTCAACTGTTTTACAACCTTGCCATGATTTCATTTAGTTGTTATTTCTAATTATTATGTTGTTCTAATAGGTACTTTTAGTTTGCATTTCTCTAATGGCTAAAGATATTGAACATCTTTTTAGGCCCTTATCTGCTACCCTTATACCCACTTTGGGATGTGTTTGTCCATTTTTAGTTTTTAGTATTATTATTATCATTATTATTATTATTATTGTTATTACTATTGAATTTGGGAAGGGAAGTACCGAAGATTGAACCCCACAGCCTCATGCATGCTGGGTAAGTGCTTTACCCCTGAGCTACACTGACAGTTATTCCTTTTCTTTTCTTCTTCTTCATTTTGTTTGTTTGTTTGTTTTCAAGATAGTCTCACTAAATTGTCCGGGCTGGCTTCAAACTTGGAAGCTTTCTGCCTCAGCCACCTGTGTGCCTGGAATTATAGGTGTGCCCGCCCCACCCATTTATTGCTCTTTATGTATTCTGGATACCAGTCCTCTGGCATGTGTATCATGTCTCTCGGTCCATAATGTGCGTTGTCATGCTTTTCACGGTGCCATCTAAATTTTTATGGAGTCCAAGTTATTTTTTCTAGATCATGTTTTTGCTGACATGTTTAAGAGCTCTTTGGATGAATCTCAAAGGCATTATGCTGAGTGAAAGTTCCAGATGACAAGCATTTTCTCCCATAATTTTTTTTCTAAAAGAAGATTATGTTCTACATTTAGATGTGTGATTCATTTCAGTTAACTTTTTATAAAACTATGAGGTTCAGATTAAGTGTCCAATTACTCTAACATCATTTGTGGAGAAGACTATCCCTTCTCTATTAAATCATTTTCACACTTCTGTCAAAAACTTACTGGGGGCCAGGGATTTAGCTCAGTGGTGCTGCACCTGCCTGGCAAATGCAAGGTCCTGAGTTTGATTTCTTGGGTGGGGGCTGTTAGCCATATTTGGATGGGTCTATTCTAACCTCTCAAGTCTTTTTTCTTACTCTATGTACCTATCCTTTTGCCAGTAACACATTGTCTTGAATACTATAGCATTATAGCAAGACTTAAAATCAAGTAATGTGATTCCCACAATTTTATTTTTCTCTTTCAAAATAATTTTAATTATTCTAGCTCCATTGCCTTTTTTTTTTTTTTTGGTTTTTGAGACAGGGTCTCACTATGTAATTGAGACTGACTTCGAACTCACTATGTAGCCCAGGCTGGTCTCAAACTCGCAGTGATCCTCCTGCCTCAGCCTAGAGTGCTGGGATTATAGGCATGTGCCACCACGCCCGACCTCCATTGCCTTTCTATATACACTTTTAAATCAACTTGTTTATGTATATATTAAAATTATGCTAATATTTTGATAGGAGTTATATTAAATCTATTGATTCTTTTGGTCAGTATTGACATCTTTACCATATTGAGTCTTCTAACTAAAAAATAAGGTTAGATTTTGTATTTAATAAGTAACTATCCATTAGATCTTTCTTTTATTTCATCTTTTTAAAAATTTCATCATTTTTTTCAGTTTCAAGTCCTAAGAATTTTTTTTAGATTTAACCAAACTTTACATGTTTACAAGGCCTTTTTTCACACATGATTTGGTAATTTGTTTCTTTTTTTTTCTTATCAGACTTGCTAGAGGTTCATAGATTTTACTGAGTTTTTCAGGGAACTAGCTTTCTGGCTTATTAATTTCCCTATATTTTTAATTTTCATTTTAATTGATTTTTGCTATTATCTATATTGTTTCTTTGCTATTGCTTCTCCTATCCCCACTAGTTTCTTAAAGTGGAAACTTACATTATTGGTTTGAATCTTTCTTCATTTTAATCAAGGGTTTAATTCCATACATTTCCCTATGCATACTACTTTAAGCCACAAATGACAAGCACTGAAATTTCATTTTTTACTTTTTCAGAAGATTGATAATCATATGTGTGGCCATGGGTTTCTTTGGATTTATCCCATTTGAGATTAACTGGACTTTTTGGATCTGTAGATCGATATCTTTCACCAAGGTTAGAAGTTCTTAGCTATTATTTCCTCAAATTTTTTTCAGCACAACACACTTCTTCTCCATCTGAGACTCTGATTACATGAATAGGAAATTTTTAGTTGTCATCCACAATCTTCAAGGTTCTATTCATTTTTTCAATCTTCTTTCCCTCTCCATTATTCAAATTAGATAATTTCTATTCTGCTCTATCTTTAAATTCTCTGATTTTTTTTCCTGAGTACATTTAGTGTTTTTTTTAATTTAGTTACTGTGGTTTTCAGTTCTAAAATATACATTTTTTTATTCTTTATATCTTCTATTTCTATGTCTTTCAACTGGGCTGCAATTTTGTCCCGTGGGAAACATTTGGCAGTGTCTGGAGACATTTTTGGCTCTCACGACTGGCTGGGTGGGCTGTTTCTGGCAGCTGATAGGTTGAGACCAAGGCTGCTGGTGAATATCCTCCAATACATGGGACACCTATGATAAATTACCCATCTCCAAATAGTGGTGGTGCTCCTGTTGAGCGACCTGTTTTATTTCTTCAAGGAGACTTTCCATTTCTCTATGTTTCAAGAACGTCTATGTGTTTGTATAGAAACTGCCTTAACAGTCTTCATAAAATAGCTCCAACACCTGTGCTACCACAGTGTCAACACCTGTGATTTGCAATTTCCCCGATTCTTCCTATGTAGGATAATTTGGGATTGTATCCTCAATATTTTGAATATCCTGTTATAAGGCACCAGCTCCTGTTTAAATCTTGTCTTGATGGTTATTCAAATTTTTGTCTTTTCCCATCCATCTGTTTCTATTTACTTTACAGTGTCGACTAGCTACTTCATGCAGTCTGTTCAGGTTTCACTGTGTTCAGAGAGAGACATAAATGAGTGTACTTACTCTACCATGCCCAGGTCCAGGGGCTCTGCAATTCCACAAGCTCTGAAAGACATGAAAGTTTGCACTCATAATTGCAGACTTTCAGAACCATGTTAGTGTGATTGTTCCACCTCCACACTGCACAAGTATTTGGTGTTCAGCTGCCTGACTGGTAGCTGCCTCCACTGAGTTGTCCGATGTAACAGTGAGATCACCACCTCCCCAGGAAGTCAGCTTTAGTCTTGCTCCTTGTGCATTGAGCTTTGCCTTTCTACAGTTCTGGAGTTCCTAGGGCTGCCTCCTGTGGGCACCATCTGGGGCTGTAGCTGGAGGCCCCACAGCGCTTTATAGGCACAAAATCCCCTGTCGTTCCCCTGAAACTTACTGAAACCTCTTGTTTGTAACCCACATTCTTCTCAAGTGTGATTTATGCATCCATCATAGTCCAATGGGAAGGAACCTTGGAGTCAGATGCCAGACTATAGCAGCAACCATTAATTAAGCATTTACTCTGTAACGGATGTGATACTAACCATTTCTCAAAATTCTCTTCTTTCAAATTCAGAAGATCTTATAATGAATTAGGTTATATTGCATGTTTACACAAGTGTGTTGTGTGCATGCATTATGCTTCTACATAAAATGTGACATGAAGCATGTCTTTCTGCACCTTCATTTTTTTCTCTCAACAATATAAATTAGAAGCCTAGCGTGGTGGCGCATGCCTGTAATCCCAGCACTCGGGAGGCTGAGGCAGGAGGATCACTGTGAGTTTGAGACCAGCCTGAGCTACATAGTGAGTACCAGATCACTCTCAACTACATAGTGAGACCCTGCCTCAAAAAACAAAACAAAACAAAAAACAAACAATATAAATTAGTATTTTATTATAAATTATTATTCTATTTCATTATGCATAGCATATGGTTATACCATAATTTAGACAAACAGAAATACCCTCATAATTTGAAAAACAACCCTCTCTCGATGGACATTTAGATTTTCCCCAATATTCTCTTTGTTTGATTAATTTTGGGAGAAAAACCCCAGTAGTGGATTCTCAGCATCACTGAAGGAGTTGGGGCCACTAAAGTGGGGTTCTGGTGGATGAGAAATGCAGACTGTGATTCTTGGTGGAGGGAAGGCTGAGTGAGAAGGGAAAAGCCGAAAGAGGAAGAGAGGAGGGAGGGTAAGAGAAGGGGTGGAGGACTCTGTTTCGGGAGGCATTGCGATGGAGCTGGGCCAACCCCAGGACACTTGGGCGTTGTGCAGGAGTTGGGGGAGGGGATGCAGGATGGTCCAAGTCTGTTCCAAATTGTCACACTCCTCATCTCCCTGTACTTTCCTCCCCTCCATTCCTCTCTCCCTCCCGGCATGGGAAACTCAAGACAGAATTAATAAAAGCAACAGATTGCTTAGAGATGGAGAGCGAAGGATGGAGACAGTTTGGGGCCATGATATTTCCCTCATGTGCAATAATCTGGTGTTAAGATCTGGAATAAAACCCCTTTCCTGGAGCCTTTATTAATATCAACTCCTAATGCATAATTACCTGGTGGCCCTGGGACTGATGCTAGTGTCACCCTGCTCCACTTCTTTTCCCAGCCAGGACTCCTGGGCCCTGGGACTGCAGGAGGGCTGAGATACTAGAGGGGAACAAGGACCGGCTCCCAGCATGGTGCTGGGGACAGGCAGCGGCAGGAGGTGAGTTCCCTGGCTGTCTGGCCGGCCCATCTCCACCTCTGGCGCATCTGACTTCCAACTTCTTCGCCTGAGAAAAGGATGGGGCGCTACATAACCTGTCCTCTTCTCCAGTGGTGGGATGCTTGTCCCTACAGGGTAGAGCCTTAGCTCTGCTGTGGTTGTCCTTCTGTGGAGGCTGAGTGACCTTGCCAACCACTGTTCATCTCTGACCTTGGTTCCCTCAGCAGGACAATAAGGAAGTTATCTTGAGTTTTCCTCTGTTGCTTGTCCTCTGAGTCTGTGTTGGTGTCAGAAGTTCCAGCATTTTCAAAAACAGTCTGGGCAAATGAAAGACCAAGGATGGGAGTGTTCTGAGAGCCCTGGTCCCTAGGGTCCCTATATTAACTATGGAGCTATTCTGATTGCAGTCCTGGCTCCAGCAGGATATACAGAGGGAGGAAGCTCCTCATTGCTCCCTCCACCAAGCTCCCGCCTGCCACAGGGACCTTGCACCTGCTGTTTCCCTGCCTGGATTGCTGTTCCCTTCCCTCTCATTTCTTACTCTTCCTTTAGAACTCAGGACAAACATCATCTGCTTCGGGAAGCCTTCCTTGACTTCCCTATCAAAATCAGATCCATGACGCCCAATAGATCTGCTTCACGGAGATTCTGAGTAGAAAAAAGTCAATGACACAAAAAAAGGGGCTCTATTTTTCTGTAACTGAATTTAAATTTTGCCATAAGTCCCCATTCTTCCAGGAGGCTGAAATGTAATCTAAGACAATTCAAGATTCTCCTGCTCTATCTGGGTCCTTGGCCATTTGTGTGGAGGAAAGAAGGGTGGGTCCCCAATGTCTCAGTGCCAGTAGCGAGACAGACTGTCACTTAGTTGCCGGCATCCTCATGCCAGCCCCTCCCCACCCCTCACTGCATTTTCATTGGCCTGGTCCCACAGCCCTTCCAGGTCCCCTGCCACCTGCTTCCATCATGGGACAATCGCCACCCCCGGTAGAGTGTTGCCCTGTTGGGTATTTGATTAATGTCTTTGGCTCTGGGGCACCGTAAGCTCCACTCACTTGCTGCTTTGGGGTCACAATCGCATGGTTCTGGTGCTGGCACACTGTGTGTGCTGCTCTGGTTGTAGCCTGCCAGCTCGCACGCCCTGTGACCATGCCTGTCCCGGAAGTTTCTCATTTAGGTCAAGCCCTTTGCCTAGCCCAGGCTCTCCACAGCCCGCAGTGAGATGCAGCCCCATCCTCCCAGCTGAAAGCAGCCCCTCTGGGCCAGGGCCACACCACTCACATCTGCCTCAGGGATGGGCCTGAGTGTCTCCAGCAGGGCCGGGGATCAGAGGCCTGTAGTACCAGGATGAGGCCGGCTAGGCCCTCCCAGAGCCCCACTAATGGCCTGGGCTTCTGCCCATCTGCCCATGGCGAAGGGTAAGGAAATGGAGCACCCACAGGGTTCCCCATAAACCAGGCTATGTCGGTGCTCCGCCAAATTCTGGTGAGCCAATTGTGTGTACCTCTTCACCACCCCGACTCCTCAGTCTTCACCAGGACAGCAGCCGGACATCTAAGGCCCAGGAAGGGAAGGGACTCATCAGGAACACACAGGCAGCCTGGCGTGAGACCTTTAGCTTGGGTCTTTGGAGCCCTTTGCTTCAAGACCACTGTTTCAGAGCCCCTATTTGGCTCCCCTCTCTGGCCACCAGGCCAGGACACAAGCTCTCAAAGCAAGGGTCCTCTAGCTCCAAACCCATGCTGGTATCACTAGTCCTCAGCCCTGCAGCAGGCTCAGCCATGAGCTTTAGCAGCTGGACTAAAAGACAGCTCGCACTGCCCCTGGCTGGGCTGGCCTAGATCTGCAGGAAATAACTCCCTCTGGGAGAAGTCGTCCAAATGCACCACCTCTCCAAGCATAGCCTGGGCCGACCCCCACCCTGAAGGAGAGAGGTCAAAGGGGACAAAGCGCTTTCCTGCTGCCCTCAAATGCAGCCTGTTCTATCCAGGACAGGTCATGCAGGATGGAAGGTCCTATTTCCACTCTGCTTTGCCCCAGAGTCACCTAGACAGAGTTGTTCCTTTTCCCACACTGCTTTTTTCCATTGGGTTAAAGCAAGGGCTTTGGACCCAAGAACCTGAGTGACTCCTGACCCAGACACTTCCCAGCATTGTGACCTTGGGTTGGTCATCTTTTCTCTTTGATCCCCATCTACTGAAGAATGGTTTTGTGTTTTTGTTTGTTTGTTTGTTTGTTTGGTACCAGGGATAGAACTCTAGCCCTTACACTTGCAAGGCAGGCAGCAGAACCACTGAGCCAAATCCCCAGCCCCCAAAAAAAAGCCTCTTCATAGAATATTCTCTGCCCAAGTGCTCAATGCCAGACTTCCCGTCTCTATATGATGAAGAGAGTGGTGGACGCTGCCTTCAACCTGCCAGGATTCAATATTCCTTTCACAGAGGGTAATGGGGAGCCATGGAAGTTTCTAGAGCAAAAACATAGCCTCCCTGGAGTGAATCCCATCTGTTGTTACCCAATTGCCAGTCAGAGGGGATCTGAAGGGGGAAGATTCCTGTGAGCTGGGGCTCAGGGGAGACTTCCTCTGAAAGCTGGGTGCTGACACATGTCCTGACACTCCAAGGGAGCTTTGTCTACAGAGGCAAATACTATCTGCTTCTGTGCCTGGAAGAGTCGTCTCCAGTTCCAGCTTCCACACAGTGTGTCTACCAAGTGTGCAGCCAGTGGCCCATGAACCACTGAGATCCTGAGATCACAGCACAAGGGCCAGCAGTACACGGGTCAGGGCAGGAGCTCTTTCCTAGGGCCCTGGGGATTCTATGTCAGCCACCCATTGCCTCCTTTTGTTCACAGAGGATCAGAGGGGGGAAAAGTACCAAGCTGCACACTGTGTACATTTCCTGGCCAAAGCCAAGGTGCTGTGCCAGGGCTGGGCTTGGCAGGTCCCTGGTTAGCTTAGCGATTCATTTGTCAAGCCTGACTGAGGGCCACACTTTTTGTATCTGTGTCTATCTCCACCCACCTAGCTCTCCGTCTGCCCCACTGAAAGTCCCCATTGCGCTGGAGGGGCTGCTATGAGCATCAGACAGGAGAATGGATGCAAACTGCTCAGCCCCGTCCCTGCGTGTGGCTGACTGTCACTGTGCGTGTAGCACAGAGCGTCCCAGAGAGCACCTCAGTGGGATGTGGGGTTGGGGAAGAGCCTCCCTCTCAGAGCCCCAGTTTCCCTGCCTGCAGAGCTGCCCTCCAGGATGTGTAGCTCCAAGACGCCAGGCAGCGATTTCTGCACAGGAAGAAGGACGGCGGACAGGCCTGTGAACATGATCTCCTCTCCCTTGAGGGAGGAAGCTCCCGCCAGTGCGGCTGGTGATTAATAGGCTCTGAGCACCCCAACCCCTGTCAGGGACATCAAGGTAAGTGCCCTGTGCAGGCTGCGGCTCTGTGGATGAATAAATAATAGCAGCAGCACAGTAATGGGATCCGGGGAGGCCTCTCAGGATAATGGAGCCACAGACGTGGCGTCAGAGCCCCAGGGACCTGAGCGCCCAAAAAGCTGCCAGAGTGGCGGCAGGAACACGGACGTGGGCACATCCCAGCCAACATCCGCCTACTGACCGTGGTGACGGTGAACCCAGGAGGGGTGACTTTGCAGCAGGGTGGTCCCTATTGAAGTGATGAACACAGGCTTTGGAGTCATACAGACTTGCTGCCGCTTGGCTTGGCCGAACCTCAGGTCCCACATCTGCATGTGGACATGATAATCACCATCTACGGTGCTAAAGAGAGGACAGGAGAGCCAGAGTACCTAGTTCTGGTGCAGATTGTCCTTAAAGTGATTTCACTCCTACTGCTGTGCAAATTCTTTTAGGGTCTCACTATGTAGTTCAGACTGGCCTTGAATCCACAGTACTCCTCCTGCCTCTGCCTCCCAAATCCTGGGATTATGGCTATGTGCCACCATGCCCAGCTACTGAATTCTTAACTCAGGTCAGCCCTGGGGACCGAGCAGGACAGGGATGGTACCTATCTGTGAGGTGAGAGAGTGGCAGCTCTTTAAAGCCTCCCCCCACAAAAGCCCAACTCTCTCCCTGGCCATGTTTACCCTACACTGACTTGTTTCTTCTTTGTGTACAGCAGTGTTCCAGGCTCTCAAATGACACCCATGTGTCAGTTTATGTCCCAGAAGATCCCAGAGTCCAGAGGGAGGAGCAGGCAAGAAAAACAGTGGGTCTCAAAATAAACTCCAAAATGAGATGCCACCAGAATGGTGCCATGAAAAAGTTGACAACACCACGTGTCATCCGGGACATGGGCCAGCTGAAACTTTCATGCTTGCCTGGTAACGGAGTTAAATGGCCCAGTCATTTCAGAAAAGGCCTAACAATTTCTAATGAGTCTAAACATGGGACTGTTCTTGACCAAGCTGTTCTCCTAGATGTCAACCCCAAGAGAAATGAAAATGTGTGTTCTCACAGCCGTGTACACAGATGTATGCCATAGTGACCATTTACAGTCACAAAACCTGAGGGGACTCCAGTCATTTGCGGTAGAAAGTAGAATGGAGGTTACTTTCTTGAGTCACATTGGGGTAAGTGACACTGCCTGCCAAAGGCAGGAGGGAACTTTCTGGGGTAATAGTGATGTTTTGTATCTTGACTATGGTGGTGCTTACAGGAGTATATACATTGGTCAAAACTCACAGCACTAGGGCCAGAGATGTAACTCAGTGGTGTTGCACCTGCCTGGCAAGCACAAGGTCCTCAGTTCAATCCTATATATACATATATATATATATATATACATATATATGTATATACACATATATATGTATATGTATATATACAGAGAGGGAGAGATAGATCATAGCTCTATACTTTTTCTGGGTGCATTCTATTGTATATAAATTGTGCTTTGATAAAGTTGATAAAAAACAAATAAAATCCCAATGCAAGCACCCAAAAGAAAACAAGTAATTAGGTTAAACCACACAGGTGCTAGGCTGGCTCAGCTGTGTGCCTGGGGTCTGGGCCCTCCCTGAGTGCTGGTGGGGCCCGGGTCCTCCCTCCTGGACAGGACTCCTGTCCAGACCTCTCCAAGGCCTTCCTCTAGTTGAAGGTCAGCTCAGGGCCACACATCTTCTTCCTGGGAATTAGAAAAAGCTACTTTTGAGATGAAGTCTTAGCCCGACAGGATGCTAATGCCACTGTGAAGAAAAGGTCCCTTCCTCCAAGCTGACAGTAGCTATCAGGCCAAGGACTGGATTTCAGATTCGTGTGGCCCTCAGCCTGTGTGAAGGGCAGCCTTCAGACTGAGAACTTCATCTTGGGAACTGCCCTGCCTGACCTTGACAAAGTCCCTGTTCCTCTCTGGGCCTCGTTTTCTCCTTTTGCCAAATAGAACCAAAGAGTTGTGGAGATCTAATGCAGTGAGAAAAGGGAAGTTGCTTTAAGGCATATGACAGGCTTGACAGTGCTGCTTTCTCCCCAGCCCACTGGATGGATGCGTGAACCAATGGTTGGGTGAGTGGATGAATGGGTAGTCAGATGATGGCTGGACAGATGCATAGATGGAAAGATGGAGAGATGGTTGAACTGATCGATGAATGGCAAGGGAATCTCTAAATGCCAGTTATGTTCTTTGTTCTCTCTGGAGCAATGAAAGGCAAAGTGATTTGGGGCCCACATACTGGCGTTTTCTGACTTCCCTTTTGTTTCCCCAGCCATCTCCAACTGTGTCCATCCTCCACTCCTAGTGATTTGGACCCCACTTCCAGGAGCAGACCTCCTCCTCCGGCTGGTGGAGTTGGTTCCTCCCCTGCCCCTCCCTCATTGGGGTGGAGAGCCCCAGTCAGCAGCTTCCCTTTCAGGGAGACCTGATCTATAACGAGATAACTGACTGTTCTCATCTCTTAGTCTTCTTGATAAAGGCATAGACAGAGATGAGACAATTAAAAGGCGGGTTCCCAGCCGCTCTGGAGAGATTCAATGAATATTAACAGACTTCCAGCTGCCGTCTGGCTAAGGCCTTGGGAACAGACAGCTCCAAAAAAGCTTAAGGGGCCCAGTGGGATGACTTAATTTTCAGGAGAACAATGGCCAGTGGAGAGTGGGAGGCCAGCCCTCCCCTCACCAGCATGACCATCGAGAATCTCCTTCAGGAGAGGCTGCAGTCCTGCAGCTCGACCAGTTCTGTCCCACTGCAGGCCATGACAGGAAACACATCTCAGCTGGGGCCCTGCATGGGCTCCGTGGCTTCAGATACACTTGTGAGCCTCCCTTAGTCTCTGTTTCTTCATGTGTGACCCTCACAGGTCACCTTACCTGAGCACAGGTGAATCCCTGCCGGACAGGAGGAAGTGGTAGAGGCTGCAGAAAAGGCTGAGACCAATGTGCTCAGGATTACTGGGCCTCTTGGTGCCTGGGAGATGAAGGTGAGGAAAAGAGGTACATCACACACACACACACACACACACACACACACACACACACACACACACACACACACTAAGCCTTTACCTACCTATGCTCTCAGGCCCACAGCAAATGACCAAAACCCAGGAACTCAGCCAGAAGAGTTTGCACCTGCTTTTAACCAGTCTGGCTTCTGGTTCTCAGCTCTACAGATGTACCAAGGGGCACAGCATCTTGGCCAGGAGTCAGGACCTGGTCGTCTCCGCCTACAGGGCTATCATCCTATGGAGTCTGTGTACATGTGCTGTCCCTAGGAAGTTCTTAAGCTTGCAGCTTAGGTGTGATCTTTCTGTGCCATCTCCCATGGTTGATGGGGCCCTAGCCCACTGACACTTGGGACTTTCCTTTGTTGTCCCTGCTCTGGGAACCAGTGTGTCCCCTCAGGGACATTTGGGAGCTGTCCCCTGCACCTAGTGCAGAGCCTGTACATCATAAGTGAGGAGGAAATACTCACTGAATACAGTTGAGCTACTCTTCACTGCTGCAGCCCAACCTCCCAGCTGCCAAAGGCAGAGTGGGGTCTCCCACTATGGTGGGGAGCAGCAGTCAGAAATGCCCAGACTGGCTGTGGGCATCCAGCTGGCAGCAAGCAAGTTCAGTCTTAACTGAGCTGAGGCCAGCTACCCCGTCCCCCATCAGTGGGGCGCTTACTAGAAACGCAGAGACGAGAACCAGAGAGGATGGTTGTGGGGTGGAGAGGGATGGAGAGGTCAGGGGAACTGAGCTGCCATGGGTGGTGGTGAGGACACATGGGTGGGGAGGGGACAAGGACAGGCCACAGCTCTGTCCCAAGCTGGCACTTGGCTGGAGCTCCAAGAGGCATCCAGAACCACAGAGAGGGCTCCAGCCTCATCCACCCCAGTCCTGCCCTAGGCTAGGCCTGTCACCTGGGGGGCATCTGGCCTTGCCTCTCACAAACCGCTAGAGCCTTCTTCCTGTCCCTTCTTCATCTCCTGGGCTGAAGCCCTGACACTCAGCCTGGGCCTGCAGCACTGATTAAAGGGCACCATTCTGAGTCAAGTCCTGAGTCCCAGACCTTCTGCCTGGCTGCAGTGAGTGGAGAACTAGCCTGCTTACAGGGCCTGTGCAAACAAGCCACATCAGACCGCAGCCCCACACCACGTGTTGGGCAGACCTGAGACTATGCTGGCCCAGAAGGCAGAAGGCAATGTGCAGAAGAGCTCGACCTAGCCCAGTCTGTGGACCCCCATGCCAGAGCTCTCCTCACGGGACCTCCACTGCCATGTGACCTGCCACTCTCAGAGCCTCAGCTTCTCCGTGCACAGGAAGATTCCTAAAGGAGCATTTGCTTCAATCCCCTACCTGTCACCTGAGAGCCTACAGGTGTTAGTAGGGGCACTGGTTCTGGGCTGGTGCAGAGCACAGGGAAAGACAGGAGTGGGGGTTCACTAATATCACATCTTGGGCACCAGCCTTCCTGGGCTAGCTGGCCCCATGGGCTTGCTGGGATGGGTCTGGGGGGAGGGTGGCCTAGGCCAGTGGGCACATGGCAAATGGGCAGCAGAGCACTCTGAGCTCTTGGCTCAAAGAGAAGGAGGCCTGTCCACCTGCTGGCTTTAACAGAGCGCAGAGAGACATCTTCTTATGCCTCTCATTGACCTTCCCAGGTATGGTGGGGACAGCTGGGGAAGTAGATGGACCTTGTCAAAGGAAATGAGGTCCAACTATAACAGGGGCTCTATCCAGAGCTGCCAGGCAGAAAAAGGGTGCCCTCTCTGTGGTCCTCTGGCTGGGGGCACAGGACTGCCATCTCCAAGCCCTGCCCCAAGGGGACTGCCCTGCTTACGCCTTATCTGGCTTTCAGATGCAAAAACACTGCAAGTAGGACAGGTTTTGCTCTCTGGGGGCACAAAAGGAACAGCACCAGCTCAAGGCCACATGGCAGTCAATGGCAGAGGCAGACAAAGGGTGACCAGGCCCCTCCTGTGAGGACTTGTCTGTCCCCACATGAGGCAGCAGAGGCCTGGAGCAGAGAACCACTGGCTCTGAAGCCAGTTGGGTGGGGTAAATTGTAGCAGCCTGACCTCCCCAAAGGACATTTCTGGAGAATGGCTGTGTCCTCGAACTGTCCTCCAAGCAAAGGTGGGAGCTAGGGATGGATGCCAATGAGGCAGACAGGCCCACAGGAAGTTCTCGGGACCACCAGCAGAACCTGAGTGAGAGGGATGGAAAACATGGTAGCAACAATAGCAGGAGGTTCTCACACACAGAAGCCTTGCCAGGGACACAATCATGTGAGCAGCAGAAGGTCCTCAGGGTCCCTCTGTCTAGGGGCATGCGGCCTTGCCCTTGGCTTTATGCCATTAAGTCTCAGACCTATGACCTTTGCCACTGAAGAAATTTCACAAGGTGTGATCATGGGTTAAGAGTTACCTGGACATTAGATCTGTTATAAAAGCCAACTGGCATTGTGTCTTGGATGCATGTCTGTGCCACCCGATGCCCTGTGCTGCCTCAGAGCACTGCACAGCATGCCCATGGCAAGAAGGTCCTCACCTAATGTGTCCCCTTGACCTTGGACTTCCCAGCCTCTAGAACTGTAAAAAATAATTTTATTTTTTTATGGATTATCCACCTGGGATATTCAGTTATAACAACAGAATATGGGCAAGGAGAGATGCCCCTAAGAGCATCAGGGGCCAAGCAGAGTAGAGCCCCAAGCACAGGCAAACCACAGAGTCCCCTCTAGTGCAATGCCCAGTGAGGCCATCACTCCTGAGAGTGTAGCTGCAGCCTGGGACAGCCACAGGTGTGTGATCCCAAGCCAGGAAAGCTTTCCTATGGGCCATGCCCAGCAAAGTCATGGAGGCTGGCAAGGCCGCTAGAGCCTTGGGGGCCCAATCACCACCCTAGTGTGTCTCGGGTGCAGCATCAAGTCAAAGAAGATTACTCTCGAGCTGTAAGTGGACTCGACACCAGTTACTCCCTTTCCCTTCCTATTTCTCCCCTTGGAATGGGAATGCCTATCCCCCACCAGTCCCACCACTGAGTTTCGTGAGCATTTACCGTGTTTGACGGTAAACACAGGTTCATAGCTGGAGGGAAAGTTGTCTCAGGAGGGTTGTGCTTTCAGTTTCATTCATATACAAGGTAGGTGATGCTCAGATGAGACTCTGGACTTTGGATTTCTTGAGTTAAGACATGAATTCTGGAAGACCAGAGACAGAAGATAAGATCAGAATGTTTGTGTCCCCCACCTCTGGATTCATACGTTGAAAATGACCAATCTGAGCTTTGCCTCTGTGTGGTGAAGCAGACAATGGCACTGGACACCTCAGTTTTCTCTGCCACATCTTTTCTTCCTGTGAGAGGCCGAGCAGAGGGTCCGACCCCAGTCCTGGGGACAGTGTGGGTGGGAGAGTGAAATCCATGAGGCACGGGCCCTAGTCTGCTTTGAAAGATGCTCCCCCTGTGTAGCCATAGCAAATGGATGGAGCCTGGCCAGGAGACCCTAGTGTGGCCTGCACTTGCTCCTCGTGTTCGTAGCGATTAGCGCCCCGCACTAAGCGACATCAACAAGTAGGCGGTGCCAGTGGACTGGGCTGTTAGGACAGTTTTGTGCCCTCCTGAGCACTGCAGCTCCTTGGGCCAGGGGTCCGTTATCTCCTCCTGGGCCTCAGGGGAGTAACTGAGCAGAGAGGTACAGCAGTGATTAATACGCTCTGAGCACCACTTGTTCACTCATCCATCCAGTGGGCAGGCCAGGGCCCCTTGGATGCACCCAAAAAGTCCACAACACAGCAGTGAACAGGCAATTCTAGTGCAAAGGCATCCTTACCCCAGAAAGCAGGCAACCTGATTTTTGTCCTAGAGGTAAAGCAAGTGTCCTCCCAGCATCCCTCCCTCCTGGGAACCCCCAGTAAGCAGAGGCAGAGCACACTCCCTCCCGCAGGACCCCTGCTAAAAGTCCACTTTCCCAGGACACTTGGAACCAGGCGACCATTTGTCCCTGAGGCTTCATGGAGTGTGGGTCTCAGAAGTAGATCAACTTGGGTACTAAGGCTGAGCTCGAGTAACCTCGAGCAAATTATTGCGCCTGCTGGAGCTGTTTCTCAGCTATGGGATGGGGATGAACAGCGTTATCTCACACCAGAGAGCTCGGGTATAAACATTGGCTGGCATGTAATAGACACTCAATAGATGATGGTTGTTGTTATTATTGTACCAGGATAGACATAGAAGACAGGGCATTCTGCTATCCACACAGGCGCCCACTCTCTAGGCCCAAGGTGCTGTTGGTTGTGGGGCCTGGGTCCCACAGGCCTCCTTGAATTCCCACCACCTACTCCAGCCCTCCTACCTCCACCAATATCAGAGGAAATGGGAATCTTCACAGAAGAGGGGAATTTTCCCTCCTGGATGCCAAAGATGATGAACAACACAGACAAACATTGAATTAAATGGGAGCTTGATGGTTTTGAAGGAGCAGAACCAGCTACTAAGGAACAGTGTAGGACTGTTTCATAGCCAAGCCAGGGGACATGGTGAACAGAGCTCCCACTCAGGTGGGACCTCTACTGAGCACAGGCAGCTGCAGGAGAAACTTAAATCTTTCTGAGGTCATATCTCTACAGGCTGAGGTTCCTCACAAACCTGTTGTCATTATTTTTATGAATTAATTACTCAGGTAGTGACTGAGCACCTGCTGGGGTCCTCTGCTATCCAGGAGCCCAGGGGATGCCTCCAATGCTCAGGCCAAGCAGGCTGGGTGTCTGAACATTCCAGAGGGAAGGACAGGACCTCAAGAGTGTCTTCCTGTGGTACCAAAGGCCAGAGCCCCACCACCCCGTCAAGCAAGAAAGGGGCAGAGAAGACCACATCCAGTGTGGCAGTGGGAGGTGACATGGTCAGGGTGAGCTGGCCTGGACTGGACCCCAGGGTCTGCCTTGAGGGAAGCTGGGCCTCTTCAGTCCACTGCCCACACTAGAGTCCTGCCTCTCTTGCTCTCCCCTCCCAGAAGTCAGACAGTGAATAGGGAGACATCTCCGCGTTCAGAGGAGCCAGGGTCCCACATGTATGTCCCACAGTCCCTCAAGAACATGACCGACCCCTCATCCCTAGACAGCTGGCATCTAACTGTTACTCCCTGCCAGGCAGGTGGAGTCAGACAGTCTAATTCATAACACATACTTTCCTTCCTGTATAAACAGGTGCCCTTGGCCTTTATGTAGCCTAATTCTAATGCAACCTTCACTAGTACCGGCTCTGAGACTTTGGCAAGTCACGTCATCACTGGGACTCAGTTTCCCTATACGGCCACTGATCTGAATGACCTCTGACTCCTTCTTAGCTCCCTTCAGCCACAAATGGCAGTAATAATTATCTCCCTTCTTGACTGCAGAAAGTGTCAGCTCCCCCAGAGGACAGGGACTTGTATCTGTCCTGCTCACACAGTTCCTAAGGACCTAGAACAGTAAGTACCAGGTACATAACTGATGCTCAAGCAAAACCCATGGCATGAGTGGACGAATCCACAACAGATCCAGCTTATTAAGCATGTATTATATGCCGACTGCTGGGCTCAATACTCTTCACACATGACCATGAGACCTGTCACTAGGTGGGCGTGGGACACAGTGGCAGGAGGGTACAGCTGGGAGTCCAGAAGGAGTCTCTGTCATTATAGTCTGGACAGCCATGTAACTGAGGTCCTCCCTCAACCTGCATTCCATCTCACTTGTCTCCCTTTAATCCCACTGTTCCTATTTAATTCTCAGAGAAAGGGGGAGCACCATTTGATATAAGATTTTGATAATACTCATAAATCTTATTATATTCTTCCTGGGAACACTGTACCAAAGTCAATGACACTGGATAAAATATCTGTACCTTGCGTGTCAGACAGAGGGCTGGCAGTCTTCATATAAAAGAATGCTTCAAATCATCGGGAAGGGACAAACTAGGAATTCACAGGTTCAAGTAGCTAATAAACTGAAGGGAAGTTTAATAGATGGTCAACTTTACTAATAATCCAAGGCATTCAAATTCACACAGTGGCAAATGTCATGTATACCACAGTAAATCGGCAAAGATTCACTAAATCCAGCATCATCGGGAGGTCAGGAAAAGACCATCCTGTCCTTGCATTGTGATAAAGGGTCACTGGATAGTGAGGTGTGACATTCTTTAGATTCTGTGTACTCAGCAACTCAGGAACTGCACCCTGCAGTGTTTAGCTACAGGAATGCCTAACATGTGCCTCTCGAAGACCATCGAAGGTCTGGGGGTGTAGCTCAATGGTACAGCGCTTGCCTAGCATGTGTGAAGGCCTGGTTCTCTTCTCAGTACCAGAAAAACAAATGGGAGTCCGCTGTGTATTGTTGATAAATGCCTGGTTACCCAACAATGCAAGTCCAGTTGGAACCTGGTACCTGCGCACTGGAATTCCACACAGAGCCATGTCTAGACACCCCCACACACACCTTTGGAGCATCTTTAGGAAGACCAGAGAAAGCAGGAGAAATGGTAGGCCCTTTGGAAGGGAATGAAAGCTGGGTGACAGGGTCAGAAGGAGAATTCACTTCCATTCTGTTCTATTTTGCACTGCTTGAATTATTTACCATGTGCACATATTAACCTGCAAAAATAAAATTAATTTAAAACAAAATGATGTAGAAATGCATATATGTGTGAAAAATAACTAAACTAGAGATCAGATGCTATCGAAGTATTAGCCATGGTCACTGCTGTGGGGAGCAACTCCTACCCTCTCCCCACTACTTTACATCTGTCCTTGGCCATCTTTTCCACCGCAGAAGAAAGACTTTAACTAGGAATCCTGATGTTTGGAGCCACATTCCGAAGTGGGTAAATTCACTGCACTGCAAAGCCACAAGCCGAGCCCTCTTCTGTCCCCCACACCTGCCCTGGCTGTGGACAGTGGGTTGGCCACTCCCCAAAAGGTTAGGTTTTTGTAGGACAGGGGCAGAAAGCGTCTCATGGACTTCAGGCCTGGGACAGGCTCCTCATCCCAACTCTTCGAGGAGTTCCACGTTTATTTATGCATGTGTTTATACAGCAGCGTTTTTAATCCCACTCGGCCACATTTTCTTGTGTATAATGTCCTCAGTCAGAACTCGGCGGAGGTAGGAGGTTGTGACCTGGGAGTTTCTGGATGTCTCACTCTACCTAGCATCACAACTGCTGGGGAACTTCACCCCAAGCTTGGAGCAATTCTCTCTGGGTAGTGGAATATTATAGGATATTTTAAACTTCATGTTTATGCCAGTCTACATTTTCTAATGTACCCATTACTTGGCAATTTTAAAATATTTTTCCAAGAATAGAGAGGAAAATGATCACCTCTAGGACTGCCTTACGGAAGACAGGGCCTCAGCCAGTGTTTTCTGAGAGACAACTACAGCTTCCTTTTTAATCAGGTCATCGAATTCTCCTAAGAAGTCTTTTGTGGACATCAAATTGCCTCTGTGCTTGGAGGGGATTAGGAAATGCCAGATTTTATCCAGGGGGATTGGTTTTTTGGAAGACAACCATGTCTTCTGAAGACCAGAGGGGATGTGAGCGTAAGCCTTGGAAACAACAAGTATGTGTGCCTGACATTCGTACAACACCCTGCGATTTACAGAGAGCATCCAGATCCATTACCCTTTTTGATCCTCACAGAGACCCAGGGAAGGGTAAGCTTCCTCCTGGGAACGGGAAAGGAATTATTAATAGTCCCACTTGACTCAAGGGGAAACTGAGGCACAGAGAGGTTAATTGCCCCCAGATGGCAGCACCAGACTATAAATGCGAGTTGTCCAACTCTGCACCCTACGTACTTACACTGTGCTCTTTCCCAAGCTATGAAGTGGAGGAAACTATTTAATTCCCTTAAGCCTCAGTTTCCCCATCTGAGAAACAAGGAAAAGGATACTACCCACTGCCCTAGGATTGCTGTGATGTCTTAAGACCATGTCTTACATATAGGAAGTGCTTGATAAATGAACTATAATTAAAGGTGGCATCTTCCAGATGTGTGTCACGCCAAGCCTTAGGCTAATCTGCTAATCTGCTCTAGATTGGCTGCACATCTCTTCTGCATGGGAATCTTGGAGGACTTCCTCGGAGGGCTCCTCGCTAGCAGGGCAGGGAACACCCAGCAAGGCATAATCAAGGCATCAAGATGCAGAGCAGAATTATTCTTCCTACACGGGAAAGGCTCCAGGAAGGCTTCCTGGAGGACGCTCTGGGGCACCTGATTGATGTCGCCTTTAGAATGAAGACTGTGTACCACAATTAATGTGCACAGAATGGCCTGACAGGTGTGGTCCGTTCCAGGCCACAGCAAGGATGTTCCGCCCTTCCCCACCTGGCACAAAGCAGGAGGCAAATAAAGGCCTAGGAGATGTTGCTTCCTAGAGCCACTTCCCCTATTGCAAATCAGGTGGCCAGGCTAGGTGGTGTCCCATCCATGGAAGAGAGAGAGAGAGAGAGAGAGAGAGAGAGAGAGAGAGAGAGAGAGAGCTGGTAGCCTCTCCCTCTCTCCCTTCCCCTTCTAGCCACAATTTGTGCCACATGAGGGAACTTTGCAAAATCAGCTGTCCTGTTTGGGCCCCAGGGTTTAACAGGAAGCCTCCTATGTGGATAGCAGATGGTGAGCAACAGGGATCTGCCCCACATCCCACACCTATGCTGCCATCTTTACCACAAGGTCTCTGAGCCTTTACCCTTCTGCAGTGGTTTTCAGGGAAGGCTCCAAACAGCTGGATGCACTTGGGGCAAAGTGTCCACCCACCTTGTAAGTGAGTGTAGAGGGGTCTTTCCATTCAGGGCAACACATACAACCTGCTCTTAACCACTGGAGGACGCTGCTCCCCCGTGAAGGCCAAAGGAGTCTGGTCCTATCTGCAGCTGTGACTTTGAGCAGGTTAGTGGGGTACCTGGGAAGGACCCAGTTTGCCCCTGTTGCCCTGGTATCACAAGCACCACCACTGAGTCTCAAAACTCCCCAGCCTTGGCTGAAGAAGTACACAGTCCCCTACATCACCCATGAGCTGGGCTGGTCATGCTCCGTGTCCCTAGGTATCCAATGTGATAATTCACGGGAATTATCAATGGCAGTACATTCTGTGAAGTAAGCTGTTAGGTCAGCATTGCATGTTTAAAAAATACTGCTGTCTTAATTTAATATCGTAAAGAGGAGCATTTAATACGGTGATCACCTCCAATTCTGCTGCATTTTTTCTGAACGAGAATACACTGTTCTCTCAATTCAGCCTCATCAGTAACCCCTTCGCACTTACGCAAAATTAGCCCAGGTGCCCTGGGAAAAGCAACGGTGGGCCACAGTACATCTTAACACCCACAGGAATATCATCTTGCAGCAGCTGTTTTACAATGGCCTTGCAGACAAAATCCAAACCCTGCCACCTGGACTTGTAGCCAGAGGAAAGCTGTGCAGGAAAGCCAGCTGCCCTAGGTTCAGCCACCTTGCGAGCCAGGTGCCAGTAGGTTGATAGCTGGAAATAGGCAGCACTGAGAGTATTCTCACCATGACAGGAATCAGCAAACACTACAAAGTGGACTTCCCGCACCCCACTTCCCAGAAAGCCGCTGTTACATGGCCAGCAGCGCGGCACTGCCAGAGGCCAACAGAACCCTCAGCAACCTGTGATGAGATAAGGTGCCATTTTAATCCCAGGAGTAACATGTGCTGCCTACATTTGTTCCCTCTCCTCCTGATTGCTTTCCAGTCCTGGGCTCGTAAGGCCCCATGAGGGAGAGGCCTGGTGTTTGAAATGGAACGTGACACTACTTCCAGGCTGGGAAGGTCCTGGGATTTGGTCTGAAAAAATAGGCTGGCATTTGGGGTACCAGCATCTGGCTAGGTGCCCTTCAGCTGGCTCTCCTGTGTGGCCAAGAGTCCACATTGCCTGAGATTTATAGTGTGTATCTGCAGGCTCAGCTCCTCAGGAAAATGAAGCCGGGTGTGGGTTTCTGCCCAGCATGCAAAGCCTCAGGAAGCAAACAACAGCGGCCACAGCCTCCGGAAACACCACCTGACCCAGGCCTGAGAAGAGGTAGCAGCAGGTGGATGGTGTGGAGTTGCTGGCTCTGGTCTCATACTGGCCAGCGCTGTGCCCACACCCTCCCTCCTTGGCCTCAGTCTAACCTTCTGTTAAAAAAAAAAAAGAGTACTCACTCCTGGCCACTGCCCTGAGAATTCCTCTTGGGATGACACTATATTTATTTGGAAAACATATATATTGGGGTTAGGAGTGAGACTCTCAGGGATAGGTTAATGTCAGAAAATGTGGTCACTGAACTCTTCCCACAGAGTCCAGGCCCTGGTCACAGGGCTCTGCATGAGCTGTGCCTGCCATGAGTTTAAGCTTCGGCCAGGCCGGTGTCCTCTCCATGACTAGAGGGCAGAGGATGCCAAGTGCTGAGAGGACAGCAGAGGGCTGAGCTGGCTCAGAAAGAGAACGCTCAGTGGAGGGACATTGATGGGGACAGAGGAGACAAGGACAGGCCATCCAAGGAAGCACCAGGGAGAGAAGTCGTACCTAGCAACAAGAGTCTGTCCTCACTTCGCTGTTGCAGCACAGCGTATAAAGAGAGGGTGCACACTGTATGCTGCGGCTCAAGGCGTCCTCACGGAGGGACACACCGCAAGTGGCCTTACAGACAGGACAGCCTAGTGATAAAGTTGGTTTTTGTTTTGTGGTACTGGAAATTGAACTCAGGGCTTTTGCACTGACATATATCCCCTAACCCTTTTTAAATTATTTATTCTGAGACATGATCTTGCTAAGTAGCTAAATTGCCCAGTCTTGAGTTCAAATTCTTGATCCTCTTGCCTCAGCCTCCCAGGGTGCTGGGATTATAAGCATGAAGCACCGTGCCTACTAAAAGTGTTGTTTTGTACAGAACAAGATCATTTCAGGAACTGTTAAGAGCTGCAAAGTAGAGGGAGTGGCTGGGGGTGGGAGAGGAACAGGAATGACAAACAGGAAGCCAGAGCAGCCCTCTCTGAAGAGGGAAATTGAGAGGCGACCTGGAGAGAGATAGAGCCAGACACATGAGAAGGCTGGGGAAAGCCTCACATGCAGGAGGAACAGCAGGTGCAGTAGGGGCTGTGGAGAGGGGCCAGGGGAGAGAAAAAGGAGGTGGTCAGGGGCTGGGCAGACAGAGCCTGTAGGTATCCCCGAGACCGGGCTTTATGGGAAGAGCCACAGAAAGCTCTGAAGCATCCAGGAAGGAAGCGGCTGGTGCCCCACTATGCGCTGCCTTCACCATCCCATGTGAAAGGCCGTCCTTGCGAAGAGGGCCAACACAGGGAGAGAACTGGGAAGGGGGCTGGCAGGTGCAAGGACAGCTCTGCGTGGGGCTCTCGCTCTCCTGCGTGGTCCGGTGCAGCCACATGTGGCCTCTGGGCCCTGATTGTGCTGTGCTTAGTAAATGTGAAATACACACTCAATTCTACAGCTAAATATAGAAAGGAACTATCTGTAGTACTTTTTAAATAATGATTGCATTTTGAACTAATATTTTGGATATATTAGATTAAATAAAATACATTGTTATCAGTTTCACCTGTTTCCTTTTCCCTGTTTAATGGGCCTCTAGAAAATGTAAAATCACGAGTGTGGCTCACATCAGAGGCTCTCATTCTATTTTTTCCAGGGGGAATCCTCTGAACTGGCCTATTCTGCTTTTCCAAGCATGAAAGCTAAAGTTCAGGGAAGTCTCACTCCCTCCTTTGCCTGCCGTAAAGGGGTTGGAGGTTAATATTATAGTTTCCTGACACCAGTGTTATATTTTAAGTCCAGGAGAGAGGCGGCAGGCTTGGGGCAAGTAACCTTGAAAATCATGCCCATCTGGAGACAGTGCTTTGAGGGTCAGTGAAGCGGGTTAGGGATCCCCACCCCCCATTCCCCTGGGCCTCCTGACTCCAAGACTGCTAATGGCTTCTCAGCCCCACTTTCCCATCCCCTGGACTCGAGCCACCCTCTCTCCCCCTTATCCTCTGTGTAATTTATGGGGGCTATCAAACTTAATTAATGCTGTAGTTACAAAGCCATCCCAATGTAATTACTGTGTAATTAGATTATAACTTAGGTGATTCCCAACACAGCACCCATTGCTTATGCAAGAAAGCCAGGGATTTTACCAAGTGATTGATGGGAGTGGTGGCGTCAGTGGCAGCAGCCAGGCTGGGAGGCTGTGTGTGAGGCCAGGAACACTACTGGGAGGGGCTCCCAGCTTGCAGCATATTCCTGCCCTCTGAGCTTCATGTCTGCCTTCCAGGAGGCCCAGCCTGGGCCCGCCGAAGCCCCTTCCTTTCCAACCCCAAAAACTTCTGCCTGTAACTCACAGCCAGTTCCCAGTTCTATCTCACTTGAGACCACTACATCTTCCCTATTTCTGGAGTCACACTGTCCTGGTCACCCTCCCAACACAAGCCCTTCTCTATCCTGTCCCATGAACAGAGAAGAACACATTTCATTTCGCAGGACTCTTCTCTGCCCGCTGCTGGCAGATTACAGCAATTGGACATCAGTTACAACAGGCAGAGTCAGCCAGGCCCAAACAACACATAGCAGAACCCATACACTCTTGCTGGTGACCAGAGAGTCCGGCGTTCCTCTACCAACCAGACCTGGGCCAGACCAGCTGCTCTGTGCTTCCTCATGGCCTGTGGTGGCTAACAGCTTTCTGCGCTGGGGGAGCAGTTTCACCCCCCATGTACATGTATGTAAGCCACCTCCCACCTGTATGACCTGAGCTTGGGCAGGTCAAAAGCTTTTGGAGCCTCAGTTTCCTGTTATGAGATGATAGTAACATCGTATCTTACAATTTGTGATTGTAAACAACAGAATCCAACTCTAGTCAACTGGAGCAAAAGACTCTTCTAGAAGGCTATTAGGGAACATAAAGAATCCACTGGAGGAGACCAACCAGGCTTGAGAATATCAGAAACCAATGAGCCAGCAATAGCCTTATGCTAGAGAGTGTACTCCTCATCCCTTAGGACAAAGTGATGGAGAGAGAGGTAAAGGCTCGTGTTACTTGCCTGGCTCCTCTACTGTGGTCACTGAGTGACCCTCCCATAGTCCCTCTGCAGGTGTGTGGCCTCTCAGGCTGGGGTGGTGATAGGTCCCGCCAGGGAGAGCGGTAGGTGACTCCATTGTCCTTGGTTGCCCCTAAATCTGCTCTTGCACTGACAAATCATCTTCACTAAACCAATACCCATGTACAGAAACTCAGTAGTAGTGTAGCAGAAACTCAGCTCATGTGGTCCCACTAGGGCTGCAGTGACCTCACCTCTACCCACCCTTTCCACCCAGCTTCATCCCCTGAGGACTCAAAGTCCCGGGATCATGACTGAGTGACCAGTTTAGATCCCGCTCATCTCCTGACTGTCCCCAGGGTGAGCAGAGGAAAGCTGTGCCCCACTTCCTATCTGGCAGTGACAATTGCTCTTCCCTCAAGTGTGGACAGAAAAACAATGAGTTGGTGCCCTGAATGGGGATATCCAAAGGAGCCTTAAATATGCCAGTGCTCAGAAGAATGGACAGGGAACACACGGTCACAGGATGGTGACTAACACAGAGTGACATCTAGGAATTCAGACGCTGATGGCCCAAGCCATCTGCCCTGAAAGTGTGCATTTCCTCAGCATCTATTTTCTATATCTGCTCATTGGTACACACAGGTAGGTAACAGGCTCCTTTGTTCCCACCTCTACATCTCTAGGCCAGCTGATGCCGACAGTCAAGGCTGGAGGAGCTCAGAGGATGGAGCTCTTCTGGTGAGCTTCCTGGAGGAGGAAGGGGTTTGAAAGATTAAGGGAAGGACCCAGGGCAAAAAAATTGCATGTGGTGCTGCTGGAGCCATCAGGCATTCCCAGTGACAGGGGACCCTCTGTGGGCCTAGGGACAAGATCTGGGCAGAGCCCCTGGAGTGCCGGCTGCATAAGAGGCTACTGGAGACTGTGTCAGGCTAGGCCCACTCTCTGTGCCTGAGCTGGAGTCCAGTAGAGGGCTGGAGTCCAGAGTTCAGGGGGCGTTTCCTTGGCAGGCAACACGCAAACCTTCAGACCCAATCTCGGTCACTGGGCAGCTCTTCAGAGAAGGAGCACCATGTTGGTCTTGGGTGTTTCTGGGTTTTCCTTTCGATCCAGTCTGTAGTAGACTTGCTGGTATGTTCATCTTCTGACTCTAAAAATAACATGCTTGGAAGCCGTTGTATCAAAGTGCAGGATTTCCAGGCGTAGTGTTGGTGTGTTATATTTAGAAAAGCTGTGTCAGGGTTCCCCACCTGTCTCTTGTCACAGGCCCTGGGAGCAGAGCCTGAGGCAAGGATTTGGGGCAGGAGATTTAGCACAGAAACACTTCTTCGGGAGGATCCTGTAGGAGGGAGCAGAGCAGGATAGGGAGGAGGCTGGAGTGGAAGTCGTGGCACAGAAAATTGTCCTGCCTCGGGCACAGCCAAGTGTCCCTGCCCTCCATCAGTCACAGGTAGGAGGTACTGAGACAAGGAGGAGCTGTTGCCTTCCCCAGAGCTCGAGCTCTCTGTCAGTGGCACCGTGGTTGCCCCAGGGAAGTCCCCAGTGTTGTGAGCACAGGGCTTGGGACAGCAGCTGGGACAGGGACCCCTCCGTCAGAAGGGCCTTGGCAAAGCCCAACAGCATCTTCTATGATCTCACTGAACCCATTTATTGAGTTCTTCTTATGCAATGGAAAGAGTAACCTGGCCATCTACTTCCGATAAAGAAAAACAAAGGAAAGAGAAGAAGCAATGCAGCCTGTACCTGGCCTGGAGCTTGCCCAGAGTCAAAGCGTGCAAACTGTGTGCAGAAAGAGAATGAGTAGTAGAGGGGAATGAGAATGTACCAGGGCTGTGTCCCAAGTGCCCTCATGTTTCTGACTCAGCTGCCTACAGGTTTCTCCAGGCACTGAGGTACTGCAAGGAGGAGCCAGGCCTCAGGTCCTGTTCCACTTCAGTGACTAAAGACTCAACAGGTTGCCTCCCTCAATGAGGCTGGCTTCCCTCCCTCTGGGAGTATGGCCCAGGAGGGGTCTGTGAGGGACCACAGGCAGCAAAACTTGGAAGGCAGACATGGCTGGCTCATCCTACACTGCATACAGCAGGCTGCCTCGGGCCCTGTAGATGGCAGGCAGGTGCTGTGTAGCCCAGCAGCACCGGGAGTCCCCTGCAGGTGACATGAGTGAGCCAGCCCTGGGCAGGTGGAGGCAGCCAGAGGGGTGGGAGGCCAGGCCTGAGGGTATTGAATGACAGGGAGGAAGGTCATACTGTGGCCCTCATGTAGTCCTTGGTTTAACAGGGAGTAAACACTCATTGTTACACTCGCTCTGTTGCCTTCCCAAGACTTTAGACACACACACACACAATCATCACCATCATCATCATCACCTTTGCTCACATTTGACATCCATCAGCATTATTCCAATGGAGGAATCTTATCCCCATCTTACAGAAGAAGGAAACTAAGGGGCAGGGGATTTAGCTCAGTGGCACTGTGCTAGTCTTGCAAGCACAAGGTCCTGAGTCCAATCCCTGCTACTCAGGGGGGAGAAAAAAAAAGGAAATCTGAGGCCCAGAGTTCCAAGGTCACCTGGTTAAAAGTATCCCAAACTAGACCCAGAGTCAGGCTTCCAGACATTAAATTCCCATGCTTTCTGCTAAGCCACCAGGAAATAGGAATTAATAAGCCTGATGTCTTAGAGACAGCAAAACAATATCATAAATAACCTTAGAGGCCTTGGGCTTTCTTGTTTTTAATAATTTGTTTTGGCAAAGTCAGAAGCATACAGAACATGCTGTTTTGTAACCTCCTTTTTTCCCTTTAATATCTTGTGAACATTTCCCCACGACATTAAATATTCTTTTATTGGGCCATCATTTTTAATGGCTGTATGGTATTCCGTCACATGGATGCACCATAACTTATTTAACCAATCTCTGTGTTGGACCTTTAAGCTATTTCCAGATTCTCACCCTCATAAACAAGGCTATGATGAGCATCCTTGGATATAAATCTTTGCACCCATTTCAAATTGTCTCCTGAGGGTTGAAAGGATGCATTCTTTTTAAAAAGGGTTTTGATGTTTATTATCATGTTTTCTGAGGTTGTTCATTTTCTTTCCCTTGTCCTCAAAGATGCTAAAAAATTTTGTTTTTTAAATTGAAAACTCGGAATTTTTTTTAAAATTGCACCATTCTTCCCAGTGACCAGTTAATCAGTCTTGTAGCTTTGGTAGGTCATGCTCCTCTCTGGTCCTCTGTAAATTCGTGCATCAAGTGAGGGGTTAGACATGCCAGTCCCTACCAGCTCAGGAGCCCCAGACGGTTTGGACTGCAGCAGTCGGGGACAGAGTAAGTCCTATAGGCTCCCTGGAGGCAGTGGGGCCAGGACTGCCTGGAAAAATACACAAGGACTGGCAAGAGTGAGCCCAAGTGGAGTCCCTGTGTCCCCTGCTATGAGCTTGGAGATCGCTAATCAGACACAGCAGCTCTCTGCCTCGATTTACCCATTTGTGCACCAGGATGCAAAATGCTGTGCTCACAAAGGAGTGCTCTGAATGACAACAAAAGCGTGGTACAAACAGCAGCGGATGGTGTTGTCGGCATCGTTATTAACGTCATTAATAAAAACGACGCCTGTAATAAATCCTGAGCCTACCGGATCACATGCTAAATAGAGGGTGACTACTAATTTCCCCTCACACTTGTCTGGCTTCTGGGCTCCTCAAGACCCTTCCCATCCATCATCTTTTGAATCATCCACAGCCCACCCCACAAAGGAGGCCCAGGTAGGGAGGCAGGGCCTCAGGATGGGCCAGGCTGCCCCATGCCAGCAGGTGGACTGGAGGCCCAGGGAGGGAGGGACCCACTAGGGTCATACAGCAAGAGGGAGGAGGAGCCAGGACCTGGACGCAGCCTCCTGACTTTGAATGCAACCCCCCAGCTTCCTTTCATCTTTCCCTGCCTGCCTTTCCTTTGCCTTGTGGGAGTTCCCTGAGCATGGCAGAAAGGGACAGTGAGCTGAGACTCAGCCTCCCAGCTCCTTACCAGTTCCTCGGGTTCCTGTCTCGTGTCTCTACCTCAGTGTACCCACCTCTGCAATGGTCTGGAGAACTGGCTCCCTCAGGGAGAGGGTCCCAGGGGAAGGAATCCCCAGCTGATTGATGAACAGGATTCGGGAGGGCAGCTGAGTACTGCCCCTTGCAAGAGTCACCTCGTTACATCCGCACCCTCTGCACTCCCCTCGGAAGCCCCACGCGGTCCTCTCCTGCTCACCCATCACAATCACGTCCTCTCCTCTCCTTCACTGATCCAAACTGTGAAGCTGCCCCCACAATGGCCTCTTTGCCTCCTCTGCCCCAACTCCTGCTCCCTGACTGGGTCTCCCTGACACAGTCTAAAGCGACCTTGATAAGACACAAACACAACTGCAGCTCTCTTTCTTGGAGAACTCTGTGGTGTCATCGCCTGTGAGGGAACCACAAACCTCTCCATCTAGGATCCGGTGGTACCAGCTCAGATCCCATCTTTCAGAGTAAGTATGCCCTCCCACACATCTGCAAATGGTCTCTTCATGAGCTCCTCAAAGGCTGTTTCCTGTGGGGACCCTAACAGATACATCACGGAAATCCTACCTACCTATTTTATCTATCATTTGATCACAGAATAGACTGCTGCACAAGGGAATGAGCTGCCCATCTCTAAAGGTAATCAAGAGGAGGCACATCTGGCATGTTATCAAAGGGATAGCAGCTTTGGCTGGGGGCTCAATTTGAAGACCCTTATTGTCTCCATCCCCTGAGCCAACCCCGGGCTGCTGTATAATGACCACATCACAGTCAGTCACCAGGAAGCACCTTGAGACAGGTCCTGCATAATCTCTTACTGTCACCCAAGTGTGCACCCCAGGAGCTTATAAACACAACACAGAAAGGATTCTTCCCTTCTCCACGCTTCTCCTTTGGTCCCAATCCAGTGGCCAGTTATGGGTTAAAGAGGCTACTCGGGGAGAGAAAAGGTGGAGAGGACAGCAGTGCCCAAGTTAGAAGAGAAGTCCTTACATTTTAAATACAGGGAAACTGAGTCATGACACAACAATACATGCCCTAAGCTTCTGCAGAAAAATAGGTGCTTCACTTTCCTGAATTCCTGTCCGAGACCTCATCCTCTCCCGTTCAGCCATGGGGGGGGGGTCACCGCCTGGACATGGCACAGGAAACTGGGGCATGACCGAACTGTCATTTCTGCTTGTGCACCTGAGGTACAAGTGAACACAGATGAGGTTAGGGACCCCAGTTGTGGGACCGAAGACTGGGATGACAAAGTGAAGTCCTGGGTCCAGTAAATGATTCCTCTTTGTAGCGTGGCTGTGGGTTCTTCACCCTTGCTCTCTTTTCAACAGGCCCATCTGGAGACCCTGATAAGCCCACAGAAGCAGAAGGGTTGTGTGAAACAAGGAATTGTTACCAAGGAGAAACCTACCTAAGTCCGCTAGCCTCACTTGCTCTCGGCCAACTTAATAATCACTAATTCTGGAGGTCACACCGCTGGGTCAAATATCACTAACTTCCCACTAGCTTCACTGTAAGCGGCACCTCCGATGTGAGGGTTATGAAAACAGTTGCCTGTCACTTAAAGGCCACTTTCGCTAAAATGCTCTCCACTTGAGGCTACAGATGTTTGATGGGTGACTGAAATGAGACAAAAGGCCTGGCACCTCTGTCCTCACATGTGTCTGGCCCCTCTGCTGCCTTAACCCTTGAATCAGATTCTTTGCACGTAGCCGTGTTGATCAATAAAAAAACAAAATGTTTTGCCCAAGTCTATGATACAGGGTTAAGTTAGCCCATTTTCCACTGGCACCGGTGTGCACTTTCTTTTTCTTTCTCTCCTCTCTCTTCTCTGCTCCCACCTTGCGCCTCCTCGGCAGCCAGAGCAGTCCGAACATCTGAAATCTTTCAGCCCTATCTCTGGTCACAGACCACAAGACCGGGATATTTCATATATGACAAGGAGACTGTGATACCTGATGAGCACATGAAGCAACCCAGCCATGGAAATTACCAGACTCTAGCCCACCCCAACAAGCCAATAGCAACCTGCTGTTCTGTCTACCAACAGCATGATGCCTTCTCTTGGCCAATGCTTACTCTCTTCAGCCCAAACTCCAATGCAGCCAATAAAGCTTTGTGGGTGCAAGAGCATATTTGCTTACAGCACCTGGCTGGGTCTTGTTTCTACTGGGTCAGAAGATTGCACCATCCACTATTACAGGGGCTCTAAAATTCAGGGTCACCTCCTCCCCAAATAAAGGCACTCTGCAGTCTGGAACATAAAGTACTGGGTCATGAAAGGGAGAGGTTGCAGTCCAGCTCCATCATTCCCAAATACATGCTTTTGGGCAAGTCACTCCAGCTATGTACTTCTCTGTTTTCTAAGCTGTAGAAAAATGCTGAGAGTGTGTAGGAAGATGTATTTGAAAACAACTACCACAGTGCCTGGCCTTGATAGCCCCTCAGTGTGGCTGCTCCTTTGGCTCTTATGTGAATCAACTTCTTTGAAGTAGAATATTTGTCCAATAAAGGGCATCCACTTTATGTGGACAATTCATGAGTTTAACAAAGGTCAAAGTCACAGTCAAGAGGTACAGCGTTTACCTCAACCTGCAAGTTTCTTTATGCCTCTTCACAGTTACCCCAACCTTGGCTGCAGGCAGCCGCTGATCTGCTTTTTGTCACCAAAGATTTGTTTCCGCCTGTGTTCATCAGCTTTGCATTGCTGTGACAAAATACCAGAGGCTGTCAACTTAGAGGAAAGGTTTATTTTGGCTCTTGGTTTCAGAGATGTCAAGCCACATAGTCAGCCGGCACCATTGCTTCTGGGCCTGTGGGGAGGCAGAGCATCTTGGCAGAAGAGTGTGGCAGAACAGAGCTGCTCGCCTCATGGCAGACAGGAGGCAGGGAGACTATGAGAGACAGCGAGGAAGGGACAGGTACCAAAATGTACCCTTTATAGTCACACTCCCAGTGGTCTGCTTCATCCAATTAGTTCTCACCTCCTAATGAGCCCACGGAGCTATGAACTCATCATTAATTCATTGATGCAGGTGGAGTCCTGGTGTTCCAATCACTTCCCAACAGCCCCGCCTCTGAACACAGCTACACTGGGAACCAACCCTCCCCTGTGAGTGGGCCTCAGGGATGAATTGTCTACCAACCATAAGAATGCTGCTTGTGATGGAACCCCGTGGTGTGTACTCTTTGGGGCTTGTCTTCTTTGGATTAGCATAGTGACCATTTGGCTGAAAGCATATTGTTGTGTGCATTCATAGCTCATGCCTTCATAGCGCTAAGTACTCTTTCATTATATGAATATACCACTGCTTGCTTACCTGTGCTTCTGTTCTTTGCAGTTTCAATGACTAGGAATAAAACTGATCTGAACATTCATGTGCAGGTTCTTTTACACATTTTTTTCTTCATTTTTGTTGGGTAAATATCTAGGAGTAGAATTGCTGGATCATACGACACATTATTATTTAATTTTTAACTGACTATCTTCTAAAGTGTTTGTACCATTTTGCATCCCCCTGGCACTGTACAGAGTTCCAGTTACTCTTATCCTTCCCGTTATTTCATTTGCTGTTTTAATAAGTGTATGTTGCAATTTCATTGTAGTTTGATTTGCAGTCTGTTGGTATTGAATGATGTTGAACATCTTTTATGGGTATACTTGATATCTGTGTCTCTTTTTTTGGTGAATGCCCAAATATGTTGCCTAGTTTTAAAATCGGGTTGATTTATTTCTTATTATACAGTTGTAAAATTTCTTTATATATTCTATATGCAAATCCTTTTATCATTTTTACAAATGCATCTCTAAATCTATGGCTTTCTTTTCCCTTTCTTACTGGTCTTTCTAAATCCAGAAGTTTAAATTTTTCATGAGCTGTAATTTATTATATTTATATTTAATTGTTTGTGCTTTTTATGCTTACTCTAATAAGCTGTTGTCTAATCTAAGACCCACAAATATTTTCTCTTGTGTTTTTGGAGTTTACTTTTAAATTTATGATCAATTTGGGGAAAATGTGCATTGTGTGAGATAAAAGTCAAAGTTCACAGTTGTTTGTTTCTTTGTTTGCTATGGATGACCAATTAATTGCTTCAGCATAATTTATTGAACAAAACAATCTTAGCCAGAACATGGTGGCACACGCCTGTAATCCCAGCATTTGGGAGTCTGAGGCAGGAGGATCACTGTGAGTTCAAGAACAGCCTGGGCCACATAGTGAGTTCCAGGTCAGTCTCAACTACATAGTGAGACCCTGTCTCAAAAGAAACCAAACAAAAAACAAAAGAAAGAAAGAAAGAAAAAAACAATCTTTCCTCCATTAAATTACCTGGCACCTTTTCCAAAAACTAGTTGATGACATTTGTATAGTTTCATTTCTTTAAATGAGACAGGATCACTTTATAGTTTAGCCTGGCCCTGAACTCACAATGTAGCCCAGGCTGGCCTTGAACTGGAAGTGATCCTCCTGCCTCTGTCTCCTGAGTGCTGGGATTACAGGTGTGTGCCACCACGCCCAGCCCTGTATAGTTTAGTTTTGATCTTTGTATTTTGTTACATTCATTTGTATGCCTTGATTAGAGTAGCCATTTAGTAAGCCTTGAAACTGGTGGTGAATTTTCCAACTCTGTTCTTTTTTCAAAACAGTTTTGGCTATTCTAAGTTCTTTGTATTTCCACATATTTTAGAATCATCCTGGTAATATCTATAACAATATGCTTGAATTTTATGAGGATGACATTAAATCTATAGATTAAATAGAGAGAATTAATCTCTTAATAATATTGAGTCCTCTGATCCATGAACACATTGTATTTCTCCATTTATCTAGGTCTTCTTTGTGCTGGGTTTGTTTTTTGGGGGGGATGGTTTGTTTGTTTGTTTTGGTACCAGGGATCAAACTCCTGTCTGTGCTTGCAAGGCAGGCAGAGAAAACATTGAGCCAAGCCCCCAGCCCAGTCTAGGTCTTCTTTAATTTCTCTTGTTAATTTTATATTCTTAGAGCAGAAATCTTGCATATATTTTGTTAGATTGACCTCTAAACATTTCATGTTTTTATACTTTTGTATGTGGGTTGTTTTTTAAATTAAAATTTCTATTTGTCCATCGCTAGTGAAAAAAATGCAATTGAATTTTGTATATTGCTCTCTTGTCCTGAAACCTTGTTGAATTCATATATCAGTTCTAGTAGCTTTTTGGTATTCTGTTAGGATTTTATATGTAGGAAATTATGCTGTGTATTAATGAAGATAGGTCCTGTATTAGTCAGCTTTCCCATCGCTGGACTCAATACCCAACACCCACAACTTAAAGGAGGAGATAATAATTCATCTCGCAGTTTCACAGTATTTAGTCTATTGTTATCTGGCTCCAGGGCAGAAACATCATTGTGGAGCAATACAGTGGCTGGGAAACAGAGCAGGGAACAACAATACCAGAAAGAAAAGGGCAAGACACTCAAGACCCATGTTCCATAACCTACCCAGACACACCTAGAAGTGTGCTCCACCAGTCCCTGGGGAAGATCCCAAAACCAATCAATTGAAACCCCAACCTAAAGCCGCGGATTTAGCCCAGTGGTTCTGCCATCTGCCTCAAAAGCTCAAGGTCCCTAGTTCAATCCCCAGTACAAGAAAGAAAGAAAGAAAGAAAGAAAGAAAGAAAGAAAGAAAGAAAAAAGAAACCCCATCCTAGCCACCCCAAGTCCCAATATCCCCTTTCAGGGCACATCCCCAATGACCTAACATCCTCCCACTACGCTCCACCTTCCAAGAAAGCCACAGGCTGCCAAACAAGTCTTTCATATGTGAGCTTTTTGCAGATGTTTATCCAAACCATAGCAGTGTTGTGGAGGACTCAATCTTGTTTCAGTCCTTAGAAAGTGTAGCACTTTGTATTAGTATTCAGTTAAGTTACTCACAGATCAGTGGACCCTTTGACATTTTTGCTTTTAAATTTGGTTGAGGTGAGTTTAGAGTTCCCCTTACTCTGAGCCTGTTTAGCCCTATTGCTAACATGTGTGTGATCTTTCTGCCATCTCCATTCTGACTGGGCAGAACTTGAGGCCTTCAAGCCCATGTAAACTGTGGGAATTGCTCAGTTCATAGCTTCTTGGTCATTCTTTGCTAGCCTTGTGGAGTTTCACACTAGCTAGGCACATCTTAGGATTAGAAACAGCATCTGAGGGATTCCTGTAGAGATTTCTGAAGCACCCTCTTTCTTCATAGCTTTCTTTTCTCCAGTTCCAGCCTACAAATATCATCTTCTCAGCCTTCCCAAATGCAAACTCATCACCTCAACTGAGAAAGTCCAATGAGCTCTCTCTAGGTTCACCCTCCCCACAGTCCAGCCTGAATAGTGTCTCCTACCTGGGATGAGCATAGAGTCCATCGTATTTTTTTTTCTCCTTATCTCACAATCACAGTCAAGAGTTGCCTTCTGGTCAATGCCTGACCTTAATCTTAGTCCTTTCCACTTACCATACCTCTGCCAGCAGGAGACTCCTCTTCTAACATCTGGGAAGAAACCTGGGTGTGACCAGGAAATGACCATGCAAGTCCCCTCCCACTCCAGATGGTCTTCCTCTTCTACTCTGCCTGTGTCCTCCCTCCTACCTAGGTTTCCTTAGAATCCCAGCCCCAGTTTATCCTTCCAAGCCCAAAGGGCTGAAACCAACAGGATTTGACCCTTCTGTGGCAAAAAAATGTTCTGGGTGCACAGCCAAGAATTATTTCACTAACTTCTCACAACATTTCTCCCAGGGGTGGAGCTAGTGTTTATTTGGCAGTTGCTCTGGGATGGGCACCATGTTAGCCATTTTACACACCTGATTCCACCTCACAGTCATCATGGTCCTATGATGTCACTACCGCCACACCACAGATGAGGAAACTGTGGTGCAGAGAGGTCAAGTAACTTAACCAAAGTCAAAACTCTAAAGTGACTTTTCCAAAGTCCTACAGCTCTGTAATGAGAGCTTTCTAAAATGTGCAGGGATCCTAGCCCCAAGAGCCCAGGACCTCCCCAACACCATGCTGGCTCATCCAGGACTTCCTGCAATAGCTGCAATAGCCTGGGGCTCTGGGGCCTTCTCCCCTAGCCTGGTGCCAGCTTCCAGCTCCAGGAATCTGCTCCCACAGGCAGGGTGGCTGGGAGAAGAGGAGCAGCAGTCACTGAGATTCTCTGATTTTGTGATGCCCTCAACAAGCCCTCACCTGCCCAGCCCTTTAGCATCATGTTCTAGGGAGACCCCATCCACCTTTAATCCCTTTGTAACCACCTTGGTCAGTTCCAGTCACTGCACTCATACCTCCGGTAGATCATGAGTCACAGGATCTACTCCGCCCCTGCTTCTTCTTTTCCATCCTGGATCCCAAGGGCAAGGACTTATGAGGGTCTGAGAACTACAGCTGAAACTTGAATGTGTTCCTTGGGGAAATTCCCAGGACCTCAGGACCTCCTAGGAAATCACCACCCTCAGAGCAACAACAAAAACAGTCACTGGCTCTGGGTAGTGCTCCACTCAGCTCACTGTCTACTTTTAGATTAGGGTGCAGTACTTGGGGAGGATTATTCTTGGGGTGAGAGAGGGAGAGAACACAAAGCCAAGGGCAAGCCAAGAAGTCCTCTACCCGCTTTCTGTCTTCCTGGTCTCATCCCTTCATCCCTGCCCCTCAGTTGGGTCCACCGAGGCAGGACATCATGGAGTTACTTAAGCTCCAATATCAAGCTTAGGACCCAGGAGTCCTCCAAAGGGCACCAAACCCAAAGCAGCCCTGATGTGCAGCTCTGTGTGATGAGAATAGCATCCCTTATTTAGGTACTAGCTTACCCTTGTCTGTGTGAAGAATGGCACTAGTGATCACTTGCAGAGCCCTGACTCTGAGTCAGCTGCTTCATACAGTTTGCTGTGACTCCTCACAGCATAGTGGGGTCAATATTTCAGTGTCACTTGGCCTAAGAGGAAACTGAGGCACAGAAAGGTGGGATCACTTAGCCAGGGTCCTCAGGGCCAGGAAGGGGCAAAGCGGCCTGGGTCCCGGACCCAAGAAGATATTTACTTATGCGCCTGGCTTCTATCTGCTGAGCAAATGAGCAACTTCATCCTGTCAGGCTACTCACAGGAAGGAATCCAGAAAGGAGGCAGAGCTGGCCTCACCATGTCCCCCGTCAGATAGGGAAACTGAGGTACCTGGTCCCCAGCAGACCAAGAGCAGGACCAACACAAACACTTAAGCTTGCTCAGTCTGACCTGACAGTGCCCTCTCTGCCCACACAAATGTGCATGGCTGAGTTATATGATTCCCACGGAAGCATAGCCATCCTTAACAGAAACTAAGAGTTGAAAAAGAAATCAGTAGTTTCTGGCTTACAGATGTTTTCATGGGAGTCACTCAGCGTGACATACCTCTCACCAGGTGCACATCCCTCTGGAGTTTACCAGAAAGCCCTTCTCGTGCATCTTAACTGGGTAGGAATTATTTTGCCCATTTTATAGATGAGGAGCCTGAGGTGTCAGGTGGTGATATGTAGGCCACCACATGAGGACCACCTCTGGTCCTCAAAAGCCTCAGAGAAGCCTCAAGAGGATGATGCCAGCAGCCAAACAATGAGTATTGTCGCGGGACTGACACACATCTGAATGCCCTTGCACTAATGAGCTGGGGGAGGCCAGGAACTCCTGCCCAGCTGGGCCCTCTGGGTCAGGGTTGTCACCAGGACCTGAATGGGATGAGCGTTCAGGGAGCTCAGGAAGCCTGGAGGCCACTGCCGGGCTCTGTCGCAGGTCACTAATTGGGGCTGAGCTGGGTCAGAGGGGCCTGGTGTCCCATCAGCAGAGGTGCTTGGAGCCAGGCAGGGGGCCAGCAGCCTTTGTCTCTTTTGCCCCTCTACCTCTGACCACAAATCAGAGGCTCCAGGGGACCTGGAGCTAATGAGTTAACTTTCAAACCCAACCCAGGCCCTAGGGCTGCTGCAACATCAGGACCAAGAGACAGATGGCCTGGGACCTCTTCTGAGCCCAGCACACAGGGGCTTCTTGGAGTAATAAGTACCCATGAAGTGTCATCTGTGTACTGTTACTAAGGATGCTGGGAAAACAAGTGTAAACAGGGGTTGTGCCATCCACTGAGAGGTCACGTGATCATCCCACCTAAAAGACAAAACATGGATCAGAGAGACTGACTTGCCAGAGACACAGCCAGCCACAGATCCAAATCAATGCAGGCTCCAATGTTTGCTCTTGTTTCCCCACTTGCCAAGGTACTAATGTCTCTCATTGACCAAGCTCTTCCCTCAGGCGCGACACTGCACTAAGCACTTTCCATTCATAATCTGGTTAAATTCTCATAATCAGCCTAAAAAGGAACAATAATCCCACTGTTAGAGAAGAGGAAATGGGGCACAGAAAGGCTAAATGACTTGCCCATAGTCACATGGAGAGGAACATTAGACAGTCCAGGGGTTGGGGAATATGGCGGGGGGGCGGGCAAGGAGTCAGGCCAGCTGGGAAATGTGCCAGCTCCGTAAAGAGGAGGGAAAGAGGAGGTTAAATGTGGGAAGGCGTTAATCCTAGAGGACTTTCAAAGGGAAGCAGCCGAGGTCTGATGGGGGCCTAGTGTGGAGGCCTGAACCAAGCTCATCCCCTCTCTCCCATCACCCCAGGATTTCGGTGGCTTGTAGAGGAATGCATGTTCCAGGCTTGGCATCTTGGCATCCAAACCTGGCAGGTCGAGATCCCATGTTTCCATGGCGACCATGTTCCTAACAGCATCCAATAAGGACATTATTTAGCTGCAGTAAGCACACAGGATCGTTTGATTACTACCAAAGGTATTGAGAGGCAGCTCTCCCTCTCTCAGGGGCCCCCACCTCTCCTCGGAAAAATAAATGCTGCCCTGCTGAAAACTGGGCAAATGAAGCGGGTCGGGGGAGTCCTCACACACGAGAAGGAAAAATGGAGGGGGATCGGAGTTTACCTTGATAGAACTGCCTGTTCAGCGCTTCTCCTCTCTTATAGATTTAGATAACATGCTCGTCAGGGGTATCTTCGTTTCCCAGAGCAAAGAAATTAATTACTCACTAATGGTGCAATTCAGAAATTAATTTAGGCCACCATCTCAAATATGTCGTTATTAATCAATTGGCAGTAGGATATGGGCGGGGGGAGGTGTCCACTAGAGTCTGGGGTGCTCAGAGGCTAGACTGGAACTACTCAGGCAGCAGCTGAGGAATGCAGTCCCCAAAAATGCGGGGGGAGCACTGGCCTGGGAGTCCGATGGCTCACACTCCATGAGTGACACTGGGCGAGTGTGCCTGGGTTCCGGCTGACCGGCGGTGGTGGGGCTGGTGCAGGCTTCCTGACTGCCTGTAGCTGCAGCACTCACTTTATCCAACAGTGTGGAGTGCTCCAGGGTGCAAGATGCCCGGCTACAGAAGGAGGGGCCAGCCAGGGCCCCCCATCCCCAGGGCTTTGCAGAGCACAGGTGGACACTAGGAGGGGTCCTTTGACCACCTGAGACTCCCCGTTCTCTGGGGCACAGGCTCAGGAGAGTCTGTCTTTAGGAAGGTGTCCCCTGTTTCTAGCACGCTGACTTACACACTGCTCAGTTCTGCCATGACCTCCCCAGACCAGGGACCAAGAGGGCTGGGCCCTTCTTCCTCACTATTGTACCCGGAATGTGGCCTGGAACAAGACTGGGTACACAGTAGATGCTCAGTAAGTGCTTGTTTCAGGATAACGGTTTGGCTTTTGGCAACTCCGATGGGAGGGCTGGCCAGGTGGGAGGTGCCCCATGGAAACAGGTGGGGAGCATGGGTGTTGGTCTGAGGGGGAGGGAAGGGCAGAGGGGACTGTAGATGATGGGGCTTGAGGGGCAGGGACAGGCTAGTGGGGGTGACACGCACAGGGCCCAGGCAGGTACTGAGCTTCTGTGAGCTGAGGAAACCAGGCCCACATCAAGCCCCTTCAGGTACCCACTGCCTCAGGTCCACTGTACCTTACAGCCTATGCGATCCCTACTGTGACTTCCCCATTGCACACTGAGAGGCCATTGAGGGAGGCCTACCCGCAACAGCAGAGCCTCCTTTGAATCCAGGCCTTGTAGGTCCAGCACCTATATTCACACGCATCAACCCATTCACCCCCTGTGTGACCAGTTAATGACCTGCCGATCTTCTGTGATGCTTTCACCCTCCAGCGATGTCCCCACCCCAACCCACCCAAGCCTGTCCCTATCCTATGAGGTGGGCAGAGTTCACACCACGTGATGGATGAAACTGATGCTTGGAAGCACCACCTGGGTTCAGGGCCCACTCTGGCCCCTGCCTGCCCCCTCCAGGCTCAGCATTGGCAGGCAGGACAGGGGCAAGGAGGAGGGCAGGGGTCCCACCTGATAGATCAACTGGCCTCCCTCTGGTGGGAGGGACAACAAGGAATCCGCTCTGCCCACTGCCTGCCTGTGCTGTTCAGAGGAGTCACGGGCACATATGGGGTCCGAGCTGTGAGGAGTGACCTCACCATTTTACAAAATGGAGTCCTGTGGGGAGAGAGGTTGACCAAGACCGACCACCCAGAGGAGGAAAACAGATTCCCTGGGTGAGATCCTGAGAGAGGGCATGTCCCACAGGATGCCGTGTCCTCCTATGCCAGGACCTGCCTGCCTGTGTTGACTGGGGTTGGGGGTCTCACTACAATCTGAAGGGTGGACAGGTTGCCCCCAGACCCCAGTAGGCCGGGGGTGCTGCAGGTCAGGAGGCAGAAGCAGCAAGTGAGCTGGCCAGGAAGGAGCAGGCTCAGAGACACTTCCCAGGAGGCTCTGGGCCTTGTGGGGGACACCAAGTACCCCTGTACCTCCTCAGGCCTCACCCTGCTTCCGGAAAGAGCGCAGAGCACTTTCTGTGGGACACAGGCATCTCCATCCGTCATCCCACTTAGCTTCTGCAACCAGGCTCCTTCATAGATGAGGAAAGTAAAGCCCAGGAGGGCAGGGGTTGGCTCAGGTCCCCCAGCTAGGCACAGGGCCCAAGTGCAAGGGAAGCAAGGAGCTGCACAGCAGATGTGGAGCGGATGGAGATAAGGAACACTTGGTATGGTTTCCCTGGCGACGCAGACTGCAGATAGCCACTCTCACCCAAGACAAATAATAATCATCATCACCCCAGCGTCAGCGGACTCTTGTGGCGGATCTCTGTGTCCAGCGCAGGCGGTCTTGGGGAGCCGGCAGAGCAGGGAAGTATCCTGATTCCCATATTGTCACAGCCCCCAAAGGGATCCCCTGTCCCCTCATTAGGGAAATGGAGTTAAATCTGTCCTCAAATAAGAGGAAGAAAAGGACCAAAAGTGTAGGGACAGTGAGAAGGATAGGGAAAGGAGAACAAGGGAAAAAGAAAAAATTATGAGAAAATGTAAAAATGGAATTAAAGTGTTTGAAGGTGGGGAGGGGAGGAGGGGGTCCAGGGGAAAAATGAGAACCAAGAGCTGTCATGTAGAGGTACAAGATCCCAACAATGAATGTAACTGTACTGTATACCTAAAGTGTACCAATAAATTCAATTTAAAATTTTAAAAAGAAAGAGTGCTCAAAAGGACCAGAAAACCTAATCAGTGTCCCTCACTGCTCCTGACCAGCAGGGCTCCTCTGACTGCCCCAAGCCTCCCACACTCTAACCTCTGTGAGTGCAGATCATCTCACCAAGGCATGTGCACCCGCTGTGTGACAGTGCCCTCACTAGGCCCACACATGGCAGGCTGGAGCGGCACCTTTGCGGCTGCCTTCTGCAGCAGCTGCCCAGGCACACACTGATGGACACACACAGGTACACGTTCATGGGCACACACAGGCACACACAGGTACACACTCACAGGCACAGACCTGCACACAGGCACACACACACAGACACACACAGGCACATGAGGATGGACACACACAGGTATACATTTATAGGCACACATAGGTACACACGGGCACTTGTGCACTCATGGGCACACACAGAGGTGCACACTCAGAGGCACATACAGGCACACACAAGTTCACATGTACACATTCATAGGTACACACTCATGGGCATATACACAAGCCCACACAGACATGCACAAAGGCACACATTCACAGGCATGCACACAGATGTACCTACCACTATGCTCATGCACACACATGTGCATACCCACTTTGCTCACCCGCAGTCACCCATGTACACACTTAACCCAGATTCATGTGTAAGATGCACATACACATACCCCTTTCTCATCTGCTCCCTTCTGTCACATGCAGTCATACATGTTCATCGGCACATGGGTCATGAGTGTACACACACACACAAACACACACTTTCACATCATGACCACAACCATGAATGCAGCCAGCAGGTGGCAAAAAGCACAATTCTGCTCCTTTCAAGTGAAGAAGGCACCTGGGCATCAACAGACTCCCTTTCTCCCTCCCTGCCTCCCTCCCTCCCTCCTTCCCTTCCTGCCTCTCTGTAGCTCCTCTGGTGCCCTGGAGATACCCTACCTTGGAAGGCTTGGAACTGCCTAGAGCCACTCGGTGCCTCTCCGCCCCGGCCAGCTGGGAAGGATCAGGGACACTTTCCACTGGTCAGGGGTGGCTGAGAACTGCCCAAGGCCACAAGGCCACTCTTGGAGTCCCAGTTCCTTCCCTAAGCACCCCACCCTGATTTCCTCCCCTTCCACGGTCCCCTCTCTCCTGCCTCCCCACCTCATCGCTGTCCCTTGGGTCTGGTCACCTGCCTCGGTCTCTCAACAACTCTGGTTCTGGCTCTACAACTCCAGTGTCTCTGTCCTGTGTCACTCTCTGTAACTTGCTGCCTGCGCTGGATGCGTAAGGGTGTCCCAAGCATTACAATCACACAGCCTGTCCACCTTCTGACCAGGCAGGGAAGCAGTGTGCATGCTCCTCACAAACCTTCCCTTGCTGAGACACTGGGTGAAGTTGTATTGTACATATGAGTGTGTTGAGGGGGGTTACTGAAACCTTATGGCCCCTCCCCACCCCAACAGAAGGCCTGTAGGAGCTTGGTGGCTGCCAGGCCCCTGGTCATGCCCCCTTGCCAAGCTACAGTGTATTTAACCTTTCCCAGTGCCCATCAGTCAGGGAGATGCCACTGCTTCTAATCAGTTGGAGTGGGCTGGATTGGTTTGGACAGAGCCTGTGGGTTTGATGGGTACAAATCAGAGAAGCTGAGCTTGTTGGAAGCGTAAAAAGTTTGGGCTGAGTTAGACTGGGGAGTTGCCCCTCTGAGAGAAGTGTTGAGGAACCTAATTTATGCTATGGAGCCAGTCTTGGGAAAACTGTGCCTGTCAGTTCTTTAGTGCTGTCACAGCAGAACTGGACTCAGGGGTGCAGAAAACAGTAAAGGTGAGAGCCAATCTGGCCTCAGAAGGTTCCTCACTGATCCAGCCAGGCCAGCCCTTCCAACTGCACAACTTTACTTTCTTCCCACCAGTCTCTCTGCTATCCAAGGAGGCTTCTTTGAAAAACCAGACAGTGGACAAGGATGCTGGACAGCACAGGAACCAGCAGTAGGATGGAGGCCAGGTGAGTGATGGCAAGACAGCTTGGTGGACATGGTGAGGTTCGGGGCATTCTCTCTGCTTCGTCTTTAAAGCGTTCTTGTCCTGGTGCTTTCTCTCCATCCTTGAAGAAGTAAGTTTGTCTGACCCAATCAACCTGTTCCTTCCAGAAGTCTCCATTGTCCACCTCTGGAAGGTGTAGAAACAAGACCCAGCCAGGTGCTGTAAACAAATCCACTCTTACACACACAAAGCTTTATTGGCTGCATTGGAGTTTGGGCTGAAGGGAGTCAGCACTGGCCGAGGAGGGTGTATTCCTGTATTAGACACCTTTCCCACTGCTGAAACCAAATACCTGAGATTCACAACTTAAAGGACGAAAGGTTTATTTTGCCTCACAGTTTCAGAGGCTGCAGTCTATGGTGGGCTGCTCCAAGGCAGAGTCTTGGTGTCAGGAAGGATGTGGTAGAGGAAAGCTGCCCAGCTCGTGGCATCCAGAAAACAGATCAGAGCCCTGCTCTGCCTTCTGACCTGCAGATTCATGAGGTAATGAAGAGGCGGGCTTCATGCTGCTAAATCTGAGGCAGTTTGAGACAGAAGCAGTAGAAAACCAGGTGGATCATTTGTGGTGAATTATACAGGGCCACAGTCTTAGAAGGATTGAGGGTGGGTGGGTTTGACCTCCCCTGAGTCATGCTGGCCTGTGATAGCTGTGACCAGAGAGGGTTATGGAAGTTAAGCCAGGCCAAGAATTTAAAAGTGCTGGCAGTTCATATGGCCCCTTGGCACCACAAACTGTCATGGAAGCCTAAAGTCTCTACTGAGCCCGCCATGCTGTGATAAGGCTGCAACAGCCACATTGAGGGGCCCAATGGAGACAAAAGTGTCTGGCTGGTGCAGCTCCTAGCCTTTGGGTCATGGCAACTAAGGCCACAGCTATCATGAAGCAAAGACAAACCATCCCCACTGCTTCTTGTCTGAATCATTCCCTGCAGGATAATGAGCTATCATAATAATAAATGGTTGCTCTTAAGTCATTAAGAGTTGTAGTAGTTTGCTATGCAAAAATAAATCACTGGACTACCACTGTGTTGGTTCCAACTCCCAAGGATCTCTCTCTTCTTCCACTGCCCAGCTTCCTCATAGTGCTGCAAGTGCTCTGCTCCACTCTGTAGGTGAAGATCAGGCCTGGCTTGGCCACACCTGGGAAGGCTGCAGGGCTTGCTCACCATCCGAAGTCTGTACTTCCAGGCCAGCAGCTGCAAGGCCAACACCACCTTCTCTGTGGTGTGTGCTGGCTCTGGGAACATTGGTACCTCTCTCTCCAGGGCCCTAGTACTACCAAAAGAAAAGCTGTCCCTGGTGGTGACAGTCCACTTAGAGAAAAGTCACTTAATGCCCTGGACAAATTTAAGGGCTGCTTTATCCACATCCTTATAAATGGACAGGGATGCTCCTCCCTCTCTTCCCTAATCTCATCTCCCCTGGGGCCACTCCACCCAGCCCAGAGAACAGAGAAAAGGGCTTTAGGGTTTTCCCACCAGCTACCCCTCAGTTCTGCAAAACTGGCAAGTTCTCCTGTACTCAGCAGGGGGACACTTTATGCAAAATAAGTAATAAATTAAGCCCAACCCAAAGACAAATACCCGACTTTGTGACTATGGTTTGGAGGTGGTATGGCTCAGTTCCCAATGCAGCAATGTCAGAGGTGCGGCTTTTCAGAAGTGATGGAATCTTGAGAGCTCAGACCTCTTTAATGGATTGATCCATTGACGATTCTTAATTGAGCGGCATTGTTGAGAGATGGTGGAAACTGGGAGGTGGAGACTAGTTGGAGGAAGTAGATCATGAAAGCATGCCCTTGGGGACTGTATCTCATTCCCTTCCTCCTCCTCTCTCTGTCTCTGTCTCTGTTTCTGTCTCTGTCTTTCTTCCCTTCCTGGCCGCCATGAGTTGAACCTCTTTTCTCCATCACCATGTATTTCCTGCCATGAGGTTTCTGCCCTATGTGAGCTCAGAAGCAATTGTGTCAAGTGACCTTAGACTGAAACCATAAGCCAAGATAATCAGCCTTTAAATTATCTCAGGTATTTTGTCACAGTAACAGAAAGTGACCAACTTCCTTAAGAAGATATTTGTGGTTTTTTTCTTCTTAAAGAGGAGGAGGGCAGAGACCATGCCTTAGATTTCTCTGGATTACCAGCAGTGGCCCAAATGAGGCTGACACTAATAAGGGCTAATGAATAAGGGTCAGTCAGTATCACTGAAATGAAATGATGGGTCCAGACTTCAGGGCAAGGAGAGTGCAGCAGGGATCCTTGGTTGCTGTGGGATCTTATGTAGAAGCTGTACAGCTGCAGTCTTAGAGCTGGGAGAGGGGGGAAAGCCCTGTTCCTTCTTCCCTCACATCACCCCTCAGCACTTGAGGCAGCTCCAAGGAGCACAGAGCATAGTTTGAACCCCTCAATTTCATCCACTTCTGTAGTTTTATAGCAAAGGAACTGAGCTCAGAGAGAGTTCATTCAATCTGACAGCACTGCCTTAGAGTTCAAGATTACCCTGGCACCCCCCACATGACATCCTGGGAAAGAGAGTGGTGGGAAAGTCACCCATTCCTGCTGTGACACGTGTACTCCCTGCTTTCATTCTATTGGCCAGGATGAGACACAGACGGCTGGAAAGGACTGAGAGACTCCAGGCATGGGCAATCCCCAGTGGTCTTAACCAGACCTGTCAAAACACTGGTCACTCATCAGATCTTCACTCTTTCAACTCATACCAGAGGCCACCCGTGAGTAGCCATGCATTGTGCTGCTGCTGGAAGACCACAGGGCCAGAGGGCCTCAGTGTGGGGCCCTCCTACAGTTATAGTTACAGGGGTGCTTAACACTGACAACTCAAACAGAGACTAACTGCCAAGAGGGGAATATGGGTGGTCACGGAGCGAATGGGATAGGCATCGGCTCAGGGTTGGGGGAGGCCAGACCTCCAGGGCAGCCAGAAGCAACGTGGCAAGTAGATGGCCACAGCAGAAAAGCCTGCTGGAAGAAGTCATAAAGACCGTGCATGAGGGAGAGTATGGTGCCTTTGACAGCATGTGCCATCCAGATCTTCTCCAGGAGTGTTGATGAGCCCTTCCTCTTACTGGATCCATTCAACCCTATCTGTACATACTTCCACTTAGTCCTGAATCACCACCTCTCCAAGCCTGGGAAGTTAGCAAAGATGACACATTTCACTTGGGCTGTGTGACCTCAGGCAAGTGAGTAAACTTCTCTGGGCCTTGGCTTCCCACTAGTTGAATAAAGCAATTAGAAAATTCCAGAAGGAACTACAGCTCAGTCTATGACTTTGATCACCCAGATGATTTGTCTTTTATAAATGCCCTTGCCCTCTTACAATTGCTCGTGAATAGCAGAGCCAAGCAAGCTGGGCTGTGCAGGGCAATGGAGGCCAGGCTCTGACTGGGTGAGCTCAGAGGAGGCAGGAAAGATGGTCTGCTCCCCACCTTGCAGCCCAAACCAGCCACTAATGAGGCCTATCTGTGGAGTAATTAGCTGCAATCACAGCTCAGCACATTAGGCAGACATGGCCTCGGTGCAGTGGTGGCAGCTCCTGGGACGTGGGAGCCCAGGGCTTTGAACACTGCATTACGGCAGGGGTGTGTCCTAATGTCACTTAATTACCCTATGCAGCCTCAGAAGTAATTGAGCCTGAATGGGCTGGCAGGAGCGGGTGTAGGCATTCAGAGGAGGCTGATGCTTTTGTAATGATGCCACTTTGCAAGACAAATCTGGCCTTGGTGGGCTGAAGATGAGGAGAATGAAGTGGGGGTGGGAAACTTTGATGGCATCCAGACAAGGGCTCTTTCTTCCCTCAGACCCTTGAGGGCTTGACCCTAGGTTGACCAGAAGTCTCCATACAGCTGTGTGAGATATCTGGAAATGGGAGGGTGGGGTTTTTCCTTCCCATCCACAAGGCTGTTATAGGTCAGGGTTTTGAGCATTGGTCTTTTATTCCCTTTCCTGAGAATGGTGAATGATGGGTAGAGGAGAAGGACCAGCAGGTGGAAGCTGAAGACAGGGCACTATGAGGGGGTTGTGGTCACTTCAAAGGGATCGGGGGTCTGGTCTGAGTGAGCCCTATGGAGAGGAAGAAGAGCTCCAAGGCACAAATCTGGACCTGGAGGTCCAAAGGTAGACTTTCAACACAGTGCTCTTGCCAATGCATGTCGCTCCAGAAGCCAGAGACCCATTGATACAGGAACTTGAGTCTCTGAAAGTCCCTTCAAGGCAGCAGCTATGTCTGCCTCGCTTTATAGTCCCATAACCTACCACAGTGCCTTGATTAATATTTATTGACATGGGTAAGTGATTGACTGCAGCCTACCACTTATTCTCTGTTCCCAGTCCTTTCCTTCTGCAGATGGGCCACCTGGGCCAGTGGGAAACAAAAGTCTCAGTGGCCAGTAGGGGTAAAACTGCTCTAAGTTTGGCACAGAGGCCAAAGATGCATTCTCTCTTTTCTCCCTCCATACCTCTCCCCTTCTTAAGGCCTGACATCCCCACACATATACCAGGTAAGCAGGTTGCTAGCTGTAGCACTTCTCATAAGGGTCAGGAATGCTGCCGCAGAAGACACAGTTGTTGGAGGGCTTCCCTGAATATCTGGTGGGGGATACTGATTATGTGGTACAGGAATGGAACATCACTTGGCTGAAGAACTTGCATAGGTAATGAGTTTGGAATGCCAAGTAACATGGATTAGTACAAAGAGCATTCAGGCACTTCCCTCCCATAGGCTATCAGACAAAGGAATGGCAGGGGCCAGAGCTGAGGCTCAAAGGTTGGGAGAGGTGAGCAGATGGTATGGGCTGCAGGATAAGAAGTAAAAGAAGTGAAGATAGATCATCAAAATCTCTAATAGCAGGCAAGAATCTGAGGACACACCTCCCTTCCACCACAGGTGAATGGTGATGCAGTGAGGTCTCTGATACAGTGAGACTGCCTGAGGTCTCTCCTTTCTCCCTCTCCTGGACCACTCAAGACCTCTTCAGGAATCACCACCCATACCTCACTGTGCAACCTTAGTGAATTCACTATCTCTCTCTCTCTGAATCTGTGTATCTCCACTTGAACAATTAGCAAACTGGACTACATGGTAGTTGTAGCACTTCTACCTTTGGCATTCTGTCTGCCTGTCACACAAGAGGCCTATGGGAGCCTCTGGCTCTCCCTGGGATCCTTTTTCCTGCACCCCAGAGCTCACACACTCCCTCCTGAGGGACCCAGCAGTCATTGTAACCCCAGTGACATTGAGGGACGTACTGTTCTCTATCCTGCCCAATGGGCCATGTGCCAACACCTGTCTTCTCCCCAAGAGCCATCTGTCACCGTCCTGGCATGTCTGTGGAAAGATGGCTTCATTAGCTCCTCTTGAGCCATCCATCTCCTGGCGCAGAGATAAATGAAGTCCTCCCACCCCCTCAGCCATGGTGAACTCCAAATCCAGAGGTAAGTCTCTAAAGGGCCACCCTGATGTCTCTGCTGCCTATAAATTCTTCTGCCTGAGGTCATACCCATGCTCCCCAAGGCAGAAGAAGCCAACCTCTAAGGGTGCACCCTCAGCTGCTCTCTCACCACCAGTCACCATGCCTGAAGTCCCCACTATTACAGGGGTCACTGAGGCACTCAGCCTCTGTGTATCTTTTAAAATGCAAATAATTCTGACAGGAGAAGGAAGCACAGAGGACTGGGAGCTGGGACATTAAGGGACTCCCTTCTGCACTATGTGAGTTTGGCAGATTGCTTTCCCTTTTTAGAGAATCCTGGTTTTCCCATCTTTCAACGGACAGTCAGTCTAGACTCCACATCATCTCCAAGCCCTTTGATCTCTGATATGAGTTTCTGCAGGGGTAGCCCTGGGATTCTGAGAATATGATACTCTGTCTTTCACAGACAGTCTTGAAAAAGCAAAGCGTGGTTTTGTTAAAAGAGCTTCATGGGTCAAACAAGCAAGTACCTGTCCATGTGCCTACATGCTCTTAAGGAACTCTAATGAACCCTAATCATGCCTTGGAGCAAGATTGAGGACCTGGAGAACACTTCAAGAGGAAGCATAGGCTGGAGGCATGGGCCTGGTCTCAAGACTCTGGCATAAGAATCTGGAAGCACATTTAGAATAAGGGCATTGTGCACCAAGGGACAAGATGGTCACTTCAGGAGTGAGAATCAAAAGTGGAAGTAGGGCAGTAGGAATGGAAAGGCTCAGAGGCAAGAAAGAGGAGTGTGTCTGGGACTAGAGCGAAGGCTTACCTAGCTGGAATGAGTGTAACACAGAATGCGAAGAGAGTACAGAGAGGACCTTCGAGAGCTGGTACCTTGATCTTCTAAGCAGAGATAACCCATTAAAGGCTTTTGGTAACAGACAGGGTTTGGGCCTGAGCCCCCAACAGAACATCTAATCTAACTCTTCATGTTGCAGGTGAGAATCCTAAGATCCTATGATTAAAATCATCCAGGTTTTTCACCACCATCAGACATAGCCAATTTGAGTTACTGTCTACTTCATGCCAAAAGTAATTGTGTTCTATGGGACAGGAGACCTGCCCTCACCACTCCAGCCCCTGCTTTCAGCAGTACGTAAGTTGTGAATATCTCCCAGCCACCCTGGCTTCCCTTTTGTCAGGAGATGGAAGAGGGGTTCAACCTTCAGCACCAGAGATCATGGACATCTCCAGCCCTTTGGCTTCCAATGAGGAGGGAGTTTGTAGATGTTTCAGCACCATGAGAGCCATGGACAGCTCCCTGGCCACCCACTTTCCTTGCTGGGTTTTGGGGGAGGAGTTGAGGGAGCAGGAGGGAGAGGGGCTGATGTGTTGACTTCTATTATCAGGGGGCCCAGATGTAAAATGAATGCCTGTGATATTTATCCCTGCCATCGCTAATAATAAGTGGCCTGATTTGTCAAGTGGGGACAGATTCAAAGATGTCAATTAAGAAGAGAAAAAAGCCCAGCTGTACTTTATTTATCTGCTGTGCAGATGCTTTGTGGAGAAAAAGACTCAGGATCTTGGGGCCCTCACGTTCCCACCCTCACTCCTACCTTCTTTCCACCTTACCACCCAGCCTTCCCTTCTTCCTCTCCCTCCCTCTCTGCCCTAGCTCCTTGTCCTCTCATATCACTGCACTCTCTCACTCTTTCTCCACTTTTTCCTGTCTTTTCTCTTTCTCCTCTCAACTCTCTTCTCCCTCTTTCGTAGCCCACCAAATTACCTACCGGCATTCTTCTTTGGTTTACCTATTCTCTCTCTCTCTCTCTCTCTCTCT